>NC_056743.1:908909145-909654145 GCF_019279795.1 Protopterus annectens | reverse complement strand
CTTTGCTGAAAAAAAACTTCACATTTCTTATTTGTGTTGCTGTTTATCATTTTCCTCTTCAGGAAAGTTATTTTAAAGCTAAGAGTTTTGTGTTTAATGGAATCTCATGAGACTGTAACATACTTTTAAATAGATCACTCATTTTTCCCTGTTTAAAAGTGGTGTAAAATAACTGAAAACATTTTTTAATGAAGAAATTGTGTTTATTTTACATTTGTGGGGCTGGCATGGTGCTTTAAAGTGCTTTTAACTGTATTTTTTCTGTCAAAAAGTAATTTTTTAGATTAGTAGTGTTTACTGGCATTTGCTGCTTGTCTTTTCCAGGAAGGAGGCACTATTTTTGGTTTGACCATGAAACAGTCTACCAGTCCCAAAGTTGGACTTTCTTCTAGCTAGAAAAAAGTAGAAAAAAAAATAAGTAAGCAGCCTTTTTCAAAGCAGGTTAGCAGTTTTCCTCAGCCACATGTGGGTGACTCTGCTGTGGGCATTTGTTGTGCCTCAGGCCACTCATTGCTGGTGCAGCACCTACAACCACTATGGAACTAGAGTTAGTCATATCCTTTGCAGCTGTTGGGGTCCCCTCAGATGACAAGGGAGAGTCACTCTTGTTGGTCCTTGGAGAGGAAACCAGGAAGGGTTCCCTGTTGTCTCAGAATGCTGTGCCCAGCCCCGAGGAAGCAGCTGTTGCCATTAGTAACACAGTTGCCCCCTTTTTCCTTGTCACGAAAGAAACATAAAACCTAGCATGTATCGACTCCTCTTCAAATTTCTTTGGATAGGAGTAGTTTACTAGGTCAGGCTCAGGGTTTAATGCAGGCTATTGACCCTTCTTGTAAAGTAGTTTCTGGTAAAAGAAAGAGGGATACCCCTTTTCCTGAAGGAATTTAAACTTCTGAATGTGGAAAAAGATACAGGGATGGATACAGTTTTTTTCCTCAGATTTCTGATTCAGACTGAGGAAAGCTCTGTTTCTAATTCTTCTTGTGGGGGGTTCTCTTTCTCTGAATCTGTTGCTGGAATGTACAAGGGTTTTCAGCAGTAGAACATTGAGGCTTATCAGTCTGTCAGAAAATGCTGAGTTGTTACAGAAGGATTTTCCAGATATTTCACCCATTCCTCCTTTTCTGTCTTCTTTAGAGGATTTGTGCCTGCAATTTTCCTTTTAGTCAACCAGCTGTCCATAAAAATGCAGATTGAATATATAAAGTTTATCAGTCTTTTAAAATTTTATACACTATTCACAAACCTGATCTAGCAACTATAGCTCTAGTTTATTCCGCTGCTGTTTAGCACTTAGTCAGTTCCATTCATAATTCTGAAAAGGATGGGAAATTTATTGATAGGTTTGGGGAAAAAAGTGTGTGTATACTTCTCTAACTTTGATTTTCAGAATTTAGAATGGTCAGGCTCATATGTATTTGTTCTAATTGTGAAAGTATGAATATTGTTTGTTTTATCTGTGGTGGCTTCTTCTGAGGAAAAATCTGCTTTAAATAACTTGAGTTTCTTCTGTTATGTAGGTCCACTATTCACTTTTTGCAGTGTGTATATGCCTCTATTGATAATTCTTCCAGGGCTGTGGCCGCTGGTACTGTTTTGAGGAGGTTTGCATGGCTGCATTCCCAGATCCTACCAGATGATGATAAAATGAGATTTTAAATTCACCTTTGGATATAGGTTTAGTATTTGTCCCCTCTGCTGAGATGCTTACCCTGATCAAGGCATTCAACTTCCTTAACCATCTTTGGCTCTTGGGATCTCTTCAACTGGTTATAGACAATACCATAGTTATGTGGTCCATCAATAAGCAAGGGGGAAACATGGTTGTACCTCCTTTTTAAACTAACCATGTTAGCTTCAGATACAGCTTCACAGCACAATCTCTCTATAGGCATCCTACATTCAGTCAGAGCAAAATTGCATGGCAAGACAGTCTAAGCAGGACCAAGGCAGACCATCTTGAATGGAAACTAGATCCAGGGGTCTTCCAAGATTTGATCCATATGTGGGGAGTTTGTGAAGTAGACCTGTTTGCCTCCTCTCTGAATAGTAAACTGGCAAGATTCTATTCCAAGACTTCATTCAAGAAGGTCTGGAAGACAGGTGCCTTTCCGTTTCTTTTCTTTGGACAGGAATGTTTCTGTATGCTTTTCTACTAATATCCAGGGCACTTCTGAAGATTCAGATGGAATCCCCCCAAGATCATTGTGGTGAATCCCTTCTGGCCCAGACAATCGTGGTTCTCACTTCTTTAGGAAATGGTCGGTGCAATTGCCGCAAGTTTTCTCACAGACTGGATCTATTCACACAAGAACAGTGGTGTTTGATACACTCTGACATCAGTCATCTTCAAATGACTGCATGTTTGATAGGGTCTTAATTTCTTTTAGGCATCTGTTTACTTATGATGTGCAGCAGATACTAATGGAGGCTGTGACACCCGTGTACTGGCCCAGCAATCAAGGAGCCTCAATCCTCCCCACTAGTATCAGTGAGGGGCATCTATATAGGGAAAGGATAATAAATACACACACAGTAAAGTACAATTTCCCCTTAGGAGCACACAGAGATCACAGTCAGTCTGGGGCTGGTTTCTCCCTTCCTCTCCAGGTCCCCAATATGACTCCCCACTGGCACAGCTATAGGGTCCAGATTTCAACCTAGTGGGCAAGATAAAACCTCCAGCACCCTCTCTGTCCAGCCAGTGCTTCATGTCCCTGCCCAAGTAGCTGACACACACACTGTGAGATAAGAGTTTATACGACCACACAAACACTCCTGGGGAAAGCTGGCACAAGTTCTCTAGCTGTGCTCCTTTTACCCAGACTTTATGGTGTAAATCACTGCCACCAACCAGCTAATATTTTATCAGCTACTCAAAGGCCCTTATGAAAGGGTGTCCAGTTATACTGTCCAATATTATTATCCAAATGGTAAGTGCAACTAAACAGTCAGGACTTATTTGGAGTGACTTTGTACAGTATCACTATATGCATGCAATGTACCCTTAGAGCTTAAATTATCTCTACACAAAACAGCCACAATTGAAAGGTTTAAAAATATTTAATAATAAAAAAGCAGAAGACAATACTTCTTACTACACAGTGCTAGTCAAGAATCCAGAGATCACAGAGAAATACTTAAAAAAATACAGTAAAAAAGTTCTGACATCAACACAGAAAAACAGTCTAATCTTCCTAATTCCTAGCTTCTATTTAAGAGAAAACACAGTTCTAAAATCCTACTTGCATATATACACAGGCAGAGTGGTGAGTTGGATGTTCTCAAGACAAATGGTCAAATGCTCTCATTCTTTCTGTCCTTAAATTGATAATACAGTACCACTGATTCATTTCAGATTACATTATTTATTTCTGTTTCCCAGGCTAACAGACTCTCAGAGGTTAATGGCCTTTGATCTTGCAGCTGGTCAGAAACCCAGGGTAATAAAATAAATTATACATGGAAATTCTAGCCATTAACTCTGGCCTCAAAGCAATAGGCATACTGCCTTTATCTAGACATCTCAGCTCCGAGTTTTGACATCAAAGAATTGACTTATCAGCTTTGTTACAACAGAGTGCACTATTACATTTTTGCAGTTCTACATTTAACACCATTTTTCCCCATTTAAGAGAACCAGCATGTGGCTCATATTAATATTATTCTGCCTGGCTAAGCTGGCAGCCTTCACCTATCTTCACACCCCCCCCCCCCTGGGAAACTCAAGCTTGTTTTCAAGTGACCCTTGAGAAATGTTGCTTGAGAGGGTTAGGTCTATCTCTGTATACCTTACCCCATTTCCTGTCTCGAGAGCCCATCTGCGTTGGCATTGCTAATCCCACTGCGGTGCTGCACTGACATGTATGCTTGCAACCCTAGGCTCCATCTTAGCAACTTGGCATTTTCCTGGCTGGCTGTGTGTAACCATGTTAGGGGGTTGTGATCTGTCACTACAGTGAATTTTCTTCCATACAAATACGGCTGAAGTTTCTGCAGTGACCACACTATGACTAGACCTTCCTTTTCTACAGCCGCATAGCATTTCTCCCTGGGTTGGACCCTATGACTGAGGTAAACCACTGGGTGCTCTTCTCCCTCTGAAGAAATCTGGCTAAGTACAGCTTCTACCCCATGGTTTAAAGCATCCACCTGCACAGCAAATTCTTTGCTGTAGTCTAGACTCACTAACACAGGGGGTCCTCCCAAAGCTTCCTTAAGCTCCTGGAATGCCTGCTCACATGCTGGATTCCATACTACCTTATCTGGCCTGTTTTTCCTTGTCATGTCTGTGAGGGGAGCAGCTATGGTACTATAACTGGGGACAAACTTTCTGTAGTACCCTGCTGTCCCTAAGAATGCCCTCGCCTGCTTTTTTGGTAATGGGTGCAAGCCATGCCGGAATGGCTTCTACTTTGGCAGGTTCTGGCCTGATCTTGCCAATCCCCACTCTGTCCGAAGTAGGAGATCTCTGCCATACCCACCTGACATTTGCTCAGCTTAATGGTCAACCCTGCCCTCTGTAGTCTGCCCAGCTCCTCCCTGACATGTTGAAGGTGCTCCTGTCAGGAATGAATGGTTATAGATGGCAATATCATCCAGGTAAGCAAGGGTAAACCCTACAGCTAGGATATGATCTACCAGCCTCTGGAAAGTCGCTGGGGTGTTTTTCATCCCAAAGGGCATCTTTGTGAACTCATACAAGCCAAAAGGAGTTACAAAGGCTGACTTCTCTTTAGTACTGGCACCTGCCAGTAATCCTTGGTAAGGTCAATGGTTGTAAGATACTTAGCCCCACCCAGTTGCTCTAGGACCTCATCTGTCCTAGGCGTAAGGTAAGCATCTGACTCTGTGTGACTATTTAATTTCCTGTAGTCCACACAACCTGGTGCTGCCATCCTTCTTTGGCACCAGCACCACTGGGGAGGCCCAGGGACTGTTGGACTCTTGAATCACCCCTAGTTCCAACATCTCCTGTGTCTCCACCCTCAGATTGTTTGACTCTCTCAGGCACCCTGTAAGGGGCCTCCTAATAGGCCTTTGGGGTCCTGTATCCACCTGGTGCTGCACCAGGTGGATGCACCCTGGTTTCCCAGTGAGCATGTCCCAAACTCCTGTAACATTGCTCAGATTTTTCGAACTTTGGTAGGAGATAGCTGCTGGGGTATTGCTACCCCTTCAGTTCAAGCCTCACTGAGATCATCAGTCACCAGATCCCCCTCAGACTCCTCTTGCAGTTCACTGCAAGTGCTCAGCACAAGGGCCTCCGTATCATAGGTTCATAGGCAAGTACTAGGCTATCTGCCCAAGGGCATTTATAAGCCTCGCAGAATGTGTTGGCTTTCGCCACCCCCTTAGATTAGTTCCCTGCGCCACTGTCCAGCAGAGCCACTGCAGTGATCCCCGGGGTAAATTTTCTGTTTCCCATCCACCCGTCAAGGTTTCTCTTGAAGAGTGTTAGGGGCTCTGCCTAATGTATAATTGGAATCCTGTTCCAAAGCATGGGGAGTCTCTGGGACAGGAATATATCCCTCCAGCATGTCCTATTTATCGTTGCGGTGAGGTTTATATCTCTAGAGTGTGTGGCTCTCCGGGATTTTTTTTTTTTAGGTGGAGCCTGTCCATCAATTCTGGGTTGGACGTGGCCTTGTATGTCAGGCAGAGATCACTTCTGAGTAAGCAGTATACAACCGAGTACAGCTGGTGTTTCTTGAGTTGGGCTGCATAGGGTATCTGTTTGAGGTCAATAATCCTCTTGGTGAGGTACGTTTGTGGTCTTTCCAGCTGTTGCAGGGGTCTTGTAAGGTACATACCAAATGGGGCGTTGTATTCTATGATGGGCCTAAAGAGTGATGAGTAGAGAGGCACAATAACCTCTTTTGTTCTAGATGCGAACCCTTTTGTGATTAGGTGGGCCACATAGAAGGATTTTCTAACCACTTTGGCAATATGATTATCAGAGGAGAGATTACTGTCTACTTGGGTCCCCAGATCCCTTATTACATTTTCTGTATTTAGGGGACTACCACCTATATGGTAATTTGCGGGTACTTTGTTTTTTCCAGAGGGGATGACTATGCACTTTTTGGCATTTAGCTCGAGGCCATGATTTTGACACCAGGTATCTGTCTGTGAGACCCATCTGGAGGGTGTCTGTATCAGCCGGAGAATCAATTGTGGCCCCTCGTTTGCAGTCGTCTGTGAACTTGGTCAGCCATAGTCCTCCTATGCTTGCTTGTACCTCCTGAGAAGTATATACCGAACAGGAGGGGTCCTAGGACTTAGCCCTGGGGGACACCACTTGTAACCGGTTTAGAGTCGGACGTAGAGCCTGCAACTCTGAGCCAGTTGGCAACCCATCTCATGACGTAGGGGTTTATGTTCAAGCTGATGAGCTTGTCTATAATACTAGAATGGGGAATGGTGTTGAAAGCCTTTGCGAGGTCTAGGTAGGCTGTGTGGACCTCCTTTCCCTTGTCTAATGCCTTGGTAACTGTCTCAAAGAAGTCCACCAGCATGATCTGCCCTTAACAAAGCCAAACTGGGTAGGGTCCAAGGTTTGGAGTTTCCCAATGTCTCTGTTAATGAGTTCTATAGCCTTGCAGACCAGGCTGGTCAGGCTTATAGGGTGATAGTTCCCGGGGTCCGTTGTGGCTCCACCTTTGTGGAGTGGGATAACTGTTGCTGTGCGCCACTCTGTGGGTACGTAGCCTGTAGAGAGGCTGAGCTTGAACAGTGTTTAGGTGAGGGGTTAGTTCATTTTGGAGCTCTTGTAAGACACAGCCTGGGACACTGTCTGGTCCCATTGAAGCTGTGTTTTTGGCTTTGGATAGGGCTGTTTTAACCTGTGTGTCAGTGATTGACGGGGCCCTACATTCTTCTGGTATGGTTATGGGCCCTTTAGGGGGTGAGAGGGGGGGTGAAGTTTGCACTAATCCTGTCTGCCAGAATGTTGGCAATATCAGTCGGTTCAGGGTATTTTGTGCCATTCTGCACTAACTTAGCGCAGGTCTGAGAGTTTCCACTTAGGTTCTTGACATAGCTAAAGAACACTTTGTGGTTATCTTTGGAGTCCTTGGAAATTTATCTTTCGAAACTAGCCTTGGATGATTTAATGAGGGATCGTAGTTTCGTGCTGATACTGATCAGGGATGTCTTTCCTTCTTGGGATTTTACTCTTTTCTGTACTAGTTTCCTCCTCCTGTTGTACAGCTTGTTTATGGCAGGGGTTCACCTGACTGGTTTCCTTTTCTTGGAGGAGCGAGTCTTGGCTTTACTTGGGATAGCACAATCTATGCATTCCTGTAGATGCTCATAGAGTGCCTTTGTAAAGGTTTCAGCAGCTTGGACAGCATTGTCTTTTAGCATGGGGGCTGTGAACCTTTCTACCTCTGTCTTAAGTAACGTGAAGTTTGCTTTTGTAAAGTTTTTCATGGTGGTTTCCTTGATTGGGGGTGGGGGCAGAATGTGGATATCCAGAGTGATTAGTCTATGGTCTGATCTAACCAGCGAGGGGTTGACCTTCGGTGTGAAACATCGGTCGCCCATATTGGTGATGACCAGGTCCAATATGTTCCCTCTGGTGGGGGTGTTGACCAGTTGATCCAGGGTGTTCATGTTTATAAATTCTAGGAAGCATTGGGCAAGGGAGTTAGTACTTAAGTAGTTCTCCCAGTTTATGTTTGGGTAATTGAAATCACCCAGTATTAGGGTGTTTGGTAGGACCTTCATATTTCCCAGTGTCTCCAGAAATGTGGAATGTGGGTCCTGGGCCATGGTGGGAGATCTGTAGCAAGCTACAATTCGGATTGCAGTTTTGCCGGTTGTTAATTGCACATGGATGATCTCTGATGCATTGTGCTGTGCCACTAACTTGGAGGTGTGGGTAACCTTGATGAATATGGATACACCCCCACCTTTTCTGTTTCGGTCCTGGTTCTGTGGCTGAAAGGTATGGTATGAGTTATAGCCTAGTAGTGCTGGGGTGCTCTCAGGAGCCTTAAACCAGGTTTCTGTTACTACACAGATGTCAATGTTCTCCATTCTGAGGAGTGCCTCAAGTGCGTGCATTTTGAGGTTTAGACTTCTGGCGTTGAGTAGCATTACCCTCAGTTTTTGGTTACTTGCGCTATTTATGGTGGTGGGTTGGTCTTTTGAGCCTTACTTAAAAAAGGCACTATGGAGCCGGCAAGAGCCTTGGCCAGTATTCGAAAGCCTAAGGGTGACAGGTGCAAGCCATCTCTTGCGATACAACGTGGCTTGTCAAGTATGTCATCCCAGGTGGACAGATACTGGATCCCCGTTGAATGACACCAGAAACTTAGCCAATTGTTGAAATTGATCATTTTTTTCTTTATACTGTGGCATCATTCTTGGTGAGGGCAGGATGCTACTCTGGGTCAGGGTCATACCGGCCTGGGCTACATGATCAGAGATGTAGTCCAGGGAGGTACATCTCGGGTCATTCATACCAACATGGACAATGACAGTGTCGTATTTGTACTTGTTCTGGAGTGACCTGAGTGCTTGTGTTATGTGGCGGATCCTGGCACCCGACAGGCAACTAACTGTAACCTCCTCCTTGTCCAGCCTAATTATGGTAAGGTTTCATCA
Source organism: Protopterus annectens (assembly GCF_019279795.1). NCBI lineage: Eukaryota > Metazoa > Chordata > Ceratodontiformes > Protopteridae > Protopterus > Protopterus annectens. The sequence continues at coordinate 909,645,532 of NC_056743.1, read as the reverse complement.
TGTCAACATGGGACAGTTTGTGCCCCCTGCCTCCTGCCTAGCAGTTCCACCATGTAGTTAACATCACTTCCCTTTCTTGCCACCTTATAGGGTCTCTTGCAGTTTGCAGTGTCTGACAGGAATGAGAACCATTACCTGCTGCCCCACAGCATACTTTCTAGCTCGAGCATTCCTGTCATACCACACCTTTTCCTGTTGTTGGGCTTCTGCCAGGTTCTCCTGAGCCAAGCCCATGAGTTCCCTGAGCCTTGTTCTGAGGTTTAGGACATGTGCCACAACAGACACCTTGTGAGGTTCACACTCCCCTTCCCACTCATCTCGAATTAAATCTAGAGGTCCCCTCACCATATGCCCATACAGCAACTCAAAGGGTGAAAAACCTGTGGATTCCTGGGGAACCTATCTGCAAGCAAACAACAGATGGGGAAAATATTTGCCCCACTCCCTCTTACAGTGGCCTGCAAATGCCCATAGCATGGACTTGATTGTAGAGTTTACCCTCTCAACAAGACCATTAGTCTGAGGATGGTAAGGGGTGGTCTTTATGTGCTTCACCCCACAGTACTTCCACAGACAAGCCAGCAGGTCTGACATGAAATTGGCACCTCGGTCAGTCAGTATTTCTTTTGTGAAACCTAACCAGTTGAAAATCTTTAACAAAGCATTTGCCACCTTTTCTGCCTCAATGGAGGACCGAGCCGCTGCTTTAGGGTATCATATAGCATAATCCACTACCAATAGGATATACTTTTTCCCTGTGGAACTTGGGGTAATCAGAGGCCTCGCAATATCCATAGCTACCCTTTGAAATGGCTCCTCAATCACAGATAAAGGCATCAAAGGAGCTCTCCCCTTGTCTCCTGCCTTGTCTACCTTTTGGCACTACTCACAGGTCCTGCAGTACCCTGTTACATCTTTGGAAATTCTAGGCCAATAAAAGTTCTGCGTAATATGTCTCTCTCTACGTTTTATGCCCATATGACTTGCAAAGGGAATATCATGGGCTATGGCTAGAAGCACCAGATGGTAGGCTCTAGGTGCTACCAACTGCTGTATTCTCTCACCTTCTAGCCCTCCCTCAAGGGTCCTCTTCCTCTATATAGTAACCCTTTCTCCCAGTATACAGATTCCCCACCTCCCTTGAGAATCAAGTGCCTCACTAGCTACCTGCCTCAGGCCTTACAGTGTGGGGTTTGAGAGCTGAGCCTGTCTCAACTCTCTTTGTAACTCTTCCCAACTTCCCTTCCACAGGAAGTCTGGCATCCTCTGACAGTGGTGCCTCACTGTCAGCCTGGGTACTACTACTACTCACCTCTACCTTTGCAGTCACTCTGTCCAAGGGAACATCAGTACCCACAAGCAGCTGTGGCTCACCTTCAGTCTCACTGCTACAGAGTAGCTCTCTCCCTGAAGTAACCACCTCACCAGTCCTGGCTGCAAGTATGCAGTCTGTCTGGGTGGTCTCCCCCATGCTACCAGACCCACATGCTTGTCTCCTAGCCTGACTCTGTGTAACTGCATAAATACATGGTACTGCCTTATCCAAATCCTTCTCTATCAGGACATCTGCAGGATGGTAGTTCAGTACCCCTGTTGTCTCAAGACAACCCACTATTGGCATTTTGTCTTTCACACCTACTGGCTCTCTCACATTTTGTTCCTCACCTTACCTCTGTGGACGTCTGTATGCCACATGGGCTCACTGGTTGCATTCAAAACATATAACCCTAGGACCTGGACGTGTACCTGGACTAGTGGCTTCTCCTGCTACTGGAAAATTCTGTTGGGGCTGTCTGTGCTGCCCACCTTGGGTTCCTTTAGACCCATGAGCACTACTGGGGGTACCTTTCCTGTGCAGGGATGCCCTGCTTGCTAGGTATAGGTCTCCCTTCTTCCCCAACTCATCTGAAGTAGCACATTGTCTATCAGCTAACCAGATCCTTATGTCCTCAGGCAAAGTGCTAAGGGCTTGTTCCCTCACCAAATGGTCTGCCAGCCCTTCAAATGTAATGACCTATCATCCACTCGCCCACCTATGAAAATAAGTGCGCAATTCAGCAACATATTTACACACACACACTTTCATCTGCCTTGTGTCTGTGCTCACAAAACTTTCCTATATGTTTCAGGTGTTAGCCTAAACACTTCTAACAAACAGTTCTTAACTTGTATAATTAAAACAGTCAATGTCAAACATTTTAGACAACACAGTTACAGCTTTACCATGGAGTAAGGGGGTCAAGAACCATACCCAGAGCCTTTAGTCAACATCATACTGTTTACATACCCTCTCAAACATTTGAATGAAACTATCAAAATTATTCTCCTCTTTAAACTGCGGAAGAAATTTCCTGACCTTTTGTGCTTCTGGGGTCCAGTTACTCCCTTCCCCATTACCTCCTTGACTCTTGTGACAAGTCAGCATCTCCTTTTCATGCTGCCTCTGCCTCTCCGTTTCCTCAGCTTCCAGGCGTAGCACTTGCTCATTCTCCTCAGCCTGCTGACGCCTCAGTCTCTCAGCTGCTTCTATTTCCAAATGCTTGGCCTCCAACTCAAGTCTCTAGCTCCAGATGGATTTTTAAGTCCTCCTGCAGAAAGGTTGAGCCGTCCATTCTCTGAGGGTGGAACATCTCCACTCCCAGTCTGATCGTCCTCCTGGTTGCTGTTTTCTGATGCAGCTGTGACCAAAGCTGCAATCATGTCTGCCTTAGGTTTCCATGCACCAGTCCCCTAGTCTGGCACATCTCAGCCAGCTGACTCCTTGTCAGCTTTCCGTACTCCTCTGCTGACATGCTGTCTGCTCACCCTGACTGACTAAGCTAACAAAAGAAATAAAACAATTGTGATCTGAATTCTGAGTATTCACTGCGTGGCTGATTTAGAGTACAAAACACCTTCAGTGATCACTGTACACAGATCACAGGAATTCACTCTACCCACACCACTACAAGCCAATTGGTATTTGCCAACCAATTAATATGTGGTGTGGATATCCCACCACTGCCAAACAATGTGATGCCCGTGCACTGGCCCAGCAATCAAGGAGCCTCAGTCCTCACCACTAACACCAGTGAGGGGCGTCCATATAGGGAAAGGTTAATAAGTACACACACAGTAAAGTACAATTTCCCTTAAGAGCACACAGAGATTGCAGTCAGTCTGGGGCTGGTTTCTCCCTTCCTCTCCAGGTCCCCAATAAGATGCTATAGGTTCCAGATCTCAGCCTAGTGGGCAAGCTAAAACCTCCAGCACCCTCTCTGTCCAACCAGTGCTTCGTGTTCCTGCCCAAGTAGCTGACACACACATATTTTGAGATAAGAGTTTATACAACCACACATACACTCCTGAGGAAGGCTGGCACAAGTTCTCCAGCTGTACCCCTTTTACCCAGACTGTATGTAGAAATCACTGCCATCACCCAGCTAATATTTATCAGCTACTCGAAGGCCCTTATGAAAGGGTGTCCAATTATACTGTGCAATATTATCCAAATGGCAAGTGCAACCAAACAGTCAAGACTTGTTTGGAGTGACTTGGTACAGTATCACTGTATACATGCAATGTACTCTTAGAGCTTAAATTATCTCTACACAAGCCAACCACAGTTGAAAGGTGTAAAAATATTTAATGTTTGTTTGTTTGTCTTTCAGCTTTTCCCGGTTAGGGGTCGCCACAGCGGAACTCATGTCCTCTAATGATTGGCAGTAGATTTTAATGAATGCTGAGGTGCCAGCTTGACGTTCAACCTTCAACGAAGGCACGCCCATTTACGCATGTCTTTCGAACGCCCATCCAACCGTGGGGAGGACATGCAGACTCCACACAGAAGGCACTCCCCGCACTTCAGCCGAGAATCGAATGGGAGAACCTCTTGCTGTGAGGCAACAATGCTACCGCTGCACTACATGGAAGGTGTTTAAAAATATTTAATAATAAATAAAAAAAGCACAAAACAATACTTCTTACTACACAATGCTAGTCAAGGGTTCAGAGACCACAGAGAAATACTTAAAGTAATACAGAAGAAACGTTCTGACATCAACACGGAAAAACCCTTAGTCTAATCTTCCTAATTCCAAGCTATATGTAAGAGAAAACACAGTTCTAAAATCATACTTGCATATAGACACAGGCAGAGTGGTGAGTTGGATGTTCTCAAGACAAATGCTCAAATGCTCTCATTCTGTCTGTCCTTAAATTGATAACACAGTACCACTGATTCATTTCAGATTGCATAATTTCTTTCTGGTTCCCAGGCTAACAGACTCTGAGGTTAATAGCCTTTGATCTTGCAGCTGGTCAGGAAGCCAGGGCAATAAAAAAGTTATACATGCTAATTCTAGCCATTGACTCTGGCCTTAAAACAGTAGGTAGACTGCCTTTATCTAGACATCTCGGCTCTGAGTTTTGACATCAAAGAATTGACTTATCAGCTTTGTTGCAGCAGAGTGTACTGTTGTTAAATTTTTGCAGTTCCACACTTAACACCATTTTTCCCCATTTAAGAGAACAAGTCTGTGCCATTTTTCCCCATTTAAGAGAACAAGCCTTTTGCTTATATTAATGTTTACAAATGACATAATTCTATCTGGCTAGGCTGGAAGCCTTCACTTATCTTCACATAGGCAAGAAAGTCTACTACAATAAATCATGTATTAGCAAATGGAAATGTTTTTAGCTGATGCCAATAATACATACAGCACCCATTCAGGACTAGTTGTTCTCTCTTTTACAAAACTTGTGTAACTTACTATCCTATTCATCACTTCACTGCATTATTCATACCTGATGCTCTGGCACTCTTATGCTGTAGCTGCCCCAAGTAGTTTTGTTTATGGTTCTGTGGCATCCATGTCTGCAGATCATTTGATCCTTATAGTCCGGTACTACATTGTGATGTACTGGATTGTACTAAGTTGAACTATATTGCGTATTACTGGATTGTACTGTATCATATTATACTGTGTTATGCTATATTGTACAGAACTTATTCCTCTACCAAGGTTCACTTATTGGCAATTTCAGCACATCTGCCATATGGATCCTCCCCTTTCAATGTAGTCTCATGTCAAAACGTTCTTGAAAGGGGTTTTGCTCAAGAGGCCTCCAAGAAAACTGGTTGCTCCTCCTTGGGATCGTAATTTTTTCTTAGAGAAGCTAAAACGCTTGCTCCATTTAAACCAGCTAATTTGGCTGACTTGAGGTTCTTAACATTAAAAACAGTTTTACTGATTGTTCTGACCTGTGCAAGAAGGGTGTCTGAGTTTCAGGCTCTTATGGTGAATCAACCCTATCTTTTTGTCCTTAGAGACAGGATTTCTTTGAGATTTAATCTTTCTTTTATGCCTAAAGTGGTGTGTCTGAGTTTACTTTAAGCCAAAGCTATCCCTGTTTTCTTTCCTGAACCTAAAACAATGAGAGAGAGAAAATACTCTATATCTTTGAAGTCTACAGACAACTCTAGTACTATCTTGACAGAGCTAAGTCTTTCATATCTTTGGATCAGTTGTTAATTTCTTGTGAGGGTAAGAAGGAGGGACAACCTGTGTCAAAACAGACTGTTTCCAAATGGTTGTTTAAGGCTGTTACCCTTTTACTGTACTCCCATAACAAAACTGTTCTAGACAGGGTCAAGGCCCACTCTACAGTGGCCTTGCCTTTATCTCTGGCTTTTTGGAAAGTGTTAATTACTATAAGTATTGTAGAAGCTGCTACTTGGTCATATGGACATACTTTTACAAAGTGCTATAAGCCTGATTCCCTCTCTAGGTCCAGATCAGGCTTTGCTAGGACCATTATCTAGGAGCTCATGAACTCTCTTCCTTCCTTCTTCCAAATGTAGTAAGCTAGGGTAATCTATCCATATCGCTAAGGCTGCTGCAGCAGTGGTCAGTATTCCAGTTGTGTAAGTAAACTTACCATAACAGTAGATGTTTGAATGATCAATGCTGCAGTAGCTGCTTTCTCCCTCCAGTCTTGTTTTTTGGTGTGCTTCTTTATGCCAGTATGTGAACAGTTTTTTGTTGCTCCTAGCAGTGTCCATTCCGGGCTTAGCCTGTCTGTGTGTGTGTCTCTCTCTCTCTGTCCATCTCTGTCTGTCGGCAGGAAAGCTGTAAAGGGTTTTGTGCCCAAACTTGTATTTTTGTTGGCTCATCTTGAGCTGCCTGATAGTTTTGATGCATAGAAGGTACCCTGAAGCTTTGAAAGCTGTCCGGCTGTTATGTTCTTAACAGGATACAACCCATACAGTTAAAGCTACTGCAGCAGTGATTATTCGAACATGTACTGTTATGGTAAGTTTACTTGCACAACTGTGCATTACACATCATGTCTGATTCTGTCTTTCATCTTCCCTCACATGAAAAACACTTTTTAGGTTAAATTTTTGTCCCCAGTATTTATTTCTCTTAAGTTTAATATTTTTCCCACACAAGAAATCTCTCAGAGCAGATGTCCTTGTCTTCTATAAAATGTGTTGTATTGTGCAATACAAGTGCAATTTACTGTCTTGTAAATTCCAGGATTATATATTTGACATTACATCAGTTTTGGGGTAACTTGAGTGTAATTTGTTCAAGAAAGAGGATAATGTATATCATAATATTACTGTATCTATTTGGAGATGTAAAAATATGTACTGCTTTTCTGATAGTATACATCTACTACATCTTTTTATATGATTGTAGTAGAAAAATGGACTACACTTATGCCAACGGGTTTATTTTTTGTTTTTTTTCCCTAAACCTTTCTTCAGAAACCTTGCAACTTCAGAAGCTAATTGTAAATGCATTATCTGTGAAACTGTGGCATTAGCCAATTGCATAGTTATGCTAACATTTATTGACTTAGAAGTCTGCTATGAGCTTGTTGTGTTTACTGTTGCCAACACTGTATTATGCTAGTCAAGAACATGACCAACCTGCCTTGAAGTCTGCTAAGAAATTTAACCTTCAAAACTGCACCCTTAATCTCTGGTTAATAATCTTTTTCTACCTGCTTTATACATCATTGTGTGCTACTGGTGATTTAAAGCCCTGTCTTGTGTGTAATTTTGCATCTGAAATTTGTCTACCTGTCCATCCTTCTTGTCATCTCCCCATAAAAGATGCTGCTGCTGTTGTTTCTGGCTTGATTTAGCATTTGTTAAATAGCATTCTTAATTTTATTTGCCCGTGTACTCATTTGCCCTGCTTTTAACTTACCATTTTATAGACACTGCCACTGTATCATGTTGGGCTGTGACATGGTCAACCTGCATTGAACTCTGTTGCTGGATTTGGCATGATAGACATGCTACAACATCTGGGAAATACTGTTTTGTCACAGCAAGTTTGCAGAATATGTAACACAACACAGCACAAGACTGAACATATGACAGTAGCAAGTATTTGGCATATTTAACTGTAGTAATTCTTCCCAACCCTCTGTTTCCTGGACTGGTACAGCCTAGCAGTTTCCTATACTTAGTTGCCTGTGGCAGCATTTTGTGGTACCTTCTGTCTACTAAGTGACATTGTATGTAGCATTGATGGTTGCTTTTCCCTGCTGTGCATTTCTCAGCTATGACTGACTAATTACTGCCTTGCTATATTATAGCCTTGCTGTGATAGAAGCAATGCAGCAAACTTTGCTACACTAATTTACTACATTGTATTTATTACTGTGGCATCCAAGCCTATTGTAGCTGTACTTTGTATGTAACACACATTGTAACCTTTTGCCTGATGTATTATCCATATTTCAGAACATTGTAACATTTTGCCTGTTTTATTAACCACCATGTGAAGTCTTGGAGGCAGTTGTATTTACGGCTTCTGGATAACTGTGCTGTATGGCATCCATGCATGCTGTCATGTCTTACACGAATGCATTCATCACTTCACTGCATTATTCATACCTGCTGCTCTGAAACTGTTATGATGTAGTTGCCCCAAGTACTTTTCTTTATGGTTCTGTAGCATCTGTGTCTGCAGTTCATTTGATCCTTACAGTACGGTACTACATTGTGCTGTACTGGATTGTACTAAGTTGAACTATATTGAGTATTACTGAATAGTACTGTATCACATTATGCTGTGTTATAATATTGTACAGACCTACACTGTTTTTCAATGTCCTGTAACTGCCGTCACTTTTTCCTTTTATACCATACAGCTCTTGTATTGTGCTGCATTGTCCTATGTTACAGTTTTTGCACTCTGCATTGCTTCACTGTCCCTTTTTATATATTGTGTAGCTCCTATCTCCTTCCTAGATAATGTCATCATATTCTGTACACAACATAACATATACCTTTTGGTGTCTCTAGGTCAGCCATTGATTCCAAGTCTGACTGTCCAACCTGTTGCTAGCCTTCCAGCATTAGGCATCCCTTGGTAGTGTGTGAACTATTGCATATTTACTGCAGAATGAATGTACATGTGAAAGGTTGTTCTTTCGGCTTTTCCCGGTTGGGGGTTGCCACAGCGGAACTCCGGTCCGCTAATGATTGGCAGTAGAATTTTTTTTTTTTTTTTTTTTTTGGTGCCATTACAGCTAGAGGCATATTTCTCAGACTAATTAGATATCACTGCCCATGCTAACACCACAAATGCAATCTGCAAGACAAATCTATAGCCTTCCTATTATGAGATCATTCAAGAACCCCTTCCAAAACCAAAACGACTTAGATGTGGCACTGTAGATGGCTGCACCACAGCCAAATCTTAACATCATACTAACAACTATTAACTATCGTTTACATCTGCTTTCACTGTCACCACAGACCAGAGTGGCTTGGCCAAGCCTTTCAGGGTTTAAGAGCAATCCATTGGTGGTGGTAATGTACATTCTTGTGGTGTGCTGCTCGCAAAGCTGGGCAAAAACAGGACAAAGGTCAGGTGCATCTCAGGTGATAGAGACTGACATGTCAACAAGGGTGTCAAGTCCCTTCCCCCGAAGTATGAATATGGCATTGTCATTGTTCATGTGAATATGAAGGACTTGTAATGCATCCTCTTAGGCTGTATGAAGAGGGACTGGATGAAGTGGAGTATGCCACTTAAGAATGGAAGTAAGCTAATCTTCAGCAGTATTGTACTGACATTGAGACTAATGCCACAATGGAAGCAAAAGATGAATGACTTAATTGGCATAGTTATTGCCATCATTATGTGGGGCCCAGTGTTTGTCTGTGTGGGGAGAGATGGAAGATAGTCCCATGTGTTTCTCCAGAGATGGCTTGCACCTGTCATCAGGGCTTCCTGTTGCAGTCTTAAGACTCTGTACCAACCCTGCGCCTCTTTTAGACAGTGTTAGTCTACTCAGGTTACCAACCCAGTAAATACAAATTCAGATTTGGTGAGTAATCACAGTGCTGCCCAATGGTAAAAGTCTGAAAAAGAAAATACCCTTCCTCAATACCTTCCTAACTTAATGTTTGTATTGTCAGACTTTCCCTCTTTGCCTGGTTTACTTTCCATTTGTTCAGGCCCCCCAAGTGTAGATAACAGAAAAGCTGGTGGTGGCGTGTCTGTCTTTATCTGAAACACCATCAGCTGTAGACTAGTTGGCCAAGACATTGACCTTGGAACTCCTTTATATCCTAATATCAGTAAGCAAAAAACACATACCATGCCCTGGCTAACCACCGAATCCAGTCTGTGACTTACAGAAATAAGAGGCTCATAAAAAATATGAGGCAGCTGAGTCTTGCAACCATTAATGCCTTTCCAGTACTCTCACCCTTGTACTGCACCTCCATTTTCAAGGTGAGCTAATCCAGTCAATTCAGGGTTGAATTTGTGAATACCTGTCCAGTCATCTAGTTCCCATTTGGCTAAAGATAATGTATTGCACTGCTTAATTTGTAGTGAGAGTCTATTCCAATTGCCAAACTCAGGCTAAATAGTTTGAGTGATTCTGCAAGGGCTTGTTAACATACCTGGTCATTTAATAAACAGTAATCTGGTCCCGAGGAGGAAGTGTATTTATTCTCAGGGAGTACCTTTAGTACATTTTCTTTAGTGATGGGAGGGAGGTCTGAGATATTCAGAGTAAGTTAGCTTTGGATGGTCGTCGCTGGAGTAAAATTTGCAATAGATTTGTTTGATAATATGTTGGTAATTTGCACTGGATCAGAGTAGGTGGTGCTATTATAGATAAGGTTCAGCACAATCTTTGCTATTTCTAGTTTCCTAATATAGCTAAAAAATATTTATAATTGTCCCTAGATTCAGATGCTAATTTAAGTTTATTGGCTGCTTTAGTAGACCTAAGGTTATTCAAGTTTTTGGTAATTTTTCTGATGTTATCCTTGATATGAAAGTCTTTTGATCTTCTAAACAAACACAACTTCATGGTATAGAATGTTAGAACTTCAGTAAAAACACAACTAACACATTCTCTGAGTTAAAAGCATGTTGAGGAAAAAGTACAAGAAATTGATGCTTTCGTTATTTTAATCAGTAGAACAACTTCTGAATAAATTAATTTAATTAAATCTAACTTTTCAGTTAAAAATACAGTTATTGCATGAATCTTCTGTTCAAAAAGGTGAAAGTTTCTTAGTCACGCTAGATCTCACTTTACATTAGTATTCATCAAAAGCTGAATTTGTTAGAAAGTATTTAACTGAATTCACAAAATTTGAAAATGTGTTTATCAACAATGTTTATTTTTAGAGTTAGTTTTAGGTTTCGTAACAGAGTTTTCAAACAGAAGAAAGGAGTTGCAATGGGTGCTACAGTAACACTGGTGTTTGCAAATTTAGTAATGGCTTGGTGGGAAGAACAACATCTTAAGGCCCACAATTTTTTGACAAAGTACACTTTTATAAATGCTGCGTAGATGACCTTGTTTTATTGTAGAGGTACAGAGAGAAGAATTTAATCTGATTTTTAAAGATTTGATCTGTAGTACTGATTTGTTTGCCATTTACTTTAGTAAGTAAAGGTGACACTATCAATTTTTTGGATTTAACTACTACATTGGATAAAATCAATAGAAATTTCCAAAGTAAGTATTTAGAAAAGACATATTGCAAATAGTTATTTACATTGGCGAAGTCAGCACCCCATCCACATGAAAACAAATGTTGTTAAAGGGCAGTTCATTAGGTTAAGTAGGTTAACTAGTGATGAGACACTTTTGCTAGATACTGATCAACTGGAAATTCTGTTTCTTGAAAAAGACTATGGTTGTAGTTAGTAGTTTTTAGGAAAGGATTATGGGGGAGATTACTACCATGAGACGAGGGAAATTTAAACCCATTTTGAAAGATGGTCTAGTAGAAACCTTAAATCCAAACGAACACCAACCAAATTAAAAGTGCGAAAATCACTGAATTTATTCTGTAACAGGCACAAGCAAAACAATAATACGAAAATACGAATAAAACAAAATTTGAGTTAAGCGCTTTCACCCATTACCACAGGGTTTCATCGGAACTCTCTGAACATTTACCCTCAGACACTTAAATGCCTTTTTAGGCGCCAAAATAATTTCAAATCCTTAAAGTCATATCGCAGCAATGTCACTTAAAGTGTAAACATGTAAGTGTATCAAACTACGTGATATACGAGTATATCATAAAAATGTGTACTTGTACCAAATATAAAAAATGTTTACAATAAAAATATACATTTAAAATACGAATGTACAAATAATATACATCCTTCGTGTCTACAACTATCACTATGTTACTACCTGTATGCAAATATGTAAATAAATAAGTAAATAAATATAAAGAGTTGACGATTAACATGTTCATTCCTATAAGTGCTTATAAATAAATGTGTAAATAAATACACTGTCATTGTATAAATAAATCAATGAATAAATACTATTCTTCCAAGTCCAAGGTGACTAAATTGAATACAATACCCACACTTGACATAAAACCTAATAATATTACATGAGTACAGGAAACCTGTACGTATATAAAATTATGTGAAAATGAGAATGAATATGAATATTAATAAAAAACACAATGTATATAAAATATTAATTTTAAAATTAATGTTATTGAGCGAGGGAAATATTCTCATACACATGGATGTTAGAAATCCATTAAATCATAAATATAAAATTTAAAAAAAAAATTTTTTTTAAAAAATCTGTAATATCAATGTAAAATCACTAATATGTATAAGTGTGATCTAGGGGGCCATGACACTAATAAATAAACATAAAATAAATGTAATGTTACAATTAATGACTTGTGGGATACAATAGAGGTTTGATTGATATATGGTCATTTAAACCTGGGGGAGTGGTGGCATCCAAATAAATTTGCCACCATACTTCTCTATAGCTTAACAAACTTTTTGTATCTCCTCCCAAAGGGCTAGGTTTTAGTACTTCTAAAATAATAAATTTAAAATTATGATCTTCTCCTTCATAAAAAATGTGTTTGTATAATGCATTATTCATGTCTTTAGTTTTGATACTGTAAGTATAGTCATAAATTATTTTTCTTAAATTTCTCTCGGTCTTACCAACGTAAAAACTAAAACATTTTTGACATGTACTTAAATATATGACCAATTTACTATTACAATTACCTAATTTACTATAGACACAACTTTTTAATTCATTGTTTAACTTAATCATAAGTTTGTCTGACATATATTTACATTGTCTACATGACCCACATTTTAAACTTGTAGTTGTCACTTTGTTTTTATCTGTCTTTCCTTCTTTCTTGCGTTCCACCATATTTTTTATATTACTACCCATCTTAAAAATAAAATTGGGTTTTGTACCTATTACTTTTGTGATTTGAACGTCATTAAAAGTTAGATGCCATGAGTCACTTATAATGTGTTTGATGTAACTAGCTGCCATATTGTACTGGATCACACATGATTTTTTGTATCTATTACTAGAAGTCAAACCTGTTTCTCCCATTTTTGAATCTGTATCAGTCAATTGTCCTCTAAAACTGTTACTTAATAAAGGTTGATATCTAGTTCCCCTGAATTCCAAGATATATTTAATGGTGGAATCCATCATAAGATTGGGGTAACCTCTTTGTGAGAGCAATTTCTTTATATACTCTAATTCCATTCTTAAATCTTTATCATTGGAAGTCATGCATGCTGAACGTATACATTGACCCTTAAAAATGTTATTTTTTAGTTTTTCTGGGTGGCAGCTGGTGTAATGAAGATAGCTATTGGAAAAAGTGTCTTTTCTATAAATAGACGAAGATACTTGTTGTGTCTCATATTTTATTAAAGTGTCTAAATAGGGTACACCTATGTTATTGTAGGAATATGTAAATTTCAAATAATTACTACTTGAATTTAAAAAGTGAATGAATGTATCTAATAGTGTCTCATCTGCTCCCCATAATATATAAATATCATCTAAAAACCTTGAGTAATACTTGACGTGTTTAAAAAATTCACATGTGTATAAGATGTTGTCTTCCCAGTTGAGCATAACCAAATTAGCATATATTGGGACACATGCAGCACCCATAGCAACACCTCTAATCTGTTTAAAGAGTTCTCCTTCAAAATATATGTAATTATTGTCGAGAACTATGGACATCATTTCCTGTAATAAACATATTTTGTTCCATTCCATACTAGTGTGTTTTCTTATACTATTACTAAAGGCTATGAGTCCTTCATCTTTCGGAATACAAGAAAACAAATCTATCACGTCAATGGTTAAGAATATAATATTATCTAAATTAATATTTTTTGGAAAATTCATTAAAAATATCCATGAGTCTTTGACCATATGAGACACATTTTCATAGATGAATTTCAATTTTGAGTCAATATATCTTCCTATTGGGAAGGTTTTGGAATGACTGCCTGACACTGTTGGTCTAAAAGGGGGGTCAGCGGTATCTTTGTGTATCTTAGGGATACCTACAAAAGTAGCCAGTTGTGGAAATTCAACCCTCAAAAATTCATATTCATCTCTAGTAATTCTTGCTTCTATGTAATGTTCTTCTATATATGAATCTATTCTACAATAAGCTATATTAAGTTCATTGATAGAGATGGTAATATAATTACCAGAATGATGTAAGATGTCGTACATTACATCATTCTGGTAATTATAGTACCATCTCTATCAATGAACTTAATATAGCTTATTGTAGAATAGATTCATATATAGAAGAATATTACATAGAAGCAAGAATTACTAGAGATGAATATGAATTTTTGAGGGTTGAATTTCCTCACCTGGCTACTTTTGTAGGTATCCCTAAGATACACAAAGATACCTCTGACCCCCCCCCCTTTTAGACCAATAGTGTCAGGCAGTCATTCCAAAACCTTCCCAATAGAAAGATGTATTGACTCAAAACTGAAATTCATCTATGAAAATGTGTCTCATATGGTCAAAGACTCATGGATATTTTTAATGAATTTTCCAAAAAATATTAATTTAGATAATATTATATTCTTAACCATTGACGTGATAGATTTGTTTTCTTGTATTCCGAAAGATGAAGGACTCATAGCCTTTAGTAATAGTATAAGAAAACACACTAGTATGGAATGGAACAAAATATGTTTATTACAGGAAATTATGTCCATAGTTCTCGACAATAATTACATATATTTTGAAGGAGAACTCTTTAAACAGATTAGAGGTGTTGCTATGGGTGCTGCATGTGTCCCAATATATGCTAATTTGGTTATGCTCAACTGGGAAGACGACATCTTATACACATGTGAATTTTTTAAACACGTCAAGTATTACTCAAGGTTTTTAGATGATATTTATATATTATGGGGAGAAGATGAGACATTATTAGATACATTCATTCACTTTTTAAATTCAAGTAGTAATTATTTGAAATTTACATATTCCTACAATAACATAGGTGTACCCTATTTAGACACTTTAATAAAATATGAGACACAACAAGTATCTTCGTCTATTTATAGAAAAGACACTTTTTTCCAATAGCTATCTTCATTACACCAGCTGCCACCCAGAAAAACTATAAAATAACATTTTTAAGGGGTCAATGTATACGTTCAGCACTCATGACTTCCAATGTTAAAGATTTAAGAATGGAATTAGAGTATATAAAGAAATTGTTCTCACAAAGAGGTTACCCCAATCTTATGATGGATTCCACCATTAAATATATCTTGGAATTCAGGGGAACTAGATATCAACCTTTATTAAGTAACAGTTTTAGAGGACAATTGACTGATACAGATTCAAAAATGGGAGAAACAGGTTTGACTTCTAGTAATAGATACAAAAAATCATGCGTGATTCAGTACAATATGGCAGCTAGTTACATCAAACACATAAGTGACTCATGGCATCTAATTTTTAATGACGTTCAAATCACAAAAGTAATAGGTACAAAACCCAATTTTATTTTTAAGATGGGTAGTAATATAAAAAATATGGTGGAACGCAAGAAAGAAGGAAAGACAGATAAAAACAAAGTGACAAATACAAGTTTAAAATGTGGGTCATTTAGACAATGTAAATATATGTCAGACAAACTTATGATTAAGTTAAACAATGAATTAAAAAGTTGTGTCTATAGTAAATTAGGTAATTGTAATAGTAAATTGGTCATATATTTAAGTATATGTCAAACATGTTTTAGTTTTTACGTTGGTAAGACCGAGAGAAATTTAAGAAAAAGAATTTATGACCATACTTACAGTATCAAAACTAAAGACATGAATAATGCATTATACAAACACATTTTTTATGAAGGAGAAGATCATAATTTTAAATTTATTATTTTAGAAGTACTAAAACCTAGCCCTTTGGGAGGAGATAAAAAAAGTTTGTTAAGCTATAGAGAAGTATGGTGGCAAATTTATTTGGATGCCACCACTCCCCCAGGTTTAAATGACCATATATCAATCAAACCTCTATTGTATCCCACAAGTCATTAATTGTAACATTACATTTATTTTATGTTTATTTATTAGTGTCGTGGCCCCCTAGATCACACTTATACAGATTACAGTGATTTTACATTGATATTACAGTTTTTTTAAAAAAAGTTTTTTAAAAAAATTTTTCAAAAATTTTATATTTATGATTTAATGGATTTCTAACATCCATGTGTATGAGAATATTTCACTCGCTCAATAACATTAATTTTAAAATTAATATTTTATATACATTGTGTTTTTTATTAATATTCATTCTCATTTTCACATAATTTTATATACGTACAGGTTTCCTGTACTTATGTAATATTATTAGGTTTTATGTCAAGTGTGTGTATTGTAGTCAATTTAGTCACCTTGTACTTGGAAGAATAGTATTTATTCATTGATTTATTTATACAATGACAGTGTATTTATTTACACATTTATTTATAAGCACTTATAGGAATGAACATGTTAATCGTCAACTCTTTATATTTATTTACTTATTTATTTACATATTTGCATACAGGTAGTAACATGTATTTGGTAGTGACAGCTGTAGAGACGAAGGATGTATATTATTTGTACATTCATATTTTAATAGTATTTTAAATGTATATTTTTATTGTAAACATTTTTTATATTTGGTACAAGTACACATTTTTATGATATACTCGTATATCACGTAGTTTGATACACTTACATGTTTACGCTTTAAGTGACATTGCTGCGATATGACTTTAAGGATTTGAAATTATTTTGGCGCCTAAAAAGGCATTTAAGCATCTGAGGGTAATTTGTTCAGAGAGTTCTGATGAAACCCTGTGGTAATGGGTGGAAGCGCTTAACTCAAATTTTGTTTTATTTGTATTTTCGTATTATTGTTTTGTTCGTGCCTGTTACAGAATAAATTCAGTGATTTTCGCACTTTTACTTTGGTTGGTGTTCGTTTGGATTTATGCTTTAAACCATTTCTTGGGCACTTATTGGTGTATTCGCAGTGTACATTTACGTAGTTACCCTTTTTGCGTGTATTACTAGTAGAAACCTTACATTTTTTCCATTAGGAACATTATTTGAAAACTATGGATAATTTCATGGTAGATCCTTTCCTTTCAATTTTTGGGTATGTATGTTATAAAAGAAGTACTTTTAGGTAACTAGAAAATTATTTTGGGAAACACAGATTTAGCAAAAGTTTTAGGAGAAAGACCAGTGTTTACATACAAAAGGGGTAATAATGTTAGTGATTTTGGAAAAGTCTGGACTGAATAAGAAAGTTAACTCTGTACCGGGCTCTTATAAATGTAATAGTTGTAAACATTTCAGGTTCATCTGTGACTTGTCCGGTGTCTTTATAAAAGGGATCAACAAGCAATTTTCGGGTGAGGGGCAGATTTGGTTGTAATTCCAGAGGTACTGTGTGTATAGCAACATGTGAAACCTGTCATAGTAGGAGACTATTAGTAATAATTTATGAACACAACAGCTATTACAAAGGGATTTAAGTAATTCTTTAGCTAAACATGCAGGAGTGTGTAAAAACTTTAGGAAACTTGAGTTTTTCATTATTGATTCTGTAAATTTAAATGAATTTGGAGGAGATTATAATGTATGCATTGAATATAAAGAAGTGGAGTGGCAAATCAGATTGTTGCCAGATAACCTGGAATTAATGAAAATATTAATATAACATGTTTTTTGTAGCCCAGAGATTGTAATGTATTCTATATTAACGCATTGTCAAGGTGTAATAATTTTTAGTATTTGGTTGTCAGTAAGTTTTTAGAAATGTATGCATCAAGAACCATATGTACCTTTAAGGTTTGCTGCTTTTTCCAATTGGATATTTTAAGTCATGTGATGTTATAGTTTTGTATTTAACTGAAAAGTTGGATTTAATTTATTCTGAAGAAGTTCTGTTGATTAAAAGACCAAAACCGGTACATTTTTTGTATTCTTTTTCCTTGGATGTGCGTTTTCCCAAAGAACGTGTTGGTTGTGTTTTTATTTTGATCTTCTGCATACTTGGGAGTTTTTTTTTTATTGTAGAGTTTATGTTGGTGGACAACCAGGGTGGTTTGTTTTGAAGTTCTATATTATACATAGATTTGGTTTGAACTTCCAGTATATTCATTTATCTAAGTGGGCATAGGACTAATTGTAACGCTACCAGCTGTGGTAGTACATTGGGTTATACTGGTATAGTGAATTTTGAAACTAAATCATAGAGTTTGATGGAATCCTGGAATTCTGAGATATTGGTTTCAGTTAGGTTTAGAGATATTGGTTTCAGTTAGGTTTAGATATTTTGAAGGAGAAGGTCACTAGTTCATAGTCAGTTAACTGTAGAAGGAGGTACAAATGGAATAGTACATAAAGGTTCATAGGTTCATACTAGGCTATCTGCCCTAGGGCATTTATAAGCCTAGCCAGAGTGTGTGTGGCTTTCACCACCCCTTAGGATGAGAATACTATACCCATTAGTTTGCTGTGCCTCTGTCCAGCAGTGACACAGAGATGATTCCCGGGGTAAACCTACGATCTCCCATCCACTCGTCAAGATTTCTCTTGAACAGAGTCAGTGAGGGGCTCTGCCTCACATGGACTGGGATTCTGTTCCATAGTGTAGGGAGTCTCTGGGTGATGAATCTGTCCCTCCAGCATGTCCTATTTATATCCGTGTTGAGGTTTAAGTCTCTTGCTCTCGTGGCTCTGGTGGATTTGGATTTTTGAGGTGGAGCATGTCCATTAATTCTGGGTTGGACATGGCCTTGTATGTCAGGCACAGATCACCTCTGAGCAGACGGTATGCGACTGAATAGAGCTGGAGTTTCTTCAGTCGGGCATCGTATGACATATGTTTGAGCCCCTTTATCCTTTTGGTGAGGAACTTTTGGGGTCTTTCCAACTGCTGCAGGTGTCGGGTAAGGTACATTCAATGGGGCGTTGTACTCAATCATTGGTCTGATAAGTGAAGAGTACAGGGGTACAATGACCTCTCCTGATCTGGATATGAATCCCTTTCATGATCAGGTGGGCAATGTAGAAGGTCTTCCTAACCACTTTGGCAATGTGAGTGTCAAAAGAGAGGTTACTGTCAACTTGGGTCCCTAGGTCCCTGATAACTTCTTCCGTGTTTAATGGATTATCACCTATGTGGTAATTAGGGGTTACCTTGTTTTTCCCAAAGGGTATGACTATACATTTTTTGGCATTTAGCTCAAGGCCATGGCTCTGGCACCAGTTATCCATTTCTATGAGACCTCTCTGGAGGATGTCTGTGTCTGATGGAGTGTCAATTGTGGTGCCCAGTTTGCAGTCATCTGCAAATTTTGTCAGCCACAATCCCCCTATGTTTGCCTGCACTTCAGAAAAATAAATGCCGAACAAGAGGGGCCCAGGACTGAGCCCTGTGGGACACCACTCATGACCGGCTTAGAGTCTGACATGGCACCAGCAACTCTAACCCTGTGTGTTCTGTCCTTGAGCCAGTTTGCAACCCATCTTGTGACATATGGGTTTACATCTAAGCTGGTGAGCTTTTCTATGATGCCCGAGTGGGGTATTGTGTCGAACGCTTTTGCTAGGTCAAGGTAGGCTGTGTGAACTGCCTTACCCTCATCAATGGCCTTAGTGACTGTTTCAAAAGTCGACCAAGTTCAAGAGGCAGGATCTGCCCTTGACAAAGCCAAATTGGGTAGGATCCAGTGTCTGTAGGTCCCCAATGTCTTTATTTATGAGTTCCATTATGATCCTCTCCATAGCTTTGCAGACAAGGCTCGTCAAGCTTATGGGGCGGTAATTTCCAGGGTCCGTAGAAGCACCGCCTTTGTGGAGTGGGACCACAGTTGCCGACGCCATTCTTTGGGTACGATCCTGTAGTAAGGCTAAGATTAAACAGCAGCCTTATGTGTGGGTTTAGTTCCTCATTGAGTTCGTGTAGCACACAGCCGGGGACACCGTCCGGTCCCATTGATGCTGTGTTTGTTGCTTTAGAGAGAGCAGCTCTCACCTGGGCATCTGAGATGTTTGGGAGGCTAGACTCTGGTGGGATAGATATTTCTCCTTTGGGGAGGGAGGGGAGAAATTTGCACTGAACCTGTCTGCCAGTATGTTGGCAATGTCTGTGGGTTCAGTGATTTCATTTTGGACTAATTTTGAGCATATCTGGGAGTTTCCACCCAGGTTTCTAACATAGCTAAAGAAGGCCTTATGATTGTCTTTTGTGTCATTAGCGATTTTTCTCTCAAAGTTGGCCTTGGATGATTTTATGAGTGATCGTAGTTTTTTGCTAGTATTGATCAGAGATGCCTTCCCTTTTAGGGATTTTGCTCTGTCATGTAGTAGCTTTCTCCTCTTGTTGTAGAGTTTGTTTATGGCTGGGGTCCACCAGACCGGGCGCCTGCCTTTGGTGGAAAGGGTCTTGATTTTATTAGAGATTGCTTGATCCATACATTCCTGGAGGTGCTCGTAGAAGGCATTTGTAAGGGCACTGGCTCGGGGGCCTTGAAGGATACCACTCCAGTCTTAAGAAGTGTGAAGTTTGCTTTTGAGAAGTTCTTCACTGTGGTCTTTTTTGATGGGGGTGGGGGCGGGATGTGGATCTCCAATGAGATTAATTTATGGTCTGATCTCACCAATGAGGGATATACTTGCGGTGTGGAGCATTTTGACCCCATGTTTGTGATGATCAGGTCTAGTATATTTTCTCCTCTTGTGGGAATGGTGACTAGTTGTTCTATAGCATTTGAGTTTATGAACTCCAGGAACCTCTGGGCTAGGGTGTTGGGGCTTGAGTAATGTTCCCAGTGTATGTTTGGGTAGTTGAAGTCACCCAATATGATGGTGTTTGGAGAGACATTCATACTCTCCAGTGTCTTCAGGAAGGCTGTGACGCTATATTTGTAAGGACCAGATCAAGACGATATGTTTTCTAGTGGGTTTGTTAACAGTCTAGTCCAGGAAGTTTTTGTTAAGTCCAAGAACTTTTGAGCATATCCTACATTGGAGATTTAGGTACTCTAGTTTATTGAGGGGTAGTTAGTCTTCCAAAGTAATAAATGTTCATATTTGTAGGTAATGAAAGTACATTTAAAAACCTGACGTGATTTTCAGGTGAATAAATGGTGTCCTGTAAATGCCTATAAACTGATAGCTGGTCCTGTTTAGTGTGTTTTGGAGCTCCATGAGTTTTGTTTGTCGGTCACTGGTAATCTGTCTAAATGTGATTTGGTCTCTAACAAATGTGGAGATGCCACCACAGTTACCATCTGGTCTAATGGCATTGTATGAACAAACCCCAGGTTTGGAGGGAGTGCTTTCTGAACATTCAAACCAAGATTTAGTAATTACACAAATATTGATATGGTCCAGATCCAGAAGAGCCTCAAGGCTGGGCTGCTTGTTCCCTGCCAGAATTTTCAAAAACAGAGTCACCTTAATGTGATCCTGTTATGGTTTTGATATGTTAGTTATGTTGGGATGTCCATTAGCTGGATTCTGCCTAAAACAAACACACTATGGTGGCAGCAAAGGATTTAGCTGGTATGAGGAAGCCTTGGAGTAAGAGGCCTAGGCCATCCTTTGCAAAGCAAGTTGGGACTGTCGCTCATCTTATCCCATGTTGACACATACTGGATCCCCTTGGGAATAAGCCAACTATTTAGACAATTTTTGAAATTAATTATCTGTTGCAAAATAAATCTCCCCTTTCTATTAACCTAAATTCAAACCTTCTAGCAGACTTTGACTACACCCCATACATTGGCAAATCTACACCTTTACATGTAAAATCAAGGAAACAGTGAGGATATTTACTCCCTTCATTAAGTAATATATTCCCTCATTAGGAGCACTAACCTACTTGATCTTGTTCTCGCTAACACAAGCACAACCCTTGTCTGCTGCTTGTCCCTTTTCATACCCTAACTCTTCATATCAAATGACTGCACTGTTTTATTCCATCATATGGAAGTACAGATCAGGAACTAAAGAGCCCAGCTGTCTTTCAGCCATCTTTAGGAACTTTTCCAAGGTCAATTTGTTTTGAGCTTGATGTTGACTTGATATTGTTCAACAGTCCCCCACCCCTTTAGAACCCTGATGCAAATACTACCTCGTATTCCCACATTTATACTCTTGTCTCAGCTCTTGCAAAAAGACTGATTTTCCTGTCTGTCTAGCAACTAAAAACCTGTCAGCCTTAGTAGTGTCATGTGCAAGATGATGAAATGCATCTTTGACCTTATAAATAAGGATATATATATCCACTACCCAATATATTTAATGTGGTTATTTTTCATTTATATACCAGTTTGGTACACTATCTATGATGATATCTATGCGTATTTCGATTTTGACCACCAGATGGGAGTATTGCTCACTAAAACATATAATTGATTCATCATTTTAAATTTCATTCGTATATATTTATTTCATTCTCTACGAGAATACTAAATAGTTTTTTATCAAAGGTCATTCGATTTCTATAATGATTTTACACATTGGTCTGTATTTCAATGGATTTATGTCATTGAGAATCAAATTATTTTATTTTATTTCGATTCTTCAGATGTCAGGCATTTAAGTTTACTTACATTCATTCATATTCATGAGCATTGTTTAATAAGATTTTCATTGGTTAGTTTAAATGAATGGTCAGCATATATATAGATGTTAATTACTGTTGTATTTGTCTGATGAAGTCTAATTTTTATGTGACGAAAAACGTGGTGATTGTCAAACGTTTAATAAAGCTGTTGGTAGTTTTCTCGGTTGTCCAGTGCAGTTTTGTCCTCACACAGTGCATTTTTTCATTTACAAGGATATAAGGTAATACAGTCCCTAGATCTTAACCAGTTAGGCTTCTTTAATGGACAGTCATGCATATTAAACCCACTTGACTTCCTTAGAAGAGTCACAGAAGCAGTAGGTGAGGGCCACTTCATAGCTTACCTCGATTTAGTTAAGGACTGCAAAACAGTACACAGTCACAAACTGGTCAGACTTGATATAAATCATCTGCCTCATTGATAGACACCACTCTTTTATAGTTTATGGCACACTATCCCTCAAGAGATTTGCCACCAGTTATCTACCCCAGGGCTCTGTATTGAAAGCACTTCTGTTTAGCGTTTACTTCTCTAATATTTAATATGACATTAAAGACCTCTGGCTGACCAGGTTTGCATGTGACTTGTGACTGCAAGCTTGAAGCCATTATTACCTCCCCTGAAGACAGTAAGATTCTCCAAGAGACCCTAAATCAGTCAGACTTGTGTTGTCAGATCTGAAGTTGAACATCAAAAAATATGACATTGTACAGTGTGGGGGAATGGAAATGGTCACATATCTGCCACATAAGTGACACTTCCCTTAAAACATACACTTATTAGAGACCTAGGCACCTTCAAGGATAATTAACTTTCTTTTGATCACCACGTGCCTACTGTCTTTAGGAGAGCCTTCTGCCTCAACTAGCTGCTTATTAAGAGCAATTCATCCTTGGTCAAATGAGGCCATCGTTCCCCTCTATTCATCCATCATCGGTGTCTTACTAGAACATGGTGCACCCTTTAGTGTATACCTGTCCAAATTCCTGACCAATTTGAAACACCCCAGCAGTTCCTCACTAAGCAAATCCCATCTATGAGCTACCTAAGGTACCTAAAGCACCTACAAGACCCATCTCTCTTCTCTGACTTCTGCAGACTCATATAGGGAGCTCTGTGTCTGACCTACAGAACTATAAATGACCCAGTTCTACGTGCTCTGCTAAATATGTGCAAAACTGGTAGTTATACAAGATCAAGTGATCTTAATCTGTTTTACAAAATTAAATAGGATTTGTTGGTATAGCATATCTCTATCCAAGAATTTCTCATATCTGTTACAAGCTGCTTCTTTCTGTTAATCAATGCATGTCCCTCACTATCTTCGAATCTTACTTAGATGAATGGATGGGGGAGCCACAAGTATACCCAGGCTTAGTCTCCCAATCCTTTCTGGAGAGAAGGGGGAATTAGTTGGATATAGCAGTGTGATTGCTGTGACTAGGCTTCAAAAAGTTTTGACTGGTCTGTTCCATAGTAGCAATCTCTGAACCTAAGGTTATGTTTAGACTTTCCATAATTTTCTTAATTTGTTGAAAATTGCCTACAGTTTCTCTAAAAGGTCATTATTTGATAGTTTTATTGAAGGCCCACAAATTCTGATTTTCAGATGTGTTCCCAGTATGATTAGCTTTAACTGGTTTTCTGTGATTTTATGTAACCATTCAGAATACATAGTATTATCCCTATTTACGCACCAAATCATGTTCCCAGATATACAACATAGATATATGTGACGTATATGTGTGTGTGTGTATATATATATATATATATATATATATATATATATATATATATATATATATATATATATATATATATATATATATATATATATATATATATATATATATATATATATATATATATATATATATATATATATATATATATATATATATATATATATATATATATATATATATATATATATATATATATATATATATATATATATATATATATATATATATATATATACATATATATATATATATATATATGTATATATATGTATATATATACATATATATATATATATATATATATATATATATACATATATATATATATATACATATATACATATATATATATATATATATATATATATATACATATACATATATATATATATATATATATATACATATATATATATATATACATATATATATATACATATATATATATATACATATATATATACACATATATATATACATACATATATATATATATACATATATATATATATCTTCTTCCTTTCTAATTCTTTGTCTGTCCTGATTTGCATACACCTTTGTTGATAAGCTTATAAAGTGTAATTAAACAGTGCCCTCCAGGAATTAATCTGTGGGGTGTTTCACACCTAAGGAAAATTCAGAATAGGCAAACTCATGGTGTTTATAAAATGTGTGCATGTATCAGATGTAAATGGAAATACATTTGGCAGTAGAATTACTCCATCATGCAGCTTAAGTTATAGTCAAAATATATACCCTGATGTGAAGTAATTCTTTCATTGCCTGGATTAACTTCTATAACATATTCCATAATCATGTTATTTGCAGATGTGAATGTTAAATTTACAGGAGCAGAAACAGACAAATTCAGTTTAAAGTCTATACATCATTGCAATACTTAAGCAACATTTTATTACTTTTTCATAAGATTTTGTATTGTTTTAAACTGTACGGTTGTTACCAAGACTTTCTTAACGTCCATGAATAATTTATTTGAGGAAGTTGTCTGATTTCAGTATTTTCTATGAATGAAGACGTTATCTGATTTCAAACAAGGGTGATTTTGAATTATAATATCCTTGAAGAGTGCTGAACTGGATTTCTGTAGTTGCATATTTAACTGTCAAGGCACATCATCGCTGTATCTATTCTGTATTGTTCCTCCAAAGCCTGTAGTGTTTACCACGTACTTGTTTAGGTGCAAGTCAGTTTTACATGAAAGATGACTTGTCTTTGAATATTGGCTTCAGAAGTATTCCATACAGAAGTCTGACTGTATCCTGGAAGTCCCCCATGTGTTTTCAAAGAAAGGGGTTCTAGAACAGATGCATCAGGAAAATCACAAAGTAAAACTTAAATTTACTGGCACTTCTTTGTTTGGTATCTATGGCCTAGCATAGTGTAACCCCTTTATTCAAATCCCATAACAGATGAATATAATCTTGCAGTTCCTCTAATGGAAGACCATGTAGACACCCAGGGACCTAGTTGATTAAAAAAAATGCACATTGCTGAATCACTGCTGTACACTAGAAAATCATACTTTCTCTTTTGACAGTTTCACTAACCTGGTAGCAGCAATTCCTGAAGCTCTTACCTAAATTGGTGTGCAAGTCTCTCAGAAATTTATCTGCTGAACTCTGCCCTGTCCTCCAGATTAATTGCAAGGAGTCAGGTGTTGATATTTGGATAAGATTGTTGGAATATTTGTTCAGTTTCTAACAGCTTGACAAGTTTTGTACAGTTCAGACATGACTGAGGCAATAGAATGTGCTTCTCTACCACTTCTGGTTAATTGTGGAGAGCTCCACCATGCAAACATTGGAGTCCATAGCAGGTCTGCTGTTTGTTAGTAGAATCTTTATTCAAGAAAAATGTATTCAATTTCTTTTAAGAATTGTCCACACAAAACTTTATAAACACCCCATCCCCGTTTGCTACCAATGGTGAACCATTATAATTGTTTTCCTTTCTACAGGCGATTCATTGCCTATAAATATCCCAAGTTACGTTTCACGCTGACAGGATTTTCCTTTAAGCATACAAAAATGGTTATAGTAATTTTCAATAGTATTATACATTTCTTCAAGCTTTTTTAATACCATTATGACTAGTGAAATGTTGACTTTTGTCTCCGTGTTTTTCCTTGCCAGGCCCTAGGAGGGATCCATCTTCTACATTTTACGTTCTCAACAAGTATTATATTTTATAGTAAGATGTTAACAATTTCAGATTTACCTGATGTCCTAATTGTAATTTTCTTTCTTTGTGTAAGCTGTAAATTGTTCTTATTTACCCACTATCTGTAGTTTGGACTTTGTCATTTTATATATGCAGCTTCCTTTGCTCATTAGTCAACTTTGTTACTGTTTTGTCACCTCAGAAGTTTCCCGCTTGCTATGAAACTTCTACAATTGCATTAGATTGTAGTTTCTAGCTTGTTGGAAATATATTTGAGGTTAATTCCACTATATAGTATTTTCCTTCTGCATCCTTCCTTAAAACCTTTTCTCTTAAAGGTTGTTACTTAGTCATAGACTCAACTAGAAGTACTAGCTGAGTAAATATTTTTCTCTCTTCCAGTGAAAGTATCAGTTCTGCTTAGCGCCTACATTTGTGTTTTGTAAGCAGACAACCATGCTTTATTTTGTTATGCCATCAGTGAAAGGAATCTGTAATGCAAGAAATGTATTGAATGAGCTTTTATGCCAAAATCTAGATACTTCACCAGAAATATTAACAGCATTTATCTCAGGTTCCTCCTTGCCAATTTCAAAATGCAGATCTGTCCTAAAGTGGCATTCTCGTACATTTGAATTAAAGAAGCGAACAGTGTTTGAGAAATCACTTTTGCATAGATCTGTCTTATCCCATAAGGCTAAAATTTATCTGTCATTCTTTGTACACTTAGCTACTGTTCCTGATTGTAAAGTCCCTTCCCAGTAAGGTACAGAGAAGTTCTAAATGCAATTATGTCCTTACATACACCGTTGCAGTATTCCTTACAAATGGGAATTCCCTGCTGTGAAGCCCACTGTCTGGCCAGTTTACCAAAGTCTACAGTTGCTTTAAGGTACGCTGAACGTCACCTGCACACTCCTTGTGTAGGGTAGGGCATAAAGGTGACGTTCTGGTGTAACATCCTCAGAACTTCTTTGCCGCCACTCCTGTTTTTTTTTTTTTTTTTAACCGTTTCTGTTTGTTGGCATTCCTGTGCTTGCTTCTGTTTGCTGGAGTCCTCACAGTTGCAGATAAGTACCCGGTTGGGTTTTTGGTTACTTTTTCTGTTTGTTTTGTGCTGTTTGGGGTTAATTTCATCCAAGAAGGGTAAATGCCAGTGTGGGAGACTAATTCCCCATAAAGACCGCCCCAATAAGTGTCTTTTTTGCCTAGGTGCTACTCACGACCATACATTTTGTTCATAATGTCAGGCATTTGTCCCTAAAACTCTTTATAGTAGGCTTTCTTCTCTTTCCTTGTATCTTGAGAACCAGCATCTTAAGAGGTTATTATGAATCCGGAGGCTCTCCAAGTTGTTTTGTCAGATTCTTATGCAGCGTCTGGGTTGGAGGCCGGTGAGGATATGGCAGGCAGCAAGTCCGATGAGGTTGTGCAGGCGTCTATTTCAGACGTTCAGAGGGAACCACAGTTGTTTCTGAGGGGTCTGGAGGAGTCCTGCAGTTTCTCTTTAGGGAAGAGGTTCCCACTGCAGTTGTGGAATGCCGTCCTGAGTCTAGGCCTTGTCAGGTTTCTAGGTTGGATGTCCCCTTAAAAAAGAAATAGAAAACTAATCGTTTCTTCTGCTCCTAGGGTTCCACAAAGTGAGTGGCAGGCCTTTACTCAGGGGTTATTTAATGCTGTACTGTTGTTGATGCCTCCTCAAGGGGTTTCAGTTCCTGCTCCTCCTTAGCCCTCTTCTTCCCTTGAAAGTCCCAGAGAATTGAATTTTTGAGGTAGA
This sequence comes from Protopterus annectens, assembly GCF_019279795.1. NCBI lineage: Eukaryota > Metazoa > Chordata > Ceratodontiformes > Protopteridae > Protopterus > Protopterus annectens. The sequence goes on along the minus strand of NC_056743.1, from coordinate 909,617,352 downwards.
TTCTGATAATGACTCCTTTGCTTATTCTACCCAGATTCCTTCTCCTTTAGACTGCGGGTCTGAGGAGGAGGATTCTCCTAATCTAGATGATCCTTCTGAGGAAATTTCCTTTGGGGATGCAATCTGTAGGATGATGGAATTTTTTAAGTGGGATTGTGCCCAGGTTTTGGATATCCATAAGAGGTACTATGAGTTACTGCAGATGGAGTCTCCTAAACCTGCAGCCATTCCTCCTGTCTTGCCTGCTTTATTTTGGATGTTTTTTCCAATGCCTCTAAAGCGCCAGATTCTCTTTGCCCCTTGCTCCCAAGAAGTCTGTTTTATAGGGTGCCTGAGAATTGCTCCTTTTCATTTAAATGTCCTGCTGCTGACCCCTCTGTGATGTCTGTAGCCTCTGATAAGCTGTCTCATTTGCTTCCTTCGTCCAAGTTACTGCCTGCTGACAAAGACAGTAGAGCCATGGATAAGCTGGATAGGGAGGTTTATACTTTGGCTACAGTAGCTTTTAGGGCTATTAATTATCAGACCCATATCTCTAGGTATGTATTGGCTGTTCTTTCTCAGGCTTGTCAGCTTCCTTCTGATCTTCCAGACTCTGAGAGTAAAACTTCAGCTTTTTCTTTACTTGGGACTTCCTCTCAAGTAGTTTGTCATTCTATCAAATGTAGTTATGATGCAGCAGATGCCTGTTCTATGGCTGCTGCTTCTGGTTCAGTTCTGAGGAGATACTCATGGCTTTGGCTTCAGCCTTTGCCCGATGATATTAAGACTAAGTTGATGGATGCTCCACTGGATATTGATCTTTTGTTTGGTGAAGCGGCTGCTGGTTTATTTAAGTATCTTCAGGACAAGGGGAAGGCTTTACAGGAACTTAAGCATGTCTTTGTTTCTCCTGTGCCAAAATTTCTAAGAAACTACTTTTCTGAGCCAGCCTGTGTTCTTAGGCAATCTCGTCCTCCTTCTAAAGGTAAAAAGGGTAGTAAACGGACGACTCCTGCTAAGGTCACTCAGACTGCAGGGATTCTTAAGCCTTTCTTTTGTGCCAAACCAGGTGCTCTCTGACTGTCCACCTGTTCCCAGCCACATTCCTCTCTCTTCCTCTTCTTGTTTGGCTCCAAATCACCCAGGATTCTTGGGTTCTGTCAGTCATTCGGCAAGGGTACTTCATGGTCTGGATTTCCTGCCCTCCTTTTATGGGCATTCCTGAGCCTTCTCAGGAACAACTCTCTATTTTCCCAGAGTTTCTAAGAGACCTCTTATCTCAGGATACTGTTCAAGACGTGCCTGTGTCCCAAAGGGGGAAAGAGTTTTATTCAAGAATGCTTCTAGCACCCAGAAAAGAAGGTACTTTGAGACCTATTCTAGAAATTCTGAAGAGAGATGGGGGTAAAAAAATATTTTCCATTATTAGGAAGAAAGGATGTTATTTTTAGAAAAGTAGGCTAGTTGAACAAGACTCAACAAGAACACAAAGGACACCCATATTGCTACTAAGATTATTAGCAAGTATTGGGACCTATTTAAACGTTTTTCAGATGTCAAAAACCTATTTGAAGGTTTCATACATTTTATATTTAAGAAGAATAAGAACATTAAGAATATTCTTGAGAAAAAAGATAGGGACAATAAAGGGAATGCTAGGAAAGTAGGAACTTATGAGTGTGGGAAATGTAAGCTGTACATGTTTATTTGGAATGGAAGTTCTATATACATTCCTAGTAGAGATTAATTAATATTTGCCAATGAATATTGTAATTGTGAAACCAAAGGTTTAATATATTTAGTCATTTGTGAAAAATGTGGGGCATTCTGTGTGGGTAAAACTGAAAGATGTCTTAGAAAGAGAGTATATGAGCACTATTATAGTATATCAGTTTCAAACCCTAGGAATGCCCTTTATAAACACACTTTTGCTTGTCCCGATTTTAAATTTAGATTTTTTTGTGTTCGAAACTGTGCCCTGGAACATTAGAGGTGGTCTATGGAAAGAGAAGATCGAATATAGAGAAACACATTGGCAAGTATTATTACAGGCCAAATGAGTACGAGGTTTAAATGATAATATTTTGATAGCCCCTCTATTACACTTTAGTGCAGCAAGGTTGTAGAAAGTTTTTAGTTTTAGTGACGGTTGTTTTTAATAAAGTATACATTGATTAGTTGGTATTTATGAATGTATTGTTTACTTTTTTATTATGTATTTCTTCCCTTGAATACAAATGCCTTTTATAACATAAAACTCCTACTCTGAGATTTTTTCCACTCCTTTGTTTTAATCTTACAATATGTGATAAGATGTTTTATTAGGTTATGTTTTAACATTTTTTAGAACTATTCAAGTGTTTTTATGATCAAAATAACTACACTATGTGATTTATTTCTGTCATTTTAATTGTCATTCAGATTTTAGGTCACTAGAGGGTAGTAGAATGCTTTTTGATTTTTATATATGTAGGGTACATAAAGATTTGTTTGGTACCTGCATCACTATTTGATAAATTTTGAAAGTATTTTTTTATAACACGGATGTTTTAGAGTTTGGACATGCAATGAATATTAGATGCAGTTATTTACTTGTAATTAATCAGTTAGTGAAAGGTCTATTTAAATGCTTGTGGGGTCAAATGGCTATTACTGCTGAAGAAGTCTCAGTTTTCTGAGACGAAAAACACGGTGAGCCAATTAAGCTTGTACTGTAGTTTATTTCCTGTTATTTTTTATTATTAAAGTTTCTGGTTTACAGTATTTTCATGGTCGGTCGTGCCTCTAGAGTGCTACATTTTGGATAATTTACATTGGCATTTTGGTGCTTTTGTCGCACTTTTCTCCCTTTTTGTTTTACTTTTCTGAAGGTGCCTTCCTTTCGGATGTTGTCCCTTCAGTCCCTTTTTCCTCTTTTGCTTTCTCAGGCCTTTCTGGTGTCTCTGGACCTCAAGGATGCTTTTCTCCATATTGCGATCCATCCTCTGTTCAGGAGATTTTTGCATTTCTCTGTTGCTTCCTGGCATTTTCAGTTGTGTGCTTTGCCCTTTGGCCTTTCTAGTGCCCCAAGGGTATTCACCAAATGCCTTTCTCCTGTGATTGCCTTTTGCAGGCTTCAAGGGGTCCAAATCTTTCCTTATTTGGATGACCTGCTGATTCAGGCATCTTCTCCGGAGTTCCTTTTGCAAAATCTTCATTTTACCATTTCTCTTCTTCGGAGCCTTTGGTTCACAATAAACTTCAAAAAGTCTTCCTTGAGTCCTTCTCAGGATCATGGCTTTCTGGGTTACAGGATTCAAACAGTGCCAATGCTGGCATTCTTGTCTGCTCCAAAGGCATTAACTCTCATTTCTTTTTTTTTTTTTTTTTTTTTTTTTTTTTCAAATTCTTCTTCCACTGTCCTCCATTACATCCAGAGAGTTTCTGAGAGCTCTGGGGTTCATGGCTTCCGCCATTCCATTGCTCCCTGTGGCCAAATTCTAGAAACCACCGGAACTTCCTCATGTGAAGTCTATGTGGCTTCAGCATGTGCATCCTCTAGACTTTCCTGTTCCTCTTCTCCCATGTCTCAGGAAAGAACGTCTGTGGTGGATTTAGCAGTTGTCTCTGAATCCAGGCCTCCCTTTTCAGCCTCCTCTTCCCTCTCAGGATCTGTTCAGAGACACTTCATATGTGGTATGGAGAGCAACATTTGGCTCCCTGAGGATTCAGGGAGTCTGGTTGCTTCAACACCAGAAGAGCACATCAACATCAAAGAGATGAGAGTTCTTATGCTGGCTCCTCAGGCCTTTCTTCCTCGCTTCTCTCTGGGGCCTCTCAAGGTTATGTGGTACAGCAACAAACAGGGGGGTACAAGATCTTACCGTCTTTGCCAGTTGGCACTTCTGGTATGGGATCTGGCTATCAAGTGTCTCTTCAGGCAGTTTATATTCTTTCAGGTCAGTGGATGCTTCACAGGGATGTGTTTGGACATTGTTCACCAGTGGGGTACTCCTCAAGTAGATCTCTTTGCCTCCCCTCTGAACAGACAACTTCCTCTGTTTTGTGACAGAGTCCCAGGTCCTCTGGTATGGAAGGTGGACACCCTCTCATTTTCTTGGAGGGGGATGTTTCTTTATGCATTCCCTCCCCTTCCTCTCATTCCAAGAGTCCTGTTCAAGATTCAACAGGATGCTCCCACAGTCTTGCTGGTGATTTGCTTTTGGCCGCAACAGCACTGGTATCCTGTACTTCTGCATCTAGCCAAGGGCAATCACCACAGGTTACCTCACAGGGTGGATCCCCTCACACAAGACAAGTGGTCTCTTATCTATCCCCACCTGTCCACACTTCAATTGACACTGTGGGTGATAGGGTTTTGATCCCTCATAAACACCTTTTTTCTGAGGATGTGCTGAAGATCCTACAGGAGGCCTGGAACCCTACTACTAGGAACTCCTACTTGTCTAAATGGAAGAGGTTTTCTATTTGGTGTCTTTCTCGTGACCTGGACCCACTTTCTGTGGCTGTTCCTTAAGTTCTCTTATTTGTGTGAGCTCCTCAATGTTGGTTTGGCCTATTCTTCTATTAAGGTCCTCATCAGCTGTTTCTGCTTGTCTGCCTTTAACTCCCCCCCGTTAGCTTCTAGATTTGAGGCTAAGCAATTTCTTAAAGACATCCTTAATATTAGACGTCCAGGAAGCTTGTTCCTCCTCTCTGGGATCTTAATTTCATTCTGGAAAAATTGACTTGGGCTCCTTTTGAGCCTGCTGCTGTTTCAGCTTCCTTGCAGCATTGTTCTTGGAAGATGGTTCTTTTGTTAGCTCTTAATTCTGCCAGATAGGTGTCTGAGTTGCAAGCCCTTATGGCTTGTCCATCTTTTCTGATATTTCATGAGGACAGGGTGCTCTGGCATACTAATCCTTCTTTCATGCCCAAGGTGGTTAATTAGTTGTCATTTAGTCTATTAATTTGCCTGTTTTTTTACCCTCTACAGCAGGGGTGTCCAACCTTTTGGCTTGCTGGGGCCGCTTTGAGTTAACAGAAATGGTCTTGGGGCCGCATATAAAATATATCATATAGTTAACTCTTTTGTTGCTCCGGAAGACCACAGTCGACCTCCTGGCTGTACTGCAGGTGCATTTGAACAATGAATAAATGTAATAAATGCCTAATATTTGCCTTAAAATTCTAATTCTCATTCTAATTCTCTAATCTAACAGTTAACTCTAACATCTTAGTTAATATATCTATATATATATATATATATATATATATATATATATATATATTACAAATAAACAGATATTCACTACAGCACTAGCATTTTTCAATGGGAAAACCATTCCAGCAGTCCAACTACATAAAATGTCAACATCAGCAGTCCTACAATACTATAATCCACAAAAATAACCCAACAAATTTGCAATAAAGTAAAGAATTCACATTACTGACTTAATAAAACAATTCTGAATAAGCTACAAGAGGGTCTCACCCAAACAAATAACTGGTGCCAGAAATATGGCCTCAAGCTAAATGCCAAAAATGCATCATTCCCTTTGAGGAGAGTGATGTCCCCACAAATTATCACATTAATAACAATGTTGTAAGCATGCAATAAGTCGTATGGTACTTGGGCAGCCAGGTTGATAGAAATCTGACTTTTGACCACCACGTTGTCTCCGTTGTAAGGAAAGCTTTTTACATGGCCCAATTCATTAGTAAGGATATCTCACCCAGGGACAAGGAGGTCATAACATCCCTGTATTCTTCCTTTACAAGAGCCATTATTGAGTGTAATGCCCTTTGACATGTGCCTCAGCAAAACACCCTGCCAAAGAAAGACTACAACCATTTCTGACAAAAAGGTCAAAGGACTAAATTCACATAGTTATCTAAACAGACTAAAAGCTTCTTGCTTTCCTCTGTCTCTCACTGGCCCCTATAAATTTCACCATTGGCTTGCTTTCCAGGCTAAGAAAGATCCTGCCTTAAGAAACTTACTCTACCTCAGAAATACTGGTTATACTTAAAACGCTCACTACAAAGATCACAGCCTTCACTGCAACATAAACAAGCCACTTTTTATGGACAGGTTCTTGACACAAAACCTTCAACTTCTGTAAAAGCTCCTTTCATTATGAAACAATGTAGTTCAGCAACACGATGGCTGGATGGATAGCCATAAATGTAGTCCTTGTGTAAGTAGCATAGCCTTCATCAAACCAGATGGAAAATCCACATACTAACCTTTCCCAGCTGGATGGCTAAGATCTAATATTGGTTACTCAAGTCTAGTTGCCCAAGAAGAGGGGCATGTTTAACTAAGAATTCAATTTGCAAAATTATATTCAGTATACATATTAAATCTCTTTCGCTTACACACACACAAAGCCCCTACTTATAAAATAGGCAACCTCAGTAATCACATGACACCCACTCACTGAATGAAATTGTCTGGAAGTCAAAATATCTGAAAAAAAAAATCATAATAGAGATGGATTCATCCATGTAATTTCCCACCACCAAAAGGACCATCAATAAATCAACAAACAACTGCTCAGCAAAAAGTAAATCAATAAGAAAACCATAAACTATAATGCTACATATTGGTGTAAACATACAACTTGTGTCAATCCCCAGGTTAACCCATACCAAAAGATTGTTTCAGACCTTCAGCTATGTACAAACAGCTTTCTCCTAAAAACTTAACTCATTGATATTTGCCTTGCTATAATTATAACTGTAAAAAAAAAAAATGTTTTGAAGTTTATTCTGTACCACAATGATTTTCACTGTTACGAGATGTAATCTCTGCCATATTGTATGAGTACTACATCCATAATTTGCTGTCTCTCTCTCTCTCTCAGGCGTTATATTGTCTTGTGTTATTTTTGGAGCTTTTCTCCCCGGGCCTCCGCTGAAAATGGACCTGTGCCCAGTCAGACTTTCCCGGTAAACAAATGTAAAATAAAATAAATAAAAATAAACTTCCCTCCAATCTAAAGCCATTTGACATTCAGACAATTTAATTTGTGCAGAAGTTACTCAGACTGACAGTTTACTGAGCCGTAATGCTGACCTTCGCTTTTGAAAAAAAACAAATTCCCAGACTTTGTCAATAGCTCAAAGTGTAGAGGATTATTTATTTATTTTTAGAAAACATCTTTAAAACTATTAAATTCATTACACACCCAGAAACACAGAAAAGTTATTGTGATTATGTAAACCACAGACTGCTGCAAGAAATCAAAGTCACATTAGCACTCTATGCTTATGTCCGAACAGATGAATCATATCTGTCAATTCCAAAAGAAGTAAAGTAGCTTAATAAGAAGGTTATTTGCAAGGTTGCATGGCAGTTTATATTGGAAATAAGCAGAGACATTAAAAAGGCTCTGTTTTTCATAATTATGCCGAAAGGTCTTCCAAGGTAAATACAACTTCTGATTTAGTATGGAACCATACCTCTCAAACTTAGAGCAAGAAATCTGGACAAAGCGAAAATAAAAGTAGGACACAGGCCCAAAAATAGTTTTGCATCACAGACACCATTGAAACAACTGTAGCTGCAAGCATTATACATCACTTATAATCTTTCTATCCCATTATTGTCAGTTAAACATTATACGGCTCATTCAGTCCTGCCTTCTTTTGCATCAAAGAAAACCATGCTTTGAAATGACAAATGCATTAAAATAATACATAAACACATTGCATCAACATCCTGCAACTTCCTACCTGCAAGCAACCACAGAGCTTTCACTGAAACTAGGGCTGCTTGTTTCCCCAGAATGACAGCTCTTCCTAATTAAGTCTAATGGTATGCAATCTACCAGTATCTGGACTACCTGAAATAAATTAAATTATGGCCTGTAAATTGAAAGTATACTTTGTTTAATTAAACTATATTTATAAGCCCACTTACTATATTTTTTCAGTAACATCCCAATATCCATTTCCAGGTCACTTTACAAGACATTGGCAGTGGTAGACTTGGCATCCTTCAGAACCCCACAGGCCCACGCTAATACATTGTCCATTAAATGTAAATATCCATCCACTGTAAATGGCAAGAAGCTATGTCTTAAAAAATCTATTTCTGGCATGCGTACCCAAGTATTAGGTTTTGAAACAAAGAAACATTCTCCACAGTCCGTAAGTCTCTGTCTTTAATAATCATCTACTGTGGCAGCATTCCCAACACATAAGCATACACATACACATTAAAATCCCCAACATTTAAAAAATGACATTGTGCCCACTTAATTTGCCAGTATTGATGATCCGCCCAAGCTAAGCTTACTGTTGTCCAATCTACCACTGCTTAGAACCCACGAATGAAAAAACAGTACTAGGTGCTTTTTTGTTTGTCTGAAAAAACAATACAACTTTATATGCTACAGTCCCACATAGTCAGTCCACTACTGACCCATTAACCCTAGGCTGCTGTCTCATTCTTACTCCCTGGAACTGCATTACCTTGGACGACTACTTTTATTTCCTAAGCAAAAGACACAAATTGGAAGATGAGGCAAAAATCCAGACATTCTTTGAAAATCCATACAGTTAAGAGGTATGAGTTCATGTTCAATACAGCACTCTCCCTGTCAGGAAAGCCGCAATTTAATGAAAGTGCACACTTAATATATGATATATTTCTGAGTTAACTTGTTTGTGTTCAGTAGGTAGACTGATCGTTGTTAGCCTCTTTGTGCATGCATCTCTCTCTCTCATGCACACATATAAACACATACACACACACACACACACACACACACACACACACACACACACACACACACACACACACACACACACACACACACACACTTTCTTCTTCTACTTTCACGCACACAATTCTGCTTTAATGCATGCACTCACTCCATACTTACCTATTAACACAGGTAATTGCTGTCCCTTTCAAAGGCAACAGCGTCAAATCCATACATGAGTCCCTCTTCAGTGAGAACACACACACACACACACACACACACACACACACACACACACACACACACGCACACACACACACTGATTGTTCGGCGCAAAATAATGGCGTAAACACACTGACCCTTTTTTGGCTCAAAACAAAACTAGAAGGTGCTTTGGTGCTTGCGGACATCGACATTAGTGTTACAGGTCAAAGGAATGAAAAACACTAAACAAAAAAAGTGTTATGGGGCATGCGTACATCGATGTTGCAGTTAGAGGTTGAGGGCCGCATGGAAGAGCTCTGAGGGCCACATGCGGCCCGCGGGCCGCAGGTTGGACACGTCTACTCTACAGTCTGACAGTGAAAGGGTGCTGCATACTTTAGATATGCATAGACAGCTCATATTTTATTTGGATAAAACTAATGCTATCAGAAAATCTGACCAGTTATTTGTTTTCTTCCGTCCTAAGTCTTTAGGTTTGTCTGTTTCTAAGCAAACTATTTCCACTTGGATTTCAAAGGCTATTTCCTTTTGTTACACTTCTGTAAGGGCTCATTCCACTAGAGCTGTGTCTTCTTCTGGTGCTTTTTTCAAAGGCTCAGATGCTAATTCTATTCTTGAAGCTGCTACTTGAACTTCTGTGCTTACCTTTACCAAAGATTACCAGTTGGATGGTATCTCCAGAGCTAGAGCTGGTTTTGTTGCTGCCGTTCTTCGTGACTTCTTGGAGGGCTCTGCTGCTTCCTCCTCCCAAGTTTCTTCTTGAGCTTTGGCACTCTCCCATTTGTAAGGAAGACTGCAGCAGTGAGTGTAAGGACATAATACAGTTTTGTAAAATCTTACCTTAACGGTAGACGTTCCTGCCTTCACTGTAGTATTTACTCCAACTCCCTGGTCTTTTTTCCTTCCTGGATGTGCAGGTTCTCCTTTGTTTTCCTTGGAATGATGTTCCTACTGGGGCAATAATTGTTGAGGATGGTATACCTGAACTTCACCTTTATGCCCTACCCTACGCAAGGAGTGTGCAGGTGACGTTCAACGTACCTTAACGCAGCGGTAGACTTTGGTAAACTGGCCGAACGGTGGGCTTCACGGCAGGGAATCCCCATTTCCAAAGAATACTGCAGCGGTGAAGCAAGGACATCTACCTTTGTGGTAAGATTTTACACAACTGTGCTTTCATGTCTCTTTCTACCTCATTCATATCATTATAGAACTTTCAGGTGCTGATTTCCTTTCCATCTCTGGGAAGAATTTTTTTTTTTTTGAAAACCAACAGTGATTCACTTTTGTTTACAGAATAAAGCTGTTGTCATTCACACAAGCTCTAGAAAGTTACCTTATGATTTTCAGTTACTGGAGACTTAGCTTTATGACAAACTCACAATACAAACAAGTGCTCATGTCTTTCTAACTGTAATTGTTACTTATAAACAACAGAGCTATTTCACATAGGCTGTCTTCACAATGGTATCACTCACTCATTAGAGTCGGTCTTAAACTTTATAAATAGTCCAAAATAAAAAGTCACAAAGTTTTATAGTATTTTCTAAACCACTCAAAGTATATCTGTATATATCCAAGCCTCACACAAACTCTGGCAGCAGCTTTGCTTGTCGGTTTGTGAGGCACTGGAAACCAGACATTTGTGTCGATATTGCTTTTTGCTAAGAGATTTACAAAAATATACATAATATGACATCTGTGTAATTCCTTATATAAATATCACTTGACTTTTAGCTGTTCTACAAGTTTTGTATCATTGGCAAATATGTTGCCTTTTATATTATCTTTAAGCTGATATTTTTATTAGCCTTTTGTGGGTCATGGTTCAGCAGTTATTAATGCAAGTATATGAGCATGCAGTAGTTGACAACTAGAGGCATCACCATAATTTAATAAGTTTTTAACACAGGTGATGTCCACATTGCTTCTTATAACTTTTTAAAAATCTCCAAATGTTTTATTAGAGCCAAAGTTCTTGCCTTGCATTTTCGATAATTTATACAGTGGCTTGACAGACTGGTTTTTATCTCAGTAATAGCTCTTCAGAAGTTTGCCATTACCAAGGATTGTATTGCATCTGTTTTTACTTCTAGGAGGAGCCAGTTATCCTGCCCTTGCTTATTCAGCATAGTTCTTAAGAATTTCACTTCACTTTTAGTAGTATGATCCTGCTGGGAATGTACTTTTGACTCACTTGACTCTGTTGCACAGAATCTATCTTTGTTCACAGATGTATGCACTGCATTTTAACCGTTTTGGATTTAAAATCTTCCTCATGCTGAACTGCATTTTCAAACTGTTGTATCCCTTCCAAGAATCTGATGCAGTATCTGGATCTAAATCGGAGAAAAATGTAAACATTGAGGAAGTGCATTTTGTATCATTTCCCCTTAAAAGTAAATTAAAGTGTTATACTGTTAATCATATTGCGCTGAGACTAGCCACAAACCATAAAAGGCCAACTGCAGAAAACGCGTCTGCATCGAGTAGTATCTGTTCCTTAATGTATGCCCACTGATATCACGAACTGCTAGATTTACTCAGTTCAAAAATTTATAATCAGCATTTTCCCAAATTCTATTTGGTTTTCCCAAGACCACACTAGAAAATGAACTGTAGAACAGATACTTCATAAAAAAACTCTTTGGCCTTCAAAATCCTGTATAAATCAATTGTGTTCTTTCCATACCCTCTGTAGGAAGGGACCTAAACCGTGTCACCACAATAAACAGGACATGCTGGAGGGATAGATTCCTATCCCAGAGACTTCCCATACTCTGGAACAGGCTACCCATCTATGTCAAGCAAAGTTCTTCATTAGCACTCTTCAATATAAATCTTGATAAGTGGATGGGAAATGGGAAATACACCCTGGGGATCACTTCTGTGTCTCTGCTCGACAGTGGCACAGGAAAATAACTTTCTTGGGTGGCGTAAGCCAGGGAACCTTTTTGGCTAGGCTTACATAGGCCCTTGGGCCGATAGCCTAGTACCTACCTATGAAAGAGAGACAGTTTCTTTGCTGGTGGATCTGGACCCCTTCTTATTATTTCCACTTCACTTACTGTACCACGGTCAGTATTTTTGCCCAAGAAAGCGTAAACCACTACACAAACACTTAGCTAACCCATACTCGGTTCATTTAGGTTTTATATTTTCAAAGCTTTGCTGGTAAAGACACTTAAAATATTTGGTTTTACTTTACTTTTACTTCTTTTCCCCGTGTAAAATGTTAGTGTGATCTGTGATCCAGCCCTGTATAGAAATTATCTGATTCTCTCGTAAGTTATCTTTTCATGTTTTGCTTTTCCACAAAGATTTCTTTTTTATGCATGTAGCATAATAGTTGAAATTGCAGTGTTGCCACATGTCCATTAATTCCTTGAGTTTGTGAAATTTTAATTCTCAAACTGTTACCAGAAATACCAGCTCCAGTGCCTAACAGTGTTCACACCCACTGTCCTTGTATTTAAAAATCACTTTGTCTCTGTAAATTGTCTTACTATATTGTAGTTACAGGTTGTTAACCTGTCTGCTTGCGTTTACCCTTGCCTTTCTAAAAATGATGCACTGTCTGTGTTTTTGGCCAGATGCTCATCGTGTTACCCTGCTGCAGTCATCACACTTGGGTTATCCTGCCGTCAGACGGTCCCGCAGTCAGCCAGAATTCCAAAGTCTTGGTCCGGCGTCTGTTGCTGTCGCTTCTTCCCTGACGTCAGAGCGCCAGGGGTATATCAGAGGCATCCGACGCCATTTTCTTCAGTCTTTCTTGCCGCGCGGTGCCCGAAGCAGAAGCAGTTCGTAAGTGCCGGTCGGCTGACACCTGAGATTTTTGAATAGAGTTTCAGTCAGAAGTCTTCAAAGCTAAGTACCCCGTTGGGGAACCTTTTCTTGCCTCAGTCCTATGTCAGAAAAAGTTAACTATTGCATTTCTTGTGGGAAGCAAATACCTCATAAGGACTTTCATTCTTTTTGTATACTTTGCCTAGGCCCAGACCACAACGTCACTGGTTGTCAGTTTTGTGCTAGGTTCAATAAGCAAACTATAAAGCGACGCTTTGATTTCGCTCGACACTACTTCGGTAGAAAATTTAATTACACTATGCTGTCGGAGCAACCGCGGCGTGCATAAAAAACGCAAAGATAAAGACAGGCAGCCTAGATCCAAGCCAGACTCCGAGGCCTCGGCTGGGCCGGTCGCCAGTTCTCTGGTTTTCAGTGAGGCGCCTACGCAGCCCCTGGCTACCGCTGAATTGGATCCCCAGACCACTTCGGATCCCCCAGCAGAGAGTTCTAGGCCGACGCAGCCATTTTCTTTAGGCCCTACTGACGACATTGCAGTAGGGGAAGCCGGTGCTGTAGAAACACCGTTTCTGAAGGTGTCTTCAGACTGACTACTCTCACCATACAATCTTATGCTAAGCTTAAGACTCCTCTAAAACCAAAAAAAAGCCTACACTTCAGTCTCCAGGTCAAGGCCCTATGCCTAAGAAACAGATGCTTAAAATGGCTGAAGATTTGATTTCTTTGATCAGGGGGTTCCCAACCCCCCCCCCAACAAAAGGCCTAGACAAGAGGAGGATTATGCCTCCTCTGATCAAGTGTCTGTTTCCTCAGGCTCCTCTGAGGAACAGGATTACTCCTTTCCCCCTTATGAAGATTCTGATGCTGAAGACTCCATTCCCTCAGCTTCTCCCCCTGAAGATTATTCCTTTCGGGAAACCTTACATACCATGAGGGAACATTTCCACTGGGAAGGTCAGGACTACTCCGACTCAAAGAAAAGGCTCCGAGAGTTTCCTTTACTCCCCCAGCACAGACCACCTGCTATCCCCCCAGTTCTGGACATTGTGGATGATGTCTTCTTAGAATCTAGTCTAAATCCAGATTCTCTGCCTCCTGCTCCAGCCAAACCAGATAGATACTGTAGAGTGCCTGACTCGCACAAATTCCTTTACAAAAGCCCTGTTGCTGATCCAGAGACAATCTCCCAGGGTCCCAAAGGGGCTAAGGCTTCTATGGCTAAAAATCCTGTACCCTCAGAAAGGGACTCCAGAGCACTAGATATGTGGGGGAAGAAGGTTTTCACCTCAGCTACTCTAGCTATGAGAGCACTAAATTGTCAATTTCACATGCTTAAATACCTGCAATTCCTAATGTCTCAAATAAAACAAAAGATGGGCACGCACCCTCAACAGTCTGAATTCACGGAAATCCAAGATCTGTTGCATGCAGCTGAACAGGTGGGCAAACATACTTTACAAAGTGGTTTTGATGCCTTGGAAACTTCCTCTAGAGCAGCTGTTACTGGGTCTGTTATACGTAGGCATGCTTGGCTAAAGGAACAATCTCTGCCTGATCATGTTAAAGCAAAGTTACTGGATGCACCCTTACAGCAGGATGTCTTATTTGGGTTAAAGCAGAGGAGGTTTTAAAGAAAATGGAGGATAAGGCGAAATCTATGCAGACCGTCAAAGTTCTCTTACAGGTACAGCCCCCACGCTTCAGCAGAAATTGGCCAACAAAAAATTGGTCCTTTCCAGCTTCTGACGGACCACAGAGGGATAAATACAGGCACCCAAGTGGCAGAGGACAAGCACAAATCCCTTACAAACCACGCCAATGGGGCACTGCAACACAGACGGGAGGAGAAGACAGGTCCCAAACTACTAGAAGGCAAACACAATGACTTAAACCTCAAACTGCCAAGCAAAACTCTCTTGGCAGCTCCCTTGGGAGGAAAATTAGCACTTGTTACAGACAACTGGTGCATCGTCACAAAGGACAAATGGGTCCTAGACATTATCTCACACGATTACAGATTCCATTTCCACACCTTGCCAAGGATAAAAGGAATGCCAAACCTGTCACAAAATCAATGGGCAGAGGCACAAAAACAAATTACAGCTCTCATGGACATGAGAGCCATTCAACTGGTACCTACACAGGAGCAAGGCCAAGGATTTCACTCAAGGCTCTTTCTAGTCCCCAGAAAGGACAATGCTTGGAGACCCATTCTGGACCTTTCAATTTTAAACACCTTCTTGCAAGTACCCAAATTCAAGATGCTAACACTACAGCAGCTTCTTCCCATGTTGGGCAAGAAAGCTTGGCTAGTGACGTTGGACCTCAAGGAAGCATACCTGCATGTCCCTATCAGACAAAATTGCAGAAGATACCTCTGTTTCATTGCAGGTTCAACCCATTACCAATTCTCTGCACTGCCCTTTGGCTTATCTACTGCGCCCAGGGTCTTCACAAAATGCCTGGCACCAGTAATTTCATACTGCAGACAAAGAGGAATTCAAATATACCCATACCTGGACGACTGTCTCATCCAAGCAGAAAACAAGGACATTCTCTTACAACACCTGGCTTCTGTAAAACATCTTCTAAGCTGCCTAGGGTACACAGTAAATGAAAAGAAATCAAAACTAGTGCCCTCACAAAATATGACATTCCTGGGTGCCACCTTGACTACAATGGCCCAGATGGGCTTATCTGATGCCAGACAAACAACTACAATTAACTCACTACTTCAGAACAATGGCAACAAAGACCCAACTCCCTGCAAGAAAAATTCTGCAGGCCTTGGGCTTCATGGCATCGTGCATACTACTAATACCATTTGCAAAACTGCATATGAGGAAATTACAATGGTACCTAAAAAGCGTATGGACTCAACACAGCCACAGCTTGGAAACCATGATAAATCTCATTCCCTGCCTTCAACAGGAGTTTCTATGGTGGTCACAGGCATGTCACCTCAACAAGGGTCAGCCTTTCACCCTACCCCCAGCCAGGCAAACTATGGCAACAGATGCATCGAATTATGCCTGGGGGACACACATGGCAGGACGGTGCGTTCAAGGGATATGGACAGCAGATCAAAGGAATCTGCACATCAATTGAAAAGAAATGCTAGCTGTACAAAATGCTCTGACAGCCTTCAAGGACCTCTTACATCCAGGACAGCTTATCATAAGGACAGACAACACCACAGTAATGTGGTACATAAACAGACAAGGGGGTACACACTCCTACCCTTTATGCAGGCAAGCAATGACCTTGTGGAACACAGCACTGGCTTACCAAGTTCAATTACAAGCTCAATTCCTGCCAGGAAAAAAGAACACATTGGCAGACGACCTAAGCAGAAACATCATGGATCCCCACGAGTGGAAACTGGATCCAGAAGTATTCGCAATGATAGCTCAAAAATGGGGGCTCCCAGACATAGGCCTGTTTGCCAGCCCAAAAAACTATCAGCTAACAAAATTTTGCACAAGGACTTTTCACCATCAAGCTTGGAAAGTGGACACGCACTCATTCAGTTGGAAAATGCTAACAGTATATGCCTTTCCTCCATTACCCGTTCTCACAAAGGTGCTAACTGAAAGTCAGGATGGAGAGACCCCGAATGATACTCATTGCCCCAGACTGGCCACGCCAGCACTGGTACCCACTATTAAGGAATATGGCCCAGGGCCCACCATGGATTCTACCACAAATTACCCACCTGCTCACACAGCAAGACAATCAAATTTTACACAGCCAGCACAAAACCTTAAACTTGGCTGCATGGCAAATCACCTAAGCAACCAGCCAGCTCCTCTCTCACAAGCTGTTATGGATGTTATTCTGGAGGCCAGGAGGCCTACCACCAGGAAAGCCTACTCAGACAAATGGAAAAGGTTTTGCGCCTGGAACCAAGCTAAAGGCCAAAATACCCTTCAGCCTGACATACTTCAGATTCTGCAATATTTAACTGAGATGTTACACAAAGGGCTTTCTTTTTTATCTATTAAAATCCACGCATCAGCTATTTCTGCTCACTACAACACGGATCCTCCCTTATTTTCACATCCACTTCTAAGGCAGTTTCTCAGAGGTGCCAAAAGCATTAGGCCTCCCAGGAGAGCACCAACACCTACTTGGGACCTCAACTTTGTTCTGGAAAAACTCACGCTACCTCCTTTTGAGCCAGCTTTCTCAGCTGACTTAAAGTTTATATCATGGAAGACTGCCCTGCTGCTAGCAATTACTTCAGCTAGAAGAGCTTCAGGCACTAATGGCAGTAGAGCCTTTCCTCATTTTTCATCAAGACAGAGTTTCTCTACGAACTAACCCCTCCTTTATGCCTAAGGTGGTATCCAGTGTGCCTCTAAATCAAACCATCCATTTACCCACCTTCTTTCCAAATCCACAGAACAAAGGAGAAAGACTCCTGCATTCCTTGGACAGTCACAGGCAGCTACGTTACTACTTGGACAAAACTAAGGTTTTCAGAAAATCTGACCAGCTTTTTGTATCCTATGCTACAGCATCACAAGGAAAGGCTATCTCAAAACAGACCATTTCCAAATTAATAGGACATTGCATACGTTTTTGCTACGCCCACCATGGAAAACCAGTTCCTGCTACCATAAGGCCCCACTCTACCAGGGCAGCAGCTACATCTACAGACTTCCTCAGGGGGGTGCCAATCAAGGATATTCTGGAAGCTGCAACTTGGAGTTCAGTACACACCTTCACCAAACATTACCACTTACCACTTTACTCTAAGACTAGAGCTGGCTTCGCCACTGCAGTTTTGCAGGGCATTCTAGCCTCCTCTAACCTCGTTTGACTCCACCTCCCATCCTTAGCTTTGGGATTCTACCCAAGTGTGGTGACTGCAGCAGGTTAACATGATGAACATAGTACAGTTTTGTACCTAACATAAATGTAGATGTTTGAGTGTATACCCTGCTGCTATCCAGGTTACCCTCCCTCCATCCCCTCTGAACTAGCTGAACTTATCTCTACCACTCTATTCTATACTATCTCTGTGGTGTATTTGCTTGTGCCTAAGGGTTTTGTTTTATTTTTCCATATAGCTATGTGTGTGTGTGTGTGTGTGTGTGTGTGTGTGTGTGTGTGTGTATATATATATATATATATATATATATATATATATAGATATATATATAGATATCTATATATATTTAGATAGATATATATATATATATAGATATATATATATATATATATATATATATATATATATATATATTTTGCCTACCTATTAGCGGCATCTGACATCTGGGGCAAGAAAAACTGAAGAAAATGGCATTGGATGCCTTTCATATACCACTGGCGCTCTGACGTCAGGGAAGAAGTGACAGCAACCGATGCCGAACCAAGACTTTGGAATTCGGGCCGACTGCGGGACCACCTGACGGCAGGATAACCCAAGTGTGATGACTGCAGCAGGGTATACACTCGAACATTTACATTTATGGTAGGTACAAAACTGTACTTTCTTCATAACAAAATATTTGCTGTACTTTAACTAATCCTTCATTTAAATTCATGCCGCTTGTATAATGATCTATCTGCCGTGTTGTTCCTTAAACAGATCTGTCAAAAACAGTAATGTAATTTTTGATAAATTTGAAAAACATTTGCTGCTTTTGCTTTACATTTTTTTTTTTATGTCTTATAGCATGGTCTTTAAAGATGCAACACCTCAGATGTCTTTGCGTTCACTGCTGCAGTATCTGTAACATCCAGGACTCCCTGCCGTGCAAGCCCATCGTCTGGTCAGTATACCAAAGACTTCCTGTTGCATTTAAAGGTATGCCTGAATGTCACTCAAACACTCCTTGCATACCTCAGGGCATAAAGGTGACGTTCATGCTTACTATAAACAGAACTTAGCCTCCAGTCCAAATGCGTGTTTTTTTTTTTTTTTTTTTTAACCATAGGTGTTTACCTGCTTCCGTTTTGCCAGTTGAACACTTTCATTCTCCAGTGATTGCCTATGACCTGATTGTTGTGCAGATAAGTGCCCCATCATTTTTTTTTTTTTTTTTTTGTGTGCTCCTTGGTTAATGTCATTCAGGAAGTGTAATTGCCAGTGTGGGAGACAGATTTCCCATAAAGACTGCCACATTGTGTTTTTTTTGTCTAGGAGCATCTCCCGACCATATATCTTGTTCTATTTGCCAGCCTTCACAATAGACTTTCTTCCCTTTCCTTGTATCTTGGGAACCAGCATCTTAAGCTTCCTGCTAAAGATACAGTGGATGGAATCTCCCACCTCAAGGGTCAGCCATTGGTAAAGAAGGAGGTGAAAAAGGTGCGACTGGAATCTTCCAATCTCCAGCCTTTGCCAGGTGTTTCTCCTGAGGTTGTTATAAACCCGGTGGCTCCGCCAGGCTGTGTTGTCAGATTCCTCTACCATGACTGTGTTGGAGGCCAGTGAGGTTATGACTGGCAACACATCCGATAAGGCTTTGCAGGTGTCCACATCAGACATTCGGGGGGAACTGTTGATTTTCTTCTGAGGGGCTTAGGGGAGTTCCTCAGATTTTAGTTGGGGAAGAAGTTCCTACTTCAGTTCTCAACAGACGTCCTGGGTCTGAGTCTTCTCAATTTTTTGGAGGGGACTTTCCCTTAAAATTTAACAAAAACTTAAAACAGGTTTCTTTTGCTCCTAGGGATCCTCAAAGTGAATGGCAGGCTTTCACTCGGGGGGCTATTTTTCTGCTTTAATGTCTTTAAAGCCTCCTCACAGGGTTTCAGTTCCTGCTTCTCCTTGTTCCTCTCTTCCCCTTAAAAGACCTAAAACAGGATCCTTCTGAGACGGAGTCTGTTTCTGATGATGAATCCCTGACTTATTCTACTCATATTCCTTCTCTTTTGTACTGTGTGTCAGAGGAGGAGGAGTCTATTGGTCCTAATGCTCCTTTTGAGGAAATTTCCTTTTGGGATACACTCTAGGATGTTGATTTTTTTTTTTTTAAGTGGGATTGTGCTGTGGTCCCTGATATATCCATAGGAGTTACTGAGAGTTGCTACAGTTGGAGTGTCCTAAACCTGTGTGCCATTGTGGTTGCTTTGCTTGATGTTTTTCCGGTGCCTCTCATGCTCCTTGATTCTTTACCCCTGCTTCCAAGAAGTCTGATAGGTTTTAAAAGGTGCCTGAGGATTGTTTCTTTTTGTATAAATGTCCCTGCAGCTGACCCTTGTGTGATCTCTCTAGTTTCTGATAAGCCATCTCAATTGCTGGCTTTGCCCAAGTTATTACCTTCTGATAAAAATAGCAGAACTATGGAATGTCTGGGCAAGAAGGTTTACACTTCTGCTGCCCTAGGTTTTAGGGCTATTTATTATCGGACTCATATGTCTAGGTATGCGTTAGCTCTTTCTCAGGCCTGTCAACTTATTTCTGATTTTCCTGAGTCTGAGGGTTCATTCTTTGCCAGGGACTTCCTCTCAAGTCATTCGTCATTCTATTTAATGTAGTTATGATGCAGCGGATACCTCTTCTAGAGCAGCTGTTTCTGGATCAGTTATGCGGAAATATTCTTGGCTTAGGCTCCAGCCTCTACCTGATGATATTAAAGCTAAGTTGATGGATGCTCTCCTGGATTCTAAACGTCTTTGGGTAAGCTGCTAATCATTTAAGTCCCTTCAGGATAAGAGTAAGGCTTTAAAGGAGCTTAAGCATGTTTTTGTTTCTCCTGTGCCTAAAGTTAAGAAGAACTGTCCTGCTAAGCCTACCCTTGTTCGTAGATATTCCTGCCCTTCTACTAAAGGCAAGAAGAGTCAAAAAGGGGCTCCTCATGCTAATGCTACTCAGTTTTCAGGGTTTCCAAAGCCTTCCTTTCCAGACAAAGCAGGTGCTGTGTGACTATCTGTCTCCTCCCAGCCACATTCCCCTTTCTGCCCACCTTTCTTTTTTTCTTCCTGCTTTGGCTTCAGATCACTCAAGATTCTTGAGTTCTGTCAGTCATTCATCAGGGGTACTTCATGGTCTGAAAATCTTGCCTTTTTTTATGGGCATTCCTCAACATCCTCAGGAACAGCTTCCCTTTTTACCAGAAGTTCTTCAACCTCTCACTTGACTCAGAGTACTATTCAGGAGGTACTTGTGTCTCAAAGGGGGAAAAGGGTTCTACTCCATGCTGTTTCTAGTGCCAAGAAAAGAGGGCACTTGGAGACCTATTCTAGACTTCTCTCATCTAAACACTTTTTAAAAAGTGCCTTCCATTCGGATGTTCTCTCTTCAGATTCTGTTTCCTCTACTGCTCCCTCAGGCCTGTATGGTGTCACTGGATCTGAAGGATGCTTGTCTCCATATTCCAGTCCATCCTCTTTTCAGGAAGTTTTTACATTTCTCGGTTTCTTCCTGGCATTTTCAGTTCTCTGCTTTGCCCTTTGACCTTTTTACTGCCCCAAGGGTGTTCACCAAATACCTTGCTCCTGTGATTGCTTTTTGCAGACTTCAAGGGAACCAAGTGTTTCCTTACTTAGATTATCTGTTGATTTGTGCGTCCTCTCCAGAGACACTTTTGCTAAGTCTTCATTTTGCCATCTCTCTACTTTAGACCCTGAGGTTCACAATAAATTTTGCAACGTCTTCTCTGATTCCTTCTCAGGATCATGTTTTTCTGGGTTGCAGGATTCAGTCGGTGCCTGTGATAGCATCCCTGCCCGCTCCGAAGGCCTTGACTCTCATTTCTTACTTTCACACTCTTCTTCCTCTGGCTTCTATTACCACCAGGGAATTTCTGAGAGCTCTAGGTTTCATGGCATTCTCCATTCTGATGCTCCCTCTGGCCACACTTCACATGAGAAAGTTTGAGTGGTTTTTGAAGTCAGTGTGGCTTCAACATGCACACCCTCTAGACTTTGTAGTGCCTCTTCTTTCTTGTCTCAGACAGGAACTTCATTGGTGGATTCGGCAGTCATCTCTGAACCCAGGGATCTCTTTTTATCCCCTGTTCCCTCTCAGGATTTGTTCACAGATGCTTCAGATATGAGTTAGGAGGTGACTTTTGGCTCCCTAAAATTACAGGAGGTGGTTGCGTCGCCAGCAGAAGGAGCACATCAACATCAAAGATGAGAGCTCTTCTGCTGGCCCTTCAGGCCTTTCATCCCCTTTTCTTTCCAGGGCCTCTCAAGGTCTTCACAGACAATACCACAGTGATGTGGTATATCAACAAACAGGGAGGAATGAGATCCTACCTTCTTTGCCAGTTGGCACTTCTTGTATGGGATCTTACTTTCAAGTTTCAAATGACTCTTCAGGTGGTTTATATCCCTTCCAGTCAGCACATTATGGCAGACAATCTGAGCAGGTCTTTAACTTTGTCCCATGAATGGATACTTCACAGGGATGTGTTTCTGGACATTATTCAACAGTGGCGTACTATTCAGTGGATATTGTTGCCTCCCCTCTGAACAGACAGCTTTCTCTGTTTTGTACAAGAGTCCCAGGTCCTCTGGTATGGAAGGTGGACACCCTCTCATGCTCTTGGAAAGGGATATTTCTTTATGCATTCCCTCACCTTCCTCTTATTCCAAAAGTCCTGTTCAAGATTTAATAGGATGCTCCCAAAATCTTGTTAGTGACTTCCTTTTGGCCGCTACGTCCCTGGTTCCCTGTATATTTCTGCATCTAGCCAAGGGCAGTAATCACAAATTACCTCAGAGGGTGGATCTAATCACACAAGACAAGGGATTTCTCATCCATCCCCAGCTCTCCGTGCTTCATCTGGCATTGTGGGTGATAGGGTTTTGATCCCTCAGACAGCTTTTTCTGAAGACATGCTGCAGGTCCTGCAGAAGGCCAGGAAACCTACTACTAGGAAATCCTGCTTATGCAAATGGAAGAGGTTTTCTGTTTGGTGTCTGTCTCGTAATCTGAACCCACTTGCTGTGGATGTTCCTTTGGTTCTCTCTTATTTGTGTGAGTTGCTCAATGCTGGTTTGGCCTGTTCTTCTATTAAGGCCCACTTATCAGCCATCTCTGCTTGTCTGCCTTTATATCCTCCTTTAGCTTCTAGATGCGAGGTTAAACAATTTCTCAAGGGCATCCTTAATATTAGACCTCCCAGGAAGCCTGTTCCACCTCCCTGGGATCTTAATTTTGTTTTGGAGAAGATGACTCAGGCTCCTTTTGAACCTGGTGTTTTGGCTTCCTTGAAACATTGTTCTAAGACTGTTCAGTTGTTAATTCTTACTTCTGCCCGACGGGTGTCTGAGTTGCAGGCCCTTATGGTTTGCCCTCCTTTTGTGATTTTTAATGAGGACAGAGTGTCCTTATACACTAATCCCTCCTTTATGCCTAAGGTGGTTAATGAGCTTTCCCTTAATCGGTCTATTAATTCTTCTACTTTTTTTTCCCCGTTTCCAAAGCCTGACAGTGAGAGGGTGCTGCATACTGTGGATGTGCATAGGCAACTCAAAATTTATTTGGATCAGACTAAGGCTATTCGTAAATCTGATCAGTTTGTTTCTTTTCATCCTAGATTTTTGGGCCTAGCTGTATCCAAGCAAACTGTTTCTACTTTGATTTCTAAGGCCATTTCCTTTTGTTGCGCCTTTCATGGCAAGGGCCTTCCTTCTTCAGTCAAGGCTCATTTTGTTAGAGTGATGGCTTCTTCTGTTGCTTTTTTCAACAGTTTAGATATAATTCTGTTCTTAAAGCAGCTACCTGGTCTTCTCCTTTACTAAACACTAAAAGTTAGATGGTGCCTCCAGAGCTAGGGCCAGTTTTGCTAGTGCCATTCTTCAGGGGAATTCTTTTAGGGGACTCTTCTTCTCCTCCTTTCCCCTCCCAAGTTTCCTCTTGAGCTTTGGCACTCTCCCAAATGTTATGAATACTGCAGCAGTGAATGTAAAAACATTGTACAGTTGTGTAAATCTTACCATAACAGTAGATATCCTTGTCTTCACTGCTGCAATATTTGCTCCCTCCCTCCTTCCCCCAGTCCTTTCTTGGATGCACGTTACTTCTTGGGTTCCTTGGACTGGTATTCCTACTAGGGCAATCAGTTCTGTTTATGGTAAGCCTGAACGTCACCTTTATGTCCTATGGTATACAAGGAGTGTTTGAGTAACGTTCAGGTGTACCTTTAAATGCAACCAGAAGTCTGTTGGTATACTGGCCGGTCTATGGGCTTCCATGGCAGGGAATCCAGAATGTTGCGAATACTTCAACAGTGAGGGCAAGGACATCTACCCTTGTGGTAGGATTTTACATAACTGTACTTTCTTTACTTTTCGAGCTCCCACTGACCAGTATTTTTGGCTTCAGATATTGCTTAATAAAGTCCTTAACGTTTTACTTCAGAACTCCTTATTTTGTGTAGTACAGAATCTGCTGAACTTACTATAATATTTGCATGCTGATCCAAGTGATTCATTTCAGAAACAAACTCTGATACTACACTTACAATAAAGCCCACTTGTTTTGTTTATATGACTTTGCTTGTTACACAATCAAACAAAAATTCTTCATTGTTTGAAAAAAAAGAAGGGGGGCACGTTACCCCAATAGTAAAGCCTTTTACAAATATCATAATGTCTAATTTAACTGTTTAAGGCACTGTATTCTTAAGGACAGGCCCTGTCATCTGCAGTCTACAATGCCCTAGGCTGTAGGGAGCATCAGCATGCACAACACAGTACTTTGAGAACAGCTTCCACAAGATGCAGCCATACTATAAACAATGCTTTGACAAGGGACTGGAGCTTTTAGGGCAGAGCTTTGTACACCACAAATTAAATTTAGCACAATTATCATGCTTAACCTCCTTTCCAACAGCTTTTCTGTGCACTTCCCTAACTTCACTATACACTTGCACTTTCATTATCACGGTTTCTACCCCTCACTACATACACAGAGCTTATTTTCTGCAGTGTTATTGTGCCGACCAGTAATAGATGCCTGTGGGCTCCTTGCACCATTGAGTATTTGGTCCTCTGTGCATCCTGACAGTGTGTTCCTGACTGTCTTGCTTGTGAATCAGCATGAAAATAAAGCCCATTGTTTGAAACAAGACTCACTCCAGCGACACAATGGAGAGATCTTCTTCTTTTATTTTATTTATTTACTTATTACATTTGTTAACTGGGAAAGTCTGACTGGGATAGGAGCCCATTTTCAGCAGAGGCCCAGGTAGAAAAGCTCCAGAAAAACAGTAAAATATATTAATTTGCATATAAACAACAATATCCAGTTTACAGTAATTATACAAAATTTAAAAACACTCATTTAGTTGCAAAACTTAAGTACAGGCTAGGTAATAATATGGTATATACAAATAGCATGTTACACAAAATAGCATTGCTAGACAAGAAGTTTGAGATTCCACCAGGTTACTATTTTGGATGTAGTGACATCACTTATATTTGTAGACGTAAAGTAGTACACTTTACTGTTACACAGCTGTCGTGTCTGGTTACATGCCAGCTAAGCAACATATTGTGGGTTAACAGTGTAAAGTAGTCTTTCTGCCAGTGTTGCTCTGCTGTTTGATACCAGTAATAAATGAAAACTCTGCTATGCGCAGAGATTTAGCAGAAAGAGCTTTCCATGAGTTATTCATAGAACAGTACAGTACATGTAGTACTGGCTTTGCCATCTGTGTGCACATCCAAAGCTTAAAGAAAGGATTGAGGGGTCTGATGTGCAGATTTAGATGGACCCCCTTGGACAACTCAAAAGGGGTCATTCTTCATTATAGATTCATATAAGAAAACTCTTGTACATATGCACTTCTGTATGTCGTGAAAAGATAAACATTTGACAGTGGGTACACAGTCCACTCTTAGATTTTAGCATGTACCTGTTCCATAAAGATTTATGCATTTGTAGCTTTCATGTGTAATCTGTTCTGAAACTGTAACAATAGGTAGACCAATTCTGCATAACACTGTGGTTTATACCACTAGTCAAGTTTTCTTACTTTTTTGAACTCGCTTGACATGAGCAAATTAAATTAAAACTGGAAATATCCACTTATGCTTCTTTATATAACTTTGCCTTTTTCTAGTAAACTGCTATATTAATTTGCAGCGTCTTATTTCATTGTTCTGCTTGGATTTATTTTGAATTGAATGCATTGTTTTCCCTGCAGTTTTATAGTTCTTTAATCTAAACTTTTCAGGAAACAAAGTACACTTGGAAAGTCCACATAATTTATTGTACACTGTATTCTGATAAGAACTCATCCTACCACCACCACTACATTTTGATTATTTAATCTCTGCACAAAGCATTATACAATTAAATGTAGTGTTTTAGCTGCACAAATCTATTTCCTCAGTTAATGCATGTTTGTACCACAGACTTTTCCACACAGTATGTTTTTATTTCATTTTCATTATTCAGGAACACCAGTTACTAAGAATACCCCCCCCCCTTCACCTTCCTCACTGTCTTGTTCCCCCTTTACGTTGTCAGTGCATTTGACCTCCTCAGGATATGAGATGGAATTTGTATTTGTTGGAAGTTTGATAGCCAGGTAGGTGTTTTGGTACAATTACCTGGCTGGTAAGTTTACCTATACTCCTTTAGTCTTTTTCTACCTTGATCCAGGAAAGTTCTTTTTTATATCTTTCTTAAATTTCAGAATGGTATGCTATTCCTTCTAAGCCTTTTACATCTTAGTCATTTGTAAAGAGCTGATTCTGAACTGATAAAAACTATTGCCTTTTTTAGGCAGGATTATAAAAGCAGTATGGGTGGTCCAGTGGTGCAGTTGGTACTGTTGTTGCCTGACAGCTGGTGGTACACTAGTGCATTGGGTACCACTGTTGCCTGACAGTGAATGGCACACTGGTGCAGCGAGTGACGCCGTTGCTTCACAGCGGGAGGCACAGTGGTGCAGTGAGTACTGTGCTGCCTCACAGTGGGTGGCACAGTGGTGCAGCAAGTGCCATTATTGCCTCACAGCGGGTGACACACTGGTGCAGTGAGTAATGCTGTTGCCTCAATGCAGGTGGCACAGTGAGTATCATTGTCACCTCACAGCAGGAGGTTCTGTGATTTATAGCAAGACTACATTGAACTTTGGTTAGTGTAGGCATAAACTCTGGAAGTTTTCTGTCTCTTATTTCCCAGCTATTGCATAACAGTACATCAGTTATGCACAGGCACATTTTCATTTAATGTTCAAATTGATTCCTTTATGTTGAAAATGTATTTGGAATTCATACATAAAATTAATGCCTCCCCCTTCTTTTCTTGAGTCTTGGTCCAGACTTTGCAATCAGAAGTCTAAAATAGCTACAAGTTTTACAGTAACACACAAACCTGATGCATGTATTTGTTTTTTTGTGTCTTATTTTGTGAACAGTGTCCTGTTTAATGTAAGCACTGCTTATTACCAATTTTCATTTCTTTTTATATTTCACTGTACAGAGCATCATAGTGAACGTGTCAGAGCAAATGTCTATACAGATTTTAGTAAACGCAAACCAAAGTTCATTTTCAGAGTTAAAACACTTCAAGAACAGAACATATTGTTAGCGATAATGGAAGAAAATTGTCTTGTATAAACAGCAGTTTAATTGAAATAGCTCCTGCATTGCTCTGACTATAGTGTACAGGGTCCTGGGTTTGAGACTTGGCAGGGCTTGATTATTCAACTCCTGTGCACAATGCTTTCTAGAATTCATAAACTCCAATGCCCTGATCAGCTTATCCACACCCCCACCAGGGGCAATAATATCCTAGACCTAGTCATTACCAACATGAGTGACCGGTGTTCCACACCTGAAATCAACTCCTCGTTGGTCAGATCTGACTATAAGCTAATCACCATAGATATCCACATTCCGCCCCCACCCCCCATTAAGGAAACCACTGTAAAAAATGTTTCCAAAGCCAACTTCATGCTTCTTAAGACAGAAGTGGCCAACTTTACGACATCCATGCAGATGGACAGTACCGTTTCGACTGCCGAATCTTACACAAATGCACTCTATAAGCACTTACACTAGTGCATGGAGCGTGCTATCCCTAACAGAACCAAGATGCTGTCCTCCCAAAAAAAGGAAGCCAGTCTGGTGGTCCTCTGTTATAAACAAACTCTACAACAGAAGGAGGAGACTGTTGCAAAAGAGAGTAAAATCCCATGAGTGGAGGAGCTCCCTGGTCAGCCTTAGTAAGAAGCTGAGATCCCTCATAAAATCCTCCAAAGCCAGCTACGAAAAAAAGATTGCCACTGACTCTAAGGACAATCACAAGGCATTCTATAGCTATGTCAAGAGTCTTAATGGCAACACCCAGATCTGCTCTGAGTTACAGTACAATGGCATGAAAATTACAGAACCAACTGATATCATCAACATAGGTTCATAGGTTTTTACTAGGCTATCGGCCCTAGGGCCTGTACTAGCTTAGCTATAACAATTCCCGGGCTATTTCTTCCCACAGTATTTACTTCCCTGGACCCCTGATGTGATCCCCTGGGGTAAATTTCCTATCTCCCATCCAATCATCAAGGCTCCTTTTGAAGAGGGCCAAAGAGGCGCTGTGCTTGACATGTATGGGCAGTCTATTCCAGAGTCTGGGGAGTCTCTGGGTCAAGAACCTATCCCTCCAGCATGTTTTGTTCATTGTGAAGACAAGGTTTAGATCCCCGGAGCGTGTCTGTCTGAGGGATTGGAATTTTTTTTAAGTGTAGCATGTCCAACAGCTCTGGGTTTGACATGGCCTTATATGTTAAGCATTGATCGCCACTGAGTAGACAATATGCAGCAGAGTATAGGTGGAGTTTTTTTAGTCGGTCAGCATAGGGCATCTGCTTTAGGCCTGTGATTCTTTTAGTGAGGTATTTCTGCGGCCTGCCAGATGGGTTCAGTGCTAATATTGCCCCCCCCACCCCACCCCCTAAAGGGCCCATATCCATACCAGAAGAATGCAGTGCCCCTGTAATCACAAATGAGGAGCAGGTAAAAACTGCACTCTCCAAAGCCAAGAACACAGCATCCATGGAACCGGACAACATCCCAGGCTGCATCCTACATGAACTCCAGAATGAATTGGCTCCCCACCTAAGCACCATGTTCAATCATAGCCTCACGACAGGCTTTGTACCCACTGAATGGTGTACAGCAACAGTTATACCACTCCACAAAGGGGGAGCCAAGACAGACCCTTGGAACTATCTCCCTATTAGCCTTACGAGCCTGGTTTGCAAGCCCATGGAATGTATCCTCGTGGAATTCATAAATAAAGACATTGGTAACCTCCAAACTCTGGACCTCACCCAGTTCGGGTTTGTGAAGGGCAGATCATGTCTCCTGAACCTGATCGACTTCTTTGAAACTGTCACCAAAGCCGTAGACGAGGGTAAGGCAGTTCGCACAGCCTATCTTGACATCGCCAAGGCTTTCGACACCATCCCCCATTCTGGAATCCTAGATAAACTCACTAACCTGAGTATAAAGTCATACATCACAAGATGGGTTGCCAACTGGCTCACTGACAGAACCCACACTCTAAAAGTTGCAGACTCCAAATCTGACTTCAAACCTGTGACAAGTGGAGTACCACAGGGCTCAGTCTTGGGTCCTGTCCTGTTTGGGATCTACTTCTCTGAAGTACGGGCCAACACAGAGGGCCTCTAGCTGACGAAGTTTGCAGATGACTGCAAATTAGGTGCCATAGTCCCAAATGACGTGGACATCCTATAGAAGGGCCTCACTGAGACTGATGCCTGGTGTCAGAGCCATGGCCTCAAGCTCAGCACCAAAAAGTGCATTGTCATCTCCTTTGGAAAAATCTCTGTACCCATGAACTACTATATAGGCAGCAGTCCACTTAACACTGAAGGCGTGATAAGAGACCTTGGGACTCAGATGGACAGCAGTGTCTCTCCTTTGATAATCACATCACCACAGTAGTCAGGAAATCCTTCTACGGAGCACATCTCATCACGAAACGGTTCTCATCCAGGGAAAAAAAGGTCATTGTTCCTCTCTACTCGGCTCGCATTACACCCTTTATTGAGTACAACGCCCCTTTTGGAAAGTACCTCACAAAACACCTACAACAGCTGGAAAGGCCACAAAAATACCTCACAAAGAAGAACCAGTCTCAAACATATGCCCTATGTTGACCGTCTGAAAAAACTCCAGCTTTACTCCGTAGCATATCGCCTACTTCCGAGGTGATCTCTGCCTAACATACAAAGCGATGTCAAACCCAGAGTTGTTGGACATACTACACCTAAAGAAATCCCAATCCCTCCGAGCTACACACTCTAGAGACCTAAACCTTGTCACTACAATAAACAGAACATGCTGGAGGGATAAATTCCTGTCCCAGAGACTTCCCATACTCTGGAACAAGCTACCTATCTATGTCAAGCAGAGTTCCTCACTAGCACACTTCAAGAAAAATCTTGATGAGTGGATGGGCAATAGGAAATTCACCCCGGGGATCACTTCTGTGGCCCTGGCAAGGGCACAGGAAAATAACATTCTTGGGTGTCGAAAGCCAGGGAACCTTGTTGGCTAGGTTTACATAGGCCCTTGGGTCGATAGCCTAGTACCTACCTATGAACCCATATGCTCAATTCTGCAGAGGAGACCCTTGTGGCACTGTTAAGAGAATGCTGGAGAGAGAAAAAAAAACAGGACACAGTACTTTGTTCCACAAAATCCTGTGGTGAGTCTCGGAGGTCTGGTGTTCTCTTCAAACCTTATGTTGCATTTTACATCATGTGTATAAGCCCAGTTGTGCATAGTGTTGCTGATCTGGCATGGATTTTGCAGCCAGTAACCTAATTAATGCAGACAGAGAAAATATTTTAAAAGAAGCAGCAATGAGGCTTCCTTTGCTTATAAAAGTTATAAATCTAATCACATGATACCAGGTATTTCCAGAAATGGAAGCAGTGAGATATCCTTTTACATCCTGACAGTCCTGATCGGGTCAGATGATACCAAACATCATTTCCAAAAATGGAAACAACAAAGTATCCATTTAGATGTTTAACACCATTCCTTTGCTGTGTGTCTACATTTTTTTCCCAGATCAGCCATTTTCTAGTCATGTACCAAATCTTACTCTGTTACAGCTCCATCTAATCCTTGTAGCCTTAAAAATGTGTCTTCGTGCTACAAAACACTTTACAAGACAGTATGCCCATATAATTAAGATGATTTCTTTTTAAAGCTTTTTACTGCATAATTGTATCAAATTTAGTGCAAAAAAAAAATATTTTCAGTACTAGCTGAGTAATTTTTAACATGCAAAGTTAATTTCTTGCAGGAGAATAGTAGCAGTTTGGTTATGCTCCTTTTATTTTTGTATGACCATTTATTTTAACTGTGAATATCAAACATTGTTATTTCATGTGCAAATGTCATTTCATTTCATTAAATTTTGATATTTATTTACCAGGGTACCTATTGAAGGAAGGAAGACATCATCTTCAGGTTTATAAACACAAATGTTAAGTTGTTAATCTCGCCTTCATTCTTGCTGGATGGGTTCGGAGCCGAACCTCGGCTCCGACTCGGCCTATACTAAAGCTCGAGAGCTAATTTTACCGGCTCGAGGCAACCCTGTATCCCATGATGCTAGGCGGTAACTACCCAGATGTCCTTCAAGAATGCAACTGCAGTCATAACATATGGGTTGTCCTGTCTCAGGCAGCCCTCAGTCGGCCGGATTCCAAAGTCTGTGTCTGGCATCAGCTGGTGTCGCCTCCTCTCTGACGTCAGAACGGCTGGAGTATAAAGGCATCGGCCGACGCCATCTTCTTCAGTCTTTCTTGCCGCGGTGCCCGAAGCAGAAGCAGTTCGCAAGTGCAGGTCGGTCAGCTCCTGTGTTTTCAGTACCAAAGTCATCTAAAAGCTAAGTACCCCGTTGGGGAACATTTTTTCTTGCCTCAGCCGATGTCAGAACAAATTGAGAAAGTTAATAATTGTTTGTCTTGTGGTAAACAAATACCTCATAAGGACTTCCATTCTTATTGCCTTCCTTGCCTGGGCCCAGACCACGACATCTCGGCCTGTGCTTGCTTTAATAAGCGCACTCTCAGGCACCGGGCAGAATTTGCCGAAGACTTTTTCGGTGATTCTTTTGCTTATATCATGCCGTCGGATCAACCGACAACTCAATCTTCCAAAAAATGTAAGGACCGGGACCGACATCCTCGGCCCGCGTCCTCCACCGATATTCCTCCTAAACCCTCCGCGAGTGCTTCGGTCCCTTCGGAAGCGGTAATCAAACCGCTCCAGGCCGACGACACAGCGGTAACTCGTCCTTCGGTCTCGGAGGCTACTCCGGTGCCGGTTGTTGACTTTCCTCCAGAAACCGAGGGTCTGGATCTACCCAACACCATTCCTGTGGACAAGGTTACTCCAGCACGTGGGGCAGCTAGGCCTCCTGTATCCATGTCCATCAAGGCCTTTGCACGTGCTAAGGCCGCCAGCCAGGCCAAGGCCCATCCTAAACCTACTGCTCAGGCCCCTTCTTCTGATAAACAGATCATGTCTCTTGCTGCAGATCTATTTTCTCTTATTAGGGGGTCTCAGCCTCATCCAGACAGAGGTTCTCAGCCGCCTGCAGAGAAAAGGCCCAGAACTGAGCAGGCCGACAACCTCTCTTCAGATGAAGCCTCTGGGGATTCTGAGCATTCTGATGCCCAAGAAGAATCCTTCCAGGCCTATGAGGACTCTGCTGAGGAATCATTTCCCTCTGCCTCTCCTCCAGAGGATTTTTCGTTCGGTGAAGTCCTACACTCCATGAGGGAGCATTTTAAATGGCAGGGTCAGGAATTCTCTGACTCCAGGAAAAGGCTACGTACCTTCCTCAAGCTTCCCCAGCACAGACCTTTAGCTGTCCCTCCAGTTATGGATGTCCTGGATGATGTTTTCTCCGACTCCAGTGCTAACCCTGATTCTCTCCCTCCTGCTCCTGTCAAGCCAGACAGATATTATAGGGTCCCTGACACACACAAGCATCTCTTTAAGGCACATTCTGTGGATCTAGAAACTATTTCACAGGGCCCCAAGGGAGTAGCTACTTCCACTGCCAAGAATCCACTGCCAGCGGATAGGGAAGCTAGGTCCCTGGAGAGATGGGGTAAAAAAGTTTATACCTCCACCACCCTGGCCATGAGGTCACTTAACTGCCTTTTTCATATGTTTCAGTACCAGGATTTTTTACTGGATGACTTACAGAAAAAGCTAGCCTCCCCTGAGCCTACTGATTTTTAGGCATTGCAGGATCTAGTGCATAACACTCAGCAGGTTAACAATCATTTTCTTCAGTGTGGTTATGATGCATTGGAGGCTTCATGTAGGGCGGCTATGACTGGGGCTATTATACGTAGACATGCTTGGTTAAAAGAACAGCCACTGCCAGACCATGTTAAAGCAAAGTTACTTGACGCACCTCTAGAAAAACAGAAGCTTTTTGGTGCTAATGCACAAGATGTGTTGAAGTCCATTGAGGAAAAAGCTAAATCAGTACAGACAGTCAAAGATTTCCTCCAGGTTCAGCCACCCAGATTCAGCAGGAATTGGCCTTCAAAGAATTGGTCCTTTCCAGACACTGACAAGTTTCAAAGGGGAAAAAACAGGCATGCCCGAGGTAGAGGGCAATACCGAGGCTCCTACAGAGGCCGCCAATGGCAACCACCAAATCAAAGAAGTGGCACAGGCAGCCCAGCTGCACCATAAGTACAACCACAATGACTTGACTTTCATACCGCCTACAAAGGCTCAAAGAGAAGCACCCTTGGGCGGAAAATTATCCTTATTCTCAAAAAACTGGCATATCTTAACCAAGGACAACTGGATTCTGGATTTAATAGACAAGGGTTACAGATTCCACTTCCATACTTTACCAATAAGACAAGGCATGCCAAACCTGCCACATCATCAAAGGGCAGAGGCACTCATTCAAGTTTCACAGCTGTTAAGCATAAATGCAATAGAAAAGGTTCCTCCACAGGAACAAGGCCAGGGATTTTATTCAAGACTGTTCCTTGTTCCAAGAAAGGAAAACAAATGGAGACCTATACTGGACTTGTCTACTCTAAATACTTATCTCATTGTGCCAAAGTTCAAAATGCTGACGTTGCAGCAACTCCTTCCCATGCTGGGCAAGGGGTCTTGGCTGGTCACTCTGGACCTCAAGGAGGCATACCTGCATGTCCCAGTCAGACAAAGCTGCAGAAGATACCTCAGATTTCTTGCAGGGACAGAGCATTATCAATTCTCAGCATTGCCGTTTGGCTTATCTACTGCCCAGAGTGTTCACGAAATGCCTGGCATCAGTAGTGGCACACTGCAGACTCCAGGGGATTCAAATATACCCCTACCTGGACGACTGCCTCATACAAGCAGACAACAAGCAAACCTTGATAGCAAACTTGGGCTATGTCATTCAATTACTACAGGCCTTGGAATACACAGTCAACATTCAGAAATCAAGACTACTGCCATCCCAACAGATTATTTTCCTAGGAGCCAAACTGGACACAAAAACACAGATGGCTTATCTCACAGAGGAAAAACAACAGCAGTTACCAGAGTACTTCAAAGGCCTAGCAAAGCTCTCCCAGCTGACTGCAAGGAAAATCCTGCAGGCCCTGGGGTTCATGGCATCTTGCATTCTTCTGATACCTTTGGCAAGACTTCATATGAGAAAGCTGCAATGGTACTTAAAAAGCTTATGGTCCCAACACAGCCAAAGCCTAGAGGACGTAATCCCACTCATTCCATGTCTACAAAAAGAATTTTTGTGGTGTGCTCAAGCAAGTCAGTCAAACAAGGGCATGTCTTTCAACAAACCTCAAGCAGGTCAAATGATTACAACAGATGCCTCAGACCATGGATGGGGGGCGCACATGGAGGGCAGATGCATTCAAGGTCAATGGACACCAAGGGAAAGGCATCTGCACATAAACCAAAAAGAGATGTTGGCAGTGATACATGCAATCGAGACTTTCAAAAAATCACTTCAACAAGGACATTTGCTAATAAGGACAGACAACACCACGGTTATGTGGTATATAAACAAGCAGGGAGGCACTCATTCTTATCCCCTCTGCAGACTAACAATGATTCTCTGGGAAAAATCCCTAAGTCTGAAGATACATTTGCAATCCCAGTTTGTGCCAGGCAAGGACAATGTACTGGCGGACAAGCTGAGCAGAAGTTTCTTGGATCCACACGAATGGATGCTGCATCCTCACATTTTCTCACAAATAACAAGGACATGGGGAAGACCGGACATAGATCTCTTTGCTTCTCACATGAACCATCACCTGGAAAAGTTCTGTACAAGGACCCACCATCCTCTAGCCTGGAAAACGGATGCTCTCTCCTTCAGCTGGAAGTCCCTGACAATTTATGCATTCCCTCCTCTACCACTGCTGACCAAGGTGATACTGAAGATCAAAGCAGAACAACCAACAGGCATTTTGATTGCTCCAGACTGGCCAAGGCAGCACTGTTACCCATTGCTGTTGAGCATATCTCGGACCAAACCGTGGCCTCTGCCCCTATGGCCTCTGCTTCTAACACAACACAATTACAGGACGGTTCATCAAAACCTGAAAACATTGCATTTGACAGCCTGGAGGTTACCATAACTCCTTCCGATATCTCTCTTTCCAAAAAAGTTCAAGAGATCTTACTGGAAGCACGCAGACCTTCCACCAGAAAAACCTATTCAGCCAAGTGGAAGAGATTCAGCATCTGGAATGCTAACAGGGGTCAGGATACAACAGTATTGAGTATACCTCAGATATTGGAATACTTGGCAGAAATGTTTCATACTGGTCTCTCATATTCTTCCATAAAGATTCATGCCTCAGCAATCTCCGCAAAGTACAATTGTGATCCACCAGTGTTTTCACACCCTTTGCTAAGACAGTTCGTAAAGGGGATAAAGAATATCAAACCTCCCAGGAAACCGCCAGTACCTGCATGGGACCTCAATTTCGTCTTGGAAAAATTAACTCTTCCTCCCTTTGAACCAGCAGCAACTTCAGAAATGCAATTTCTCTCATGGAAAACTGTTTTCCTATTGGCAATCACATCAGCAAGAAGAGTCTCGGAGATACAGGCACTTATGGCAGTACCTCCTTTTCTCATTTTTCATCAGGACAGAGTCTCTCTAAGAACCAATCCTTCATTCATGCCAAAAGTAATTTCTAGGGTGTCTCTAAATCAAGCCATTCACCTGCCTACTTTCTTTCCCAACCCTCAAAACAGGGAGGAAGCACTGCTGCATACTTTGGACATACACAGGCAACTACGCTACTACCTGGACAGGACTAAGGCCACCAGAAAGTCTGACCAGCTGTTTGTAGCCTATGCTGCTGGAATACAAGGAAAAGCAATCTCCAAACAAACAATTTCCAAATGGATTGGACACTGCATCAGATTCTGCTATTCCTTCCATGGAAAAGGTGTGCCAGCCAATATCAGGCCACAGTCCACCAGAGCTATAGCCACATCTACAGCTTTCCTAAGAGGAGTGGCTACAAAGGACATTCTAGAGGCTGCTACATGGAGCTCCGTGCATACATTTACCAAACACTGCAACCTGCCTTTATACTCCAAATCCCAAGCAGGCTTTGCTTCGGCAGTCCTGCAGGGCATTTTAGCTACACCATCACCTTCTTAGTTCCAACCGCCCCCAGCTTAGCTATGGTATTCAACCCATATGTTATGACTGCAGTTGCATTCTTGAAGGACATAGTACAGTTTTGTACCTACCATAAATGTAGATGTCCGATAGATATGCAAGTGCAGTCGGATTCTCCCACCCTCCTACCCCTCTGCATCCTTCTTTATGGGTCCACTACCCTACTCCTTTTTAGCTGGGGGTGTCTCTATGGTGTATCTGTTTATTACTGTTGTGCATGTCTGGAATTCTTTATCCATTCACCAAATTTAGCCTTCCTAGGAGGGCACCTGGCATCTGGGGCAAGAAACACTGAAGAAGATGGCGTCGGCCGATGCCTTTATACTCCAGCCGTTCTGACGTCGGAGAGGAGGCGACACCAGCCGACGCCGGACCCAGACTTTGGAATCCGGCCGACCGAGGGCTGCCTGAGGCAGGACAACCCATATGTTATGACTGCAGTTGCATATCTATCGGACATCTACATTTATGGTAGGTACAAAACTGTACTATCTCTTTTGCCGCTTTTGCTAGCGAGGTGCTCTTTTTACCGGCTCACAGCTCAGTGATAAGATTTAAGAAAAATTCTAGTTTTTCTACTTAGTTTTCCCATTATTTTGTATATAAAAGGCTAGTTTTACTGTTATTACAAATTTTAGTCGAGAATAGTCCTATTTTTTTATCCCTTATCCCAGTTATACTCCCCACCCTAGGTTAGGCCTTAGGCCCTTCCGTTTTTTTTTTTTTTCCTCAAGTTCCCTCACAGGGATTCTTAGCTGTGTGTGTGTGCCTTTAGTATCCCTGTATCCCTGTCTGTTTGAGTGTGTGTGTGTGTGTGTGTGTGTGTGTGTGTGTGTGTGTGTGTGTGTGTGTGTGTGGATTCTAACTTTAGAATCTTGTTTTTTCTTTTCGACAGCAATATGTCCAAAGACACTAAGGTCTCAGGCTTCAAGAAGTGTGACTCGTGCTGTCAGAAGATATCGCTGACAGACGGTCACACTTCTTGTGTTTATTGCCTGGGACCCCTGCACCTGCAGGACTCTTGTTGTGTGTGCCATGCATTCAGCCCAAGAGTCCTGCAGGAGCGCAGGAATAAGTTGATCTTGAGGGGCTTGTTAAAGCCCGAAGGTTCCCCGACTAAGTCCGTGCCAGGGAAGCCTTTGAAGCCATCCAAACCGTCGGCTCCGTGCTCCAAGCCTTCGGATGGTGGCTCACCTTCTGCAACACGATCGGCTCCGGCTGGAGCCGATACATCTGTATCGCAGCTTCCTGCATCAGCTCCGACCGGAGTCAATGCCTCCAAGACTCTATCTTCACAGTCGGCTCCGGCTGGAGCCGACGTGTCTACGGCTCCATCGGCTCCACCAATCTCGATGCCTTCCACACGTAAGAGGTCCAGATCTCCATCTCTGGAATCTATCCATTCGGCTCCGAGATCACCTTTATTCTCGGAACAGAGCCATCGGAGCCATTCCTCTCGGTCTTCCAGGCTTTCCGACCATGACCTTGAGAGGGTGGTTAGCAGACTGTTAAAGTCTCAGGCACTGGCCCAAATGCTTCATAGCCCGTCTCATCAGATAGCGGCTATATCCATACAACCTACTATTCCTCCTTTGACTCTGCCCCAGTGCTCGGAGCCGGAGCTCCTCGGAGCCGTGACCGTTGTGACGTCGGAGCCGATACCTCCCCCTTCGGCTCCTTCGTCTGCTCTGATCTCGTCCATGATGCCTTTCTTGGAGGGATCCGGGCACTTGGACTCACTCGCCGGCTTCGAGGGGGCGAGTGGCATCGGACCCTTGTCCGATCCCGTTCTCCCTCTCGGAGCATCGGCGCTGGTGAGTTCGGCCCCAACATCAGCTTCGGAGCCGTCCCTGTCGGTGCCGGCTGGGGTTCCTAGTTCTTCGGAGCGGGAGCCCTCTGGCCTGCCTGATAGGGGTGGCTTCGAGGTCATGAGGAGCGTACTGGCCCCAGTGCCTGCTCTATGGTCAGCTCCATCAGGTCCTCCCACTGTAGTGCCTGCTGAGGTCTCTTCTCACTCTCTCGCCCCCGGCCGTAGAGATCCACCGCCTCAGGTTTCCCCATTGGGAATATCCTCCTCTTCCGAGGTTTCTCCTGATCCGTCAGGTGAACCCCCGCATAAGAGGACATGTAAAAGGAGGCATATGGACTCCCCTGAGTCCATCACATCTGATACCAACTTGGATGAGTCGGAAGGATCCCCAAGGTCCCCCTCTGAGGATGTCTCCTTTTCTGACATCCTTGAAATCCTTAAACAGAGGGGGAACTGGTCTTCCTTTAATCCTTCCGAGGACGAGTCGGTTTACCTGGAGGCTTTTGGTTCTTGACCCTCCACCTCCTTGGTGTCTCCGCCCTTCGACCCCCTTATGGAAGTGGTGGCACGGAAGGCGTGGACGACCCCTGATTCGATGGAACCCACCCCACGGAGGCCTTCCAAATTTATAACAGCCCCTTCAGATAAGCAATTTTTTTCTAAAGGTGTCCCAGTTGATGCCATGGTGGTAGCGGCAGCCACCAAGAAGGAACTGGCTGATCCTTCAGTGCCTATCCATCCACCTAACAAGGAATCTAGGACAATGGATAGGTATGGGAAGTGGATGTTCTCGTTAGCGACCATTACTATGCGGTCACTGAATTACTTATGCCACTTCACCAGTCTTCAAAGAGAAATTCTCAAAGAACTGGGTGAGGTTCTACAGGATCCATCACCTGCTGGGTCTCAGGACAAAATTAACTCACAGCTAGGAACCCTGAATTCCATTGTCAACTCCTCCATGCGGCTTATTTCCTATGCAGCCGATGGAGCGAGTAGGGCCGCAGGCGCAGGTGTGGCTTTAAGGCGTCACGCCTGGATGCGGCTTTGCAACTTCGCAGACCCCTTCAAGGTGTCCTTCACTAACTCCCCCTTTGATGGTTCAGCGTTGTTTGGACCTAAAGTGAAAGATACCTTGTCCAGATGCGAACAAGATGGCAAGACTCTCTCTGCCGTAGGAGTCCGTTTTTCAACCCCATCTAGACCATATCCTAAGGGTCAAAAGGGTGGAAAAATGTGGTTCCGCAAATCACAAGGAGTCGCAACTGACGCAAGAGGTCAGTTCCCCCTAGAGGCAGAGGGGGGAACAACAACAGACACCGTCCAAGAGGCAGAGGGGGTCCGCAGAATGAGGGTAGCAGGGAAACCCTCTCTGACAAACCCTTCCAGCATCCCTGAGGTGCTGCCCGACTGTCCGCCTTCGGAGGCAGTCGGGGGAAGATTATCGCTGTACCCGCAAGCCTGGCTCTCCCTCACTCAAGACAAATGGGTGCAGTCGATCATATCCGAGGGTTACAAAATCCCCTTTATCCAAACCCCAGCTGTTCAAATATAGTCTCTCCCAGATGTTCCACCCAGTCTAAGGGAACAAGCAGCAATAGAAATATCAAAGCTGCTAAAAAAGAGAGCCATCCAGCCAGTCCCAGCAGACCAACTAGGATCTGGAGTCTACTCAAAGTTCTTTTTGGTACCAAAAAAAACAGGGGACTGGAGGCCAATATTGGATCTCAGCAAACTAAACAAGTTTGTAAAGAGAACGAGGTTCCGGATGGTCACGCTACATTCCATTCTACCCCTTCTGGGCAAGGACAATTGGATGTGCTCAGTGGACCTTCAGGATCTGTACTATCACATCAAAATACACAGACGCTCCTGAAGGTTTCTCCACTTCCGGCTGGGGGCCAGTTACTACCAGTTCAGAGCCCTGCCCTTTGGTCTCACTACAGCCCCCCCGAGTGTTCACCAAATGTATGGCAGCGGTTACGGCTCACCTGAGACGTCAAGGATTCCAGGTGTTTCCATATCTAGACTACTGGCACCACCAGGCGTCAACTTTTTCTAGCCAGAGATTACACCATTCACATTTGCAAAGGGCTAGGTATCTCTATAAATTTCGAAAAGTCTGCCTTGTCACCTTGTCAGTCTATTACCTTCATAGGCGCCACCTTGGACACCGTTTAGCTCTCAGCAAGGTTAACAGAGCAGAGGGTCTTAGATATTCAAAGTCATGTTCACGTTCTCCTTCAGAACAACAAAATTCAGGACAGGTATGTTCTGAAAGTATTAGGTCTCATGGCGGCAGCCATCACGTTTCTTCCCCTTGCCCGCTTTTACATGCGGCTTCTTCAGTGGATGCTTTTCTCCCAGTGGTCCTTCCAACAGCTCCCTATGACACACAAGATCTTAATAACTCTGTCTTGCAAAAAACATGTGTCTTCGTGGATGGTCTTCCCTCAAGTCCGTCAAGGCAGACCATTTACTCCCCCCCCCCCCCCCCGGTCGCGACTGTCACATCGTTCAGGGCAGGACAGTCCATGGCACATGGCAACCTTTCGAATGCCACTTGCACATAAACGTCCTGGAGATGTGAGCAGTGCTTTTGACGTTGCAAGCCCTCCAAGACTCTTCCCTGGGGACTATTGCAATTCAAACGGACAGTATGTCCGTAGTATGGTACATCAACAAGCAGGGCGGAACCAAGCCTATCCCCTGTGTCTAAAAGCACTCAGACTCTGGCAATGGGCGATCTCTTCTCGGCGGTTTCTGATAGCAACGCATATTCCTGGGAAGTCCAACGTCATAGCGGACAGGCTGAGCAGAGCTATTCTCATGCCCCACGAGTGATCTCTCAAGCAATCGGTGACGGAGGAAATTTTTCGGAAGTGGGGGTTTCCTTGCTGCGATCTTTTTGCAACACCACAAAACAGCAAGTGCCTCGACTTCTTCACTCTCTTCCCCCTTCCAGGCTATCCCCCCAGAGACGCTCTAGTCCACGATTGGCCTTGGGGACTTCTATACGCTTTCCCCCCCTTTCCATTAATCACACATAATTCAGAAAGCTACCGCCTTGAGAGCCAAGATGATTCTCATTGCCCCTTATTGGCCTCTGCAGATATGGTTCCCGTTCCTGCATCGTTATCTTTTGGAGCAGCCTTGGCATCTGGATCCAGTGCCAGATCTTTTGGCCCATCAGTCAGGGCACCAGTCCCTCCAATCGCACAACCTCACAGCTTGGTTGCTCCACTTCCATCCCTAGCCAGGCTTCCAATTATTTCAAATTCCGTCCGGGATATTATCATAGCTTCCCTTAAGTCTTCCACCAGAAGGATCTATGCTAGTAAATGGCAACGTTTT
Organism: Protopterus annectens; assembly: GCF_019279795.1. NCBI lineage: Eukaryota > Metazoa > Chordata > Ceratodontiformes > Protopteridae > Protopterus > Protopterus annectens. The sequence goes on along the minus strand of NC_056743.1, from coordinate 909,575,822 downwards.
TCCTTCTGGGCAAAGGCTAGGAATATAGATCCCTTCACTGCTCCAATACACTCGGTCTTAGATTTCCTAGCTGAAATTTTTCATTCAGGATCTTCATCCTCCACAGTAAAAGTTCAGTTAGCTGCCATTTCAAATTTTCACATAGGCCTGTCGGACTCCAGCATCATGTCCCATAAGCTTTGCAAGGCATTCCTCAGAGGTATCTTTTTACTCAAGCCCCCAATCAAAGAACCCCCACCACAGTGGGATTTAAACTTAGTTTTAACATCCTTGATTCTCCCTCCCTTTGAACCTGCGGCTTCCTGTTCATTGAAGTTACTTTCCTGGAAGACACTCTTCCTAGTCGCCATTACATCTGCTAGGAGAGTATCTGAACTTCATGCCCTTTGCATTCATCCTCCTTATTTAGTTTTCCACAAAGACAGAGTTTCTCTAAGAACTAACCCGTCTTTTTTACCCAAGGTGGCTTCTCAGACAAATTTGAATCAATCTGTTGATCTTCCAGTTTTCTTCCCTAATCATTCAAACAGGGCGGAGCAAAAACTGCATTGCCTGGACGTTCATAGTCAGCTCTGCTACTATCTGGACAGAACTAAACAAATCAGGAAATCTGATCAACTTTTTTTTTATCTTGTGCATAAAGTAGAAAGGGCCTTCCGGTCGGTATCCAAAGTAACCCTGTCTAGGTGGCTGTCTTCTGTGATTACCTGTATTTACCAACTTAGAGGTAAAGAATTGCCTTCTAGGCCAAGAGCCCATTCAACCAGAGCGTTAGCTACATCAACAGCCTTTCAAGCTAGATTACCAATAGACACTATCTGTGCGGCAGCCACATAGGCCTCTCTTCATACCTTTACAAATTGGACATGGCCTCCAGAAACAGGGCAAATTTTGGTTCCACCATTCTCAAGAGTCTGTTCCAATGAGCCACCCAGGATGAAGGTGCTAGGGACGCGGTTCCATCCAGCAAGAATGAAGGCGAGATTGACAACTTAACATTGAGAAGTTATGTACCTACCATAACGTTCCATGTTAGTTGTCTTCTCTCGCCTTCTTTCTTGCGTCCCGCCCACCATCCCCCTAGCCTGGACATACCGAAAGGATTTCCCCTTCTTCTATGGGACCTTATCTTGCACTATTTCAAGCCCAAACAAGTGGTCCTGGGGTAGCTACGTCTTCAGATAGTGACATTTGGGAAGTTTTCCTTTCTCCTCCTCCACCTGAGTGGGGAGACTGAATTGGCTACTGTTTTGTCATCTACCAAACGAGATCTAGGTAGTTACCGCCTAGCATCATGGGATATAGGGTTGCCTTGAGCCAGTAAAATTAGCTCTCGAGCTTTAGTATAGGCCGAGTCGGAGCCGAGGTTCGGCTCCAAACCCATCCAGCAAGAAAGAAGGCGAGAGAAGACAACTAACATGGAACGTTATGGTAGGTACATAACTTCTTATTAACATTCACTCATTTCATTTTTGAAAGGAAGGAAAACTTCAAATTTAGGTCTGCAAAGTCCATGCCTCAGAGGGATATGTCAGCAGTATTAGTAGAGTCACTTTGGAATGGAGGCAGTTTTATTTTTGTTACTTCCTTTTCCATGGATTCATCTTTTAGTTATTTGTTCATATAACCCGCTGATAGGAAAACTAATAGGTAGCTTGTATCCCCCTAATAATGCCAAAATGTATTCCAACGTCCTTAACCCAAAACGCTTCCCTTCTGGGACCTCTTTCTGGGATTAAAAAAACAATCACTTATTCTTGTACTACCTAGTACACTTTTCCATCTTTCTGATCTGCTGAAATTTCCACAGCATGCAGTCTTATGAATTTGTTGCACACTGTATGACCTAAAATATCTTCTCTCTTTGTTTCTATCCCAGTCACTCCCGTAGTCATCACTTGAATGAGTAGCTGCTGTTGTGTTGTCTATGCAGAGCTTTGTGGAATATTTAAACCATGGTGCCTCAGTTATGTTGTAGCTTCTAAAGTAATTATCCATTGCTCAAGTGTTTGTAATTCTATACATGTGTGTTTTATGTCCTGTCAGATACGAAAGGTATGTTATCCACAGTAATACATATGCAGCCCTTCTGAATGTTTTTCACCATTTGTTAGGAAGACTGCCTATACAATGTTATGCCCATCCGTGAGAGGGACCCGTACCTCTCAAATGTCCAGAATTTCTCCGAATGTTCAGATTTTTGCCTCATATTTGGTCTGTTCCTCATAACAATTGTGACTTTCTGGCAAGTCATTTAAGATTGAAGTCATTAAATGACAGATTTTTGAGTTTCAGTCTTCATACCCTTCAGAAAATGCATGCAGTGCAAAACTTGTTATTTTAGCATCTTTCTAAGTTTGTAAGAGCAGTATTTAAAGTATGTCATTGATTTTAGGCCTTTATCTCCCCCATTATGTTTGCCTTTGTCTAGATTTCTTGTGCTGAGAGTTGAGAGGGATGGGGACCATCTGTCTCTCTGTCTTTTGGTTTATTTATCTCAGGAAGTGATGATGTTTCTTGAAAATTACTTGTCACAACACTATTGTCCACCTTTATAGAATTTTCAGATGTCCCATTATCTTGTCATTTCATAATATTTATTTCCTTTGTAAGACAATTTCTCAGGTGTCCGAAGCATGTTATTTAGAGTTTTTTTAGAAAATTCAACCAGAACTGCTAAACTCTTGTACGTCTTTAAAATGTGTTTTATTTTGTTTTTTTAATGAAGACTAGCTTGTACTTGCAGTTACTATTTCTGAGTCCAGTTTCTTGCCACTCCTACATGCACTTCCAAACTGCTGTCTTTTGCCAGTCCAGCAGTATACAGGAAGGTATGTACATACACTCACTTTGCTTCAGCAGTTTGATTTTCAATGTCCAATAGAGAGCCATACGTTTCTGCTCAAGGGGTTTATTCTTGGTTGCTGCTCCTGTCTAATTGGTAGGCCAAAAACCTTTAAGCATGTTGTTCTTCGTTGCCATGTCTACAGATTCCATAATGCTACCCCATTGCTTGTGGACAGTCTGACTTCCAAGAGTGTTTTAAATGTAAGTTGCCCTAGGCTTTTATGTTGGAAAAGGTACTCTTCCACTCACTCGCAAGCAATGTTCTTCCCATATCATTTATAGTATTACATAATATGTTCGTGATTATTTGTACCTCACCTGAGCTTTATACTGTCTTCAGAAGCCTGTTTAGCCAAAGAATAACATGTTCATATTTATTTGTTAGGCTGTTGATCTTTGAAGATCTTAAGAAACCTAACGCTGCATTCCCATAGTAATTAATTAGCACGTATATTTTCAGTATGACCATCTGAGCATGTTTATGTTGGTATATTTACGTTTCCTTTATCTTTGATGGCTGGTGGTGCTAATCCAGGAGTGAATTTGTGGTTACCCATCCATTCATCCAAGCTTGAATTGAATGAGAGAAGTACTCTTATGTGGAGAGGAAGATAGCTCCTTAGAAGTAGAGTGGTCTGGAGACTGCAGATTGATGGAAATCAAAAGGAAAGCACTGGCCATTTCCCTGCTCACTGCAGGAATTTGCGCAGCAGCAGCCAATTTGGATGCTGATCTGTTTAGTTCTGAGTCATTCTGCAAGGCTTTGTTTTGGGATCAGGCCAGGTTGGATCACCAAATGGACTTGATTGCAGCTGGAGAAGTTCTTCACTAGTCTTGTGAGTATTTTTATGCTGTTCTGCCAGTTTGTACAGCTTAACATTAACAGTCATGGTTAGGTGTTTGATTTCTAGTTTGGTGTGTTTTGCATAACCTCTCATCACCAGTCATGTAGCTTTTAATCTGTCTATCAATAATACAATGTGCCCCAGTCTGTACAGTATACCAGTAATTTATTTACATTGAGAACTGAGTGCTGGGCCCTGTCCAGTAGAATGTTTTAAAGTATCTGCTTTTGCTGGAGTCTGTTGCTGCATAGTACTCCTTTAGTGTGTAAAATAAACCATCAGAATGCTGAGGTTGCTGTCTAAGAGCATCACTTCTGCTTGCATTGTCTGCTCATACAGTTAGCCAATAGATTGGCTGTGTGGATGTTTGGATGTTTATCTCCCTTCATATTTCTGGCACTGTCTGATCCTTATAGGAGACCCTTCATTTTGCTGATCAAACATTTGTTTTGTTCAGAATTTCAGGTTTCTGTCGCCTCTCTCCCATTGTACTCTTGAATATCTGTTTTCACTTGCACCTTGGGAAGTACTATGAACCAGCTCCCCACTCTCTCAGCTCTTCGAGAGAAGAGCAAAAAAAAAAAAAAACACTTCACAGTAATAAAGCTGATCATTACATTGTAAGAGATCAGATTATTAGTTAGATAAAAAAAGGGCATGACATGCTCGCTCTCCACCCCAGCCATTCAGTTCCCTTGCTCTCCTTCAACATATTTTATATAAATTAAATAGTGTCTTCTTTTAAACTGTATGAAACTGTTTGCTACAGTTCATACCCTGCCTGCATGGAGTGCTATGGAGCTCATGTATTAGTTTAAAAAAAAATTTTTTTAAACTGTAGCAAACAGTTGCTACAGTTTATTCTTTGCCACTCCACAGAGTGCTGCAGTGTTCATGATTTAATTTAAAAAGAAAAAAAAATCCTTTTAAACTGTAGCAAACTGCTTGCTACAAATGTATAAAACAGTTGCTACAGTTTATACCTACTTGCTTGAAGCGCTACAGCACTCCGGTTTTATTTTATATAAAAAAAAAAATCTTTTTTTTTTTTTCTTTTTACTTTTAAAACTGCAGCAAGCAGTTTGCTGCAGTTTAGAGCATACACAGAGCAATACAGCACTCAGGTTTGACAGCATATGCAGTAGTCTTTTAAAAGCCAGTATTGCATTAGAGAAAGCTCAGGATTGGCTGATCGTGCCCCTAAAACTTTGCGCTGTGGCAGTAGCCCCTCTCACCCTCCACTAACTATGCTACTGCTCACTTATACATGTGAAATGGTTTTGACATGTCTTATATTTCCACATAGCATTCACCATTTTTACAACAGATGTTGCATATTTATTTTTGCATTCATCAGCCAGTGCCACATCTATTTCTGCAGCTTCCCCAAACACTTTATGGGCTTCTTTGAATGCTGCAGCTTCTAGGAACTTTTGCACTGGAGTTTGTGCCTTTTTCAGATGAGCAGATGGAGCTCAGTAAGCTGAAATCATGTCCGTTTCCCTGTTGCTTTCTGTTCTGCTTTCCTCTTAAATTTGTCCTCCAAGACAGCTTGTACTGTAATGGATGTTAACTCCCTGATCTCATGGTTATGTCATTCACAGAAACCTGGCCAGTGTAGGCACTGGTGTCCAACCATCAATATTAACCCCCCATCCCACCCCACCCCAGATGGCTAGATGTGATGTTCTCCTCCTCACTGTTCTTAATCCCACATTTTGCTGTTGTGATAGTCCCCTGATCCTGCTTAAAATAAACTTGTTTCCTGTCAATGTACAAAATGTCACAATGTGAAGAGGCAGAACAGAGTTTAATACTTCATATTTCAATGTAAACAAAGCCAAAGGCAAAATTCATTGTCAAACACATTTTATTTAAATGTAGAGCAGAAACTTCAGGAAGATGTAAACATTCACGTTTTCATTATTCACTTGAGAGAATTGAGCAAAATGCCTCATAAAATCCAGAATAAGTGAATTTAAGACAAATAGATTAAAGGACCACTTCAGGCAGACACTGAAACAAAATGCATTTCTATTTTCTTTTAGTGTTCCTTCCGTACAATATAAATTTCCCTTCAACATATGGAGTTACTAATTTATTTTTTTTTTTTTTTTATTTTAACCCTGAAAGATTTGGAAGTACTTAAACCATTTTTTGTTTTCTAATCAAGTATTCTCTTTCCCAGTCTTTACCCTGAAAATTGGTTCACTTAAGAGTAGCAGTGCTCAGAATTACTGCTAAGAGTTTTAACAGAGTCACTTATTTTCAGTGACTCGTGTTTGTGTTCTTAACCTTCTTTTATAGACACTGTAATAAGCCCTTTCTTTCAGCTGCAGAAAGTGCATACATTAAACCAACTTGTTTTAAAAAAACTGAAAGAATATTGTTCCCGTGTTCATTCCCTGTATTATACTATTCATTCTCAGCTGCTTTCTCTTAATTTGACAGTAGACCTGGTTTGTCTCTTATTTTTTTTACAGTAAAATACCATGGAGTAACTTCTATCACTGGAAGATGAAGATGTCTGTGCAGTCACAGAAACCTGGTTCAAGGCCTCTGAGAGTACCCTGGCCTTGCAAGGCTACAATGCCTTTACCAAATTCAGACTGCAAAATGAATGTGTGAGAAAAAAAGGAGGCAGTGTTTCTATCTATATTAGAGGTAAATTCACCTCCCGTCTAGTTAGACTGGATAACTCCATGGAGTTTCTCCCAAGTTCAGGTTACTGTGGGTAAGACCGCCATTCAAGTCATAGCCAGTTATAGATCCCTTCTCCATGGGTCATGACACGCATGAAGCCTACTTGACCAAACTGGAGACTATCCAAATATTACTAACACTCTGGTTATGGGGGATTTCAATTATCCCACCACCAACTGGGAAACCTGTGTTAGCCCTAAATCACTAGCGCAAAAGTTCCTAACTCAAATGCCATGGAACAACCCAACAAGAGGAACAAACGTACTAGATCTGGTCATCACTAACATATCAAACAGGTGCACTACTGCAACTGTTGGACCATTATTTGTTAAATCTAACCACAAATCAGTCACCTTTGAGCTGACACTGACATCAGAACTCTGAGCCCCACTCCCAGCTGGACGTGGTAACTACATCAAAGCTTGCACTACAGCCCTGTACAATCACTTGCATAAGTGTGTAGACTTGGCTATACCAGAAAGAATCAAAGCCAGACCTCCAAGTAAAAACAAGCTGCCATGGTGGACATCCTGCTTCAACAAACTTTACAATAAATGCAAAATGTTGCTGTCCAAAAAAACAAAGGTGAGACCCCCAACAATGGAAAAGCACCCTCCTCAGCCTTAACAGGCAAATAAGACAACTTGTTAAATCCTGTAATGGCTTCTTTGAGAAAAAGTTAGCGAGCACAGTCAAGTTTAACCATAAGGCCTTTTACAGCTGTGTATGTAGCCTAAAAGGTATGGCCCAAGCATGTGTAGAACTAGTGACCAACAGTATCTCACTCTCTCTCTCTCTCTCTCTCACACACACACACACACACACACACACACACACACACACACTGACCCCACAGAGATAGCAAACTTGCTAACGGATAGGTTTGGTGAAAATTTCACTCCCTTATCCCCTCCAAACCTTCCCCCACCCCACATATCTGAAGAACAGTTCATCAAAGCCTGTCCAAGGCAAAAACACAGCATCTATGGGACCAGACGGCATCCCAGGCTGTCTTCTAAACAGACTAAAACATGAGCTAGCATCACCATTAAGTACCCTTTTTGATCATAGTCTAACCACAGGCTTTTTTCCTGTGGAATGGAGAACAGCAACAGATACTCCCCTCCACAAAGGTGACCTAGCAGCAGACCTGGGAATTAGACACACAAGCCTGACCATCCTAATCTGTAAGGCCATGGAACATATCATTATGGAACTCATAAATAAAGACTTGGACAACCTCCAAATCCTAGATCCTACCCAATTTGGTTTCTTCAAGGGCATAGCCTGCCTGTTAAATCTGGTTGTTTTTTGAAAATGTGACCAGGGTAATGGACAAGGCCAAGTCTGTGCACACAGCATAATTCAATTTGGCAAAGGCTTTTGACACAATCCCACACTCTGGCATTACCAATAAACTTAGCAAATTGAATGTAAACCCCTCCATTGTAAGATGGGTTGCCATCTGGCTCACAAAATGGACACACACTGTCAGCAGACCTGTTACCAGTGGGGTGCCACAGGGGTCAATGCTTGGCCCCCCTACTGTTTGGTATATACTTCTCAGAAGTTCAGGTCAAAACTAAGGGATTGTGGCTGACCAAGTTTGCAAATGACTGCAAACTGGGTGCAGTTATTAAATCTCTAAATGATGCCACTATACGCTAGGAGGGTCTTCCGCAAACCAGCGACTGGTGTTTTAGTCACAGTTTCAAACTGAATGCAGAGAAATGCATCATCATTCTCTTGGGCGCAAACAATGTTCCTTCATGTTATCAAATCGACAACAATACCCTGAGTACCCATGAAGTGGTAAGGGACCTGGATCACAAGTTGACTGCAACCTTCACTTCAACCACCATGCGTCTACTGTAGTAAGGAAAGCTTTCAGTGTAGTGCACTTGATTAGTAAAGGCATTGCCTTTGAGAGCAAAAGAGGTTATAACCCCTTCCATACACAGCACTAATCCAGCCCATGATTGAGTATAACTCCCCATTCTGCATGTATCATACAAAGCACCTGCAGCAGTTGGAGAGACCTCAGGGGCTTCTAACTAAGAAGATCAAAGGACTCCAGTAAGTGACATACACAGACCGACTAAAGTCCCTGTTACTATACTGTGTCATATGCACTTCTTGGAGGAGACTTATGCCTGGCTTACAGAGCAATCTCAAACCCAGACCTGATGAACTTGCTACATATTTGTAAATCAAATGGGCCTAGGGCTACCCATTCCAGGGACCTAAATATGGCCTGCAATAGGTCATGGAGGGAAAGATTGATCTCCAGTGACTGCCGCGACTTTGGAATAGGCAACCTATTCATGTGAAACAGAGCACCTCTGTGACACTGTTCAAGAGGAACCTGGACAAGTGCATGAGGCATTGTAAATTCTTACCGGGAATAGCCCACAACCCTCCTGGACATGGGCAGCCATTACTAAATGTAACCTTGGGTATTAACTAACATTTGTATGGTGTTATGTTGGGATGAAACAGCTAGGCTTGAAATGACCTCTGGGTGGATAGCCTAGTAATTCTCCTATGATCCCAAGTAGGTCCAGAGATTCAGTGTTTTTTTTTTTCTTTTTTTTTTGGCTCACCTAGAGGAAAAACTGTTTGTCGGTGCTAACAACATCTTGCCAAGTATACTTTTTATATGCACCACAAGTCTTAACATGGTCATAAGCAATTACTAGGCATGCAATCCAGGAGATCATGAAGAACCCTAGCCCAAAATCCCAATTGCCCCCAAAAATTGTCTGGCCACATGAGTTGCTGAAAGTCGCACAGTAGGCCAATGAAGGCTGAGGGAATGAAATCCTGCTTCACAGGAAGTAACTTGTTCACAACTCACTGCCTTAGCCCCCTGCTCTAACTAGTAGGCATGGAATGTGGGATGGTTCCACTGAGATATGAACTCGTATTGCTGGTTTCAGAGACCAGAGTGCTAACCATTACTCAACATGGAAAAATATATAATGAGTGATATGATGTGAGAGCCAAAGAAATGAATTCCTAAAGAATGTATTGTAAGGTTTATTGCAAACCCAGCATGCTGTACACTGAGCAAGCCAAGAAACTGCTAAATTATGCCTTCTTTGTATGTGGCAGTAGCAAAATCATTTTAAAGAAAGGATACACTCTGGGACAAGGAAGGGATGTGTTTATGGCATAGCTGCCTTGTAACTGGCAGAGGTCATCTTGCTCCAATCTACAGAGGTTCAACAATTTGGTAGGAAAATGCCCATACTATTGGGCTGTGATTATTGTACCATACTAGGTTTATTAAAGATGAGTAGTTTGGACTACAGGCTTATGAGTGTCTTAGGAATGAGGAACTGATGATGATGGTGTATATAGCAAGCAGATCTCCAGGCATGTTCAGAAATTTGCATCCATACACAAAGCCTGCTGTCCGGGTAAGTTGGGCTACTAAATTTTTTTTTTTAGATTAAATAAGGACTCTGGAATGAACTGTCAATCCTCATGAGGTCTACTGCGAGTCTAGTTGCATTCATTTTAACATTTTGCAAAGGGATGAATTACAGAAAATGTATTAGACACATCAAAGGTACTGTATTCTATGAATTTCACTGACCAAACACTCAGTACACTAGGAACATGTCAAACTTATGCAGAGACGAAGAAAGAGAGAGAGAGCATTTTATCTGTGAAGTACCCACAGGGAAAAAAATCTTCAAACATAACTTCAGTCCATGCAACCCTGTTTATATGATGTGTCTTGAAAATGTGGCTGTTATTCAGCCTTTTATGTTGTATTTTACAGGAAGTGCATGTGGCCAGCAGCATGTACAGTGTTGTTGGTAAGACATTTTACGTGCTGAGGTTCATGTACAAGTGCTAGCATAACAGTTATTTTTAGCTAGGTGTTTGGAGAAATAAATCTAGTAGTTTTTAATAATGAAGTCAGATGATGCTGTATGACTAGAGCCTTTGGATTATTTTCACTGATGCAGCCCATTTTATCTCATTTGCATCACCTTACTTAGTAATGCCGCTCCAGGCAACTTTTTGTGTCATACAAATGTAGCCTCAGACTACACCAATGTGGCATTTCAACCATTTTATCACTTTAGGATTTGCTTCCAAGACTTTCAGCTTTGTAGTCTTCTGAATTCTAGACTGTTTACTTCTATTGTCATGGTACTGTGATTTAAGCACCATGGTTTCCAGTTACAGAGCTATTCATTACGTTTGCTTTGTATGTTAGTGCAGTGGTTGTTGGGTAATCCACAATCATTTTGTGTGCTGCAAGTTCCACAAGTTATTCTCTTGTCAAGTAAAATAACTTGAGCCTGGTTGCCAACCATTTACTTTCTTCCTCTTTGTAAAGTGAAAATGCATCTGCCATTTTGGGACTAGTCATTTTGACAGTGACGGTCAGAATACATGCAAATATTTCAAGCATGGGCATTAATGCCCTTCTAGCTTGCCAATATACCAAAACACTTGTTCCCATAATAAGTATCCAGGCTGTTCTTAAAAATATCTAAACTAGTACTTGCTTTAATGTAATTTGGTAGTCTGTTCCATGCATTAGCTACTCAGTCAGAGAAGCAATTAGTACACTTCTCATTCCTATAGAATCTCTTACATAGGTTGTCTGATGATTCTGCAGTAATTTTTGTTAACCCCAAACATTCCCATTGGGTAGTTGTCACTAAATGCCCTGTATACCTGAATAAGATCTCCTGTTAGATATCTGTAAGAGACACTGTACAAATTCAGATATTTTAGTCTTTCATAATAACTTAAATTTTCTCATCCATGGATACCTTTAGTATATTTCCATTGTACTCTTTCCAGTTTACTCATGCTTGTTTTCTTACAGGGTTTCCATATTGTTATTCCATACTCAAGTTTGGGTCTAATGTAACTAACAACAATGATTTCATTGTTTTTGATTTCCTAGACTTTATAAATCTTTTTTAACAACCTGTAGTTCTATAACCATCATTAACCAATTGGTTAATATGATTAGAAAAACTCATAGCTAAATCTACACACATACCCAGGTCCTTAAACGAGTCTGTAGTTTCAATCACTGTGTGCTATATTAAATATTCACCTTTCAGTTTATGCCTACCAAATCTCATATGCTTAGTTTTTGATGCATTTATCACCATATTATGCTCATGTGCTCAAATGGTCAATTTAGTCAAGTTATTTTGCAGATATGCCTTATCTGTAACACATGTAATCAGTTTACCCAATTTCAGGTTGTCTGCATGTAGACTGTAGAACACCTCAGATGAAAAAGTTAGGTCTGAAAGATAGTCTAAACAAGTAAGTGCCTAGGACAGAGCCCTATGGGATACCCTGACTGTAACCAAGGATTTTGCCTGTCCAGTTGCTGTATGATACTTGCCATGTCCAATTTGTAAGCCACGCAGCTATCCATCTTATCAAGAGTACATTAATACCTAGTTGTACTAATTTTTGATCAGTTATTTGTATGACCCTGTCAAATGCTGAAGTTATATATATATAAATTGCATCACAGCACAATATTTCATTCATAGCTGTTATTATATTGTTATAGAACATCATGTTACAGGTGGCAGTAGGTCTGTTTTCAATGTATGCATGCTGATATATGGTTTCAAGTCCCAACCTATCCAGTTCTGACAGTAACGTATCCAGTATTACCTTCTCTGTTATTTTTCCACAACATGAAAGTAGACTTAAGGGTCTATATGACTCTGGGTTTGTGTTACTCCCCTTTCCCTTAAAAACAGTTTTAATAAGTGCAGGTCTCCAATCTTGAGGAATCTCCCCATAGTTATATGACCTAGTGAATAATGGATATAATGGTGCTGTAAGTTCTTGCTGAAGGGTTCTCAGCTCATTGTTACTAATTCCATCTCCTCCCTGTGCTCTGTTTGGATCCGCTTTGTGTAGTTCTTTTTCAATATAATCCAATTTGATTCCAGTATCTGGGGTTACCTGGATGTCACTAGGACAACTTACCACCCCTTTTGTGAAGGCAAACTGTTTTGCATAAGATTTTGTAAATATATCTATATAATCTGTTGTGTCTGAGAATACATTTTTAGAATATGCACAGTTTATCAGTTTGTCTTTACTCCTTCCACATGTTCTGTATTTATAAAAAGGTTTCCTGTTATGCTCAATATCTTTATATACATTTTCTTCAAATGTTTCTTGATCTTGTCTCACACTATGCTTCATCTGTTTGTCCAGCTTGTCTATTTCAGTTTTCTAAGTTGTAGTTCGACCTCTGTTCCATTTCTTATATTTTTTGTTTTTCACCTTAATCCGATATCTTGTCCTTATGGAAATCTATCCTCCTAATGTTATATGCCTAGATCCTGATGTTCTTTTTTTTTTGATTTGTTGCACTCAATTTCTTTTTCAAAACTTTCCACACTCCATCTGCAGTTTTCCTCTGAACACCTCGCTCCAGTTAGATTTACATAGTAACTATTTTGCTTTCATGTAATCTAACCTTCTGTGCATTGGCTTATATTTCAGTTTGGCAGAATTATCTAGCAACAAACAAATCTTTATAACCCCATGATCACTGCACATCAGTGGTGGGAAAACTTGACTTGAAGTTACAGCAATTTCTTTGGGACCTCATACATTCAGCGCCACCCCCCCCCCCCCCAAAAAAAAAAAAACTGAAAGTGCTCTCCTGGACATCCTTCCATTGGATCGTGCTGCTACGGCTTTTATTATAACATTGACAGGACACTACTCTACTTTACAAGGGAATGTAGGTGCCTCTTTCATGGTAAACATGCTCCTAAACATTTACATTTATAACCTGCTTTGTACTTTACAAGTATTGACAAAATAGCTGAATATAGCATCCTAACGCTCACTAAGCCAGAGGTACAGCTGCATACGACCTTCTTGTCGCTTTCCGTCATTCTTGCAGACTAACAGACTTCCCTCCAGTAACTCCCTTCAGTACTTCTTGTAGTTTGGTGACCCTGTTCCTCAGATTTGTATTTGACCCAGGGCTTATAATTCCCTAACAAAAGGATACTTTTGACCCTCTATCTTACTACCAGGCTTTTCCTTTGGACTTTCACAAACTAGTGCATAAAATTTTTATTTGACTTTCAAAAGCTAGTGCAAGTACTTTTCTTTAATTCAACTTTATTGTAAAGCCATTCTATACTATATGTCCTCTATTTCTAACTTACCTGCTTAGTGTCTACAATGATAGATTTTTTTTTATTTTATTTTTATTTTTTTTATGAACCCACCTTACATGTTGCGATCTGTGCAGCCCAGCTCCGATCGCCCTCGCTACTGCTTGGGCTCACTCTGCTCCCCTACCCTGCCCCCATTTCCCACATGCCCCCATTACCCCTAGATTTATACCTAACCTATCCACCTACCTAACTTATACCAATCATTCTCTAGCGACACCTCGTCATCAGATAGCCTAGTACCTACCTATCGGTCCTGGGGTCTATACAAGCCCAGCCAAAAAGGTACCCTGTCTTTTGCCACCCAAGAAAATTATTTTCCTGTGCCACTGTCTAGCAGAGCCACAGAGGTGATCCCCGGGGTGAGTTTCCTATTTCCCATCTAATCATCAATATTTTTCTTGAAGAGTGCTAATGAGGAGCTTTGTTTGATATAGATAGGTAGTTTATTCCAGAGTATGCAAAGTCTCTGGGACAGAAATCTATCCCTCTGGCATGTTCTGTTTATTGTGGTGACAAGGTGACAACCCCAACCCCCTTATTCCCCCCACACATACTCCTCCCACTAACATGACACACACACACACACACACACACACACACTATCACAAGCCAATTACCATGCACACAGTCTATCTCACCATCCTCTTTCTCCTAGCATCAACACACTACCTTACCTCCTACCAAACCATACTTAATGGTACCTTAACTACACCTTCAAAACATACTTCCTCCCATCACTACAGCCTACACATATCCCAAAGTAGTCCGCACCACATTATTCTCCCACCTGCCTCAGGAAGACTCCTCACAATCTCTACCGAATCACTTACTACAAATAGATATATAGCCATTCTAACCAAACTAGCCAAACTCTTAAACCATATTAGCCGTCAACTGATCCTAGCTGGAGACATACCAACCCAGGGCCAAACCCTTGCACAAATACTCCATATTTTCTATTTCTCTCACCCAAACAATCTCCCATCTCTAGACCAAAAAATAGCCACCTACTACTTAGCTTAAATATCAGAAGCATAAATAACAAATTGCACTTACTCTATGCTTTGTTATCCCCCTATTACCCTGATTTACTATCCTTAACAGAAACATGGTTAAAACCCACAATACCAGACGGCGAGTTCCTCCCACCTGGGTACAACATATTATGAAAAGGTAGACTATCCAAAAAGGGGGGTGGGGGTAGCATTACTTTACAAAAACAACCTAAAATGTGTACTGTTAATCCTCCAATCCCTTCCCTCAATACTTGTGAACTACTTCTAGCCAAACTCAAACCTAGCGGCAAAAAATCAAATCAATGTTATCTTTGGCTATATACCACCAGGCAACAATATTCCCTCCTACACTGGGTTAATCAAAATCTTCTTCAAGAAACCATCATCCTAGGTGACTTTAATATTGACTGGAACACTTGCTCAGCCACTAACCCCACCAACCATATTAATCTCTACAGCTTCTCCCAAATCATTCAATCTAGGAAATGCTAAAAATCAAAGAAAGTCTCCTAGATTGAATCTTGATAAGTAAGACCTGCATGCCATACCAAGCAGGAGTCCTTCAGGACACCCTTAGTGACCACCCACCTTCTCACTAAAATACAAAATCCATGCCAACTCTACCCCACTAATACAAACTACCCGGAACAAAAATAACTTTGACCCAAACCAATTCAAACTCGAGCTAAAATACCATAATTGGAACATACTAAAAGAAGTACCCCTAGAAGAAGCTGTAATCCAATTCAACAATACTTTTCTAAAAATCCTAGATGCCGATGCCCTACCTCGTACCACAAAACTCAGAATGAATACTGCCCCCTGGATCACCAAAGAGATTAAAAATAAGATTTCTCAAAGGAATATAGCTTGGCATCACTGGAGAGCCACAAAAACTACAGCAACTAGAGAACAATTCCAGAAACTTAGAAACGAAACCAAAAAACTATTCTCCAGGATAAAAAAAGTCTAATTTCCTACATCTGCAAAACAGGCGCCAAAACAACCACAAAAAAATTCTGGTAGGAATATATAAACTACTTCACCCCGGGAAACCCTCCAACCCACACCGACATACCTGAATCATTCAACAAATACTTCATAGAAACCATCTCTAAACTAGTTCAACAACAATCCACTACTACTACTACTACCAATATCCCCAAACCTGCAGTCAGTCCCCAAACTACCTTCCAGTTCCAACCCATCCCTACCAATTGTGTCAAACAATTACTGTCCGAACTTAAACCTACTACCCTAGAAGCGGATGGCATCCCAGCAGAATATCTCCAGTTGGCTGCTAATGAACTTGCCTACCCAATTTCTATTCTACTTAACAGATCTATATCAGAAAGTACTATCCCACCAATCTGGAAAACCTCCTACATCACCCTTTACATAAAGGTGGAATATCCACTGACCTCACCAACTATCACCCTATTGCCATCCTGTCCACACTAGCAAAAATTCTTAAAATGTATACATTGCCAACTTATGCCATACCTGCTTATTAACCAACTTCTCTCTCCTACAAAGCATTGATTCCGCCCTGCCCACAGTACAACCACAGCCCTTCTTTCCTTTACAAACCTCATCAACCAAAACAGGCACTTAGGTAAACTAACATCTGCCATATTCTTGGACCTGTCAAAAGCCTTTGGTATGGTCAACCATCCCAAACTACTCTACTCCCTTACTAATCTTGGCCTTAGTTTTGGAACCAGTCTAGTGTATGATCACTACCTACATAGTAGACAACAAGCAGTTCGATGAGACAACAACCTATCCTCACTGCTGCCTATTACCACAGGAGTCCCACAAGGGTCCAGTCTCGGATCCCTTCTGTTCTCCATCTTCATTAATGATCTCCACAGCATATGCCAAGATGCAACTGTTATACAATATGCTGATGACTCAACATTAGTCTGCTCAGCCAGCGACCCACACAAACTCCTTTCCATTACCCAAAAAGCCTTCCAAATTACAGAAACATGGTTTCTTAAAAAAACCTATTACTTAATCCCAAAAAGACCAAACGGTAGCTATTTAAACCAAACAAATCCATCTCCATGCCCAATCATTGTTTAAGAACACAACATTACACCTACACAATGAAATGGATCAAAAATGGCTTTGAAAGCTAATCTGTTGCAAGTACTAATTGGTGGAGTGTTATTAATACACTTCGAACTGTATGGGCATGTATTTGTTTTGAAAAAAGTACTTGATAAATGCAAATACTTGTTTAACATGTTTAAAAAGCATAACAGTGTTTACCAAATTACACATTTTAATAGAGATCTGCAAGAGTTTAACTAAGGATTTATTAATTTGTATAACTGTATAATTAATCATGAGTTTGGAGACTTGATTGATGTTAGCAACTACATAAGCAGTTGCTTTACAACAAAACAACAACTTGAGAAAGCTCGGAACATCCGGGTGAAAGCGCTTGTGATACTACTTTTTATCTTCGTGTGGAATAAAAGATTTTATACCTTTTGGAACAACTATTGATGTTCTTCGTCTCACATTGCTGCAGTCATAACCTGTGGGTAGTCCGCTGTCCTCGGTCGGCCCGAATACCAAAGAGTTAGGCTGGCGTCGGTCATGGACGCCCGAAGCTGACGTTAGTACGTAGTAGTGCTTAAGCGCATGACCGACGCCATATCCCCAATCTTTCTTGCCGCGTGGTCCGAAGCAGAAGCAGCGTTTGCAAGTGCCGTTCGGCGTTCTGAAATTTTCAATTATCGAGTTTCAGACCGAAGACCAAGTTGGGCTAAGTACCCCGTTGGGGAAAATTTTTGTCTTTTCTTGCCTCAGTTAATCCGGATGTCAGAAAAAGTTAATAATTGTATTTCTTGTGGGAAACAGATACCTCATAGGGACTATCATTCTCTCTGTATTCCTTGCTTGGGGCCTGAACACGTGAGTCGGTGTCGCTTTTGCGCTAGATTTAATAAGCGCACCATTAAACGAAGATTAGACTGTGCCAGGCTTGTTTTCGGTAAGCGGTGTAACTACAACATGCCGTCGGATCCTCCGACGCCCGCTACCGCTAAAAAACGTAAAGATAAATCTTTAAAGTCTAAGCCGGATGAGTCGTCCGTTGCGGACACCGGTTCTATGGAACCTCCGGTTGAATCTGTGGATCCGGCCGAGGCTGAATCCCAGGGGGAACCTTTACTGTTACAGGAGTTGGCCTCTCAGGAGTTAGGCCAGGCCGAGGGTGCTTCTCAGGTATCTGTAGTTCCATCCTTACAAAAGGTTATTAGGCCTTCTACCTCAGTGGCTAAAGGCCATGCTAAGGCTAAACCTGGTCTTACTGGTACTGGCCATAGCCCTAGTTCTTCAGCTTCTGTTCCTAAAAAACATATGTTGAAAATGGCAGAGGATTTGATTACTTTGATCAGGGGATCTTTGCCCCCCCCCCAGAGAAGAGGCCTAGGGTGGAGACAGATTTAGAGGGAATGGAGCATTCTTCAGACTACTCTGAGTCCTCAGCTGAGGATATTCAGGATTACCCTCCCTATTCAGATTCGGATGCAGAGGATTCCTGTCCTTCTGCTTCTCCTCCAGAGGATTTTTCCTTTTCTGAAACTTTACATTCCATGAGGGAACATTTCAAGTGGGAAGGTCAGGATTTTTCAGATTCTCGAAAAAGGCTTAGGGAATTTTTGTTTTTACCACAACATAGGCCTTTGGCTATTCCCTCTGTCTTAGATATTGTTCAGGTTTTTTTTTCTGAAGCTTCACTTAATCCTGATTCTTTACCCCCTGCCCCTGTCAAGCCAGACAGATATTACAGAGTTGCTGAAGCACATAAATATTTGTATAAGAGTCCTAGAGCTGACCCGGAAACTATTATTCAAGGGCCGAAGGGTATCAGGGCTTCTGTGGTTAAGAATCCAGTTCCTTTGGATAAAGATTCTAGAGCGTTGGATAGGTGGGGGAAAAAAGTGTACACCTCTTCTACCTTAGCTATGAGGGCTTTAAATTGCCAGTTTCATATGCTGAAGTATCAGAACTTTTTGTTAGGCCAATTGAAATCTAAGGTGGATGCTTTAGCTGAGGGTATAGAGTGTAAGGAATTGCAGGAGTTGGTTCATGCTTCAGATCAAGTTGGAAAACATTCTTTGCAGTGTGGTTTCGATGCTCTTCAGGCTTCATCCAGGGTGGCTGCTACTGGTTCAGTTATTCGTAGACATGCCTGGCTTAAGGATCAAAATTTGTCAGAGCATGTTAAAGCTCGGATTTTGGATGCTCCTCTTCAATCTGAAGTTCTTTTTGGTTCTCCTGTGGAGTCAGTTTTGAAAAAGATGGAAGATAAAGCTAAGTCTATGCAGACAGTCAATGATTTTTTGCAGGTGCAGCCCCCTAAGTTTAGCAGGAATTGGCCTGCTAGAGGATGGTCCTACCCTTCTTCGGATTTTCAGTCTAAGGGCAGGTCTAGACGTGGTAGAGGCAGGGCTCACGCTCAGGGTTCTTTCAGACCTAGGACTTGGAGTTCTCCTGCACAGTCTTCTGGTGAGGGCAGGGGTCAGCCTTTTCGTAAACAGACCCAATGAACTGTATCTTCAGCTGCCAGATCCTTCTTTTCTGGCAGCTCCTCTAGGAGGAAAGTTGGCACTTTTCAAACAGAACTGGCATTTGGTCACCCAGGACAAATGGGTGTTGGAAATAATAAATCAAGGTTACAAGTTTTACTTTCACACTTTTCCTCCTTTCAAAGGCATGCCGGATGTGCCTCCTCAGCAAAGGCTGGAGGCTCAGGAGCAAATTTCTTTGCTTTTACAGATGGGAGCTATCCAGGTGGTACCTCCGTCAGAAGTAGGCCTAGGGTTTTATTCCCGTCTATTCCTAGTGCCAAAGAAAGGACACACTTGGAGGCCAATTCTGGATTTGTCCATTCTCAATACCTACCTAGACATTCCAAAGTTCAAGATGTTAACATTACAACAACTTCTGCCTATGCTAGGCAAAGATCACTGGATGGTAACCCTGGATCTCAAAGAGGCCTATCTTCACATTCCTATCAGGCCCAGCTGCAGGAGATTCCTGAGATTTCGGGCTGGTACTTCTCATTATCAGTTCTCTGCATTGCCCTTTGGTTTATCTACTGCGCCCAGGGTGTTCACAAAAAAAATAGGTGAACACCACAAAGTACAGTCCACCTACAAGCGAGTGAGCAATCTCAGTTTATTGATAAAGCAGGACTAAGCGCTTTCGCCAGTAATCTGGCTTCTTCAGAGTCCAGGGACTCTGAAGAAGCCAGATTACTGACGAAAGCGCTTAGTCCTGCTTTGTCAATAAACTGAGATTGCTCACTCGCTTGTAGGTGGACTGTACTTTGTGGTGTTCACAAAAGTTCTGGCGCCTGTAATAGCTTTCTTCAGACAGAGGGGAATACAAATTTATCCTTATCTGGACGATTGCCTGATTCTTGCTCAAGACAAAGACAAGTTACTTCAACATCTGCAGTATGTAATGGCAGTTTTAAGGTGCCTAGGGTATTCTGTGAACGAAATAAAGTCCAGTCTAGTACCCTCTCAGGACATGTGCTTTCTGGGTGTGAGACTGAATACAGCTTCTCAGATGGCTTTTCTGACCCCGGACAAACAAAGAACTCTTCACCTATACTTCCAGCAGTTATCAGTACTGTCCAGGCTGACTGCAAGGACAGTCCTTCAAGCCTTGGGGTTCATGGCATCTTGCATTCTAGTACTTCCCAATGCCAAACTGCATATGAGGAAGCTACAATGGTATCTCAAAACTGTATGGACTCAACACTGCCACGATTTGGACACTGTCATTCAGATAATACCTTGCATCTAGAAGGAATTCTTGTGGTGGGCTCAGGAATGTCACCTAAACAAGGGACTCTCTGTGACCCGACCAGAGGCGAGTCAGATCATAACGACGGATGCCTCGGACTTGGCTTGGGGAGCACACTTCAATGGGAAATGGATTCAAGACACATGGCCTCCCAGACTACAACATTTGCATATCAACATGAAGGAGATGTTAGCAGTTCAATTTGCCCTGATGGCCTTCAAGGACCTACTTCAACCAGGACAGGTGTTGATTCGAACAGACAACACAACAGTCATGTGGTACATCAACAAGCAGGGGGGAACTCATTCTTACCCTCTTTGCAGACAAGCAATGATATTGTGGGAGACTGCTCTGAGTTTGCACATCACTCTTCAAGCACGGTTTCTGCCAGGAGCACAGAACTCCCTAGCAGATGTATTGAGCAGACAAATTGTGGACCCCCATGAGTGGAAATTGGATCCTCAGGTATTCCAACAGTTGATAGTGGCTTGGGGAACTCCAGACATAGATCTGTTCGCTTCTCCACTAAATTTCCAACTACCAAAATTTTGCACAAAGATGTTTCACCCAAAAGCTTGGAAAGTGGATGCTCTATCCTTCAGTTGGAACAACCTTCACGTCTATGCTTTCCCTCCTCTGCCTCTCCTTCCCAAGGTACTCTTGAAAGTCAGGCGGGACAAGCCTTGCATGATTCTAATAGCACCAGATTGGCCACGTCAGCACTGGTATCCTCTGCTGAGGAGTTTAATTCAGGAGCCTCCTTGGCCTTTGCCTCAGATTCCTCACTTGTTGTCCCAGTCAAGCAATCATTTGCTCAATGTCAGGGTACAGTCCCTGCATCTAACAGCCTGGCGTATTCTGTTTTAGAGCCTGTGGGGTCTCAGCTTCCTCAACAGGTTTTAGATGTCATTTTGGAAGCCAGGCAGCCCAGTACTAGAAAAGTTTATGCTGATAAATGGAGGAGATTTTTTCTTTGGAGCACAGCAAAGGGCTTTGATGTCTCAGTACCTAATTTGAGTTTCACGCTACATTACCTTACTGAATTACTACACAAGGGTTTGTCATTTTCCTCTTTGAAGGTTCATGCTGCAGCCATTTCTGCTCATTATGATTGTGACCCTCCTTTATTTTCTCATCCTTTGTTTAAGTAATTTCTTAGAGGGGCAAAAAATATAAGACCCCCACGTCGAGCTCCTACTCCTTCCTGGGATCTCAATTTTGTGTTGGAGAAGCTTACTTTACCTCCTTTCGAACCTGCAGCTACGTCTGAGCTGAAGTTTTTGTCTTGGAAAACTGCTTTTTTGTTGGCCATTACCTCTGCTAGGAGGGTCTCTGAATTGCATGCACTCATGGCAGTTGAACCTTTTCTAGTATTCCATAAGGATAGGGTGTCTTTGCGTACTAACCCTACTTTTATGCCTAAAGTGATTTCTAATGTGGCCTTGAACCAGTCTATTCATTTGCCTACTTTTTATGCTGATCCCCAAAATAAGGGGAAAAAGTCTTGCATTCTTTGGACATTCACAGGCAGCTACGTTATTATTTGAGCAGAACTAAAGAGTTCAGGCAGACTCAGCAGTTATTTATTTCTTTTGCTCTGGCTTCTCAAGGGAAAGCTGTTTCAAAGCAAACTATTTCTAAGTGGATTGGTCATTGTATTGCTTTTTGTTATTCTCATCATGGGAAGAGTGTTCCTGCTGGGATCAGACCTCATTCCACTAGGGCTACTGCCACATCTACTGCCTTTTTGAGGGGGGTAGCTACTAAGGATATTTTGGAAGCAGCTACTTGGAGTTCTGTTCACACTTTTACTAAGCATTACCATCTCCCTCTTTATTCCAAGTCTAGGGCTGGATTTGCCACTGCAGTTTTACAGGGCATGTTAGCAGCTCCTAATGCTTTTTAGTTTACCAGCCTCCCTTTTCCTTTGCTTTGGGATTCTACCCACAGGTTATGACTGCAGCAGTGTGAGACGAAGAACATAGTACAGTTTTGTACCTACCATAAATGTAGATGTTCGAGGATCCACATTGCTGCAGTCCTATTTTCCCTCCCTCCTTCCCCTCTATTGTTTGGGGTTGCTGTTTTTTCCTTTGGGAAAACTGTTATTTTCTCTCTTGTGGTTGTTGGGAATTTACTATTTTGGCTGGCCTTTCCTTTTTAAGGCCTTCTGACATCTGGGGCAAGAAAGACTGAGGATATGGCGTCGGTCATGCGCTTAAGTACTACTACGTACTGACGTCAGCTTCGGGCGTCCATGACCGACGCCAGCCTAACTCTTTGGTATTCGGGCCGACCGAGGACAGCGGACTACCCACAGGTTATGACTGCAGCAATGTGGATCCTCGAACATCTACATTTATGGTAGGTACAAAACTGTACTTTTGGTGCTTCAGTTCCGTGGTTCATATTTTTTTCTTGGTCCGTGTTTCAACTTTCGTTGGTTATGATCTGCATATAAATCAAACTATTAAAAACATTCACAAAAAACTGGGCAGTCTTTACAAAAACAAACTATTTCTAAACCAACCTGCTAGAATAACCACAGCTCATATCCACCTCCTCTCCACACTATTCTACACCGCTCCCATCTTCACCAACCTACCCAAAACTGAAATGGCCAAGCTTAACATCTGCTGCAATCAAATTGCCAAATTTGCTACTGGTGCCCCCTACTGTGCCCACCACTGTCATTCACTAAATCAACTTAACTGGCTTGAATTCCCAAATCTCCTCTCATTCCATCAGCTTTCTTTTGCCCAGAAACTCCTACTACTTCCTGAAAAAAACCCAGCACTATCTAATCTACAAAACTACAAACTAATACCATCAACTTCGCTCTAGTGATAAAAGACTAATCAAGGTGACCAAAAGCAAGAACACAGCAGGTGACGTCCTCTTCCCTAACTAACGTCAGTAAAATTTGGAACTTATTACCTTCTGCATTACCTCAACCAACTCAATGGTTACATTCAAAAAGCTACTAAAGGAACACCTAAAACTCGCATGGCTATGCCCTTGCTACCCACCAGGTTGACCCATATCATACCCACCCTCTGACCCACTCTCGTGCTCCTTTTCACTTCTACCCCTTCAGGAAGAATCGTGACTCTTCCTTATAGTGCCTCACCTGCGAACACCCACACCAGCAGTTAGCAGTTATACACATTCCAACTTTAAATCCAACTTCATCCCACAAAACTCACCCTAACATCCACTCACATCCCCCTTTTACTTAAATTTATCTCAGTCAGTGTTATTACTGGAAACCAGTAAATTCTAAAGTACTACTTTACTCTAACTTAAACTATGGAATTTTGTTAAAACTTGCGACTAACAATGAATATTGTACTTTGTAACTTTAAAACTATGGAATCTTGTTAAATAATGTATTTTCCTATGAGTACCTGCTTGCTATGTAGAAATCTCATAGCTGTTTGTTCTTAATCTGTGGGGCTTTTCTCCCTGGGCCTCCACTGAAAGTGAACATGTATCCAGTCAGACTCTCCCGGTCAACAAATGTAAAATAAATAAAAAATAAACAAAATAAACACAAACAATGTCTAGTATGTTTTGTCCTTTGGTAGTTTTTTTTTTTTTTACAATCTGAAGCAATTCTTCCTGAATATACGCTGTGAATAATTTCCTTACTAATGTTGTAGAATCAATATTATTCCAGTCTGTTTCTGGTACATTTAAGTCCCCAGCTAATATTATTCTTCCCGCCTGTGTTTCATGCAAGAAATGTATGAATTCCTCTAGGTCATCTGCACTTGACTTTGGTGGTCTGTACACTCCAACATTTGTTCTATGTTCCTGGGTTGTCTTTATTGTCACAGTTACACAGTGTATAGTGTTGGTGTTATCACTGAACATGTTATAATCACAGGTCTCATAGCTATCTTTAATCCCTATCATAACACCTCCACCTGATTTTTTATTAGAATGTCTGTTACAGTAAAAACATTTTACCCTGTCAGAACTGGTTTCCAGTCATTGTTCTTTAACTGTGTTTCAACTTGATGAAGTTTCAAACACTGAGACGAAAGCGCTTATGCTTTTTGTTTTTAATTCTTTGGTTTATATTCGTTTACTTAATAAATTAAACCTTCTCTGGAGGAGTTTTTGGTGTGGTCAAGTCCGCTGTGTTCTTATACTACAACAAGAACTCTACTGCAGTAACAGCACTATGTAGTAAAAGTTAATGAATGCTGTCATAAAACATATTGTAAAAATGCCATTAAGAAATGTCCTTATTTTGGTGTTTTAGCATTGTTTGTAACTGTCTGTTCTGAAAATTTTATTTGCACATTGTTGCAATAGTTTATAGATATCTGTCACAGACTGATGTTCTTCGTGTTTCACTGTTGCAGTCATTACATTTGGGTAATCTGCTGGCAGGTTGCCCTCAGTCGGCCTGATTAACAAAGTATTGGGTCCTGTGTCGGTTGCTGTCCCTTCTTCCATGACGTCAGGTTGTCAGGGGTATAAAACATGCAGCCGACGCCATTACATCAGTCTTTCTTGCCGTGCGGTGCCAGAAGTAGTTCGCAAGTGCTGGTCAGCCAACTCCTGAAATTGTCGTTTTCGAGTTTCAGAACCGAAGTCTTCAGCTTAAAGCTAAGTACCCCGTTGGGGAAACTTTTTCTTGCTCCTTACCGATGTCAGTAAAAGTTAATAATTGCATTACTTGTGGAAAGCAAATACCTCATAAAGATTTTCATTCATACTGTTTTCCTTGCCTAGGCCCTGACCACGACGTACCTTGCTGTCGGTTTTGTGCTTTATTTAATCAGCGCGCTATCTGTCATCGGTACATTTTTGCCCAATATTTCAGTTCTCGGTTTAATTAACCAGAAATGTCGTTGATTAGCCATCCGACTACAGGGATTCTGAAAAAACACAAAGATAAAGACAGAGACAGGCCGCCGAGGTTCAAAACTGCCGACAACGCTTCTCCTAAGCCAGTTCGCAGTGAGGCGCTTTTGCAGCCCTTGATGCCCGCTATTTCTGATTCGCAGGCCTCTACTGAAACCCATTCAGAGTCCAGTATGCCGCGAGATACTTCACCTGTGGAACCCACGGATGTCTCTACCTTGGATGGGTCCGGAGCTGCTGTGCAGTCACCGGCTTCTGGGGGTGTATTCAGGCCTACAGACTTGCGTATTAAATCGACTCCGCCTTCATTACTAAGCCTAAATCTCGATCCAGGTCTAAAAAAAAACAACGCCCAGGTCACATGTTCAGGCCCCTGTGCCAAAAAATTATAAAAATGGCTGAAGATCTAATTACTCTAATCAGGGGTAGTCAACCCCCCCCCCCCCCCTCTAAGAGGCCTAGGCCTGAGCTCGATTATGAATCTTCTGATCAGGATTCTGTTTCTTCTGACTCTTCTAATTACTTGGATTTGTCCATACCTACTTATGAGGATTCTGATGCAGAGGATTCCATTCCCTCTACTTCTCCTCCTGAGGATTTTTCTTTTGGGGAATCCTTACATAATTTAAGGGTGCATTTTCACCGGGAAAGCCAGGAATTTTCTGATTCAAAAAAGAGGCTTAGGGATTTCCTCCTTCTACCTCAGCATAGGCCTTTGGCTATACCTGTACTAGACATTGTTGATGATGTGTTCTCAGAATCCAGTTTGGCCCCTGATTCCCTGCCCCCAACTCCTAGTAAACCTGACAGATACTACAGGGGTTCTTGAGTGCCACAAGTTCCTTTTCAAAAATCCTGTTGCAGATCCAGAAACCATTTCTCCAGGGCCCAAGGGCATTAAGGCTTCTACCGCCAAAAATCCTACCCCTTCTGATAGAGACTCCAGAGCGCTGGATAGATGGGGTAAAAAGGTTTATACTTCTGCAACCTTGGCAATCAAAGCTTTAAACTGTCAATTTCATATGTTAAAATATCCACAGCATATTATTGGACTGCTTAAACAGAAAATTATGTTGATTTCTGACTGTGTGGAAAATAAAGATTTACAGGATTTAATGCATTCTGCTGAACAAGTTGGAAAACATACTTTGCAATGTGGTTTTGATTCTTTAGAGGCCTCTTGCAGGGCTGCTGTTACTGGGTCTGTACTTAGAAGGCATGCTTGGCTTAAGGAGCAATCTTTGCCTGATCATGTTAAAGCTAAATTGTTGGATGCTCCTTTAAATCAGGACCACCTGTTTGGCAGTAAGGCTGAAGAAGTTCTTAAAAAGATGGAAGATAAAGCTAAATCTATGCAAACTGTTAAAGATTTTTTACAAATGCAACTTCCGAGATTTAGTAGGCACTGACCTACTAAGAATTGGTCCTTTCCAGCCCCTTCCAGATCCTCTCAAGCCAAACCCAGACACAGCAAAAACTCCAGGTTTCAGTCCCAGGGGACTCTCAGAACTAAGCAGTGGGGGCCTCTGCTTCCAAATCTGGAAGTAGCAAGACACCCCCCCCCTTATGATAAACAGCCTCAGTGACTTCCTTTTAAAATTCCCAAGCACTTATCTTTTAACCGCCCCTTTGGGGGGAAAGATTGCTCCTCATGCAAAGAACTGGGAACTCATAACCCAGGACAAATGGGTTTTAAATATAGTATCCCAGGGATACAGATTTCATTTCCACACATTGCCAACACCAAACAGGTGGCCAGACCTGCCCCCAAATCAGTGGGCAGAGGCTCAAAAACAAGTACTTTCCTTCTTAAGCATGGGGTTTTTCAACTGGTACCAGAACAGGAAAAGGGACAGGGTTTCTATTCCAGGCTTTTTCTGGTACCCAGAAAAGACAAATCATGGCGTCCAGTCCTGGACCTGTCTACTCTAAACACCTTTCTGGAGATTTCAAAATTCAAGATTCTGACTCTTCACCAGTTACTTCCTGTGCTAGGCAAAGATGTCTGGTTGGCAACTCTAGATTTAAAAGAGGCATACCTGCACATCCCAATCAGGGAATCTTGCAGAAGATACCTTCGCTTCAAAGCAGGTTACTTGCATTATCAGTTCTCTGCACTGCCCTTTGGCATGTTTACTGCGCCCAGCATATTCACAAAGTGTCTAGCTCCAGTGATTGCATTTTGCAGGCAAAGAAATATTCAAATGTATCCATACCTGGACAATTGTCTAATTCAGGCAGAAAACCACGGCATACTGTTAAATCATCTGGCGTTTGTAAAAAGGGTTCTAACTTGTCTGGGGTACACCATAAATGAAATCATAACTGGTACCCCGTCAACAGATTACATCCTTGGGTGCAAGGTTGAATATAACTGCCCAGATGGCTTTCCTCACACCAGAGAAGCAAATTCATTTGGTAACTTACTTCAAACAAGTGGCCACAAAAACCCTGTTATCTGCAAGACAAATACTTCATGCCTTGGGGTTCATTGCCTCCTGCATTCTTCTAATTCCATATGCAAGACTGCATATGAGGAAACTACAGTGGTATCTAAAAAGTCTATGGAGTCAACATTGTCACAGCCTGGAAACAATGATTCCTATCATACCTTGCCTACGCTACCAAACAAAGAGCAACAGGACACTGCTGTAGGTATATAAAATCCAAATAAAATTTAATCAAGGTAAAAAACACAAGGTAAGCGCTTTCGGGATTCACCCTTCATCAGACAAAGACACATTGAACAAACAACAATTTTTAAAAGACTAAACAGCCAATAGCATCTAATGAAAGACCCGCCTATTTAGAAGGGTGGGTTTAACTGGTATGACATCATTTAGTCCCGGTTCCCTGTGTGCCATGAATTCAGTAATCCATCTAGATTCAGCCAAAGCTGTCTGATGTTTAACACCCCCCCCCCTATTACTTAGCCTAATATTAACAATAGCTCTAAATTTAAAGCTATGTGTGGGATATCCACTAATATGCCTATACAAAGCATTACTTAAATCACAGTTCCTGATGCTGCTCAAATATTGTAGAATCCTAACCTTGAACATATTGTTGGTCATTCCAACATAGAAACAGGGGCAATCCACGCATTCGGCTAGGTACACAATGTTGGTGGTCCTACATGTGGCTCTCCCTTCTAAATGAAACACCTTTCTTGTTGTTGGATGTGTAAATATAACTTCCTTGTTGATATAATCGCAAGCCTTACATATCCCACATGGAAGTGTACCTGCCAATGTATTGAAAGATCCACTATTGACACTCGGCCTTTCCTTGCACAACAAATCCTTAAGATTCCTATTCCTCCTGTATCGAAAACTAGGACTGTTGTCAATAATGCCCCTAAGTCCTATATCGCTGGTTAAAATATTCCAGTTGTTTTGTACAATCCTACTAATATTTATATTACTGCCATATGTAAACATTAGTTTAGGACCCCCTTGTATAGGACCACAACAATTATTAACTATTTGTTCTCCTCCCTGTGATCTCCTTAACCATGGCTTATATATTGTCCGTCTAAGTTTAATGCTACTGTTAATGGCACGATGTACCAAATCGTCTCCATAGCCCCTATCCTTAAAACATTGACCAAGTTTGTCCAGTTCTTCATCAAACTGTGTATCCATAGCACTCACCCTAGATACCCGACTCACCTGCCCTCTAACTATGATGGGAAACACGTGTCGGGGGTGCATACCATCAAATGATAGCAGGGTATTCTGCCAACATTCCTTTCTATGTAAGCTGGAGACAAAAGTAATAGGGGGGGGATGTTAAACATCAGATAGCTTTGGCTGAATCTAGATGGATTATTGAATTCATGGCACACAGGGAACTGGGACTAAATGATGTCATACCAGTTAAACCCACCCTTCTAAATAGGCGGGTCTTTCATTAGATGCTATTGGCTGTTTAGTCTTTTAAAAATTGTTGTTTGTTCAATGCGTCTTTGTCTGATGAAGGGTGAATCCCGAAAGCGCTTACCTTGTGTTTTTTACCTTGATTAAATTTTATTTGGATTTTATATACCTACAGCAGTGTCCTGTTGCTCTTTGTTTGGTATAGTTCGTGTTTTGGAGTATCAGCAGGACTTTGGCACAGCATACAGATTTTTATTTGCTCTTGGATTTTTGTGTTTGTTACGCTATGCATGCTGTAAGGGATATGGCCAGAGGTGACACCTCCTCCCTGAATTCTAGCTCAGGTGAAGTAAGTAACTGTCGGTTGAACAGGTCACTGATTATGCAAGACAATCCGCTATTGAATCTGGGCTTTATGGTCCAGAAGGATGGACAGCAAGGTAGACTAGCTCCGGTGGCTGTAGACAAAACCTTTGAAGATTTGTTACATGATTTAACTTTCAAGATGAATAAAATGCAGCATTTACAGTGGCAGACATTTCATTTAGAAGCATGCCTCGACTATGGGATAGTGCCCAGAGGCATGAGGATTTTATGTATGCCAGCTCAGGGAGACCGGTACCCTGATTTGCTAGCGAGATGGCAGACATTGAATATTAACACCAGCTTTCAATATATGCATCTTCTCAATGACTTTTTTGCTCTTGAACTAGAAGGGCTGAAGATAGAGGTCCAACAACTTCAAAATAAACTTGAGTCCGAGTTCACTGATGTGAAATGTGTGCAACGCTTGGAAGTGTAGCATGATTCCTTTCACAGTAATGCTGAAAAGCTACGCAATTTAAAAATGAATAAGATTAGAAGAGACTTTGAAGATTTTTCCAGGGGGAACATCTTCGTTTGGCCGAGGCGCAATCAGGCTACAACGGAGGGTGTTAAGCGCACGGAAAGGAAGTCTGTAACGTGTCCCATTGAGGGGCGTGATAATCACGTACGTGAACCAAGTATGGCTTGTACTGCTGTAACTAGTAATTCTTTACCGTCGCTTGTATCGAAAGAACAGAGCGTCACCAGTGGGGAGAATACCGATGGAGATAGTAATGTTCCATATGTAGGGGTAGTGGTTTCGGCTGTAGCGGCTACTGAAGATAGTGCTACGCGATCCTGTGAAGAACACGTCAGTTCCCTATTGACCGTGGGAACCAGTTCAGAGGGATTGGTTTTGTTGCCGCCTACTACATCCATGGATTCTGAAGGATGTCAACATATGTCTGGTGCACGTCCCAAGGTGATTCAGGGACATACACATTTTTTGGAGAAATTACCCGCCCCAGTGAGGAAGAAAGGGGCCTGGAAGAGATCCTTGAGCGAGGACAGGGATGTGGACAAGAGGAGATGGACTCTACATTGACTGTTCATGCTCATACTGGTATTGTTTACAACTTATCTTCTTATGTGCTAACAGAAGATGAATTGACAGTATTGAACAAAGGGTTCACCTTTGTACCGAGCAGGGTCTGCTCGTATAGTGAAATTATTATGGACTTGATGTTGTTTTGTCGGAATGTCATGTTGAAGGTGATGTTTGGCAATACTGTTAATAACTGTGCTTTCCCCAAGAAACTGAGTAGTTTTGTACCACCATTTACACCTGCTTTAAATCTCTTTATGAATGGATGTGAGAGGGACTTGATTAAATATTTTTGTGATGGGAATTTTAGTAGATACTATAATTTAACCACAGCCCAGAAGATAGCATTACAACGTTTGATAGACAATAATGCACTAACTATTAAAATGGCTGATAAGGGAGGTGCGGTTGTCGTTTTAGTCACTGCATGGTATAATAATAGGATAAAAAATATGCTAACGGCTGATGACACGTATATAGAGATCAATCCCTTAGGGGTTAGACTTATTATCGTTAAGGTACACCAGCGGTTAGGATCTTTACTCAAGGATATGAGGATTACACCAAATACACATGAGTTTTTATGGGTGGATAAACCTGTTACACCCATATTTAAGGCTCTGCCCAAAATACACAAATCCCTGAGTGACCCACCCCTGCGACCTATAGTGTCAGGCAGGGGTTGGGTCACTGAGAATGTTTCGATTTGGTTGGAAGCCACTCTTAAACCATATATGGAATGGATTGATAATATTCTTGTAGATACAGGGCACTTTTTGAGACTTTTGGGGGATGTTGTTAAACCTGATGGAGTCAATAGACTGTTGATGGTTACACTGGATGTAAACAGTCTATTCACTTTCATCCACAATGATTATGGCATTACAGCTGTGGGTGAGCTTCTTGCAGGCATGGGTGTCAACATGAATAAGGTTGAGTTAGTGAAGGATATGTTGACCTTAGTTTTGGAGAACAATGTGTTCATAGGAGCAGGTTCATTGTACAGGCAAGCACGGGGGGTAGCCATGGGTACCCCCTGTGCAAACACTTATGCTAATTTGGTCCTGTCTAATTGGGAATCATCTACAATTCTAAATAATGATGAATGGAAGGGCTACATCATCATGTATACTCGTTTTGTAGATGATATTTTTATTCTGTGGAATGGTGATTGTAGTTTGTTTGATCGTTTTTTGTCCTATATCCAGTCCACTACTACATTTTTAAATTTACAGTCAAAACTTCTTATACTCATTTAGAGTTTTTGGATGTCTGTGTGCAACAGACACAGGAAGGTTTTGTCTCCAGCTTACATAGAAAGGAATGTTGGCAGAATACCCTGCTATCATTTGATAGTATGCACCCCCGACACGTGTTTCCCAACATAGTTAGAGGGCAGGTGAGTCGGGTATCTAGGGTGAGTGCTATGGATACACAGTTTGATGAAGAACTGGACAAACTTGGTCAATGTTTTAAGGATAGGGGCTATGGAGATGATTTGGTACATCGTGCCATTAACAGTAGCATTAAACTTTGATGGACGAGATATAAGCCATAGTTAAGGAGATCACAGGGAGGAGAACAAATAGTTAATAATAGTTGTGGTCCTATACAAGGGGGTCCTAAACTAATGTTTACATATGGCAGTAATATAAATGATATTAGTAGGATTGTACAAAACAATTGGAATATTTTAACCAGCGGTATAGGACTTAGGGGCATTATTGACAACAGTCCTAGTTTTCGATACAGGAGGAATAGGAATCTTAAGGATTTGTTGTGCAAGGAAAGGCTGAGTGTCAATAGTGGATCTTTCAAGACATTGGCAGGTACACTTCCATGTGGGATATGTAAGGCTTGCGATTATATCAACAACGAAGTTATATTTACACATCCAGCAACAAGAAAGGTGTTTCATTTAGAAGGGAGAGCCACATGTAGGACCACCAACATTGTGTACCTAGCCGAATGCGTGGATTGCCCCTGTTTCTTTGTTGGAATGACCAACAATATGTTCAAGGTTAGGATTCTACAACATTTGAGCAGCATCAGGAACTGTGATTTAAGTAATGCTTTTTTATAGGCATATTAGTGGATATCCCACACATAGCTTTAAATTTAGAGCTATTGTTAATATTAGGCTAAGTAATAGGGGGGGGATGTTAAACAT
Organism: Protopterus annectens; assembly: GCF_019279795.1. NCBI lineage: Eukaryota > Metazoa > Chordata > Ceratodontiformes > Protopteridae > Protopterus > Protopterus annectens. The sequence goes on along the minus strand of NC_056743.1, from coordinate 909,543,028 downwards.
CAGACAGATTTGGCTGAATCTAGGTGGATTATTGAATTCATGGCACACAGGGAACCGGGACTAAATGATGTCATACCAGTTAAACCCACCCTTCTAAATAGGCGGGTCTTTCATTAGATGCTATTGGCTGTTTAGTCTTTTAAAAATTATTGTTTGTTCAATGTGTCTTTGTCTGATGAAGGGTGAATCCCGAAAGCGCTTACCTTGTGTTTTTTACCTTGATTAAATTTTATTTGGATTTTATATACCTACAGCAGTGTCCTGTTGCTCTTTGTTTGGTATTGTTCATGTTTTGGAGTATCAGCAGGACTTTGGCACAACGTACAGATTTTTATTTGCTATACCTTGCCTACGCCTGGAGTTTCTATGGTGGGCAGAGGCCTGCCATCAAAACAAGGGACTACCATTCACACTACCCCCTGCCACCCAAACCCTAACTACAGATGCATCAGACTATGCATGGGGGGGGGGGGGCTCATCTGGCAAGGAAGTGCATTCAGGGCAAATGGAACCCAAATCAAATGCACCTACATATCAATCAAAAAGAAATGTTAGCTGTACAGAATGCTCTGGCAGCCTTCAAGGACTGCATTCTTCCAGGACAGCTAATGGTAAAGACAGACAAACACCATGGTTATGTGGTACATAAACAAGCAGGGGGGGGGTTACACATTCCTACCCCCTCTGCAGACTAGCCATTGCGTTGTGAAACACAGCCTTGAGCTACCAAGTGCACCTACAAGCTCAATTCCTGCCAGGAAAATTGAATACACTGGCAGACGGACTAAGCAGAAACCTCATGGACCCACACGAGTAGAAACTGGAACCACGGATTTTCAACATGTTGGCAAGCGAATGGGGGAGCCCAGACATAGATCTGTTTGCCTCCCCCCAGAACTACCAGTCAGACAAGTTTTGCACAAGGACTCCCCACAAACATGCCTGGAAAGTGGATGCTCTGTCCTTCAGCTGGAAAAACCTATCAGTCTATGCCTTTCCCCCTATGCCTCTGCTCTCCAAAGTTCTACTAAAAGTCAAACAGGGCAAACAAGGATGATTTTAATTGCTCCAGACTGGCCGCGCCAACACTGGTACCCCCTCCTGCGCAGTGTGTCGCAAATATCTCCATGGCACCTGCCTCAGACACCTTTCCTGCTGTCTCAGCAGGAGAACCAAGTTCTGCACCCTCAGCTTCCAACATTGAACCTTGCAGCCTGGCTAATCACAAGGGCCTGTCTTTTTCCTCCATTAAAATCCACGCCTCAGCTATTTCAGCTCACTATAACACAGAACCGCCCCTCTTCTCTCATCCTCTGCTCAAGCAGTATCTCAGAGGGGCAAAAAACTTGAGATCACACAGGAGAGCTCCTACCCCTGCCTGGGACCATAACTTTGTTTTGGAGAAACTCACTCGACCTCCTTTCGAGCCAGCTGCTACTGCAGACTTAAAATTTATTTCTTGGAAAACAGCCTTCCTTTTAGCAATCACTTCAGCTAGAAGGATATCTGAATTACAGGCCCTTATGGCAGTGGAGCCTTTCATCATCTTTCATGCGGACAGGGTATTTCTCAGGACCAATCCGTCCTTTATGCCCAAGGTGGTTTCCAGTGTGGCTCTTAATCAGTCCATTCATTTGCCAACCTTCTTTCCTAATCCACAGAACAAAGGGGAATGGATTCGGCATTCCTTGGATGTGCACAGACAACTTAGATCCTACTTGGACAGGACTAAATCCTGAAGAAAAATCTGAACAATTGCTGATTGCATTCGCTGCAGGGGCAGAGAGGAAGGCTATTTCAAAACAAACCATTTCTAAATGGTTAAGCCATTGCATTCATTTCTGCTATAAGCACCGTGGAAAACCTATCTCACTCCACCAGGGCTGCATCTACTTCTGCAGCCTTTCTCAGAGGTGTTCCTACCAGGGATATCCTAGAAGCTGCTACCACCATTATTTACCAATTTTCTCTAAATCCAGAGCTGGCTTTGCCACTGCTGTATTGCAGGTCCTTTTAGCTGGCCCTAATGCTGTATAAACTCTTCCTCCCAATCTTAGTTTTGGGAATCTCTACCCAAATGTAATGACTGCAACAGTAAAACACAAAGAGCATAGTACAGTTGTGTACACTTACCATAAATGTAGATGTTCCAGTGTATTCACTGTTGCAGTCCTGGTTACCCTCCCTCCAGCCCCCTAGTTTTTTCTGGCTCTGCCTTTACTTTCCTTTACTATGCTTTAAAAGCCTTTTTGGTGTATTTCCTTTTGGTTGGAGGTATACTTGTGTGTTTTTATGTTTATTTGCTCCCCATTAGGGGGGCAGCTGGCATCTGGGGCAAGAAAAACTGATGTAATGGCGTCGGCTGCATGTTTTATACCCCTGACGAACTGACGTCATGGAAGAAGGGGCAGCAACCGACGCAGGACCCAAGACTTTGTTAATCAGGCCGACTGAGGGCAACCTGCCAGCAGATTACCCAAATGTAATGACTGCAACAGTGAATACACTGGAACATCTACATTTATGGTAAGTGTACACAACTGTATTTTTCTCATATTTTTATGCATATTTATTTAAATTGTAGAACATTTACAACATTTTGTTTTATAAGTTAGAATAATGATCTGATGTTGTCTCTCTTCATTCCTTCTCACATACGAGTTACTGATCTGACTCGGCCGCATTTCTTCAGACTAGGATCAAAGTCTTGAGCTCTTCCCACTATCCACAATGCTATGCACTCCAACCAACCTTCTCAGATCTCGTTTGCCATCAGCTAAGTCAGACATGGTTGTGAAAAGTTTTGAGAAGTTAATGGAGTTTTTTGTTTTCCTCTTACAGATGTTTATTTTCTGTTATATTCTTACTTTAACTTCCTCCCTTCCCTTTGCCAAGAGTGAGTGATGTTTTCTGTCTCTTGCCTCTTTTGGCAGTTGTTCAAAGAATTTTTCCTGTGCTCAGAGTAGACATTGGCTATTAGGCTCCCCTTCTCTTTTCGCTTCCTTCTTCTTGTACCCTTCTCTTAGTACACAAAAAAAAATCCTTTCCTAGCTGACAGGTTGTGTACTGTTTTGTTGGGTTGTTCTCCTGTTACTTTCCTGTCTGTTTGTGTGAGTGCAGCAGTATATTGTTATTGCAGACAAACCATCTGGTTTCAAAACAGTGCTCTGAATGTGGCCGTAAGTTCCTGCATTCCAGTGCACATTCTTTCTGTCTACTGCCTGGATACAGAGCATCTGCGGTCAGCCTGCTCTATGTGTGAAAGTTTCAACCCAAGGGCTGTAGCCGACCACAGAAACAAACTGATTCTGAAGGGCCTTTTGTCCGCTTCTGATCCAGGGGCTCAACCCCCCCCTCCAAGAATCATTTGGGATCCTCCAACTCCAAGGAGCGCCCTCATAAATCTTCGAGGGCATCTTTGGAGCAATCTGCTAAGGTCGGGAGGCCCTCTGATCCAACCACCATGGATTACAGACCTGCTTTGTCAGATCAGAAACTCTCCACAGATCCGTCGGGGTCTGTCTTGATCTCAAGTTCACTTGAAGCCACCGCCCCCTCCACCTCTGATCCTAGGCCTATGAATCCAGCAGTGAAAGACCGTACACTGGTGCTGGGGTTTGAGTCAGCTTCTCTCCTTGGACTACAGCAGACTCCCTCTAGGCACTCCAGATCCCCTTCCTTAGCTTCCTCCAGGTCTTCCAGAAGTCTTTTGGAGGCCGATGTGGAGAGGATGATTAGGAAGATTCTCAAGGCTCCGATCCAGCAGGGGGATCTTCTCGGTACCATCTCCTGCGGGTTCTGCAAGGCTCTCCCTCCAAGTCCAGTGTTCTCCAATCTGTCCACCAGCTTCGGATTCTCAGGGTCATAGCCGACCAAAGAATCCGGGGTCAAGTGTATGGAGCTTGCCTTCCTCCACTCCAACCATTGCCTTGACCTCCTTGGCTTCATTGTCTTTGGATCGTAGTGGATCTTGGATTCGGGACTTCCCCATCAGATCCTGGGGGAAGGGTTTGGCTCCCACTTTCTTGGAGCCATCTCTTCCTCTCAGCACTTTGGCGCTAAACAGCTCGGGTCTGATTCTACCTGGGACCCAGGGCTCAGAAATCCGGGCCCTCTCTTCTTCTGTAGCCTCGGCTGCAGTGGAATTAGTGAGGGATTCTCTGGGTCCTTTGGCATTCCTAGTGTTAGAAAGAGATTTCTGTACCCATAGGAATCCGGTCCCTTTGAGCCATGACCCTCCCCATCGACTTCCCTTGGATCAGAGACTTGAGCCTGTCATTTTTGTCCTGAGTCAGCCTGTCCAGACTGGCCTCCAAACACTTCTCCCAGAAGGAGCCCAGTCCTCTTCAGAGACCTCTCCTGATCATCCTACAGAGGCGATTCCTCATAAGAGGAAGGGAGACACATTGACTCACCGAGGATACAGATTTGGATGAAGGAGAAGAATCCCCAGATCACCACCAGAGGATGTCTCCTTTGGAGACATTTTAGAGATCTTGTGGCAGAGGGGTGTTTGCTCTGCCCACCCTCCCTCCTGTGAGGAGTCTGTATTTTTGCAGGCCTTCGGGATGGGTCCATCTGCATCCTGGGTGGTTCCCCAGTGGATGAGCTAGTGGATTTGGTGTCAGCTGGGCCTGAAAGGAGCCAGACTTGATTGAACCGATTCCAAAGTACCCAGACAAATTTTTGCCCCCCCCCCCCCCAAAAGGTAGACCTTATTGGACCAAGGGTATTCCAGTTGATGCCATGGTTGTGGCAGCAGTTTCCAAAAGGGAATTAGAACAGAGCTCCACTGCCATTCACCAAACAGGGAGTGCAGAGCAAAGGACAGGTTTGGTAAGCAAGTTTACTCATCTGCCACTTTCTCACTGAGGGTGTTGAACTACCTAGCACATATTATTCACTTGCAGAGGGACCCTGGTGAAAGAGCTGTCAGAGACCATGTTGCCGGAAGACTTCAAGAAGGTCTCCCCCCGACTGGCTACTCTTTTGTCTGTCCAGTTCTTCCATTGGGTTGATTTCCCATTCTTTGGAAGGCGCCTCTCGGGCAGCTGGCTCAGGCATCGCTATTCAGAGATGTGCTTGGATGAGGCTTTGTGATTTCATGGAGCCCTTTAAGGCATCCTTTGTTAATGCCCACTTAGATGGATCCTCACTCTTCAGGCCATTGGTTAGAGAGACCCTAACCTGCAGTGAACAAGAAGGAAGACCTTGTCTGCTGTCAGGGTCAAGTTTTCCACTCCACAACGCACCTTTTCCAGAAATCAGTGCAGTGGAAGGAAAACCTGGTCCCATAAACCCCACGGGTCTCCCAAGATCAACACAGGGATTCTTCCTCTAGGGGCAGAGGAAGAAGTTTCAATGGGAGACCTCTCCCCAGGGGCAGGGGGGGTCCACAGAATCAGAGCTTCGGGTAACCCTTCTCTGATAGGTCCAACCAGCGCGCCTGAAGCACTGCCCGACTGCTATTCTCTGGAGGCAGTCAAGGATTGGTTTTCTCTGCACCCTACCGCCTGGACTAATAGAACACAAAACAAGTGGGTACTAAAGATTATGTTCATAGGCTATGCTATACCCTTTCTCTTTCCTCCTCTGTAGAGGTCATAGAGGCTACCTGATGTTCCATCCATTCAGAGGGAGTTTGCAGTAGCAGAAATTCTAAATCTAATGCAAAAAAAGAGTCGTCCTAGAGGTTTCAACCAGACAAAGGCAATTCGGAACTTCCTCTGGCTTCTTTCTAGTGCCAAAGAAAATCGCTGACCTGCGATCTTTTTTTGGATCTAAGCAAATTAAATTTGCTCATAAAGAAGGCAAAGTTCCAAATGGTGACAGCAGTCCATTCTACAGCTGCTGCAGAAGAATGATTGGATGTGCTCAGTGGACTTAAAGGATGCGTATTGTCTCATCAAAATAGATGCTCCAGGAGTCATCTGCACTTCCAGCTGGGAGACAGTCATCTTCAATTCAGGGCTCTTCCCTTTGGACTCACCACAGCCCCCAGGGTGTTTACCAAATGCATTCCAGTAGTTGCAGCTCACCTGAGACTACAGGGATTCCGGTTGCTTCCTTAACTGGACGATTGGCTCTTTACTACCCCACCAGGCATTAACTGCTACAGGCCAGGAATTACTTCTTCAATTTTGCCAATCATCTGGGGATCACTATAAATCTGGCAAAGTTGAACCTATGTCCTGTGCTGACTTTAGAATTAATTGGAGCTACCTTGGACATAGTGACTCAGATTGCCACTGTCCACACTCATCGCGTCCAAACATTGAGAGATCATGTCCAAACCATATTGAATCTAGTTTCTCCACCGGCAATGCTAATACTCCAGGCTCTAGGATCTATGGTGGCCGCCATCCCATTAGTTCCTCTGGCAAGGTATTTTATGCGAGTCCTTCAATGGAATGTGGCTGCTCAGTGGTCTCTACTCTACCAGCCTCTGTCTGTTCCTGTCAAGCTGACTTCAGTTTGCCGAAGGCATTTTCAATGGTGGCTGCAGTCAGTTGACCTGGCATTAGGTAGACCTTTCCTTCTTCCACCCCCCTCAGCCATGGTGACCAAGGATACTTCCCAGTTGGGGTAGGGGAAGTATTTCAGCGTTTTGGAGATGAGAGCAGTCCTCCTCACATTACAAGCCTTTCAGGATATTCTCCCTCTAGGAATAATTGCAGTTCACACAACCAACATGTCAGTGGTGTGGTACATCAACAGACAAGGAGGAACCCGCTCTTAACTACTGTGCAGAGAGGCCATGAGGGTTTGGGAATGAGCATACCAGGGAAATCCAGTGTCCTGGCAGACAAGCTCAGCAGGTCCAGTCTGACCCCTTACAAGTGGTCCCTCAGTCAGTCAGTAGCAGACTTGATCTTCAGCCATTGGAGCCAACCGTGCTGCAACCTATTTGCATCTCCCCAGAACAATAAGTGCAGCCACTACTTTGCTCTGATTCCCCTCTCCGGATGCTGTGGTTCATGATTGGCCCTCTGTCTCCTCTATGCTTATCCCCATTACCTTTGATCCCAAAATTTCTCCATAAACCAAAGCGTCTGAAGTCCTCGGAAATCCTCATTGCACCTTATTGGCCTTGTCAGATTTGGTTCCCCTTCCTCTGATCTCACCTAAAGTATCCTCCATGGATTCTGGAACCCAAACAGGACCTCCTTTTTCACCCAGTAGAGGGTTGTCATCCCAATCTGATGTCCCTCAAATTGACCACTTGATTTCTCCACTTCCAGTGGTCATTTGAAGGTCTAGGCTTGCTTCCCCAGTCCGAGATATTATTCTAGCTTCTCAAAAAACAGCTACTAAGAAAGTTTATGGTAGCAGATGACGAGGTTTGTGTTCTGGGCTTCTAAAGAAAATATTGACCCTTTTTGGCACCGATTTCAGGCATCCTGTGTTTTCTTGTCTCTCTCTTCAAAGAAGGGGCCAGCTTCTCTGTCATCATACTTCAGTTAGCAGCTACCTCTAATTTTCATTCCGGCAATGTTCTGAATTGCCCTTCAGCTTCCAAACTATGCAAGTCCTTCTTGAAAGGGATCTTTCTCCTCAGGCCTCTGGTAAAGGATCCATCTCCACCATGGGATCTCACTGTGCTTTTGCAGAGCTTAACCCAAAAACCTTTTCAATCATTGGGTGATTGCGACCTTAAGGTTCTTTCATGGAAGGCAGTTCTTCTCGTTGCCGTCACCTCAACAGAGAGAATATTGGAAATTCAGGCCTTATGTTCTAAGCCGCCTTACATTATTTTCCACAAAGATAGAGTGTCCCTTTGTACAAAGGTAGCTACAGAAGCCAGTCTTATGACAATTCAACTGCTAGTTTTCTTCCCAAATCTCACTAATGAGGGAGAACGATTGTTGCATTCGCTAGATGTTCACAGACAGTTATGTTTTTATCTGCACAGGACTAAGTCCTTTCAAAAGTCAGATCAGTTATTTGTGTCCTTTTCTCCTAGCCATGTAGGTCAGGCGGTTTCAAAGGTTACTCTCGCTAAGTGGATTACAGATTGTATCAACTTCATTTGTAATAAGAGTGGATTACAGCCACCTCGCCCTCCTAAGGCCCACTCGACTAGGTCTGTGTCCACCTCATCCGCTTTCTCTTCCAGGGCCTCTAGATTTCTGTGCAGCAGCCATATGGTCCAAGGTGTACACATTTGCATCAGATTATAAATTGGATCTTGTTTCCTGGAGCAGGGCTTCATTCAGTTTGGCAGTACTTGAGACCACCCAGGAGCTGCATAGCTGGGGACTGTACTCATATATGAGGAGGAATGAGAGAGCGAACATCAGATTTATTAGTTATGTACTTAACATAACTTGGTATCTGTGTTGCCTTCTTCATTCCTCCTCATCTTACCCACCCTGCCATCCCCCTTCCTGGTGCTCTAAAAGACCTGGACAGAACTATCTTTAGGAACTGATGTTCCTGGATTTGAGCCTGTGGTTATGGAGATACATTTAGATTTCCTTTTCTTTTCTCTGCTGTTTGTCTGTTGGTAGCAAACTCGATCTGAGGAGGTTGATTGGAGTACAGGTAATTGTGGGTAGTGGGAGGAGAGCGAGACTTGGATCCTAGTCTGAAGAAATGTGGCCGAGTTGGATCTGTAACTCGTACGTCATGAGGAATGAAAGAAGTCAACACAGATACCAAGTTATGGTAAGTACATAACTAATAATTTTCATACTTGAGCAAATGCATAAAATATTGTAGGGTATTTTTCTGAGATTTGTCATTTTCTTGCTAAGCAATTGTATTTCATAATAAGCTGATAACTTTTTATTATTATTTTAGGTACCTCATGTGGCAGAAAACTTAAATGGAACATTAGGCCAAGTTGTTGAGTTTTTCATTGAGTGCTCTTAAAAAAAAAAAAAAAGGAAAAAATGGGCATGAGAATTAAATTGCACAGCTCTGAGCATCCTAACAACCTTCTTAAAGAACTCAACAAGTGCAGACTGTCTGAGACCATGTGTGATGTGACAATCTTGGTTGGGAACCGTTCCTTCACAGCTCACAAGGCAGTACTTGCATGTGCAGCAAAATACTTTCAGAATCTGTTCATGAATGGGGGGATGGAATCAACACGGACCTATGTGGTGGACTTTATTACACCTGCAAATTTTGATAAGATCCTCAACTTTGTGTACACATCTGAGCTTTTCACCGACCTTATCAATGTAGGAGTTATTTATGAAATGGCTGAGAGGCTGGGTATGTGTGATCTTCTGAAGGCATGCCATTCCACATTCCCTGATTTGGAAAGTTCAGCTGCTACAAAACTTTCTTCTGCTCCCCATGAGGCTCCAGCTAATTCAGTTGGTCCCACAACTGAGCAAAACCAGCCCACAGGAGAGATTAGAAACAGCACCGTATTCTTCAATCCTGAGAAGAACTATATTATGAAGGTGGAAGTAGGAACAGACTATAAGGGCCATGAAAAAAATGTAGGCGAGGAAGCTACTCGAACTATGCCGGTTTTGTACCCACAAACTACAAAATCAGAGGCACAAGGTACACTAACTCAGTACAGTCAAATGACATCCACAGCCAGTGTAAGCAGTCAGCCAAGCCTTAGCAGTTCAAACATGGTTCAGACAAGTGGAAGCTCTTGCCAACAGTATAAAATTGAAAGCAATGGACATTATAATCAGGCCAGCTTTTTTATGGGGGACACTGCCCTAGATGATACTGCTGGAAGTAACTCCTGCCCCAGCAACAGTGAAAGTTCTAAAGATCAGGGGTTTGGCCAGATGGACGAACTTCGGCTTGAAGAGTTGGGGGAAGGAGACCTCCATTTTGATGACCCATCAGAGGATATGGTACCTGCAGAGGAGGTCATAGAGTTAAGTGATGACAGTGAGGAAGATCTGGGTTACAGTGAAAATGGTCATGGTGGAAATAAAGCAATGCCCTGCCAGGTGTGTAAGAAGGTGTTGGAGCCAAACATACAACTGATCCGACACCATGCAAGGGACCACGTTGATCCAAAAACTGGAAACTGCAGTATATGCAAGGCTCATTTTCAGGATCGGAACTCCAGAGTAACTCATGTTTTGTCTCATATTGGGATCTTCTTGTTCTCATGCGATATGTGTGAGACCAAATTCTTCACCCAGTGGCAACTGACTCTTCACAGGAGGGAGAAGGTGTGTGCAAATAATATTTTAGTGCAGCCAAATGATGTGCTCTCTAGGGACATAAATTTGGTGAATGGGACTTCTGATTCAGAGCTGACATGTGCAGCATGTGGTAAAACATTTACTCGAGATTTCCAGGTGCTAAGGGAACATATCCTAGATCACCTCAACTTGAAGTGCTTAATTTGTTGTGTATGTGACCAGTCACACCGGACTTTGTGTAGCTTGATGTGGCATACATTGTCTCACATGGGTATTACTGTCTTCTCTTGTTCTTCCTGTGCCAACAGCTTTGTTGATAAAGATCTTCTGGAGAAACATATGGTCATCCATAAAGGCATTGAATGTTATTTATTTAAGTGTCAATTGTGTCCCCAAATCTTTCGATCAGAAGATGCATTGCATCAGCATATGAGCCAGCGTAAGTGTGGCAGTGTTGATGGCATGTTGAGCCTGGCTGAGCATCAGCAGAGACTGCAGAAGAGAAAGCTAACAGAAGACTCCCTCATTGAAGATGGTAGTCAGCCAAGCCAGGCCACTAACAGCAGGTGGTATAACTGTAAAGTCTGTGGCAAACGATTTGCTCATTCAAGTGAGTTTAGCTACCACACTAGGATTCATACTGGTGAGAAACCATACCAGTGCAAGGTGTGTCATAGGTTCTTTAGGGGTCGTTCAACTATCAAATGTCACCTTAAGACTCATGCAGGTGCCCTGATGTACCGGTGTACTGTCTGTGGTCACTACAGTCCAACTTTGAACATCATGACCAAACACATTGAAGTGCACAAAGGAAATCTTCCCCCAGATTTCACCATTGAACAAACATTTATGTACACTATTCATTCCAAAGAATCAGAGAAACCCCCAGAAAGTTGACTGGTTATCAATAATAGTAATAATTGCAACTGTTTTACGTATAAGCAGCATTGTTTTAAGTGTAATTTTAGAATGTGGTCTGTCAAACTGTTATAAAGGGCTACTTTGGTCTTTGGAGATGTTTAAAACAAAAAGCGTACTTTTTAAACCAAATTTGGTACAAACTGCAAACTGTAACAGAAAGTGATACATGATGGTCATGATTTGCCAGTTTGGGTCATAGTCCCCCATCCTGAGAATTTATTGGTTTTGTTAATAAATTCTTTCCTTTCCCTCACCCCATTCCCAGTCTCCTATTAAAAGAAAAAACAAAAGTTGTGAAAATGAATGTTGAACTACATGCCATGGGTCATGTGAAGCTTTCTGTTTCAGGCTGCACAGTGTTCTGTAGTGTAGCTCATTATGCACCTTGCCTATATTTTTTTCTCCCCTTCCTTTTTTAATTAGTGTTGACATTTGCCTTGAAGAGAATTATTCCTTCAGGTTTGCACCTGTTTGTTTGCATTAAGTGTTGTGTCTGTGACATTACTAGTTTGTGACTGTGATACCAGATGGAGAGTATTTTGGAAAGCTACTTGCCCTACACCTGCATTTTATTTTGTTTTCCCAGCAACTTGTTCCCCAGTCCACATTTTAAGTATTGGATAAAATGCAGCTAGCTAAGTAACCTAAATAAGTAGTTAATTGTATTTCAGAGCAATTACATGAACAATTGTTATTGCTGCAACAGTTAAGCAGGATACAGGTCATAGTTCATCTTCAAGTAAAGGTATGAGTAGCAGCTTTTTTGGGGAAGATACTGATATCAGATGGCAGCCAACGACTATATTTTAGATTAGACTTCCAGCTCACACACCAACTGTTTTTAATTGTAGCCTTCTTTTTAAGGGGGTATATTGAAAATAGTTTCAAAAGTCAGAGTAGCGCATTCGTTAATGCCAATTTGAGTCAGACTGTGTTAATTACTGCTTATTCCTTGTTCTAATGTATAATACTTTAGAAATACAAAATCCAAAACATATTCTGTGCAGGAAACAAACAAATGCAAAATTCAAAGCACATTATATACAGGAAGCATGTCCAGGCTTTGTACACCCCACGCCCATCACTCAACTGTTATAATCTGAAGTTGCTGCAATTCAAAAACAGTTAAATTAGCAAGAGTTGTGACAGTCTCTGGGGATTGGAGTATCATTTAGTTTTTGTGCATCCATGTCGCATTAAAAGTGATGGTGCGGTAAATTCAGACCTTCATGTTTTGAACTGACATGCTGCTGCATTTCAGAGCATGCAAATGTGAATTTCAAAAACATGATTGTTCTTAATTTTGCATATTTTCCAGTATAAACTGACTGCAGTCTGCTAAGCAGTTGATAACGCTCTTAATACGGTTTCCAGTGGAAAATGAGCATTCCTTTAAAGTTAGATGTTTTCTCTGTGCTTCTGTTTCCCCATAATGAATTTCTGTTCAGTCAGCACACACTTGGGTTACGTGACCTCTTTGGCAGTTAGACATATTTTCTTGTAAGTTCTTAGTAAAAATGATCAAACATTTTATGACATGCAGATAATCTATAGAATGTCAGCTAATACTGCATCTCTTTTGGTATTCTGAGTTAACCCAGTAAGTAATGCTTTTTATCATAACTGAATTATTGCAGTAGTCAGAATTAACATGAAAAAATGTGTGTGTGCATGTTATTTGGTCATTACCTTGCATTCTCACCCACACTTTGTTTTATAATGTTGTTTCTTGTACAGGAATGTTTATAAGCTGTAGAACTGTTTTAGTAAGGGTTTTTTCTGCCAGTAGCAGGCCTCATTTTGGAATTCAATGTTTTTATGTATTGTTCATTTCTATGAAGAATGTGGAAAGCTGTAGTATTAAAGTGTCATGTGTAGATGAATTTGCTGCATCCAAAGTAAACATATTTAAAGGGGTAGGAATTCAAGGTTTGAAGAAAAAGTTGGAGACTATCCATTTGTGACACAACTGGAAAACAAAGGTAAGAGAGAGCAACAAGGGCACCTTTTCTGAAGATCTGCTTTATCCTCTCACATCCCTGTAATGTGTGAAATTGATGTAGGATACCCTCACATTTTCTTGTTGCTTGTTATAACCCCAGTGTTCTCCCCATTCATTATTTTAATGGGTTGGACAACTACTATTTATGTACAGCATTTGAAGAAAATTGAATTGTACTTTACGTGCATTTCAGGGAATTGTGCCATACAGTTAAGGTATCACACTTATCTTCACAATAGCATATCTGTCCATGTGGAAAAGTCTGCTGTGGTGGTGTCTGCATTCATCTAGTACAAGGGCCACATCATGGTGGAAGCTTTATCACCACTGTAGGGACAGGCTGCATCAGATTGGTAAATATTTTCTAAAAATATCTGTGTATAGTTTCATCTAGAAGGCATTTCATATATAGAATGCACAATGAAAGTTTATGAAAATGTCAGTAATGTTTCTTCCAGTACAATTTTATCTCCTGTCAGATTACATTTTGTATTACTGATATTTTCATGAGTACTTTTGCTTATCCTGTCTGGTTAATTTCTAGGATTCTAGATTTCTGTTGTTGGACAAAAACACTATGCATTTCATTAATCTTTCCCACTGTTTAGCACTATCACAACCCTAATGATTTACCTCCAGTACTTGCTGTCATTTGTAGCAGTTGCAGATGGCTTTATATTTTCTGAAAAAGTTACATTAATGCAGCTGTTTTGATAATAGTAGTGTTGTCTATTGAACGCAGGCTGTATGAAAACAAAACATAACTTTGATCTGTAAATCTTCATGGTTGTTGTCTCTCTTCACTTCTCCAAACTATGGGAACCCGTGACCATTCTTCATTGCCACTGTCCATTAAATCTCAACAAAGTATATATCTTCTAAGGCAGCAGTAGTCTTTGTGACATAAATCCATAGTAAAGAGCCACAGCATTTAAAATAACAGCATCAGTCAGTTTAAATGCTGTGGCCAGTCTGTTTTATTTTCCTGTTTGGAATGGAAATTTAAATGACTCTAGTACATTTTTTTAATTATTGTTATCGTCCATATATTTCAGAGAGCAGTGTAGTTTTCAGAACTGGGGATGTTTTTTAGCATTTATTTTTATCAACTAATGCGTGTTGTTGTTGCTTGCTTTGTTTATAAATATTTTTGTTCATCTTGCCAGTGTGCCTGTCTCCTTGATGTTTCTTAAACTGTTCCCAGGCAGCAAAGGACACTAAGTAGTTCAAATAGCTAGCCTGGGAGCGTATGCTAGAGTAGTTTGTATGTATACTGTCTGGTCCAAAAAGACAAAAAAATAGAAATTGGATCTAGTAGATATACCTCATTTTGAATTCCTGTTAGCTGGTGACAACTTAAATTTTTAACTCATGGTAATACATTTTAAAAACATAATATTACTTACTGAATTTAATTTTAAATATTGCTGAGAATGTTGATGGAAACCATAGGTAACTGCAGTTAGTGAGGTTTGAAAGTTGTACATGTTTTGTTAAGAAAAATTCAGCAATTAAAGTGAAAGGTAGATTTCTAAGATTTCTCCCTGATAGGTAAATGTTTTGTTGTGGTGAAAAATGAGGTGGAAGTTTTCTTTTATAACTGTACCTCTTAGTGTAAGTATTGTTTATTTTAACATCCCCAAACAATTTTACAAGTAGGTAACGTAGTTTGAGTTATTAGTTTTACAAGTCGTACATAGTTTACCCAACTTCTGTAGATGTTTGTGGATGCTAACAGTATTGTATGATTTGAGATTGTAAAACAAAAAAAGGTTGTCTTGGTAGTAGCTGTTTAGTCGGTTACTAGGCAGCAGTGGTCCATTTCTGTTCACTGTCAATCTCTTGCCAAATTAAAGTGTTATTTATTACAGGGTTGTAGTTTTCACTAAACAGCCAAAAGCAGTCAGTATGAGAAACCATTTGTTGTGTGTGTATTTTTGCTTAGAAGTGTATGTAATGGTTTCATTTACAAAACCCATTGCACGCCCAAAATGGGAAGCTGATCATGACTGCAAAAACCTTTGATTTGAAAGCATTAACATGATGCCTCCAGTTTTAAGTCACCCGTCCCTCCCTAAGAAAAAAAAAACACCCTGTGTTCACACTGCTTAATCTCCTGAGATTTCTCCCTTTGTTAGAGGCATCAGGTGGTAGTATTTCTTACTCTACCAGAGGCCTATTGTTTATTATAAGAGACATCTTACCAAGCACTTTTATTAAAATTGCACGCCTGTAAAGTTTGTTCAGGTGAACATAAAACACTTTTTCTCTTGTTGTTGGTCACCAGAGCAGCACAGTGTAGTGTAAATAAGCAGTGTGATATCTGTTTGCACTGACTGAAAACATATTTACTATTTCACCTTTAGGCTTGCATTCTGTGTACTGTTAAAAAAATACTATATCTGTTATTATATGTTATCTGATGCCTAGAAAACTTAGCATATGACAATACTGCCTGAAAAAATACATGGTCTCCTTTATTTCTGCTTTCCTTTTCAGGCTACCTTTCATTCATTTGAACCTCATAGTTCTGTTTGCCTTTGCCCAGCAAGGAATCCTTGTTTGTAATGATTCTGTCTTTACTAGGATCTGTCTCTCAAGTAGACATAGGCTGATGATGAGCTAGCTGAGGGTAGCATGCAGAGCAAGATTTTTTTCCCGTTACTAAAGAACATGTTGCTTAGGGTACCTAAGCCAATTGGTAGGCAGTTTGTGATTTCTTTGTCATTCCTTTTGTTTTATGTATATGGCAGGGGTGACTACTTGAATGCACACATACACTGACATCAGAGTGATGTTTTCATTGCTTCTGCCTATTGCTTCTAGAAGCTGTTAATAAGGTTCCAGTGTCATTAACCTTCCCTGAGGAGGCAGCACTCCTAGGACAACCCCGATCCACACCATGTTAGTTTCTAGGTTTGGGGAATAAATGTGTCACAAGCTGCTTTGTGCCTTGGGCCTACCTATTATTTTAAGATTTCAGATCAAGGTTTCTTTTCCCTATTGATTTTGATGTTCTTCATGTTGATCACTGCTGCAAGTAGCCTTAGCCATATGGGTAATATCCTGCCAAGGATATAAAATCTGGACAGCTTTCAAAGCTTCAGGGCACCTTCCAAGGACTCAAACTGTAAAGAAGCTCGAGCTGAGCTGACTAAAGGACATGTTTGGGAACCAAGCCTTTCAGAGATTTATTGCCAACAAAGAGTATGCTGCTGTAAGGCTTTTGAGGATTGATGATTGGCGTGGTGCTGTTCCTTTAGTGGGCAGATAAGTTCTCTTTGGGGAAAAATCTTCCATTTTTTCTAGATATTGTTTGTGTTTTTTTATCATGTTCCTCTTCAGGAAGGTTACTTTAAAGCAAGGAGTTCTGTTTTTTAATGGAGTGTCACATGGCTGTATTGTACTTTTATACCTGAAGGCTCTTTTTCCTGTTAGTTTAAAAGTTGTGTAAAGCATTTTTTAAAGAGAAATTGTGTTTATTTCACTTTGGGGTGGGTGGTGGTAAAGTGTTTGTTTTAAAATGCTTTTTACTATTTTCTTCTGTGGAATAGAGACTTGTAAAGATTTTACCATCATTTGCCACTTGTCTTTCAGGAAATGGACACTATTTTTGGCTCCACTGTGGACCTAATTGCTGATCCCTCAGAACTTCTTCCAGCCACAAAAAGAAAAAAGTTATGCAAACAGCAGGCTAGCAGTTTACCTCAGATGTAGGTGGGTGACTGTGCTGTGGCCATTTGTTATACCTCAGACCACTCATCTTTTACTCTGGATCCCTCTGGCGTAGCACCTACAGCCACTATATACTAGGAGTTAGCACCAATCTCTGTGGCTGTTGAGAGTCCCCTCAGTGGGCAAGGGAGAGGCCACTCTTGTTGGTCCTAGGAGAGGGAATAGGGAAGGCTTCCCTGTTGTGTCAGAGTGCTGTGACCATTCCTGGAGAAGCTGCTGCTGCTGCTAGAATTAGTAACACAGTTGTTCCCAGTTTTCCTGTCAAAAGGAAATGGAAACCTAAGCATGTATCTACTACTCCTCAAATTTTCTTAGACAGGAGTAGTTTACTGGGTCTGGCTCAAGGTTTAAGTCAGGCTCATACCTCTCAACTGTAAAGATTTTTGCAGACCGTCCAGATTTCTGCTTCATATTTTTGGTCTGTTTCTCATAAAATTGCTGTTTTTTGGCAAATCATTGAGGGTTGAAGTTAGAAATTAATAGCAGACATTTGAGATTTAGACTTCATACCCTTCAGAAAAGTCATGCCAATGCAAAACCCGTTGTTGTATCAACTTTCTAAGTTTCTAAGAGCAGTATTTAAAAAGTGCCCCTATATTGGGGCCTTTGTCCCCCCTTTATGTAGAGCTTTGTCCAGATTTCCTGCTGTAAGATGTTGAGCAGTATGTTCAGGCTAGTAGTTTCTGGTAAGAGAACAGGAGAGATGGGTGTAGGTTCTGGAAATTCTGTAACAACTCATTTCCTGAGGGACTCGGAAACCTCAGTGTTCTCCCAGAGAAAATGCTGGCATATTCTAGTAATAGTTTCAGAGAAAGAAAAACCCCACAGAATCAGAAATTGAGCTGTCTGCCGAGTCTGAATAAAACATTTGAGGAGAAACCCCTGTATCTGTTCTTTCATCTTACTGTTAAAGTTAAGAATCTTAAATCTCTTGCGGAAAAGAAGTGTCCCTCTTTTTGTCGGCTTTAGATGAGATCTGTGTTTCTGCCTGCAGTTTTCCTGATAGTAATCCAGCTGCCCCTAAAAAGATTGTATGAAGTTCCTCAGTCTTTTAAGTTGTGTACACTATTCCCAAACCTGATCCAACAACTGTAGCTTTAGTTGATCCCACTGCTGCTAAACACTTAGTTAATCCCAGTCCTGCTTTTTCTAGTAAGAATGGGAAAATTATTGGTAAGTATGCGAAAAAGTGTATAACTCTACAAGTTTATTTTCAGACTTTTAATTGAAAGGCTTGTATGTTAAAGTTCTGAATAATTATAAAAGTGTGAGGAATGATGTTCTTCATCTCACATTGCTGCAGTCCTTACTTATGGGGTAGTCCGCTGTCCTCGGTTGGCCCGAATACCAAAGTATTAGGCTGACGTCGGTCATGGGCGCCTAGATCTGACATCAGAGCGTCAGGGTATAAAGGCGCATGATCGACGTCATATCCTCTGTCTTTTTTGCCGCATGGTCCGATGCAGAAGCAGCGTTGCAAGTGCCGTTCGGCGTTCTGAAATTTTTCGCTGGAGTTTCAGACCGATACCAAGTTGGGCTAAGTACCCCGTTGGGGAATATTTTTGTTTTTTCTTGCCTTAGTTACTTACCGGATGTCAGAAAAAGTGATTAATTGTATTTCTTGTGGGAAACAGATACCGCATAGGGATTACCACTCGCTTTGTATTCCTTGTTTGGGACCGGAGCACGACGTAGTCGGGTGTCGGTTTTGTGCTAGGTATAATAAGCGCACTATAAAACGGAGGTTAGATTGCGCTAGGTTAGTCTTTGGCAAGAGGTGTAATTATAATATGCCGTCAGATGTTCCGACGCCTGCTTCTACTAAGAAGCGCAAAGACAAATCTTTAAAGCCTAGGCAGGATGATTCGTCCGTTTCGGACGCCGGACCTTTAGAAGCTACAGCTGAACAGGTGGATTCAGCTGAAGTTTCTGTTGAGTCCCAGGGGGAAACTTTGATTTTACAAGATGTGGCCTCTCAGGAGGCAGGTCAGGCTGAAGGGGCCTCTCAGGTTACTATTCTCCCTTCTATGCCTAAGGTGGTTAGGCCTTCTGCTACTGTTTCTAAGACTCCTTCTTAGGGCAGGTCTGTTTTGCCTTCCTCTGGTGTCAGTTCTGGTTCTTCAGGGTCTGGGCCTAAGCACATGCTTAAAATGGCAGAGGATTTGATTACTTTAATTAGAGGTTCTATGCCCCCTCCTGATAAGAGGCCCAGGATGGAGCCAGAGTTGGACAGTTTGGAGCAGGCCTCAGATGATTCAGAGTCTTCTGCTGAAGACATTCAAGATTTCCCTCCTTATTCTGGTTCTGATGCAGAGGATTCCACTCCTTCTGCTTCCCCTCCAGAGGATTTTTCATTTTCAGAAACTCTGCATTCCATGAGGGAGCATTTTAAGTGGGAGGAACAGGATTACTCTAATTCACGGAAGAGGCTTAGGGAGTTCTTGTTTTTACCACAGACCGGACAGGTATTACAGGGTGCCTGAGGCTCATAATTATCTGTATAGGAGTCCTAGGGCGGACCCAGAAACTATTGGTCAGGGGCCTAAGGGTGTTGGAGCCTCTGTTGTTAAGAATCCGGTTCCTCTGGATAAGGAAGCTAGAGCTTTGGATAGATGGGGTAAG
This sequence comes from Protopterus annectens, assembly GCF_019279795.1. Classification (NCBI taxonomy): domain Eukaryota; kingdom Metazoa; phylum Chordata; order Ceratodontiformes; family Protopteridae; genus Protopterus; species Protopterus annectens. The sequence goes on along the minus strand of NC_056743.1, from coordinate 909,523,618 downwards.
AAGGTGTATACCTCTTCTACTTTAGCAATGAGAGCTTTGAACTGACAGTTTCATATGTTGAAGTATCAGAATTTCCTCCTTTCTCAGCTAAGATCTAAAGTGGATGCTTTGGCAGAGGGCATAGAGTGTAAAGAATTGCAGGATTTAGTGCATGTTTCTGAACAGGTGGGTAAGCACTCTTTGCAATGTGGTTTTGATGCTTTACAGGCTTCTTCTAGGGTGGCTGCCACTGGTTCAGTTATTCGTAGGCATGCCTGGCTTAAGGATCAGAATTTGTCTGAGCATGTTAAGTCTAGAATTCTGGATGCCCCTTTACAGTCTGAAGTTTTGTTTGGTCCTCCTGTGGAGTCAGTCTTAAAGAAAATGGAAGACAAGGCTAAGTCTATGCAGACTGTTAAAGATCTTTTGCAGGTACAACCTCCAAAGTTTAGTAGAAATTGGCCTACTAAGGGGTGGACGTACCTTCTTCTGATTCTCAGTCTAGAGGTAGATCTAGGCGTGGTAGGGGCAGAGCTCAGAGTACCTTCAGGCCGAGACAATGGAGTTCGCCTGCTCAATCTGCTGGTGAGGGCAGGGGCCAGTCCTTTCGTAAACAGGCCCAATGACCTGCATTTTCAGCTGCCAGATTCTTCTGGCCTGGCAGCTCCTTTGGGAGGAAAGTTGGCTCTTTTCAAGCAAAATTGGCATTTAGTCACCCAGGACAAATGGGTATTGGACATTATAAACCGAGGTTACAAGTTCTATTTCCACACCATGCCTCCTTTCAAAGGCATGCCAGACGTCCCTCCTCGGCAAAGGATAGAGGCTCACAGACAAATTTCTTTACTTCTTCAAATAGGAGCTAAACAGCCAGTTCCTCTGTCAGAAGTGGGCCTAGGATTTTATTCTTGCCTGTTTCTAGTTCCAAGGAAAGGGAACACGTGGAGACCAATTTTGGATTTATCTATCCTCAACACTTACCTGGACATTCCAAAGTTCAAGATGCTGACTTTACAACAACTTTTACCCCTGTTGGGAAAAGATCACTGGATGGTTACTCTGGATCTCTAAGAGGCTTACCTTCATGTTCCTATCAGGCCCAGTTGCAGGAGGTACCTGCGTTTTCGGGCTGGAAATTTACATTATCAGTTCTCTGCATTGCCCTTTGGCTTATCTACTGCGCCCAGAGTGTTCACAAAGGTTCTTGTTCTGGCTCCAGTGATAGCATTTTTCAGACTAAGAGGAATACAGATTTATCCTTATTTGGATGACTGCCTGATTATTGCACAAGAAAAGGACGAACTTCTTCATCTACAGTATGTGATGGCAGTGTTAAGATGCCTAGGGTATTCTGTGAACGAAACAAAGTCCAGTCTAGTACCCTCTCAGGACATGTGCTTTCTGGGTGTGAGACTGAATACAGCTTCCCAGATGGCCTTTTTGACCCCGGACAAACAAAGAAGCCTTTCTCTTTATTTCCAGCAAATGTCTCTACGGTCCAGGCTGACTGCAAGGACAGTCCTTCAAGCCTTGGGGTTCATGGCATCTTGTATTCTGGTGCTTCCCAATGCCAAATTGCATATGAGGAAGCTTCAATGGTATCTAAAAAATGTGTGGACACAGCACTGCCAAGATCTAGACACTGTCATTCAGGTAATACCTTGCATTCAGAAGGAGTTTTTGTGGTGGGCTCAGGAATGTCACCTAAACAAGGGACTCTCTGTGACCCGGCCAGAGGCGAGTCAGATTCTAACGACAGATGCCTCGGACAAGGCTTGGGAAGCACACCTCAATGGAAAATGGGTGCAAAACACGTGGCCTGTCAAACTCCAACATTTGCATATCAACTTGAAGGAAATGTTAGCAGTCCAGTTTGCATTGATGGCTTTCAAAGATTTACTTCACCCAGGGCAGGTGTTGATTCAAACAGACAACACTACTGTCATGTGGTACATCAACAAGCAGGGGGGGAACCCATTCTTACCCTCTTTGCAGGCAAGCGATGATTCTGTGGGAAACTGCTCTCAATCTACACCTCAATCTTCAGGCAAGGTTTCTACCAGGAGCACAGAACTCCTTAGCAGATGTATTGAGCAGACAAATAGTGGATCCTCACGAGTGGAAATTGGATCCTCATGTATTTCAACAGTTGACAGTGTTATGGGGAACTCCAGACATAGATCTGTTCGCTTCTCCACTGAATTACCAGTTGCCAAAGTTTTGCACAAAAAGGTTTCATCACACAGCTTGGAAGGTGAACGCTCTATCATTCAGTTGGAACAATCTGCATGTATATGCCTTTCCACCTCTGCCTCTTCTTCCCAAGGTACTTTTGAAGGCCAGACAAGACAAGCCAACCATGATTTTGATAGCACCGGATTGGCCTCGACAACACTGGTACCCGCTACTGAGGAGTTTAGTACGAGAATCTCCATGGCCTCTGCCTTTGATTCCGCACCTTTTGTCACAAGAGGACAGTCACTTCCTCAATGTCAAGATTCAGTCTCTGCATCTAACAGCCTGGCATATTCTGTTTTAGACTCTGGAAGGTCTCAGCTTCCACAACAAGTTTTGAATGTTATTTTGGAGGCCAGGAGGCCTAGTACCAGGAAAGTTTACGCTGATTAATGGAGGAGATTTTTTATTTGGAGCAAAGGAAAGGACCTTGATGTCTCCAAACCTGATTTAAGTGTTGCTCTTCAACATCTTGCTGAGCTAGTGGACAAGGGTTTGTCTTTCTCCTCAATAAAGGTTCATGCTGCAGCCATTTCTGCTCACTATGATTGTGACCCTCCTTTATTCTCTCATCCTTGGTTTAAGCAATTTCTTAGAGGGGCAAGGAATATAAGACCCCCACGTAGAGCTCCTACTCCTGCTTGGGATCTCAATTTTGTGTTGGAAAAACTTACTCTACAACCTTTTGAGCCTGCAGCTACTGCCGAGTTAAAGTATTTGCCATGGAAAACTGCTTTTTTGTTGGCCATTACCTCTGCAAGAAGGGTTTCTGAATTACAGGCCCTCATGGCAGTGGAGCCTTTCCTGATTTTTCATAAGGATAGGGTATCTTTGCGTACTAATCCTTCCTTTCTGCCTAAAGTGGTTTCTAGTGTGGCCTTAAATCAAACTATTCATTTGCCTACTTTTTATGCAAACCCCAAAATAAAGGGGAGAAAATTTTGCATACTTTGGATATTCACAGGCAGTTGCGTTATTATTTGAGCAGAACCAAGGAGTTCAGACAGTCTCAACAATTGTTTGTTTCTTTTGCTTTGGGTTCACAGGGTAAACCTGTTTCAAAACAAACTATTTCTAAATGGATTGGGTTTTGTATTTCTTTCTGTTTTTCCCATCATGGTAAGGAGATTCCTGCTGGAATCAGGCCTCATTCCACTAGGGCTACTGCTACTTCTACGGCCTTTCTAAGGGGGGTAGCTACAAAAGACATTTTGGAGGCAGCTACTTGGAGTTCAGTGCATACCTTTCTCTTTATTCTAAGTCTAGGGCTGGATTTGCCACTGCAATTTTACAGGGCATTTTAGCGGCCCCTAATGCTTTATGATTTTTACCATCCTCCCTTTCCTGTTGCTTTGGGATTCTACCCATAAGTAAGGACTGCAGCAATGTGAGATGAAGAACATAGTACAGTTTTGTACCTACCATAAATGTAGATGTTCGAAGATCCACATTGCTGCAGTCCAATTTACCCTCCCTCCTTCCCCACTGTAGTTTGACTTGGTGCTATGCTTTAGGTGATGGTTGTTGTTGGGCATGTTTTTGGGAGGTATTCTGTTTTTGGCTGTGGCCTTTCTGGTTTGGCCTTCTGACATCTGGGGCAAGAAAAGACTGAGGATATGACGTCGATCATGCGCCTTTATACCCTGACGCTCTGATGTCAGATCTAGGCGCCAATGACCGACGTCAGCCTAATACTTTGGTATTCGGGCCGACCGTGGACAGCGGACTACCCCATAAGTAAGGACTGCAGCAATGTGGATCTTCGAACATCTACATTTATGGTAGGTACAAAACTGTACTTTTTATGTGTAGTTTCTTCTTGTGAGGAAAAGTCTGATTTAAATAATTTAGTTTTTTCTATTGCACAGGTGACTACTCATTTACAGTTTATGTATTGTTCTGTTGATACTTAATTCCAGGGCCACTGCCACTGGTACTGTTTTCAGGAGGTTTGCATGGCTGCATTCTCAGAACCTTGTAGATGATGATAAAAAAGAGATTTTAAATTCTCCTTTAGATACAGATTTACTGTTCGGCCCTTCTGATACAGAAGTGATCAAAAAAGTGTAATGAAGGGGGAAAGCTGGTCCAGGGAAATCTCTAAGATTTTTCAATCCTCCTCTTCTGTATTTATAAGGGATTCTCAAACTCCTCTTCCATTATTGACAGAAAGCAAAGTAAACAGTCTGTTGACAAAGTATAAATAAACAGACATTTAACAAGAAATAGCAAAGGGGTTCTAAAACAATCATCGAACCTCCCAAACCAGAAGACAGCCCAACAAGCCTGAATGACCATTCAAGGGACATTGTGACCCCCCATCACCACCATGGCTCCGTTTTTCTTCCAAAAAGTCTTTTTAAGGATGTTCTCAGTTGCAAAGAAAGAAAATGCTTACCAAGCAGTTCTGGAGCTTTCTTTCCTAAACCTATTTGTGTGTTGAAAACCAGTTCTGGATCTTTCTTTCCTAAACCTATTTGTGATAGTGCCCTAATTGAAAATGTCACTTCACAACCTATTAACTCTTCTTCTTTCAAGTTTCATGATAAGTATATTTTAAGTCTAGTGTTATCACATGCCCATTCATGCGCTTCTTAAGGTTTTATATATCTGGATCACATTATCAGTTCTTTACCTTAAATGTTTGAACTAGTCACTGCACCAAGAGTGTTCACAAAGTGTCTAGCTGCAGTTATAGCTCCTTGCAGGCTTTAAGGTATCCACATTTTTCTATATTTAGACAACTTCCTTATCTTTGCAAAGTCTTTTTCAAAGTGCTGGAAATCTGTCTCTTGGGTGAGCGATCTCTTACACAAGCTGAGATTCCAAGAGAACTTTCAAATGTCTTTCTTGACTCCTTCACCCAGGATTGTGTTCTTGGGATGTCAGCTAGACCCCTCAGTTCAAAATGCTTTTCTCCCACAGGAAAAAATAGGGCTATATATAGATTTCTGAGGCTTTCCACTCAAACTGTGGTCACTGTAAGAGTCTACCTCAGGCTTTTGGGATCTCATGGATTCTATGGTTCTCATGATACCCCTGGCAAGGCTCTTCATGCAAAAGATACAGTGGTATCTGAAGTCATTCTGGTCCCAGCAACCAACACCCTTTATCTTTTCAAGTCCCACTGCTGGGACTTTTTTAGAAGAGAAATCATTTGGGAGAGGCAACAAATATCCTTAAATCCAGGCATTCCCTTCTCCCAAACAAGTCACCACAGATTCCTTGGACTTTACTTGGGGAGCTGTTTTAAGAGGGATAAAAGTGCAGTATGTGGGGGATACAAAAGAACAGACAAGCAGATAAATATCAAAGAGATGCGTGCCCTAATCATCAAGGCACTGAACTGTATGAATCAGCCTTTGTCTACCAGACCCCCTTCAGGTTGTTAGACACCTACCACAGTAATTTGGTACATCAGTAAGCTGACTAGCCAAATTAGCTTGGGATATAGTTTTTCAGCACAGTCCGACTTTACAGGCATACTACATTCTGTCAGAGCAAAATTGTGTGGCAGACAAACTGAGCAGAACAAGGGCAGATCTTCACAAATGCAAACTAGATCAGGGGGTCTTCTAAGATATGATCGATCTGTGGGGAGTTCCTCAAGTTAGACCTCTTTGCCTCCTCTCTGAACAATCAGCTTGCAAGACTCTGTTCCAGGACTCCACACAAGAAGGCCTGGAAGACCGATGCCTTTTCTTTTCCTTGGACAGGAATGTTCCCGTATGCTTTTCCACCATTTTCACTAATATCCAGGGTACTTCTGATGAAGGAATCCCTCAAGATCATTGTAGTAACTCCCTTGAGGCCCAGGCAGCCGTGGTTCTCTCTTCTTTTGGAAATGGTCAGGGGCAATTAATACAGACTTTCTAACAGACAGGATCTGCTCACACAAGAACAGTGGCATTTAATGCACCCTGACATCAGTCAACTTCAGTTGATTGCCTGAATGATAGGTTCTTAATTTATTTTTAGGCACCTGTTTACTGAGGACATGCAGCAGGTACTATTGGAGGCAAAAAAGCCTGCTACTAGAAAATCATATGTTAGCATATGGAAAAGGTTTTCTAGTTGGTGCCAACAACATAACCAGCATCAGTTTTGGAGCTAGTTGTTCCCTGGTTTTACAATGTTTGTGTATTACCGTTCTGTGGTTTTCTTGTTCCTCTATCAAGGTCCATTTATCAGTCATTTCAGTGTGTCTACCCATGGATCCTCCTCTTTCAGTGCAGTCTCATGTCAAAATGTTTTTGAAAGGTGTTTGCACAAGAGGTCCCCAAGTAAACAGGAGGCCCCTCCTTAGGGCTTAATTTTGTGTTAGAGAACCTTGCACTTACTCCATCTAACCTGACTGACTTCAGATTCTTAACATAGAGTACAGTTTTACTGATTGCTCTGACGTCAACAAGAAGATTATCTGAGTTGCGAGCTCTTACGGCGAGTCAACCCTATCTCATTTTCCACAAGGACGGCATTTATGAAAACTAATTCTTTTTTTTATGCCTAAAGTGGTATCTGAGTTTACTTTAAGCCAAACTATCCATCTCCCACTTTTCGTTCCTAAACCTAAACATGAGGGGGGAAAAGATGCTGCATACCTTGGAGCGCCACAGACAACTCAGGTAATGTCTTTAGAGAACTACTTGTTAAAAATCTTCGGATCAGTTGTTTATTTCTTGTGAAGATGAGAAGAAAAGACAGCCTGTGTCAAAACAGAATATTTCCAAATGGTTGTCTAAGACTATTACCTTTTGTTATAGTTACCATAAAAAAAAACTATTACAGGCAGGGTCAAGGCCCACTGTACCAGGGCTTTGGCTTAATCTATGGCTTTTTTGTAAGGGTTGGACTCAAAGTATTGTAGAAGGTGCTACTTGGTCCTTTGTGCATACTTTTACAAAGCAAATTGGATTCCTTTTCTAGGGTCCAAATCAGACTTTGCTATGACCATTCTCCAGGGGTTCCTGGATTCTTTTCTTTCCAACTCCCAAATGTAATAAGTTAGGGTAATCTAACTGTTTAAGGCTACTGCAGCAGTGATCTATGTGATCGACATAATACAGCTGTGTAAGTAAACTTACCATAACAGTAGATGTACGAATGATCACTGTTGTAGTAGTTGCTCCCTCCATCCACCCCCTTGTTTTTCTTTTGCTTTTTTTTTTATTCCAGGGTGTGGACATTTATATTTTGTTGTTCCTTTGTCCTTTCAGGGCTTAGCTTCCCCTTGTTAGCAGGAAAGCTCTGAAGGGTTTGATGCTCAAACTTATCTTTTAGTCACTTCAGCCAGAGCTGCCTGAAGCTTTAGAAGCTGTCTGGCTCTTCTATCCTTGGTAGGATGCAACCCATATAGCTAAGGCTACTGCAGCAGTGATCAATCAAACATCTGGTGTTATGGTAAGTTTACTTGCACAACTGTACTTTTTGATTTGCAAGGTGGTAATTTGCATGAACTTACTGTAACTAAAGTATGTGTGTTTCTTGTATTTCTCTCCTCCTTAGTGGATTCTATGTCTTTCAGCTTTTTTTTCAGGTACAGTAAATTCCAACACCATGAAGACAAACCACATTAAATTAAACAATTAAACCCATCCTAGTGAGGGGCTTTGCCCCCCACCCCCCCCCTACTTTAATGTACCAATTCTGAGATCGCATTACAGTATGCAGAAGGGAAAAGGTCATTCAACTCTTTCCTGTGTTAAAATTATGATCTGACCGTTGGGTACCATGGTCCATTCAGAGTTGTTGTCTCAGTTATATATCCGTTTTGGTGTTTAGGTAAGTCGGTCTACTGAAGTAGCCCTCTATATAATTTATATATATATATATATATATATATATATATATATATATATATATATATATATATATTCAGTGTCTGGTTGGAGCACATTTAGTATGACATTTGTTCTAGCTGTTTAAAAATCCTGTAAGGAATGTTGTTGTTGTTTATTTATTTATAAGCTGCATCCCTTATTAGCCGTTTTCTTTATCCATAGTTGGGTGCGACTGTAACCATAATGCTAGTGGAGATTAAATCACTCATCTGAAAGGTCTTATGCACTTACAGCAGTAGTGATATGTGTTCCCAGAAAGGGTTCATTATCTTGGATGTGTTATATAGTGGTGACAGAATTTAACATTAAACCACCTTGAAATAAAATCACAAGTTATGTTTTATATTTAAAAAAAAAGTAAATGGGAATAGTGTGCTCTCATGGTATATAGGGATAAGGCCTGGATTACAGCCTCGGCGACCCAGGCTTGATTACTGGCGCAAGTAACTGATGGAGATGAGAGGGGAGGATGCGAGTGAGCTGCTGCTGGTGGTGCACTAGCAGAAGCAATACGTATTGGAACCCGTGGAGCATGCACCTGCAGCCATGTTCTGCCATGGTATACTTGGCATTAATCTGGGAGACTGTATGTGCACAGGCACCCTCCCTACAGCAGGAATCGTGCGTGGAAGCTCTGGGGCACATCCACAAGGGAGTGAATGTATTCCATCAGGCAGTAGGACCACTAAACTTGCCCACTACTTACCAGCAGACTCTCACTACTGGGGAACTGATGATCCTATAAGGATATCTGGGCAAAAATGAATGGGCTCTTGCTTAGCCTAGGGATGTCAGACTGACAACCCATGAGACTGATGGTCCAATTAATGTAATTACAGGAGCCATCAGGTAAGGTCCTGCAGAAAAAAAAATAAAAAGGAAATAAGGATGACTGGGTTTTTGCAATATCTTCACAAAGGGGTGAGCATATAAAAAGTGTCTGTATGAAAATGAATCTCAGATGTGTGACAATCTTTGTATGTAAGCCAACATCTTATGTTTTAGCCTCTGCACCCGACAAATAGGAAGAGGAGTTGAAAGAGTATCAGTATGTGGAAGTTGTTTTCCAGCTAGTTCTTGTGCATGTTATTAATCCTGTTTTCAGACAAATCGGGCAAAGGAACAAGTTTGCAGACAAATTGGAGTACTCATAGTTTGTCTAATTAGTTAAAAAGGAGTGGGTAACATCATTGTTGCTTTACATCTAAAGGTAGGAACAAAGCTGAAATGAGAAAGTTTGGTGCTTGAGGTGACACGTCCATTTTGTACTCTGTGCCTCCATCCTAGTCTTTTGCCAGCTCTGTCCCAACTGCATTCAGAATGTTTATGGCCAATGCTTTCTCCCCATCTTTAAAGAGAATGCGTGTAACCCTTTTTTAAACTTGGTTTACAAATGAGACAAGAAAGGACACATTCAGAATTCAGTATGCATTCATAGTTTGAGGAAATGGTAGTAGATGTAAATGTCTTAAGGAACAGTAAATGGCTGTCAGAAATTGTTCCTTAGCAAAATACCAGAGTATGAATTGCCTTCATTTCCGTATTTTATTTTGCAATTAAAAAAAAAAGTACTTCCATGTGGTGGTAGTGTTTTAGTTGATAATGCAGAGCCAGGTGGAAATACATGCACAACAGGCTTTTTTTACTCATGTGCGTATAATATAATTTCATATTATCATTAGAAATGATAAGTAGGTGTTGAGCATTGATGGCACTGGAGCCAATGGCACTATTTTCTGCAGCAAGAGGTCTCTTTCAACTCTTACATCACTTCTCAGTATGTAAGCACAAGAAGACCATTGTTGTATCCTAAGTTCACAAACATCTGAATAGATATTGTCTGAGTGATTAAACAGCATTGTTTTATTATTAGTTTCTCAGTCATTCTCATAAACTGCCACATATAGACACCTTGACCAAGATAAGCTTACTGGTCATCTTTTATTAAATTTATTGATTCTGCTTCCCTCCATCTTGTTTATCCTACTGATGTTTCTCATCTAAACCAGTTTTTTATAGTTTTCTAACTAATTTAAGAAAAGAGAAATGGCAATCAGAGTTCTTGGAACACTTTCTATTGTCAGGTTCTTCGCATTTTCAAACTTTGATATGTAGTCAGCCTTTCTTTAACTGCCCTTTTTTCTTATGTAGTCAGCCTTTCTTTAACTGCCCTTTTTTCTTATGTTCCTCTGGTTTATGCCAATAACTGTGTCCTGAGATCAGAGCAACTCTACAGCATTTTAATTCAACCCATGGACACCATCTTACAGACACCTCCAGATGGCTTCTTGACAGTAGTGCAAACTTACTAAATTTAAGCTGTTTTTGTCTCAGCGGAGTAGTGTTGGTACCTCTCAGCAGGAGCTTCTATGGCTCTGTTCTCTGCTGGGGATGTATTCTCTGCAGCCGTGTATATTTTCTGTCTGCATCTACATGCATTTTTTTCCAAATGCTTTGGTTTCTTCCATGTCCCAAAGACCTGTAGTAGGTGAATTGGGGTTCTCCATATTGGCTGTGTGCCTACAGTCTGTGAATATGGGATTTGTGTGGGACTGACCAGCTGCCTATTCAGAATGTGGTTCAGTGTCACGTAGCATTGGTTGTCAAGGTAGTCTCCAGCATTCTTCCCAACTCTGTAGTGGTTAAGTCTCTACTAGGTGGGTGAAAACAGAAAAATCTTTAACCTAGCTCAAACATCATGTGACAAGCAAGTTTTGCTGCTAACAGCACGCTTTCATCTCAGTACCAGTGACCTCTGCATTCAAATTTTAAATATTTTAAACTGCAATTATATTATCATTTTACAGTGCCCTGAAGCCACAACCTTTCTGGACATGTGTTGTAATCTTTTAACCAGAAACACTGTCTACTTATTATATTGATTGCATTAAACATACTCTGGATCCAGAAACCATTGTTAAATAAACTTTTTCATTTTTGTTTCGTATCAGCTTGAGCAGCACTGTTGCACTTTCCAAAGAGAAAGATGGCTTCCTGCATGTCTTTTTCATTTGTAATTGTTTACTGACTTAGCTTACATTTTCTAAATATACTTCTGTATTGCTTCCTTTGTTTCTTTTTCCAGTGTATCATTCTGTTACTACTTGTTTTCTTGACAGAGCACAGTCCTTTTCTGATAATAAATTTACATCAAATAAGTTTGCGTTGCTTCGCCCTTTCCCCAGATCAGAAACATTGTGTTTTGCTTCCTTTAGCAAAGAAGTCAAGAAGTACCTCACCTTTAAAGTATGAAGTTTTGTTACTTTTTTATATAATACAAGTGCTTAATTTTACAGCATAAAAACAGGACTTTTTTAAAGTAACTCCTGGACCATGTGTGTCATTACTGATGTACTCTTACATCAGTGCAAGCACTTTGAAACTTCACTAGACTCAATAAGATGGTAGAGGACCTCCTAGAAGCACGGCTGCCCCAATCAGAATACAGAGAGCTTAATTTACAGAGATGTATAATTTATGTGAAATGTAAGGACTTATTGAGTTGATACATTTTTTTCATAAGTATAGAATAGGGACAGGGAAGAAGCTCAAGGCAAACAAACTGGAAGACAGAAGAAATTAAACAGTCTACATTCTTTTTAAAAATGTACCTAAATTATGCTTATTAACAACTCTCTTAGAAGCTGGCACCCGCCATTCACCCCACCCTTCCTGCAACTTTGAAGAGGAGTTGCTTGTGAGAATCCATAAAAAGATTTGCATGGTTAAGCTATTTACATTCCTTATGCCATTTTGCAGTATGCTATTCTGTTGGTGGTGAAACAGTAGAATTCATAAATGGCACTCCACTAACAATATATCTAAACATTAGGAAGGAAGGGTTACTTTTCAAGGTTCATAAAATGTTTACGTGGTCCAACTCGGCAAGTTTGTACCAGTTTGCAGTTTGTCGTAGTGCTGGCAGAGTAACAGTGAGATTCTTAAATGTTGCTGCGGTAATAGAATAACAATGCAAATCTGTGTAAGGGATTAATACCATTTTGCAGTAATATATAGCACAGCAGTATGCTAAGTCTTCCATTGTGGGATTTGTGTCATCTTACCCATGGCTTCAGCACATCCTTTTCCCATGAAATGATTTTGCTGGAAACCACTTCCTGCAAACCAAAACTAAAGCTTTTATGGCACTGGAGCAAGCCTTTTGCCACCCCCATGGGGGAGGGGGGCACACCTGTCTTAGAACTCCAGTCTCTCATCAGTTGGTAAAAGGACAAAGTCAGTTTCACAAAATGTGGTTTTCAGCAGAACTGTTTGTGGGAATAGGACTTGATGAAGTGCAGTTTTACAGCTGTTGTGCAATAGTGGGGGTGTAAGGTATTTCCAAAGGAATTGAGCCATGTGGTGCTGGGTGAAAATGTACATCATAAAATTATGTTGAGCACTTAAGTGAAGCAGCCCATTGGCTCTGTGGTTTTTCTCCATCAAAAAAAGTATGTTGAACCTTTAAATGAAGCAGTCCTATTGCTTATGGGGCTTCTCTCTCACAAAGTGTTTCCTGCATTTATTTCTTGGTGATTACGTGGCTCACTGTCTAAAGAGGTTCATAGGAGGTTATTAGACTATTGGCCCTAGGGCCTTTATAATCCTAGCTGTGTTGTACCTTTGTCCCCTTATTGACCAAGTTGCATGGTCTATTTTCACAGTGAGAGTCTGTGATCGGCACCAAGTGCCCTTATCCAAGAGGGACATAGGTGACACCCCCGGGGTAAATTTACAGTCTCCCATCTAGCTGTCTATAAGTTGCACTTACATAGGGTCATTGAGGAGCACAGTTTTATGTGAATTGGGAGTGTGTTTCAGCGGAGTGGCAATCTCTGGAAGACATATCTGTGTGTCCAGCATGTCCGTCTCCACTTGTATTGCTATTGTTTTGCACTAATAGAACTTTTTCTTGTAAATTAAAATGTGTGGTGATGTAGTGTTAAAACCATAATGTAGTAACTTTTCTAAAGTAGTAGTTTTGTTTTTATTATCTCTGTTGTTGTAGGCCAGAGATGACGAACCTATGACACACTCATCAAAGATGATACACACCACAATGTTTTGGGTGACATGTCAGCGATCACCAACACCCGAGTTACCAAAGACGCTGCTTTTGCATTCATTGCTCACGTGAAGTGCACTGAATTATTTTGGGTTTGGTGTTTCAAAAGCTCCTGGCACACAAGGTTTGCCATCACTGTTGTAGGCACATCACTGCCCAAAGCCTTTGATGATTTGTGGTTGTGATTATGTATAGTAGTGAATTCTTTGTAGACATTCCACTCAAACCATCAGAAATGTGCAGTGTAGTCTTCCTGTTTTTTTTTTTTTTTTTCCCCTTTTACAAAACAAATTTTATTTCAGGAGCTAGCACATAATTGAAATCTTTACTTGTAAGGCAGATAGATCAAGAGATCATTGATGTGATTTATGAAAATGTTCCCCTTGTCACATTAGTCAGATTGGTGGATGCTTTTTTGTCAGTTGAGCAAGTACATTATAAACAAACCAAAGCAAAAGAGTACAGACCCACGTTTAGAAGAAGCAGTGTTATGGATAAGGCTAGATAGAAAGAGAATAAAACACAGTTAACCCATGGCCTGTGACAGCATCTCCGTTTCTCAGTCATAACACTGCAGTCGGACTACAACAAAGTCAAAGCCTCTGGCACATTTGTTAACCCGTTGTTAGTTCAAGTGGGATGGCGCACTGCTTTTAAAAATGTACAAATGCTTCAGTGTTTGCCAGAGATGCAGTTTTTCTCCTGGGATAGTGTGCTAGGAGTGCCTTTTTATTAAATGGACTGAGGGTCTGTTACTTAACCTTCATGATATTGAACAGGTGAAAAATGAGTGCATTTCAAGTCGAAGTGGTGTAATCTGTGTAGAAAGTAAGTTTGCTGCAACACTTGTGTCTGTAAGTAAAACTTGTTTACATGCCTTTGTGAGCTTTGAGTTGGAAGATTACTAGTAGTTCACACTTGTCATTTTTTTTATTCAAACCTCCGTAGAACTTTGCAGAGCATTTGGCTATAACGGTAACATGACTAAAGAAGGCACAGTGGCTTCCTTTGTCCAGATATCTGAGAAAACCAAAAGGAAGGTTGATTTCATCTTTTTTTTTTTTTTTTGGGGGGGGGGGGTAGTGGAAATGATTGTTGAACCAGGAACAAGTTTAAATTTTGATTTTTATTCTGTGAAATTTAACTTTTGTGCAAGTTATTCTTCACTCCAGATTTTTCCCCTCTCTTTACAGTAGTATGTCAATCCAGTACTTCCAGACACAAACAGAAGTCCAGTGAAAGCCAGTCTTAATTTTGTTAATATGGCTAGCATTTTGGTTGTATACCTTCTAGATTACAAAGTGACAAAAACTATATAAATGCAGCAAACATTAATCATAAATTGCCATTGCTGAACATTCTTAATAAAGAATCTGAGTCATTGCTTGAGTAAGGTATTTACCGTGTGCCCTATTCCAGAGACTTGTATAGAAGTTCCAATGAGTGAACCTGTAACAAATGCTCAACTCTAGAACTGGCTACTGATCCCTTTTTCTCTCTCTGATATTCTTGAACTATTGTTCTGATCTTACAATTTGTCACTTTTGTCATATTTATTACAAGCGCATCTTAAGCCATTAAAAAGTCTTTATTGTTACAGCACTGGTGAGCCTTAATGGTAAAGGAACACCCCGTTGATGTTCTGTGCTACAATGTTATCCATGTACTGACCTACAGAACAGCTGTTAATGGGAGCACCATCCTCCCAACTAGATAACTTAAAAGGACATGTGCCTGAATGGAAGCTATTTTTAGAAAAGTAGACAGCACATGGCTTAGGGCATGGTAACTCAGGACTGAATGCCAGTGTATTGTGTCAAGATAAACATCCTCTAGGCATCTTTTGAAAATACTCTCTGGGTTTGTTCCCAGCATTGGACCACCTTACATAAAGTCTTTTCTAGGTTCTGCTGTGAATATTTTGTAGCCTTAAAATCTCTCCGTAATCTCAGAAGCTGTGCAGTTGAAAGTCAACTACTTCAGTACAAATTCTTTGCATCATGAGAAATTTGCCATGGAGTAAAGGTTAGGCTAGATGTTTTGGACGAGTAGCCATAGGTAGAGGGGAAAAAGCTATTGGCTGATTTTTAATGATGGTGGTAGTCATTTTATCACCTTAACATAAACTCATTTGATGCTTAAGTATTCCATTGATATGTCCTTTTGGTTCTTGGTAAAAGAAACACCAGATGTGTTAGAATTCAACCTAGATAAAAAGAAATTATCACAAACTATAAATTGTCCAAAAACAAATGAAAATCCAAACATACAACTGTACAAGGAACTGCTCGCCGCACAAACACATATGTAAAGCGCATGTTTTACTAAATAAAGTTTGAACTTCATCCGATAAATATAAGTCCAACTAGATGCTTTTTAAAACCTTCATCTTGAAGGTTTGGTTAAAACTAAATAGCACCATTTTCCCTTTAAAGCCACATAACTCTTTCATTTCCTTAATTATAACAAAAAAATTCTTCAACCATAAAATATATACATTAATACAAAAGAAGCATAAGTGACCTAACATTCAAAAGTAAAAATTAACAAGTGTGTTTAAAAAATCTTGCTCTTATCTGTCTAGTCAATGCCTTTAATTTAAGTAGACAAACTATGGAGAAATATTCATTAATTCTTGGCCAGCTGTTCACATTTAATATGGCAAATTTTATTAAATATAAACAGCTGGCGAGGAAGGTCATTAATGCTTCTCTTATATTAATGTATGTATTTTCTGGTTAAAGAATGTTGCTTTATTATTTAATAAAACTTGTGCTTTATGTATGTTTTTGTGTGTCAAGCAGTTCTTTGTACCATATTATTTTTAAAAAGAAATAATGATATCCGTTTTAATACTATTTAATTCTGCTAAATATATCATCTGTATACTTATGTCTTGTCTAGTCGTAACACTCAAGAAATGTTTCAAGTTAAATGGAAGTTAAGGACCACTTGTCCCAAATTTAAAGATTCATTTTTCCAGTTACAGGAATGCTGGTGGACTCAACTACTTGAAGGAAAAATGTATAATTGAAGAGATCCTTTCTGTAATACTTGTCAGTATTCTCATTTGTGCCTTCCTGATTTATTTGCTTTGTCTTATGTAGACTCTTGCATTCATCATTCAGTGGTAGACAGAACCTTTAAAATACTTTTCTCCTGAAAATTAGAGTAACATTTAGCAGTTGTAATTTTTCTGCCATGATAGCAATATTTTGAACTCCCCATACTTCTTAAAAACATATTTCTTTTGGCATCTTGGATTCAGTGTCCTGCCACATTGTTTTTCTACACCAAGTGACTTCATTGCAGTAAAACAGAAATTAGTAAATGTTGGGCAGAGTTCTTACAATATACTCTTAATGGTATACTAGTTGATACCTTAGGAGAGTGGTTGTCCTCATAGCTTTGTTGTAGACATCTTGGGAGAGGAATATACCCTAAGGCAGATCTGACATTGATGGTCAGTCTAGAAGATTTTTGTGTGTGATTTTTGTTTTCATGCATTTAAACTTGAGTACACACCTTCCCATGTGATTGTGGTAGCTTACTCTAGATCAAACACACGTGGTAGTTGTGTTGTCACTGTGCAGCAATCAAAGACACTGTAGTCAGCCAGTTGCATCACTTCACATATTCGTAGTGCCATTCATAATCCAGATAAACACTTATTTGTGGTGTATTATTCAAAGTCTAGATAAACACCCAGTGATAGGTAAAGTGCTGCATGTTTTGTTGTTGCTGTAAATCTCAGTGTATGCACCCAGTATACCTCTACCGTGTCCCCTACTTCAGAGCCTTGGGTAGAAGTTACTGTATTTGTGTGCTGCTTGATTCTTAGATGTCCGTCATTGCTACCCATTTTAAGGAGTAATGCTAATGTAAGAGATGAAGCAGTGCTCCCATGTTATTTTTATTATCCTTTGTGGCCATGCGGTTTTGCATGTCATATAATACTGATGTGGGTCTTCTGTCATTTTCACAGGCTTGAACTGCATTAAATGTGCTGGCCATCCATGGGACAGTTATTCATTAGTGAGGACTGATAAAGATCTGGTGGTAGCATTGTTATTAAAACCTTATACAATATTTATGTGAAACATCAAAGTGTTCCCAGTTATCAGTCAGCAACGTTAGCTTGAGTAAAGATTTCATCACTACTGTCCAGAATTAAAAAGTGTCTATGGACCACACTATTTACGTAGTTAACAAATGATAAATAAATATTTTAATCAATGTGTCTCGCTTTTTGTATGATACTTTTATGGCTGCAGTTACTTCAGTGCATTTGTAATGTATCCTTTTAACTATCTAAATTACCATAAAATCCCTTGTATGCAAGATGAGCTTGCTTCACAGGTGAGTGTTGAACAATGGCCTGTATTAAGCTCTCTTTTAACAACTGAATGGACCTCCTCAAATGTATTCATGTGGTAAGCAATATGGCCTTCATTGAGTGGGGTAACAGATCCGTCTTCTAAATTCTCTGGGTTACATAGCTAGTATCTACATTGTCATCCAGGCTACCTACTTAGTAAGACTTTATGAGTCTAAAAACAATAATCATCATGGACCCAATTCTGGGCCTCACTGGCATGGATAAATATAGTATATATGGACAACGTAGCGAAGCCAAACAGTGTGTTTTTGGGAGGAAACTGAAGTACAGGGAGAAACTACACAAGGAGAGCAAACTCCACACAGGCAGTGACTGTTATGTTAGGATTGAATCATGGATTCTGAGGCTGTGAGAGGTCTTGACCACTAAGGCCACCATACAGCACAATTAGTTAACAGAATAAGAAGTTATTTTTTTTGTTTGCGTACAGCATTTGAGCAGGTGCTGAGGGCACAAATCAAGAATGTACTTTTTTTTTCAAGTTGTATAGAAATCAATAAAGGGTGATCTGGTACAAAACAAATAATGTTCATTTTAGTAAGTTTCATTACAGCAGGAAATACATGTATGTCTCTCTTGTCTTCTTAGTTTTAGAAACATTTTTTTTAATTTAATAGTGCAGTAATTGTTATGGGGCCATTTTTTGGTTAAGTAAATATATGTTTCTCATACTGGCAGTGGCTGTTATTCACCCAGGGTTAAAATATTGCTATAAGTCCCCCCCTCCAAATAAGGGGAGTTTGTTGTCCAGTGGAATAGTCCTCCTCAACCAAAATACCAGCAAAATAAATGTAAGAATTTCACTGGTAGATATGTGATGTCTTTTAGTCCCTGCATAAAAGTCATGGTAGCATTTTTTATTCTGTACTTAAAAGTATTTTTTCAAAACCTATGTTCACTAACTGATAATGTTCATATTCTACTAAATATGTGTATTTTGTTGTTGCTGTTGTTGTTATATTGAACTGTTGCTGTTCTGACGTGTAGGGTATGATACCATGGTGTGGTGCCTTACAGGTATAACTCAGGAATTTCTCTCATTACATCATGTCCAGTGTCTAGAACTGTATCTGAAATTCCCCACCTCCCTGTCATCCCACCATTCCTGTAGTAATGAGTATCTAGTTGCACTGCTGCTCCCTGACTAGGTGGAATTTGGGTAATTAATCACAGAGAGGGAGTGAGCCAGCATCCTCTCTGAAATGATTTTCTCCTGACCTTTTCTTATGAGGTTCATGTGTATGTTTTTGGGCATAGACTTCAGTGTCTGTTTTGCAGCATGTCAGTGCAATGGCTGTGCTGCAGAACTTAAAATAGCATGTGCACTTTTGAACTAAACTTCGTATATGTGATGCTTCCTTGCTCTGCCTCCTTACACAGGCACACTTTGCAGACAGCTATGTCTGATTTCAGTGTGGCTTTATTAAAGTAATGCAACAATATTCAAAATCAGCTACCCCCCTTTTCAATAAAGGTCAGTCTTTATAATATCAGTAACTTGAAAACACAATTACTGGGCTGTTTACAAGATTTGCTACATCAGATAAGCAAGAGTTTGTTCGAGAGAAAATCGTGACCTGTGCTCAATTTCTACTTGGGCAGTAAGGACGTTTGGTATAAATTCATTGTGGTGATGTTGTTGGGTACATTTTTAAACTACACAGAAGACAGCTATGTAATTTTAACAATGCACCTCTGTGTGTATATTATACATGAAATGCTATATTTTTTTCCATGCAGTTAATTCATCCAGCTACATTTTTTATCACAGTACCACAGGAGATGAGTACATCCCAGTAACCCATGCACCCTGTAAAACTATTACTCAAATTGCTCATTATATGCAGCAGTAATTTCTGTGTCAGTGAAATGTATACGTTCTGCCATTAATTTCATACCTATTGCATGGTTGAATTAATAGCACATTTGAGTTTGGGCTGTGTAGTATTCTATGAAGTTTTTAATTGAAGGAGAGATTATTGTCCTAAGTTAACAGCCTAGTTCCATGGTGCCCTGTCTATATCCTCTAAAGTTAACTGCATTAGTTGTATGAGATATGGTCAGTCTAATTTAGCAGTAGAGGTCTTAAAAAGACAAACTAAAAAAAATGCTAATCCACACATTATTAGTACAGATGTGTGTGTTGTGGTCTTGTTTTGTACATTTCAGAAACACATGGAAGTACTTTTAGATCAACTGTTGTTCAGATCTTTCTTTTATACTCTTATTATATTACTTGAAAATAGTGTTGTTTTCATAGAATAAAGAGAGTAATGTTTTTAAGAATATGTTGTTTGCATTCTTTCATGATTGCTGATGGTCCTATTGAAATGTGAAATTAGGCCTGGTCTGTTTCTCATGCTCTGACCTATTGAAAGCTGCTGATAACCCTTTTGAAAAGTTCTGAAAGTCATATATGCTGACAAAATTGGCTTTTTTATCGTATGTCATGTAGATAAATTCTCCTTTATTGATGACATTTTAAAAATTATGATTTTCTTTCTCTTTTTTTTAGTTAAAATTCTTGGCAGTTAAAATGCTGCATCAGAATTCCACATTGCCTTACACAACAAGCAGTGTGATGTTGACAATGTTTAAAACAGAGGAAAGTTTTTAACCGATATCAGAAGCTTTGATTAAAAGGTGTACTTGAAATGGGTCATAAAAGCCCATAGTAAGACATACACTGTAAATGTCCGAGTACAGAATTCCGCAGTGTAGACTCGGCATAAGCAAAAGGTCATAAGATTCACTCCTATTTTAGGAAATGCTTGCAACTCATCACAAGCTAATTGAATCTGTCTTATAGGCTTATTATGTCTGATAAGGTATACACACCTCAGATATTCATGGAAAAGTGTGCAAGACTGTATCACCTGTTATTGGATTGTAAAGACTTCTCCAGGTTCTGCTGTGAATATTTTCACATTAATGAGCTTCTCAGTAGTGGTGCAGTTACCTTGTTTGTGAAATGAAAATGGTATTTTATTCTATATTGCTATCATGATTTTTGACTTCATATACTGAGGGTCCAGCTTCAGGAGCACAGAGGACTAAATTAGGCCTGTATAGAGGAAACTAGATACACATACTTTAGTTTCCAGGTTTGGAGTTAGGTGACTAAAGCTTGCAGTAGTCAGTGCTCCAACAATGGAAAAATAAAGCAATAACTGACGACGTGGTCTGGTATATTGAAGATTTACCCACAGTTGGTGTGGTTTAATCATGAGGGCGAAGCCCAAGTGATTAAACAAAGGCAACCTTGGGTAAATCTTCAATATACCACAACCACGGAGTCGGTTATTGCTATTATACAATGACATTATTTAAGAAAAAAAATACCTACTCTTCTTAAATAATGTCTTTGCATAATGGTGGATTACTGTTCTGCCAGTTGTGGTATACTGCTTCTTCATTTTGATGCACTGCGCATGCGTATGGGACTTGTATTCCCATGCATGTCCAGTACATCAATGCTTTGAAACGGAAGCAACAGAGAAAATAAAGGCTCCGTTTTTTTTTTTTTTTTTTTTAATTGTTAAAAAAAAAAAAAAAAAAAAGGTTTTGGCGCACTTTATAACAAAGGAAAAAAAGTCTGGACGACCGAACCTTTTTCCGTTGGTATATTGTGGGATTTACAGTGGCCGCGTTGGTTGGGCTGGGCCAATCAGCGTGCACGTTTTTGAATACTAATAGGGAGTCATTGTATAATTGTGTCTTAACAACAACTGGCTTCAGTCCTTTAGTATTAGCTAATTAACTCTTATTTTTTATTTTTTTACCCAGATACATTGACTGGTCAGATCCCTGTTTAACAATGGTCTGGAGCAGAAGAACAAGCAAGTAACAATGTAAATTACATTTGATCAATGTAGCAAATACAGTAAATACAATGGAAAAACTAAAACATTGTAATATGAAGGTGGAATGTTCGTGATATACATACATATATATATATATATATATATATATATATATATATAGAGAGAGAGAGAGAGAGGTGAGATATAAATTGTGGCATTAGTGAAAAAGTGAAAGATAAGAGGCATAAGGGAGACAGAAAGTGAAAGTAAAAGTATAGACTTGTACACCAAGAGTTATGGGAAGGAAATACAAGTGGGTGGATAAAGGTAAGTTAGGTCTAGGAAGTGAAGAGTTGATGGGAAGTACAGGACCAAGTGCACTTAAAGACAGTGATGATAGGTACTGTTTTGAGTGCAGTATTGACAGTGTGGCTTGACTTTGAAGAGATCTATAACTGACTTACTGTAGCTAGAAAATGTTTCTCTTGTGAGGGAGCAGCAAATTCTAGGTGTTTGGGGATATTTTACAAAAGGCTGTTCCAGATATAGAAAGAGCAGATGTGATGGAATTTTCACAGTGCAGGATCCAACGTTTTGCAAATGCAGACAATAGTAGTGTTCTGAATTTTTGAGCTGAGACAGGATAGCAGTTCACAATGACTAATTTAAAGATTAAAACATCTTAGAACAGGGTACATCAGCCACTAGTATTACGCTAGTGGAATTACATTTGAAAGAGTAAAGTAATGGTTTTGACTAGAGTTTGAGAGAGTTGAGTCTATATAAAGTGAGTGGATTTAAGCCTTTGTTGTTAAAATTAACACAACTGATAAAAGCAAGTATATGTTCAGTTTTAGTTATTTGTATTTGGCTATGACTGTGTGGGACTTAATGGAGAGAAGAATCTGATGTCTTTTTCATCAGTTCCTTGACCATTGGGTTTTGGATCTGACCTTGGATCCAACTTTGGCAACTTCTCAGAATTTGGATCTCTGGCTCAAGCTCCTCCCCTTACCCATAGTCCTCCCCCAGACCCCAGTTGCCTCAGATCTGGTTTGCTACTTCTAGTGATGGTTGACATGGCCCAAGTCTCTTGTACATAAGTCACTTTCATTTTTTAATTGTTTTCCTGCTTTTCAAGGTCTTTAACTTTCTTTTGCTTTCTTATTTCCCCCATTAAAAAAAATATATATGTGTATAAATATACATATACATAGATATATATATATATATATATATACACACACACACACACACACACACACACACGCACACGCACATCTGTTTTAATTATTCAGTATTAGTTATGTTGCCTTTTTAGGCCTCATGCCTTTTCCCCTTTTTTCTTCTGCTGGTTTCTTTTCTAGTAGTCTTCCTTACCATTGCTGGTATTTCTTCTCCCTGTATTTACCACTTTTCTACTCTGTGAATTACTTGTATTTCCTTGTAAGATGTCTGGTAAACCATCTTGGTTTAAAAAAATGCTTGTCTGATGGGCACAAGCAACCCAACTCAAATGCCCATTCCAAGTGTATGTACTGTCGTAGAGCTTATCATCTTGAGGTGTTGTGTGAGATTTGTTCTGTCTTCAACCATAGAGTTTTGGTTGAGTTTTGGAACAAGTTAGTCCTTAAGAGATTGTTACCTCCTCCTTCCTCTTCAGTGTCTGGATCTTCCTCCTCTTCAAAGAAATCATTGGTGGAGTCTCAAGGGAAAAATAAAGAGAAGAACAAAGAGCACTGATGAGTTTAGAAAGTGTTTCCCTGACCCCTCTTCTCAGTTGGCTCCAGCTTCAGCTCCAGTGACCAAAGTTTCTAAGTCCTCAGATCCGTCCACTTCTTTGGAGCCAAAAACTGCCTCAACTAAATCTGCTTAGCATAGAAAATCTTGGTTCTCTCCAGAGCTGACCTTTTCAAGACTTCATTCACATTTTCTTGTAAGAAACTCCACGCAAGGTCTAGATCGCTTAACTTCTCATCCTTCAGGTCTACCAGGAGCCTATCCAAAGCAGATGTGGATAGAATAATGAGAACATTTTTCAGGATTCAAATTCAGTTTGGAGTACTCCTGGCTCTGTCTCCAATTGGACCTGTGAGTTTTGGACCAGCCCAATTACCCTTACTAGCTCCTACTCTGATCCATCCTTTGGCTTTAGAGATACCAGATCTGAGAACTCCAGGATTGTCTGGGTTGGATCCAAAGGCTTGGCCTTCATCAACTCCGATGTCTTCTCTGATCCAACCAGCACTGATCTTGTTGGAGCAAGAGGGGTCTCAGAGATGCAGCTTTGGCAGCAGTTCCAGAGGTTAGGGTTTGACTTAGAGGGTGTTGGAGCTGTCCCTTTCCCTCAGGGCTTCTGCAGTTGACAGTTCATCTCCAACTTCTGCGTCAAGGCAGGGTCATCGGGAAGTCTTGGGTTTCTCCAGGCAGGTGGCTTTGGCTCCTACTGGAGTGGTCCTGGCTCTCCATTGGCTTTCAGGGCAGTGTAATGAGCTGTTCACATGACTGGAGATAGGACACACTTGTCCCCCTTGGGTTCTCCCACCCTCAACCGTCCTAGATCCTGAGTCTGCTCATTTTGTCCCATTGTGGCAACCAGTTTGTTCCAGTGTGGAGACAGTCCTTTTGCAGGACTCCATTCACAGTCTTTTCCTAAGATCTCCCATGAGGAAGTTCCCAGAAATGTAAGTGCAGTAGGAGGCATATTGATTCCCCACAGGAATCTTTAATGGAATACACCAACTTCAGTGAAGGGGATGGGTCCCCCAGATCACCTCTTGAGGATGTCTCATTTCAAGAAATTCTTGAGCTTCTGAGACAGAAGGGTGGTTGGCCTTTGGAAGCCCCTTCCTAGGAGGAGTCAGTGTTTCTTGTGTCTTTCTGAACCGGCTCAGCTACATCCTGGGTGGTTCCCCTGGCAGATTAAATGGTGGATCTCATTCCCATCAGGCTTGGAAGGATCCTAATACTGTAAAACCTATTCCTAGAAAGTCAGACAAATATTTAGTTGCACCCAAGGACCATGGCCATTTGAGCAGGGGCACCCAAGTTGATGCAATGGTGGTTGCTGCGGCTACTAAAAATAAATTTGTCAAGGAAAGTCTTCCTATCCACCCCTAACAAGGAGCCCAGGGCCTTGGACAGATTCAGAAAGTAGATGTTTGCCTCAGCAATCTTTACCCTGTGATCCCTGAATTATCTGGCACATTTAAAAAGTTTCAGATAGATTTGACTAAGGAGCTCACTAAAATCCTCAGAGTCCATGTTGCAGAGGATAAGAAGACCATTTCTTCACAACTGGTCACCCTTCAATCCCTGTCAAATGCTTCCATGTGGCTGATTTCCTATGGTATGGAAGGCATTTTGAGAGGTGCAGGTTCAGGCATCAGCATGTGAAATGCACCTGGGTGCACTTTTGAGACTTTGTGGGCCCTAAAATACATTATTCATCAAGGCATCCTTTGATGGAGTTAATCTGTATGGACCAAAAGTTAATCAGCCTTTCTGCTGGAGTGACCAAGACAGGAAAACCCTATCTGCTGTAGGGATATTTTTTTACCCCTTCGAGGACCTTTTCAAGAAACCAAAAAATGGGGCAGAAAGATTTGGTTCTGGAAATCACAAGTTTTTTTCAGGGCTCCTACTGAGATAGATCCTCCCAAGGCAGAGGGGGGGGGGACTATAATGGCAGATGTTGCCCACGTGACAGGAAGGGCCTGCAAAACCAAGCCTTCAGAAGTCTCTCTTATGAGAAGCCATGGCAGGAGTGGCCAGCAAAACCAAGCCGTCAGAGGTCCCTTCTCTGAGAAGCCATTCCAGCACCCCTGAACAATTGCCCAATTGCTGCACTCTGGAAGCAATCAGGGTCACATATCTGTGCACCAAAAAGCCTGGGCATCCACCACTAAAGATGTCTGAGTGCAGAGAATAGTTATCATTTTCCCTCCACCCCCACTCATTCAAAAAAAATTCCCAATGTGCCCACCCCATCAAAGAAAAGAAGCAACCTTGGGAATAGAAAATGTGCCGAGAAAAAAGACCATCCAAGAGGTTCTAGCAGACCAGCAAGGATTTGGAACTTATTCAAGATTCTTTTTGGTGCCAAAGAAGACAGGGAACCTCTGGTATGTATTGAACTTCAACCACTTGAACCAATTTGTCAAACACTCGAACTTCCAAATGGTCATGGTTCAGTCCATTGCATCTCTCTTGAGGAAGGATGATTGGATGTGCTCAAAAGATCTCCAGTATGAGTGCTATCTCATAAAAATAGACAGATGATCCAGGACATACCTTTGCTTCTGTCTGGGACCCAGTCATTTTCAGTTCAGAGCCCTGCCCTTTGGCCTTACCACAGCCCTTAGTGTGTTCACCACGTATATGGTAGTGGTTGCAACTCACCTGAGATTGCTGGAATTCTGGGTGTTTCCTTTACAATGACATCTGGCTCTTTACAGCTTCCACTAGACATCTACTGATACGTGTCAGGAAATACTTGCTCCATTTATATCTATATCTGGGTATAACGGTTAGCTATGACAAATCTCATCCCCTTCCCACTCAGACCCTAGAGTTCATAGGGGTCATCTGGATACAGCTTCTCAAGTGGCTTGATTTCCTCAAGATTGTCCAAGTTACAACAACAGATGAAATTTTTACTCTCTCTCCAGTCACCACCAGCTAGGTTGGTCCTTCAGCTTCTTGCTTTCATCATGGCCTCCCTACCATTCTGCATTTGGTAAGATACTATATTCGAGTATGACAATGGTTACTAGCAGTACAGTGATATAGGACTTGACATCCCATGACATCTTTCATCCGAGTCACAAAGATCTGCAAACAGTGGGTCTCCGGAAGGATTCACACACCAGATGTTTTAAAGGGTTGCTCCTTTGTCCTTACTTTGCCCTTACTTTGCCCAAGGCCATGGGTGACCACAGACACTCTCCAGTTGGGATGGGGGCATTACCTGTGACACAGTGCAAGGCAAGTGGTCCCCCTTAGAGGCCAATCTTCACATCAACATCCTAGAGATGAGGGCAGTTCTCCTAGTGTTGCAGGCTTTTCATGACATCCTTCTTCAAGGGACAATTGCCATTCAGATGGACAACATGTCAGTGGTCTAATATATCAGCAAACGGGGGAACCTGCTCTTACCTCTCGTCTCAGGAGATGATGCGAGTGTAGCAGTGGGTGATCTTTTCCAATGGCTTTCTTTTGGGAATGTACATTCCAGGAAAGTCCAACATGTTAGTAGACAGATTGAGCAAGTCTGTTCTCCTCCCTCATGATTGGTCTCTAAATCCTTCAGTGATGAAACAGATTTTACACCAATGGGGCAATCTGTGCTGCAGCCTTTTCACTTCTGCCCACAATTTTAAATATAGCAGACATTTTGCTATAATCCCCCCATAGTGGGGAGTCGCAGAGAGACGCTCTGATCAAAGATTGACCCCCTGGTCTCCTTTATGCTTATCCACCACACATCTCATATCAAAGTTTTTACAAAAAGATCCTCGTTGTTCTGTTCTTGATTCTCCAACTGTGGTTCCCATTCCTTTGGCCTCAAATGTTATACCATCCGTGAGTCCTGGATCCCTCTCTGGATCTTCTGTCTTACCCTTCTGGGTTACCACACCCAGATATAAATGACCTTTGACCACTTGGTTTCTGCACTTCCTATGATGACTAGACAGTACAGGCTTTCATCTAAGGTTTTGCATATACTTGCATCTTCTCAAAAAGGAAGATATAAAAGAGCAAATAGAAATGATTCTCTAATTGGCCCAATGAGAGAAATCTAAATTCTTTTTCTGCACCCATTTCTGCAGTTTTGGAATTTATGGCCCCCATTTTTCATAGTGGAGCAAGTTATTTTACAATCAAGGTTCATTTGGCTGCAATATCCAGTTTTCACATGGGTCAAGATCATTTGTCCATGGCCTTCATTAAGTTATGCAAAGCCGTTCTCAATGGTATGTTTTTATTCAGACCTCATATCAAGGACCCCACTTCTCATTGGGACCCGACTATTTTTTTTTTCCAGGCTTTAACTCTGTTTCCCTTTGAACCCACAGCAAAAGCTGATTTGAAGTTTTTGTCCTGGAAAACTATTTTTCTAATTGCTATTATATGTGCTAGATGAGTATCTGAACTTCAGGCTGTGTCTTCCCAATCACCTTGTATCTCTTTAAAGACAGAGTTTCTCTTTGCACCAATCCCTAAACTTTCTCCAAAAATAGCTTCTGAATTTACGCCTAACCTGTCCATTAATTTACCAGCTTTCTTCCTTAAATTTTCCAGTAAAGGGGAATATGTTTCAATTGGATATACACAGATAACTGAGATTTTCTCCATAAAACAAAAACTTTTAGGAATTTGGACCAATCGTTTGTCCCAATTTAGCCTTACAGAATGAAGTAATCTGTATCAAAGGTTACAGCACAGTGGCTTATTGAATATATTTCTTACGTTTACATTAGAAAGGCTTGACTTTACTAAGAATATCATGTGCTCATTCCACAAGGTCAGTCTCCACTTCATCTGTTTTTCTATCCATAACATCCATTTGTGATACTTGGTCCATTGTTCATACCTTCATAACTCATTTCAAATTGGATATTCTTTCTAGGAACAGGGCTGCATTTGGTTATGCAGCCCTATGGAATATCCTTCAATGAGACCACCCAAAGGTCATACTGTCTGGGAACTCTCTGGCAATGGTTAAGGAATAGACGAAAAAGATAACATCAAATACAGTAGTTATCCATAACAATACATCTGTGCTGTCTGTGTTCGTCCTTCCTCAAGCTATACTCCTCCTTCCCCTCTTCCATTAAAGGACCACTACGGGCAAATGATGAAGAAAACATATATTTTTTATCTTGCCATGATTTACTACACCTCCCAAAGCTGCCTGCAGCAAAATAAGTACTCATTCCTAATTTTATTTTGTTTTTACTCTTTTCTGTCCTCATGAGGGCAGACATCAGGATTCCTTTGGAAAGCTAAATCTGTCCCATAATGCACAGACTGAGAACAAATAGCCCTACTATTTATTGTCAGACTAGACTTCCATTCACTTAGAATGGAACACCTGAAAACAACTGCCACGTTTGAGAGTCTGCAGCTCATGTGTCATTGACTGGTATGCGTTGAGTTTTACAAATGTTGTTCCTACTGATGTACTACACATTCTCTGAAAGAAACTTGCAAAAGTGTCAACAAATTACTGAGATAAAAAAGACTTTTCACAAGGAGCAGTTTTGCAAGTTTCAGTTCCTGGCCAGGTTACTCCTCCCATCTCCCCTCCTTCAGTGGGCTACAGTCTCACATTTCCAGCTTTACTGGATTCAACTATTTAGTCAGCTTTGCATGACAATAGACATAAAAAAAAAAAAAAAAAAAAATCACAGCCTGGTGTGCCACTAAATCTGTTCCTTTGTATGTCTCTGTCTCTTCACTTCTGAATAGCATTTCCCAGGAATAAAATTAAAAAAAAAAAAAAAAAGCAAACGCATCAGTCCAGAGTTAGTTTAGGCCAGTCTATCCATTTAAAATGTGCACAGTAAAATATTCAACTTATAATGCATTTTGGCTGCTGACATGGTTATCTTTACATAGTTATTCTCTTATAGTATAACCTGAATGTATGGTATTTAATGATAAATTTTACAACAGTTCTGTTTCTTAACAATGACCTCCCAAGCCTCTGATGTGACCTAGTACTTTTTCTTACTATTGCTTTATCTAGTTGGTCTTAGTTGTATACCTGTAGCATGTCTCTCATCCTCTCAGCAACAGACTCCTGGAGAAAACTTCCAAAGCAGATACTTGTATTGAAAGAGTAGCAGCAGCTGTAGCAGTGATACCACACTCCAAAACAATGCACTCAAACATAGTACTGACAAACACAGGGGAATGTATATGTCTGAATCAAGCAGTGATGAAATTGCTAGGGACTTCACTGAGCACAATTTTACTCCATCTCTCCATTTCATAATCCATAACATTCGCACCACACTTACAAAGGCACACCTCCACCTTCCACAAACATATCTACCCACACCCATACAACATACCAGTCAAATTTAAGGCTTTTCCCACATCTCTGCAAAACACTGCTGTAATGGCTTTGGCAAACAAATGAAAATGATTGATGGGTGTTGGTTCAAGACTCCCATCCATATCTCTCAACAGTACAGATTTTTGCAGAAAGTCCAGATTTTTTGTCTGGTTTTCATAAAATTGCAGTTTTCTGTCAAATCACTGGCAAATCATTGAACACTGAAGTCAGAAAGTTGACATACATTTGATTTTCAGACTCCGTATCCTTAAGAAAATTCACTCTAATGCAAAATCTGCTTATCAACTTTCTAAGTGCAATATTTATAAATTGTCCCATTTTTGGGCTTTTGTCCCCTATTATTTATGGCCTTGTCCAGATTTCTTATTCTGTAATGTTGAGAGTTATGCTGCCATCCCTTCCTACTGGAGCCAGTCCACTGCACTTGCACAAGTGTTCCCCTCAGCAGGGCCGCAAGCAGGTATCAGTGCAGATTTGCTTTATAGTTCTTTTACACACACACACACACACACACACACACACACACACACACACAGTAAATCTTGTTGTCCATGTTATTTATTCTTTTCCTTGGTTTCATTTCTCTTACTTGTAATGTTACTTTTACTAATTTTTTATCCTGCCTCCCATATCTACCCTAATTATTACTTCTAACAAATACTTTTTCTCACTCTTTCTTCTCTTCCCCTCCTCCTCTTTATCCACTATTTGAATGTTTCCACTCTGAAATTTGCTTTATGGCTAAATAATGAACTGTCACCCTTATAATGTTAGCACATTTCAATGCTACATAATATTGTATTTAGTCTAATAATAGGTTCACAGGTAGTTACTAGGCTATCGGCCTAAGGACCTAAGTAAGCCTAGCCAGTAAGGTTCCCTGGCTTATGCCACCCAAGAAAGTTGTTTTTCCTGTGCCACTGTCGAGCAGAGCCAGAGAAGTGATTCCCAGGGAATATTTTCCTATCTCCCATCCACTCAAAGATTTTTCTTGAAAAGTGATAATGAGGAGCTTTGCTTGACATAGATGGGTAGCTTGTTTCAGTGTATGGGAAGTCTCTGGGACAGGAATCTCTCTCTCCAGCATGTCCTGTTTATTGTGGTGACAAGGTTTAGGTCCCTAGAGCATGTAGCTCAGAGGGATTGGGATTTCTTTAGGTGTAGCATGTCCAGCAGCTCTGGGTTTGACATAGCTTTATATGTTAGGCAGAAATCACCTCGGAGTAGGCGATATGCTACGGAGTAAAGATGGAATTTTTTTAGATGGCCAGTGTAGGGCATCTGTTTGAGGCCAATAATCCTCTTTGTGAGGTACTTCTGCAGCCTTTACAGCTGCTGCAAATGTCTTGTGAGGTACATTCCAAAAGTGGCGTTGTACTCTATAATGGGTCTAATGAGTGTCAAGTAAAGGGGAACAATGACCTCTTTTTTTCCTGGATGAGAACCCTTTTGTGATGAGGTGTGCCACGTAGAAGGACTTCCTGACTACTGTAGCGATGTGATTATCAAAGGAGAGACTACTGTCCACCTGGGTCCCAAGGTCTCATCACACATTCGGTGTTAAGTAGACTACCACCTATGTGGTAGCTCGGTTCCACTTCATATCATCGAAATTTCATTTCATCGAAATTCAAATCATCGAGACCAAATCGTCAAAAACTCATTTTGTCGAAAACTCATATCATCGAATCTCAAATCATTGAAAACTATAAAGCAACCAGAAATAACATCCCAGACACTGTTTACTACGTTTATCAGCATCCCCCATGTTGGGGGGCTCCGCCCGCACACCCCCGTAATTAAATATACCATCTCCAAGGTTGCACTACAGTGGGGGTTGTGCAACCTTGGAGATGGTATATTTAATAACGGGGGATGTGGGGGGCTCCCACATGGGGGGTGCAGGGGGGCTTGCCCCCCTGCATAAACGTAGTAAAAACTTTGTGGAATGTTTTATTTCTAGTTGCTTTATAGTTTTCAATGATTTGAGATTCGATTATGAGTTTTCGACGATTTGGTCTCGATGATTTGAATTTCGATGAAATGAAATTTAGATGATATGAAGTGGAACCAGTAGCTCACGGGTACAGTGTTTTTACCAAAGGGGATGACATTGCACTTTTTGGCATCGAGCTTGAGGCCATGGCTCTAACACCAGGCATCTGTCTCAGTGAGGCCCTTCTGTAGGATGTCCACATCATTTGGGGAATCGACTATGGCTCCTAGTTTGCAGTCATCTGCGAACTTCATTAGCCAGAGGCCTTCTGTGTTAGCTTGTACTTCAGAGAAGTAGATACCAAATAGGAGAGGTCCCAGGACTGAACCCTGTGGTACTCCACTAGTCACTGGTTTGATGTCAGATTTGGAGTCTGCAACTTCTACAATGTGGGTTCTGTCAGTGAGTCAGTTGGCAACTCATCTTGTGACATAGGGATTTATACCTAGTTTAGTGAGTTTAGCTATAATTCCAGAATGGGGGATGGTGTAAAAAGCCTTGGCGAGTTCAAGATAGGCTGTGTGAACCACCTTAACCTCATCGACTGCCTCAGAGAAGTCGATTAAGTTCAGGATGCATGATCTGTCTTTCACAAACCCGAACTGGGTGGGGTCCAGAGTTTGGAGGTTTCCAATGTCTTTGTTTATGAGTTCCATGATGATACATTCCATGGCCTTGCAGAACAAGCTCATCAGGCTAATAGGACGATAGTTCCCGGGATCAGTGGTGGCTCCCCCTTTGTGGAGTGGGATAACTGTTGCTAAGCACCATTCAGTGGGCACAAAGCCTGATGTGAGGCTATGATTGAACATGGTGTTTAGGTGGGGAACCAGCTCATTCTGAAGTTCGTGTAAAATGCAGCCTGGGATGTTGTCCAGTCCCATGGAAGCTGTGTTTTTGGCTTTAGAGAGTGCAGCTTTTACCTGTGTAGTTGTGATTACAAGGACTCTGCATTCTTCCTGTATAAATAGGGGCCCTTTAGGGTGTGAGAGGGTGATAAAGATAGCACTGAACCTATCTGCCAGAATGTTGGCAATATCAGTTGGTTCTGTAATTTTCATGCCGTTGTGCTGTAACTCAGAGCAGATCTGGGTGTTGCCATTGAGATTCTTGACATAGCTATAGAATGCTTTGTGGTTGTCCTTAGAATCAGTGGCAATTTTATTTTCATAGCTAGCTTTGGAGGCTGTTATAAGGGATCTCAGCGTCTTACTGAGGCTGATCAGGGAGCTCCACCACTTATGGGATTTTACTCTCTTTTGCAACAGTTTCTTCCTTCTGTTGTACAGTTTGTTTATGGCAGGGGACCACCAGATTGGTTCCTTATTTTGGAGGATAGCTTCTTAGTTCTGTTTGGGATAGCACGATCCATGCACTCATGTAAGTGCTTATAGAGTGCATCTGTGTATGATTCAGCAGTTCTAACTGTATTGTCCATCTGCATGGGTGTCATGAAGTTCGCCACTTCTGTCTTAAGAAGCATGAAGTTGGCTATGGAGAAATTTTTTACTGTGGTTTCCTTAATGGGGGTGGGATGTGGATATCTAGGGTGATTAGCTTATGGTTGGATCTGACCAACAAGGAGTTGCCTTCGGGTGTGGAACACCGGTCATTTATGTTGGTAATGACTAGGTCTAGGATATTGTTGCCCTTGGTGGGGGTGTGGATAAGTTGATACAGGGCACTGGAGTTTCTGAATTCCAGAAAGCATTGAGCGAAGGAGTTGGTACATGAGTAGTTTTCCCAGTTAATGGTAGGGTAGTTGAAATTGCCCATTATCAGGGTGTTTGAACCCTAATATTTTCCAGTATATCAAGAAAAGAGGAGTGGGATTGCTGGGGCATGATGGGGGATCTGTAGCAAGCTGCAATTTGGATTGAAGTTTTGCTCAGGGTTAGTTGCACTTGGATAACCTCGGATGCAGTATGCTGAGCAACTAGCCTGGAGGTGTGGATATCCTCAATGAATATGGGCACATCCCTGCCTTTGATGTTCCGGTCCAGGTTACGTGGCCGAAAAGTGTGGTATGAGTTATAGCCTGGTAGTGCAGGGGTGCTCTTTGGAGCCTTGAACCAAGTCTCAGTCACTGCACTGGTATCAATGTTCTCCACTTTAAGGAGTGGCTTGAGTGAGTGCATTTTGAGATTTAGACTTCTAGCATTGAGTAGCATTACCCTCAGATTTTGCTTGCCTGTTCCTGTTACATTTGAAACTTGTCTAAAAAAGGCACTATAGGGGCGGCAAGAGCCTTAGCCAGTATCCAGATTCCCATGGGCAACAGGTGCAGGCCATCTCTGGCAAAGCATAATGGTCTGTCGACCATGTCATCCCAGGCAGACAGATACTGGATCCGCTTAGAATGACACCAGAAGCTTAGCCAATTGTTGAAGTCAATCATTTTGTCCTTGTACTGCGGTATCATTCTGGGCGATGGCAGAATGCTACTCAGGGCTAGGGTCATACCTCCATGGGCTACAAGATCAGAGAGCTCTTCCATGTCTCTTTTCATGTAGTCCAGGGAGGCATGTCTCAGGTCATTCACACCAAAATGGACAATGACAGAGTCATATTTGTACTTGTTGTGGAGTGACCGGAGTGCATGGGTTATGTGGCAGATCCTTGCAACTGACAGGCAGCTGACAGTAACCGTCTCCTTGTTTAGCCTGGTGAGTGAGACATCAGTGTGCCTGACTATAGATTCACCTATGACTAGTGAGTTGGGTACGTTGTTTTGCCTAATATTTTATATATGTTTTATATATATATATATATATATATATATTTGCCCATAATATCTGAATAAGTGAGTGGGATTTTCATGACAGCATCAAGGAAACATTTTCCTACCTTCTGTGTTTTTTTTTTTCTTAAGTTTTGGATTTTTCTTGGTATATTGATTGATTTTCTTAGTATATTTTATTTTTTATTTATTTTCCATTTGTTTACCAGGTTAGTCTGACTGGACACAAGATGACCTTTTTCAGCGGAGGCTGGGGGAGAAAAGCTCCAGGTACATAGTAAATAATTATAAAAAATAATAAAAATAAATTGTACAAACATAGCTGTTTTGTACAAAGAGCATAGAAAATATAAAAGGAGTAAAATCAGAGTTTTACAATTGATGCAGCATATACAGTGGTTAGAATATTGAGAAACAATTAAACAAGATAATATGCAACAAATGTACAACTGCATGAACATAAATTCAAAAAGATGTTTCCATAGACAAACAGGGTCATAAACTAGAAAGCATAACTATATTGACATGATTTATATTGCATTTATCTTGTTTTAATGATGGTATGTGTATATTATTGTGCGTGTCATATGTGCACAAATATTTGTATTAATCTATGTATTTACAGTATATTGACAAAGTACTGGGTCACATCAGAGGCTTGGGAGGTCATTGTTAAGAAACTGAGAACTGTTGTAAAGCTTGGCATTGAATACCATAAGTTCAGGTTATACTATAAGAGAATAACTATGTAAAGATAACCATGTCAGCAGCCAGAACGCATTATAAACTGAATGTTCTACTGTGCTCATTAAGAAATGGATAGATTGGCCCAAACTCTGGACTGATGTGTGTGCTTTTTTTTTTTTATTCCTGGGGAAATGCTATTCAGAAGTGAAGAGACATATAAGGGAACAGTTTTAGTGGCACACCAGGCTGACTAAATAGCTGGATCTAGTAAAGCTGGAAATGTGAGACTGTAGCCCACTGAAGGAGGGGAGATGGGAGGAGTAACCTGGCCAGAAAATGAAACTTGCAAAACTGCTCCTTTTGTTGACACTTTTGCAAGTTTCTTTCAGAGAATGTGTAGTACATCAGTAGGAACGACATTTGTAAAACTCAGCACATACCAGTCAATGACACATGAGCTGCAGACTCTCAAACTTGGCATTTTTTAGGTGGTCCATTCTAAGTGAATGGAAGTCTAGTCTGACAACAAATGGTAGGGCTATTTTTTCTCACAGCCTGTACATTGAGACAGATTTAGCTTTCCAAAGGAATCACAATGTCTGCCCCCATGAGGGCAGACAAGAGTAAAAAAAAAAAAAAAATTAGGAAAGAGCACTTATTTTGCTGCAGGCAGCTTTAGGAAGTGCAGTAAATCATGGCAAGATAAAAAATATATGTTTTTTCATTGTTTGCCCATAGTGGTCCTTTAACAGGACATGCTTATGGGTTCCTGATATGATCTGGAGGTAGGCCCTGTTGACCTTTTCCCCCTCTAAGCTCCTGATACTCTGCTGTTATGTTTCTAGATTGTTATTGAACTTTTCCTTTTCTGTTTGTGGTATCAAGTGCAAACACGATCTGAGGTAATCTTGGGCTATGGAGAGGATTATGGATTGGGGAAGGAGCTTGAGCTACAAATCCAAAGTCTGAGAAGTGGCTGAAGTCAGATCTGAAACCCAATGTTTGAAGGTTATACCTAATTGCAGCTCTGTATTGAAGTGTTAGCACTCATAATCTCAAACATCACTCTTCTTTAAATTTCTTTTTTTTTTTACAAGGGCGAAAGTCCCCGTCACACACCCCTGATTGGGCGGGGCAAGCCCACCACACCCCTGAACTTGTGTGTACCATTTCTACAATTACTACACCTTAATCCAAAAAATGGCCATATCACACTTGGTATGTGTAGATCCATTTTTAAAGTCATTCATTCTACATGTTTCAAGACTCAGTCTTACTGGCTCCAACATTTCAAATATGTATCCCTAATAGTATCAGACAAAATAGGTGTGACTACAGCTGATGCCAAGCAGGGTGTGGCTGCAGGCAGTCAAAGTGAAATTTAAGAGCCTTTTGACTGTATATTGTAATACGGAGTCAATCAGTATATAAACACCAGTTGTAATAGGCAAGTGTTGATCTATAATAGGTTTGAATTGCTTTGGGAAGAAGATTGTGGCAATGTTGTAAATATCACACATACAGGTAATGTTATTTTAACTTGCAAAAATGCACAGCTTTATGCTGCTCACAGTGCAAATGCAGCAGTAGGATTGTATATATTAGCAGTCCTCATTTTTGGGGACACAGCTAATGAGTTTGTTAGAAATTATCAAAAAGTCTGTAATACATCTACATGTCAAAAATGATTTAGCTTGACTATAATTGATAATACATGCCTTTTATTTTAAGGCCTATTATTGACTCATTAGGGGGATGGTAGTTGTAGCTAAAGGCTACAGTATTCAGATATAAATTTAAGTTATTTATCTGTCTGTATTTGTTTACTGGAAAAGTCAGACTGGGTTATACCCATTCTCAGAGGAGGCCAAGGGAGAAACGCTCAATTTGCATACATTGCATTATATTAAGTTCCAGTTAAACATAGTAGTTAAATTTTTATTTACATTTATACAAAAACAGTAGTTACTTTTATCCATTCTAAGATTTTACAGAGGTAGAAGTTGCTAAAGAGAAAGCTCACATGCAACTTAGTGGATTGTACAGTCTGCGGTTATGTATAAAAAAAATTGTTTTGTCATTTTGGTGAGAAGTTGAGTATTCTGTTTAAGTTGAGTATTTGGAGAGTATCGTGCAGTGAACCCAAAGTCTTAACATTGTGATGAGCATGTGCAAGTCCAGGACTGGTTAATATGTTGCTTAAACAGTGGTTTAAAACTATTGAGTTTGTCAGAGTTTTATTTGTGTGGGGATACTATTCCAGAGTTTACCAACATATTGGGAGTAGAGCGAGTCTCCTGCAAAATTATTTGACTTATTTGTAAGTAATAAGAATTTGGTAATAGAGCTGAGGTCCCTTGCTGGACAGTAAGGGCAGTAATAAGTTTTGTAGTGCAGAGTATTTTTTATGATGAATGACTCTGTATGCTGTAGTTAGTTGTGAATATGCTAGGTAGTTGTGTAATTCAAGACAGTTTGTTACCTGTTAGTAATTTTTATTCTTTTGTGCTATCAGTAACATTGTGAGCATTTATTATGTAATATGTTACATAATATAGAATGTTTAGACTGAATTTTACCAAAGGATGTAATTCTAAAGGTGTCCTACATCATAAAGTCAAAATAAACTAAAAAAAGGGGGGATATGATGTAAACATGGATTGCTGTGCTTATTCAGGTTTAAAGTTGCTCAATGGGATTACACTTTGTAGATTATAATAGGACAAGGTGGGAAATGTCAGCTACCAAACTCTCCGTGTGAAAAAAAAGAAAGATTTTAAGCCTGGATTAGCACAGCGCCTTTACTCAAGCACTGTATAAAGTGCAAAGCAATGGATAACAGTTTGTGTAATAGAAGAAGTAAACCATTAAACAAGCTACTAATCTGCAACCATGTAAGTATGCTATATGCAGAAATGAAAGGTACACAGTCACTGCTGCAAGGCTATAAATGACTACATATTTGTATTATAGAACACAGTTAATATATTTTTTAGTTTTTTTTTTCTTCTGCAGTATATTGTATAAGTAATTGCAGAAGAGTTCTAAAAGAATAATCGTAGTACACAGTAACTGTTAAACATAGTGTCACCCTTACTCTGGTTTATGATGATAATTTCAAAGGAGTAAACATTCAGTTCTGCCCCAAAACCATTGAGTTTGCAAAGTCCTAGACAGTGGAGCAGTTGATAGAGGATTACATATATCAGGAAAGTCTTACTCATCACTGTGTTTGGAGACTGCCATCAAATGTGCCAGTTCCAACAAGCAAGTATGCCAAAGCAGAAAACTTAGTGTTTGTCTGCTTTGGCAGGAGAATATAGATGTTCTTCGTGTTTCACTGTTGCAGTCATCACTTGTGGGTTACCCTCGGCCGATATAAATATCAGAGTAAAGAATTTCCCTCCTGTGTCAGCTGTCTAGGAGCAGGGACTGATGCCAGGTCATCAGAGCTATAAAAGGAGACAGCCGACATCATTACATCAGTCTTTCATGCTGTGGAGCCCGAAGCAGAAGCAACTTTGCAAGTGCATCGGTCGGCCATTGCCAGAGTGAGGGAGAAACCGTCTAAAGCTAAGTACCCTGTTGGGGAACCTTTTCTTGCTGTTGTCTGATGTCAGAGAAAGTCAGTAACTGCCTCAATTATGGAAAACAGATCCCTCACTGAGACATTCATTCCCAATGCATCACCTGCCTAGGCCCAGACACGACGTCCCTGGATGTCTGTTCTCTTCCCTGTTTAATGCTAGAACTATTGGACGTATAGCTGAAGTTGTAGCTAGACACTTAGGTGATTCTTTTGTCTCATCACGGTATGGCATCGGTCAGTCAGGATGTGGAATTACTAAGAAAAAAAAAATAAGGAAAATGAAAGGCCTCAAAAAGCTAGGCCCATGGACATCAGTAGTCTGAAACCAACCAGCCTTCCTTTTACTTCAGTCGCTGAACTTAGTGAGGTGCCTTCGCAGCCCCTGACACCAGCCGAGGAACCATTGCAGGCCTCTACTGAGACCCTTTTGGAGTCCAGTACACCACCGGGTCCATCTTCTCCTGCCAGAACACTGGCCTTCTGTCATGCAATCGGGTCTGGAGCCACTTCGCAGGCAACGGCTTCCGCTGAGAGAGAACTGACGACCGTCGCCAGGCAGAGACTGACGTTCACACTGCCAGTTAAGCTAACCTTGTATAAGGCTTCTGAATCATCTAGGCCCAAGACCAAGACTACCCCTAAAAAGACCCCATCACAGGGACCCAGCCTTCTATGCAGTCACAGCAGCTGCATAGAATGGCAGAGGATTTAATCACTTTAATTAGAGGAAGCCAACCTATCCAAGTCACTTCAGGTAAAAGGAAGAGGGACAATTCATCTGAGGTTCTTTCTGACCAGGACTTGAAGACTCTGACAATGAAGAGCAGGCATTTGCAGCTTTTGAGGATTCTGATCCTGAAGACCCTATTCCCGCTGCCACCCTTCCTGAGAACCTCTCTTTTGGACCTTATAGAACATTTCCACTGGGAGGCTCAGGATTACCCTCAATCAAAGAAAAGACTGAGAGAGTTCCTTGACCTGCCTCAGCATAAACCCTTAGCCATTCCCCCTATCCTGGATGTGGTGGAATATGTCTTTCTGGAGCCTTCACTCACTTCTGACTCTCTCCTACCTGCCCCCAGGAAGCCAGAACAGATATAGGGTGCAAGACATCCACAAGTATCTTTTCAAAAATCCAACAGCTGACACAGATGTCATTACACACGGTCCTAAGGGGGCTAGAGCTAGTTCCTCTAAGATCCCATCCCAGCTGACAAAGAGAGCAGGGCCTAGGAATAGATTAGGCTAACAAGCCTATACTTCAGCTACCCTAGCCATTAGGGCCCTGAATTGTCAATTCTATCTGCTGACATACCAGCAGAATGTACTGGAATTACTAAAACAGAAAATTTTTACCCTACCAGACAGCACCACTACCAGAGAACTAATGTATCTTATAATGTCCAGCTCCCAGGTAGCCAGACATTCCCTGCATTGTGGTTTTGATGCCTTGGAGGTTTCCAGCAGGGCTGCAGTCACTGGCACGGTAATCAGAAGGTATGCCTGGTTAAGGGAACAGCTTTTGCCTGACCAGGTTAAGTCTAAATTGTTAGATGTCCCTCTGGATAAGGGCCAGCTGTTTGGCCCCAAAGCTGAGGAGGGTTATCAAGAAAATGGAAGACAAGGCCAAGTCAATGCAGACTGTGAAAGATTTCTTGCAGGTTCAGCCTCTGAGGTTCAGCAGGAGTTTCTCCACAAAGCATTGGTCCTTTCCTACTCAAACAAAGCCCATCCAGAGAAAACCACACAGGGACAGACCTACCAGACACCAGTCACAAGCCCAACAGAGATCCAGACAGTGGACCACTGCAACGTCTAGGCAGGGGAGTTCTAAGCCCCCTCCCTTCTACAAGGACTCTGTGACCCTACTCCTCCTCTGCCCCACCAACCCCCAGAGAGACTAGGAGGAAGACTTTCCCTTTTCCTACAGAATTGGCAGGCTATCACTTCAGATCAATGAATCCTAAAAAATTATTACCAGTGGGTACAGATTCTCTTTCAAAGAAAGCCCCAGACATTCAGGATTCCCAGATGTACCAGCAAATCAGAGAGCGGAAGCCATCTGTCAAATACAAAAGGTGCCCCATTTTAGACCTATCCACACTGAATCTGTCCCACCTGGTACCAAAGTTCAAGTTCAGGGCCAGAGCATTATCAATTCTCAGCATTGCCATTTGGCTTATCTACTGCGCCCAGAGTATTTACAAAATGCCTGACTTCAGTAGTTGCTCATTGCAGGCTCCAGGGGATCCAAATTTTCCCATACCTGGACGACTGCCTCGTACAAGCGGACGACAAATTGATTTTGACAAAAAACTTGAACTATGTCATACAATTGCTACAGGCTCTGGGATACACAGTCATCTTCCAAAAGTCAAGACTTCAGCCATCCCAGCAAATTACCTTCTTAGGAGCCAATCTAGACACAGCCTCTCAAATGGCTTACCTGACAGAAGACAAGCAAGAGAAGTTAACACATTATTTCAAAGGTTTGGCAAAACTCACCCAGATGACTGCAAGGGGATTCCTACAGGCCCTGGGTTACATGGCATTCTGCATTTTCCTGGTTCCATTAGCAAGACTACACATGAGAAAGCTCCAATGGTACCTAAAAAGCCTATGGTCTCAGCACAGCAACAACCTAGAGACAACCATACCACTCATTCCATGCCTACAAAAGGAATTCCTATGGTGGGCCTCGGTAAGCCAGGCAAACACAGGTATGTCATTCAGAAAACCTCAGATAACACAGACCATGACCACAGACGCCTCAGACCTTGGATGGGGGGCGCACATGGAGGGCAGATGTATACAAGGACAATGGTCTCCAAAGGAAACACATCTGCATATAAACCAAAAGGAAATTCTGGCAGTAATGCATGCCATCGAGGCCTTTCAACAACAACTTCAGCAAGGCCATCTACTGATACGGACAGACAACACCACTGTGATGTGGTACATAAACAAGCAAGGGGGCACCCATTCCTACCCCCTTTGCAGACTGACAATGAATCTTTGGGAAAAATCACTGAGCCTAAACATACAGTTGCAATCCCAGTTTGTTCCAGGCAAAGACAATGTGCTGGCGGACAGCCTAAGCAGGAATTTCATAGATCCACATGAGTGGAGGTTACATCCGAAAATCTTCACACAACTCACCTCGACATGGGGCAGGCCAGAAGTAGACCTATTTGCCTCCCACCTCAACCATCATCTACAAAAATTCTGTTCAAGGACATACCATCCACAAGTTTGGAAAATAGATGCTCTTTCATTCAACTGGAACTTTCTAAAAATCTATGTATTCCCACCTCTGCCACTGATGACCACAGTATTACTAAAGATCAAAGCAGAGAGGCCCAAGGGGATCCTAATAGCTCCAGACTGGCCAAGACAACACTGGTACCCACTACTACGGAGCATATGTCACAGCAAAAAGTGGGCCCTTTCCCAATGGCCTCTACTTTTGACTCAGCACAACTTCAAAACAGTGCATCCAAACCTTCAGACACTGCAGCTAACAGCCTGGGAGATCCCATGAATAACCTCAATCTATCTCTCTCCAAGGAAGTGCAGCGGATATTAACAGAAGCTCAAAGACC
Source organism: Protopterus annectens (assembly GCF_019279795.1). NCBI lineage: Eukaryota > Metazoa > Chordata > Ceratodontiformes > Protopteridae > Protopterus > Protopterus annectens. Next base: position 909,481,597 of record NC_056743.1, on the reverse strand, counting down.
ATCCACCAGAAAGGTTTACTTAGCAAAATGGAAGAGATTCAGCACTTGGAATACCAGCAAGGGACATGATGCATCATTATTGAATATCCCACTCATCCTGGAATATTTGGCAGATATGCTACAGAATGGACTCTCGTATTCTTCCATAAAGATACATGCTTCAGCTATCTCAGCTAGATATAACACTGATCCGCCTGTGTTTTCACATCCTCTGTTAAGGCAGTTCCTCAGGGGAATCAAGAACATTAAGACACCAACAAAGGCTCCAGTGCCAGCTTGGGACCTCAACTTTGTCATAGAAAAACTGACTCTACCTCCCTTTGAGCCAGCAGCTTCAGTGGACTTACAATTTTTATCATGGAAGACAGCTTTTCTGTTGGCAATTACCTCAGCATGAAGGGTTTCGGAACTACAGGCCCTAATGGCAACACCACCGTTCATAATCTTTCACAGAGACAGGGTCTCCTTAAGAACCAACCCTACTTTTATGCCAAAGGTGGTATCTAGGGTTTCTTTAAATCAAGCTATTCACCTGCCTACTTTCTTCCCCAATCCTGAGAGCAAAGGGGAAAGACTGTTGCATACCTTGGACATTCACAGACAACTTCGCTACTACCTGGACAGAACCAAGACCAGTAGGAAGTCTGATCAGCTTTTTGTAGCTTACGCCCCTGGAGTACAAGGAAAAGCAATTTCCAAACAGACCATTTCAAAATGGATTGGACATTGCATCAGATTTTGTTTTCCTTCCATGGGAAGAATGTTCCAGCCAATGTCAGACCACACTCCACCAGAGCTACAGCCACCTCTACAGCATTCTTAAGAGGGGTGCCTACAAAAGACATTCTAGAAGCTGCTACATGGAGCTCCATGCATACATTCTCCAAACACTACAATCTCCCTTTATATTCCAGATCCAGAGCAGGCTTTGCTTTGGCAGTCCTGCAAGGTTTGATTGCCACACCATCTCTTTCCTAGAGCATTCCTCCCCCCCAGCTAAGCTATGGTATTCAACCCATATGTTATGACTGAAGTTGCATTCTTGAAGGACATAGTACAGTTTTGTACGTACCATAAATGTAGATGTCCGATAGATATGCAACTGCAGTCGGATTTTCCCTCCCTCCATACCCCTCTATGCCTTGGGTCCTCTCCTATCCCTGTTTCTCTTAGCTGGGGATATCTGTTATGGTGTATCTGTTTATTGCTTACTTATTTGTCTGGAATCCTGTTTTTGTCTTCCAATTTGATTACAGCCTTCCTTGGAGGGCACCTGGCATCTGGGGCAAGAAACACTGAAGAAAATGGCGTCGGCTGATGCTTATGTACTCCAGCCGCTCTGACGTCGGAGAGAAATGTGACAGCCGACGTCGGACCCAGACTTTGGAATCCGGCCGACCGAGGGCTGCCTGAGGCAGGACAACCCATATGTTATGACTGCAGTTGCATATCTATCGGACATCTACATTTATGGTAGGTACAAAACTGTACTTTTCCTTCACTCCTGGGGCAGAGGGGAAACCTATTTCCAAACAGACCATTTCTAAATAGATCTCTTATTCCATCCATTTCTGCTACTCCTTCCATGGAAAGAGTCCTCCCAAGTCTATCAGATCTCATTCCATTAGAGCAACCTCTATTTCCACTGCTTTCCTAAGAGGGGGTTCCTACTAAGGAAATTTTGGAAGTTGCCACCTGGACATCCCTCCACACATTCAACAAGCACTACCAGCTGGCTAAATTCTCCAAGACAAGATCAGCCTTTGCATCTGCAGTCCTGCAGGGCATGCTAGTATTCCCTTAATGGGCTGCTTACCTCTTTCTTCTATATTCCTTCCTCCACCCTTCCTTCTCAGCTTTGGGAATCCTCCCACAGGTGATGACTGCAACAGTGAAACATGAAGAACATAGTACAGTTGTGTACACTTACCATAAATGTAGATGTTCGAGTGTATTCAATGTTGCAGTCCTGTTTCCCTCCCACCTTCCCTCCTCCTTGGGCCTCATACCTGTTGGGGGCAAGAAAAACTGATGTAATGATGTCAGTCCCTGCTCCTAGACAGTCGACGTAGGAGGGAAATTCTTTATTCTGATATTCAGGCCAGCCAAGGGCTACCCACCAAGGATAACCCACAAGTGATGACTGCAACAGTGAATACAAACATCTACATTTATGGTAAGGGTACACAACTGTACTTTCTGTTATAGGGGTAGCAATTATGGTCTATTAACTTTGGTAAAATTCATTTTGGTGATTGCTGACCTCAGTTTAATGTATTGGCTATACAGTGAGGGCATGACATGAAAAGGATTGCAAAATTTCCATTAAAAATTAACAGTAAAATACAACTTAAGCTTGTATTTTGGGCAGCCCCTCCCTCCACATTCCTCACGTCCTGAATTTCTGATTTTTGTGTTGGACACCATTGTTGTATGTGGGAGCATTAGGTTTCTTATCTCTAGAATATAGACTCTAGATGTTATTCTAAAACACAAAATAGAGTGGTGAGCTGGAAAGATTCAGAGACTCAACTAGTGCAGCCATGCTGATGGATAAAAGCACAGTAGACATGGTTTGCAGATGACTGCGGTATGGCAGGCAAATGGGTATAAACATGGTAAGATAAATATTGCATATGTAAATGACAAAAATCAAACTTGGAGTGAATCAGAAATATATAAAATTAGCTGAAAGAGCCATGGACATGAGGTTTCATACAATGAATGCTCATTGCTATTCAGAAATCATCACGTTGCTTGGACAGTCCAACCAGCATGCCCATTGTAAATCAAGCATATACCAGTAGAATAACGTTCGGCCATTGAAGTACCATTAAGCAGCCAGAGTTTCTGTTGGCATATGCTGAAGGACAGCAAAATATGAGAAAAATCAGGTATGTTCTGCAAAACGGAAGAAACAAACTTACCCGATTTTCCTTCTATGTCCCCACTGTCCCTCATAAAATCCTGACTTTTAAACATTAAAAAAAAAAAAAAAACTACGGAAATTTTATTTTTTTCCATTTCCTGACTACTTTGGTTTTATCCAGGTAATATCTCAATTGTCTGTGTATGTCAAGGATATGCAAAATTCTTTCCCCTTTATTTTGGGGGTTGCTTTTCCCACACTGCAGTGATGTACTGTGCAAGCATGGGAATGCAAGTCTCCCATGCATGCGCAGTACATCAGTAAACAAGGAAGAATGCAGAAGATGACTAAAGTGCTGTTTTGCAAAGACATTATTTTAAAAAGGTTAGCAATTTTTTTCTTAAATAATGTAATTGTATAAACGCAATAATCCACTCCTGTTTTGGGTATATCAGGATTTACCCATGGTTGGCTTTGTTTAATTGGGTTTTTGCCCTTGTGATCAAACCAGACTAACCATGGGCAAATACTGATATATCCCCACACAGATGTCCTTCAAGGATGCATCTGCAGTCATAACAAATGGGTTGTCCTGTCGTCAGGCAGCCCCGGGTCGGCCGGATTCCAAAGTCTGGGTCCGCGCTGATGTCGACTTCACCCGACGTCATCTCTGCTGGTCTATAAAGGCATCAGGCGGCGCATTTTCCTCAGTCTTTCTTGCCGCGGCTCAAGCAGAAGCTGTTCGCAAGTGCCGGTCGGTCAGATCCAGAGATTACTACTACCGAATACTACTCAAGACTTCTAAAAGCTAAGTACCCGTTGGGGACTCTTTCTTGCCTCAGCCGATGTCAGAAAAGTCAATAACTGTTTAACTTGTGGGAAACAAATACCTCATAAAGATTTCCACTCTTACTGCCTGCCTTGCTTAGGCCCAGACCACGACGTAGCAGCCTGTTCGGCCTGTGCTTCTTCAACCGGCGAAAACGCTTAGGGGCCGGGTCGGAGTTTGCTGAACAGTTTTTCGCTCAGATTTTGCAGACATTATGCCGCCGGATCCTCCGACTACCCAAATTGTTAAAAACGAAAGAAAGAAAGATCAAGTCCGGGCGGTTTCGCCGAAAAAACGGGTAAGCTAAGCCATGAGTGTCTCTGTTTCCGGCGAAAACCGAGAAAACCGGTCAATCTTCAGCCGAATCCATGACTACTACTGAAGCTCCTACTATCTTAGTTGAATCGGCCTCAGAAGTTTTGCCTACAATTGTGGTTCCTAGTGATTTATCAGACACCATTCCTTTGGATGTCTCTACCCCAGCACGTGGTGCTGCTAGGCCTCCTGCAGCCATGTCTATTAAGGCCTTTGCCAGGGCTAAAGCAGCCAAATCTGTTAAATCAGTGCCTGTTAAGCCCCCCTCACACAGGCCCACTTCTAGTTCACAAATGCTTACTCTGGCAGAGGATTTAATATCCTTAATTAGGGGATCTCAATCTCACCCAGACAGGGCCTCTCAGCCTCCAGAAAAGAGACCTAGAGCAGAGCCCCCCGAGCCAGTATCCTCTGATGATTCTGCAAATGACTCAGACATTACAGACTAGCCAGAGGCTCCTTTTTCTACTTATGAAGATTCCGATGCTGAAGAATCCATTCCAGCTGCCTCTCCACCAGAGGAATTTTCCTTTGGGGAAACCTTACATGCCATGAGAGAACAATTCCAATGGCAGGGACAAGATTTCTCAGATTCAAGGAAAAGGCTTAGGACATTTCTGCACTTACCACAACATAGGCCCTTAGCTATACCTCCTGTACTGCCTGTTGTGGATGATGCATTTAATGATGTTTGCACTGCTCCTGATTCTTTACCTCCAGCCCCTGCCAAACCAGATAGATTTTACAGGGTGCCAGACACTCATCACCACCTATACAAGGCCCCACTTGCAGATCCTGAGACTATATCCCAGGGGCCTAAGGCAGTAGCCTCGACCTCAACAAAAAACCCTATTCCTTCAGAAAGGGAATCCAGGTCCTTAGAGAGATGGGGGAAAAAAGTTTACACCTCTGCTACTCTCTCAGCTAGAGCTTTAAACTGTCAGTTTCATTTGATCCAATACCAAGAGTTTATGCTTGATCAGTTAACTAAAAAGCTGTCCTCTGATGACTGCTTGGATAAGAAATATGTATTAGAAATGGTGAATAACATCCAACAGGTTAGTAACCACTCTTTAAAATGTGGCTATGATGCACTGGAGGCTTCATTTAGATCAGCCATGACTGGCACAGTGATAAGAAGGCATGCATGGTTGAAAGAACAGGTCTTACCGGATCATGTTAAAGCAAAGCTGTTAGATGCTCCTATGGATAAGGCCAGTCTATTTGGTACACCTGCTCAGCAAGTAATGAAGAAAATGGAAGAGAAGGCAAAATCTGTACAAACAGTTAAGGATTTCTTACAGGTTCAGCCCCCAAGGTTTAGCAGGAACTGGCCGGCCAAAATTGGTCCTTTCCAGACTCCTCAAAATCCCAAAGAGGCAGGAATAGACGCCTAGAGGCAGAAATCAATCCAGAGGAGGTGCCTACAGAGGGGCGACAGTGGCAAGGCAATAACCGAGGCACAGACACAACCACTGCCACTGCAACAGGACAATCACAGTGACTTGGCTCTGGCACCTACCAGGGAGCAAATAGCAGCACCTTTAGGCGGAAAGTTAGCCTTATTTTCAAAAATTGGCACTATATCACAAAAGACAAGTGGATTTTGCAAACCATAGACCAAGGCTACAGGTTCCACTTCCACACCTTACCAGTAAAAAGAGGAATGCCAAACCTACCTCCAAATCAAAAACAGAAGCTCTAAAGCAGGTAGGAATTAGCAAAGATGAGAGCTGTGGAAAGAGTACCAATAACAGAACAGGGCAAATGATTCTACTCCAGACTCTTCCTAGTACCAAGAAAAGAAAAAGTTGGAGACCTATTCTCGACCTGTCCGCCTTAAACACATACATCATTATCCCAAAATTCAAAATGCTGACCCTACAGCAACTTCTTCCCATGCTGGGCAAGGAGTGTTGGCTGGTAACTCTAGATCTCAAGGAGGCATACCTGCACGTCCCCATATGACCAAATTGCAGAAGATACCTCAGATTTCTTGCAGGAACAGAGCATTATCAATTCTCAGCATTGCCCTTTGGCTTATCTATATTCACGCACTTAAATGCCTGGCATCAGTAATCGCCACTGCAGGCTACAGGGAATCCAAATTCATCCATACCTGGACGACTGCCTGTTACAAGCGGACAACCAAAGCAAGCTGACAACAGATTTACAAAGAGTCATTTGCTTACTACAAGCCCTGGGATACACAGTCAATTTACAAAAGTCAAGGCTGATACCATCCCAAACAAGAACATTCCTGAAAGCGGAATTGGACACAGTAAAACAAATGGCATTCCTAACTGCAGAAAACAAAAGAACTCCTTCTTTACTTGGCATTAACAAAGCAGAACAAACTAACAGCAAGAAAAGTACTGCAGGCCTTGGGCTTCATGGCATCATGCATAATCTTGGTCCCACATGCCAGACTGCATATGAGAAAGCTACAGTGGTCGTGAAGAATTTATGGTCTCAACACAGGCACAGCTTAGAAACCAAATCCCACTAATCCCATGCCTAAAACAGGAGTTCCTATGGTGGGCTCAAGCATGCCAGTCAAACCCAGGCTTACCCTTCCACAACTTTCAAGCAAGCCAAACCATCACAACGGACGCCTCAGACCTAGGCTGGGGTGCGCATGTTGGACAAATGCATACAAGGATTGTGGACTCAAGACCAGCTGCACCTGCACATAAACCAAAAAGAAATGCTGGCAGTAAAACTAGCAATCCAGAAATTCAGACCATTCCTCAAAGAAGGCCATTTAATGATAAGGACAGACAACACCACAGTCATGTGGTACATCAACGAACAGGGAGGCACTCATTCATACCCCCTATGCAGAATGACTCGGGACCTTTGGAATCTGGCTCTGAGCTACAACATCCAGTTACAGGCAATATTTGTGCCGGGAAAAGAAAACACCCTAGCAGACATGTTAAGCAGAACCACCTCGGATGCTCACGAATGGATGCTACACCCGGATATCTTCAAGGCCATTACAAAGAAATGGGGAATGCTACAAATAGACCTATTCGCATCCCCACTCAATCACCAGCTCAAAAAATTCTGCACAAGGACATACCACCCACTTGCATGGAAGGTGGACTCTCTATCCTTCAGTTGGAAAGGCCTCACAGCATATGCATTTCCACCTCTTCCCTTGATGCACAAGGTACTACTGAAAATCAAAGAGGAACATCCAAGGATAATCCTGATAGCTCCGAATTGGCCAAGACAACACTGGTACCCATTACTGAGGAGCATGTCTCGGGGGAGAATGTGGTCAATACCCCTGATGCCTTTGATGTTAACTCAGAACAACTACAACATCATGCATCCAAACCTAAAAACCTTGCAACTGACTGCCTGGAACCTCACATAGCAGCAACTAACCCAGACCTATCCCAAAGGGTTAAAGACATTATCCTTGAAGCCCGCAGACCTTCAACAAGAAAGAACTATGCAGGAAAATGGAAAAGGTTTGTCATTTGGAGTACTGAAAGAGGAAAAGATGTGTCGAACATAGATATTGCTAACATCCTGGAGTACTTGGCAGAGCTTCTACATACAGGCCTGTCCTATTCCTCCATCAAGATACATGCATCATCTTTTTCAGCAGAATACAGCTTCGATCCACCTGTCTTTTCACATCCTCTACTCAGGCAGTTCCTCAGAGGGATCAAGAATGTAAAACCCCCTAGGAAACCACCATTACCAGCATGGGACTTGAACTTTGTGCTAGAAAAGTTGACACTCCCTCCGTTTGAACCAGCAGCAACAGCAGATCTGCAACACCTATCATGGAAAACTGCTTTCCTACTGGCAATTACTTCAGCAAGGAGGGTTTCGGAACTACAGGCCTTAATGGCAGTGCAACCCTTCCTAATCTTCCATCAAGATAGGGTGTCCATGAGAACTAATCCTACATTTATGCCTAAGGTGGTATCCAGAGTGTCTTTAAACCAGGCAATCCACCTACCTACCTTCTTTCCCAATCCACAGAACAGGGGGGAAAAACTGCTGCATACCTTGGATGTACATAGACAGTTACGCTACTACCTGGACAGAACCAAAGGTAACAGAAAAACTGACCAGCTTTTAGTAGCCTATGCAACAGGAAGGGATGGAAAAGCAATTTCCAAACAGACAATCTCCAAATGGATAGGAAATTGCATAAGATTCTGTTACTCCTACCATGGAAAACCAATTCCACAGAACATAAGACCTCATTCTACAAGGGCTACAGCCACTACCACAGCTTTCTTACGAGGAGTGGCAACCAAGGACATTATTGAGGCGGCTACTTGGACCTCCGTGCATACATTTGCCAAGCATTATAATTTACCCCTATACTCTAGATCCCGAGCAGGGTTTGCCACTGCTGTACTGCAAGGGATCCTAACTACACCATAATTTTTCTTCCTCCACCCCTAGTTTGGCTATGGTATTCTACCCATTAGTTATGACTGCAGATGCATCCTTGAAGGACATAGTACAGTTTTGTACCTACCATAAATGTAGATGTCCGAACAGGATAGCATCTGCAGCAGGGATTACCCACCCTCCTTCCCCTCTGTGGTACTCCTAGGGTACTTACCCTCCTAATAGCTAGCTAGGGGGGAGTCTCTTATGGTGTATTTGTTTGTATATATGTACATACATGCTTATTTTTTGTGTTTGCCTTCTACCTTTTTTGGAAACATTGGCATTTATCCAAAATTTAGCTTTCCAAGAGGGCAACTGGCATCTGGGGCAAGAAACACTGAGAATCGCGCCGGCTGATGCCTTTATACCCAAGACCAGCAGAGATGACGGTGAAGTATTATAGCCACGGCCCGACCCAGACTTTGAACGCCGAATCAAGGGCTGCCTGACGACAGGACAACCCATTTGTTATGACTGCAGATGCTATCCTGTTCGGACATCTACATTTATGGTAGGTACAAAACTGTACTTTATGGATTATTGTTTAGTCGTATACTAGGATTTACAGATGTACCTGAATATCAAACCCCACATGCTCCAGATGGTGTCTAGTATATCAACTGTTGCTTCTTCCACTCCATCAACTGTCAAATGGCTTGTAGTGCACATCAGTGTGTCTGTGCATTGTCCAGGCAGTTTGCAGGATTCCCACATGTGGCACAGATGCAGTCTGTACCAGCATTCCATATAAGTTGACTTTGTACAGCGTTATCTATTTGGTAGGTGCAGACATTGCCAGCCACAGTTATGGATTAGCTGTCCCCAGAGATGTAGTCAGCAGGCCACCCATAATGATGCCCACTTTTGTGTGTTCATAGGTTCATACTAGGCTATCTGCCCTAGGGCATTTATAAGCCTAGCCAGAGCGTGTATGGCTTTTGCCACCCATTTTAAATTAATTTTGCTATGCCCTTTTTCGAGGTTAGTATACTGTGACTCTGTCTAACAGTGACACAGAAGTGATACCCAGGGTAAACCTACGATCTCCCATCCACTCATCAAGACTCCTCTTGAAGAGAGTCAATGAGGGACTCTGCCTAACCTGGACTGGGATTTTATTCCAGAGTGAAGGGAGCCTCTGGGTTATGAATCTGTCCCTCCAGCATGTCCTATTTATTTCAGTGCTGAGGTTCAAGTCCCTCGAGCGCGTAGCTCGATGGGATTTGGATTTTCTGAGGTGCAGCATGTCCATTAATTCCGGGTTGGACATGGCTTTATACGTCAGGCACAGATCGCCTCTGAGCAGGCGGTATGCCACTGAGTAGAGCTGGAGTTTCTTTAATCAGGCAGCATACGGCATCTGTTTGAGCCCCTTGATCCTCTTGGTGAGGTACTTTTGAAGTCTTTCCAGTTGCTGCAGGTGTCTGGTAAGGTACATCCCAAAAGGGGCATTGTACTCAATTATGGGCCTGATGAGGGATGAGTAAAGAGGAACGATGACCTCCCCTGATCTAGATGTGAATCCCTTCATGATTAGGTGAGCTATATAAAATGTTTTTTCTAACCACTTTGGCCACGTGGTTGTCAAATGAGAGATTGCTATCAACTTGGGTCCCCAGGTCCCTAATTACGTCTTCTGTACTTAATGGATTACCACCTATGTGGTAATTTGTGGGCACTTTGTTTTTGTCAAAGGGGATGACTATACACTTTTTGGCGTTTAGCCTGAGGCCATGGCTCTGGCACCAGTTGTCTGTTTGTATGAGGCCCTTTTGGAGGATGCTTGTGTCGGCTGGAGAGTCTATTATGGTGCCCAGTTTGCAGTCATCTGCGAACTTGGTCAGCCACAGTCCTTCCATGTTGGCCTGTACCTCCAAGAAATATATACCGAACAAGAGAGGTCCCAGGACTGAGCCTTGTGGGACGCCACTTATAACTGGTTTGGAGTCTGACATGGCTCCAGCTATTCTAACCATGTGGGTTCTGTCCTTGAGCCAGTTTGCAACCTATCTAGTGACATAGGGATTTATATTTAAACTGGTGAGCTTATCTATAATGCCAGAGTGGGGTATTGTATCGAAGGCTTTTGCGAGGTCCAGGTAGGCTGTGTGGACCACCTTCCCTTTGTCAATGGCCTTGGTGACTGTTTCAAAGAAATCGACCAAGTTTGAGGCAGGATCTGCCCTTAACAAAGCCGAACTGGGTAGGATCCAGTGTCTGTAGGTCCCCAATATCTTTATTTATAAGGTTCATGATGATCCTTTCCATAGCTTTGCAGACTAAGCTAGTGAGACTTACAGTCTCCAGGAATATATAGATAGTTTCCAGGATCCGTTGAGGCACCACCTTTGTGGAGAGAGACCACTGTTGCTGTACGCCACTCTTTGGGTACATATCCTGTAGTAAGGCTGAGATTGAACAGTAGTTTTAGGTTTGGGTTTAGCTCTTCTTGGAGTTCATGTAGGACACCGCGTGGGACACCGTCTGATCCCATTGATGCTGTGTTTCTTGCTTTGGAGAGGGCAGCTCTTACCTGAGCATCTGAGATGTCAGGGGGGCAGCACTCTGCTGGGATAGATATTAGCCCTTTGGTGGAGGGGAGAAGTTTGCTGAACCTGTCAGCTAGGATGTTGGCAATGTCTGTGGGTTCGTGTATTTTTGTCATTTTGGACTAATTCTGAGCATATCTGGGAATTCCCACCCAGGTTCCTAACATAACTAAAGAAAGCCTTGTGATTATCCTTAGTGTCCTGTGCAATTCTTCTCTCGAAGCAGGCCTTAGATGATTTTATGAGTGCCCGTAGTTTTTTGCTAATACTGATCAGAGATGCCTTCCCTTTTTGGGATTTTGCTCTATCATTTAGTAGCTTCCTCCTTCTATTGTATAGTTTGTTTATGGCTGGGGTCCACCAGACAGGACGTCTGCCTTTGGAGGATTGGGTCTTGGTTTTATTTGGGATTGCATGATCCATGCATTCCTGAAGGTGTTCATAGAATGCGTTTATAAAGGATTTTGCGGTCTGGGCAGATATCCACAGGCCCGGGGCTTTGAAGGATTCCACCTCGGTTTTGAAGAGTGTGAAATTTGCTTTAGAGACGTTTTTCACTGTGGTTTTCTGGGCATGGGGTGGGGTCAGGATGTGAATATCCAGTGAGATTAGTTTATGGTCTGATCTTACCAGTGAGGGATACACTTCTGGTCTGGAGCATAGAGTCCCCATGTTGGTGATGATCAGGTCCAGTATGTTTTCCCTCGTGGAGTGGTAACAAGTTGTTCCATAGCATTTGAGTTTATAAATTCTAGGAACCTTTGGGCTAGGGTGTTGGAGCTAGAGTAATGCTCCCAGTCTATGGTTGGGTAGTTGGTCACCCAATATAATGGTGTTTGGAGAGACCTTCATATTTTCCAGTGTTCTCAGGAAGGCCGAGTGGGGTTCCTGGGTTTGGGAGGGTGGTCTGTAGCAGGCTATAAACTGGAAGGCAGTTTTACCCACTGTTAGTTGCACATGGATAGTCTCCGATGCTTCGTGCTGTGCCACCAACCTGGAGGTGTGGGTATCTTTGACGAATATTGATACTCCCCCTCCTTTTGTGGTTCGGTCCAAGTTTTGGGGCCGAAAAGCATGGTATAAAGTATAACCTGGTAGTGCTGGGGTGCTCTCGAGAGCCTTGAACCGGGTTTCTGTTACTGCACAGATATCGATGTTCTCCATGCTAAGGAGAGTTTAGAGTGCGTGCATCTTGAGGTTTAGACTTCTGGCATTGAGTAGCATTACTCTTAGTTTCAAAACCAATGTAGAACGGAGAACATCTCCTCCACTGTAAAAAGAATATCATAAAAGGACAATTCGTAAGGGGAAGCCGAATGACAAGTTGTCAAAATGATTTTCTTAAAGAATGTGATTTATTAGAAAAAATGTTTAAGGACCGGGGATACCCACTAAAACTTGTTAAGGAAATAAGACAGGAAATAGAAAAGGGTAGAGACATTAGATATACCCCTATTGTGAAAATTACTGACCTAGAAAAGGTGGAACCTAAAGATAAAAGTGGAAACCAAGAGAATTTCCAATTAGCCTTAAACCTAGAATATAATGCTATGAATAATAACATCAGAAGAATATTTTTCAAGGAATGGGGTAGATTTATTGATATAACCGATATAGATAAAATAGAAGGGATTTCGGCAAAAATAGTGTATAAAAATGCCCAAAGTATCAGAAACATTTTAGAAAGTGAAAAATAGAAGGGATTTCGGCAAAAATAGTGTATAAAAATGCCCAAAGTATCAGAAACATTTTAGAAAGTAAGATAAACATGGCTCCACAAGAGGCAAAGAAGATGGGTACATATAAATGTGGTAGATGTGCCCAATGCCCATATATTTAAACACCAATAGGTTACACATTACAAGTAGGAATAGATTAATTATGAATAATAACAATTATTACAATTGTGAATCTACGGGGCTAGTTTATATGGCCACCTGTGGGATCTGTGATTCCTTCTATATAGGGAAAACAGAAAGAAAACTCAAAAGAAGAATCTATGAGCATCTTAATGACATTAAGAATTGTAAGGATACTAATGCCCTATTTAAACATAGCAAGGAATGCACAGGAGCCACATTCAAATTTACAGTGTTAGAACATACCCAAAGAGACATGAGGGGGCCCCTGGGAGGAAAAAGTAGAATATAGGGAGCTTTGGTGGCAGGTAACACTAGAAGCATACAACCCACCTGGGTTGAACGAATATACTAACATATTGCCAGTCTTGAAATTAAGGGCAGCTAAATTATAATGATATTGTTGTAAGAAAGCATATAAATTTGATCCGGCAACAATTTTTGTTAATTTATTAACAATTTATTTGATATAAGGGTGTTTTTATAAATTATCTTCATAAATTATATTAATATGAAAATGGGGTTTATTTTAATACAAAGGACTTCTGTATGGTTTTTAATTTATGGTCCTGCATGACAAACAAATATGAATCTCCACTAGATGGCAGCCGAACACCACAAAATGAATTGTTTTGTATTTATATTTTTGTATTTAGTCCTTTATTTCATGAAAGAAATGAGTTTATATTAACCACATGAAAATAATTTTACTTGTTTTAATATGTTACAAAATGAATTGTTTTTAAATGTTTTATAAATGTTTTTTAAATGAATAGGGAAGTATATTTTTACAAGGAAAGCATGTAAAAGGAATTTAATTGGGTTAATTGATTTAGATTGATTTCATTAATTAAAGTGATTATGTAGACTATAAAAGGGAGTGTAAATGTTAAATAAAGGTTCATTTGATGAAGTCTCAATTCAGCAGATGAAAACGCAAGGGTTTAATAGCGTTTATGTTTTACAACAGATTTTGTTCAACCTAATTATTTTACTGAGTGTACTGGTTCTTGGTAAATAAACGTTGGCTAGAAAGAATTTAAATTGCCGTTTTTTCTCCGTTTCTACATTGGTTTTGGATTTTGGAGTTTTTGTTTGTTCACCGCTACAAGCTTTTTTTTCATTACTCTTAGTTTCTTATCCCTTGTGATACCTATGGAGGTGGGTTTGTCTTTTGAGCCTTGCCTAAAAAAGGCACTATGGGGTTAGCAAGAGCCTTTGCCAATATCCGAAAGCCCAGGGGGTGACAGGTGCAAGCCGTCCCTAGCGAAGCATCGTGGCTTGTCGAGCATGTCATCCCAGGCTGACAGGCATTGGATCCCCTTTGAATGACACCAATACTTAAGCCAATTGTTGAAATTGATAATCTTGTCTTCATACTGTGGCATCATTCTTGGTGAGGGTAAGATGCTCCTCAAGGTCAGGGTCATACCGGTCTGGGCTACATGCTCAGAAAACTCCTCTATGTCTCTTTTCATGTAGTCCAGGGAGGTACGTCTCAGGTCATTCACACCAGCATGGAGTCAATGACTGAGTCATATTTGTACTTGCCTTGGAGTGACCTGAGTGCTTGTGTTATGTGGCGGATCCTAGCGCCCGACAGGCAGCTCACCGTGACCTTCTCCTTGTTCAGCCTGGTGAGTGGGACGTCAGTGTGCCTGATGATAGTCACCTATTACAAGTGTATCGGATGTGTTGTTTAGCCTTAAGGGCTGTGACTGTTCGGCAGACTGGCTTTGTGAGCTATGTGTTGCACGTGTTTTGTTTTGGGGTAGCGGTTGCTTGGGTGTCTGCTTTGGAGGTCTCTGCTGCTTAGGCAGATTTTTATTTAGAGCTTCCAAGTATGTTTTTGTGTGTTTATGTTTGGTTTGCTGTCGTGGTAGGTCTATGTGAGACTGGAATTTTAGTGAGTGTGGTTTCCTTCTCCTCCTGACTGGTTACGCCAGTACTGAGTTGAGAGAGCTTAGCCTCCAGTTTGGCTATATGGTTGCATCTCTCACATGTGTTGCAATTGATGCTGCATATGCCTTGCAACCTTGTCTGGTGCACTGCAAAAATGGATACCTGCAGTAAAATGTTTCTAGTCTGCTGCATGTTATACAATATGGTAGTATTACATTGAAGTACTTCTTGATAGATGCAAAGCAACAGTGGAGGAGGAGATGGTTGGGGAGTCATCAGAGTAACTGGCTTCTTAGAGTCATGTGTAATACATAATGGCACTGGCAAGGATATGGTGTCTAGTCCATGACTATGGATGATGACTTGGCTCACAAAATTGAAAGAATTATACATTAATATACCCAGGCTATGCAATACAATGCACTGAATGGCCACGTTATGCAACAGACATTCCCTTAGCCATATAAGCTAGAGGGTTGTCAGGACACAGTCATTATCTGCACAGGTGGAGTGGGGTAGAGTGACAGGGCAGTTGTGCTAGTAGAGGTGCAGGACTTATGAGAGGTGGATGTAACCATGCACACTGCTAAAATGGTGTCTGGGATCACATTCTCATGTATCAGGGTGGAACTTGCATGATGTTCTTCATGTTTCACTGTTGCAGTCATTACATTTGGGTAATCTGCTGGCAGGTTGCCCACAGTCGGCCTAAATAACAAAGTCTTGGGTCCTGCGTCGGTTGCTGTCTCCTCTTCCATGATGTCAGGTTGTCAGGGGTATAAAACATGCAGCCGATGCCATTTTATTTTGTCTTTCTTGCCGCGCGGTGCCCGAAGCAGAAGCAGTTTGCAAGTGCCGTTCAGCCGACTCCTGAAATTTTTGCATTCGAGTTTCAGAACCGAAGTCTTCAACTAAAGCTAAATACCCTGTTGGGGAAACTTTTTCTTGCTCCTTACCGATGTCAGTAAGTTAATAATTGCATTACTTGTGGGAAGCAAATACCTCATAAGGATTTTCATTTGTACTGTATTCCTTGCCTAGGCCCAGACCATAACGTGCCTTGCTGTCGGTTGTGTGCTAGATTTAACCAACGCACTATTAAGCGTCTGTATATTTTTGCTTCTAAATATTTTGGATCCAGATTTAATTATCCTGAAATGTCGTCGGTTAGCAATCCCAACTACCGGAGTTCACAAAAGAACGCAAAGAAAAAGAGAGAGAGGTCGAGGTCCAAAACCGACGAAGAAACTTCTCCTAAGCCAGTCGCCGGTTCACCGGTACTCAGGTGCTTTCGCAGCCCCTGATACCTGCTACTTTTGAGTCGCAGGCCTCTACCAAGACCCATGCGGAGTCCGGTATGCCGCAAAATTCTCAGAATATTGAACCCGTGGATGTCTGTCCCTTGGATGGGTCCGGAGCCGCTGAGCAGGCCTCAACATTTTTATATAAAACCGAAGCCAGCTTCAAAAACAAGATCAAAAACATTGTCTATGTCTAAAAAAAATGACACCGGAGCCACGTGCTCAGGCCCCTATGCCTACAAAACAGATGATCAAATGGCTGAGGACTTAATTACCTTGATCAGGGGTTCCCAACCCACCCCGTGCTAAGATGCCTAGGCAAGACACTGATTATGAATCTTCAGATCAGGTTTCCATTTCTTCTGATCAGGAATTTTCTATTCCACCCTTTGAGGATTCTGATGCAGAAGAATCCATCCCATCTGCATCTCCTCCTGAGGATTTTTCTTTTGGAGAAACCTTGCATACTTTAAGGGAACATTTTCATTGGGAGAGTCAGGATTTCTCTGAATCAGAAAAGAGGCTTAGGGATTTCCTCCACCTTCCTCAGCATAGGCCTTTGGCAATACCTGCTGTACTAGACATTGTTGATGATGTGTTTTGAGAATCAAGCATGGCTCCTGATTCCCTACCTCCGGCTCCTAGTAAGCCAGACAGATATTGCAGGGTTCCTGACTCTCATAAATTTCTAAATCCTGCTGCTGATCCTGAGACTTTCTCACAGGGTCCCAAAGGTGTAAAGGCCTCTACAGCTAAAAATCCTACCCTCTCTGATAGAGATTCCAGGGTGCTGGATAGATGGGGAAAGACGATGTTCACCGTGTTTCACTGTTGCAGTCATTACACTTGGGTTATCCTGCTGGCAGGCTACCCGCAGTTGGCCTGAATTCCAAATCCTGGTCTGACGTCTGTTGCTGCCGCCTCTTCCCTGACGTCAGTGCACCAGGGGTATAAAAGATGCAGCCGACGCCATTTTTCTTAAGTCTTTCTTGCCGCGTGGTGCCCGAAGCAAAAGCAGTTCGCAAGTGCCAGTTGGCCGACTCCTGAGATTTCGAAATTGAATTTCAGATCCGAAGTCTTCAATAAAGCTAAGTACCCCATTGGGGAAACTTCTTTCTTGCTCCAGACCGATGTCAGAAAAAGTTAACAATTGTATTTCTTGTGGGAAGCAAATACCTCATAAGGATTTTCATTCTTACTGTATTCCTTGCCTAGGCCCTGACCACGACGTTGCTAGTTGTAGGTTTTGTGCTAGATTTAACCAAAGCACTGTTAAGTGTCGGTATGATTTTGCATTTCATTACTTTGGCCGTAGGTATAACTGTATAATGCCGTCGGAACAGCCGATGACCGGAGTTCATAAAAAGCCCAAGGATAAAGAAAAGGACAGGCATCCGAGGTCCAGAACCGACGAAGCCTCTTCTAGGCCAGTCGCCGGTTCTGAGTGAGGCTCTTTCGCAGCCTCTGACACCCGCTACCTCAGAGCCACAGGCCGCCTTCGACTCCCACATGGAGATAACTAGGCCTCTGGATACTCAAGGTATTGGGCCCTTGGAAACTAATTCCTCAGATGGGTCCGGAGCCGCTGAGTAGGCATCGGCTTCTGAGGGTGTTTTCAGACCTACTCAACTTTATATCAAGCCAACTTCAGCATCCAAGACAAAGACTAAAACAGTTTTAAAGACAAGGAAACAAGTACAGCATTCGCCAGGACAGACTTCCATGCCTAAGAAACAGATGCTCAAAATGGCCGAAGACCTAATTACTTTGATCAGGGGTTCCCATCCCCCTCCTGATAAGAGGCCTAGGCAAGACATTGAACATGGATTCCTCTGATCAGGTTTCCATTTCCTCTGACTCCTCTTCAGAACAGGGATATTCATTCCTCCCTATGAGGATTCTGATGCTGCAGAATCTATTCCTTCAGCTTCTCCTCCTGAGGATTACTCCTTTGTGGAAACCCTGCATACCATGAGGGAGCATTTCCACTGGGAGAGCCAAGATTATTCAGAATCTAAGAAAAGGCTCAGAGACTTTCTTCTACTACCTCAGCACAGACCTCTTGCTATTCCACCTGTTCTAGATATTGTAGATTATGTATTTTCAGAGTCCGGACTGTCTCCCGAGACTTTACCTCCAGCAGCTGTTAAGCCAGACAGATACTACAGGGTTCCAGATTCTCATAAATTAAATTTCTATACAAAAACCCTGCTGCTGACCCAGAAACTATATCTCTGGATCCCAAAGGGGTCAAGGCCTCTACTGAAAAAAACCCTGTCCCCTCAGATAGGGATTCAAGAGCACTGGACAGATAGGGGGAAAAAGTTTACACTTCTGCTACCTTGGCTGTAAGGGTTTTAAATTGTCAGTTTCATATGCTTAAATATCAGCAATACTTAATGTCACTGTTAAAGCAGAAAATATTGACAAATTCTGAATGCTGTGAGAACAAGGAAATGCAGGATTTATTGCATGCAGCTGAACAAGTGGGAAAGCATACTTTGCAATGTGGTTTTGATTCACTGGAGGCCTCTTGCAGGGCCGCAGTTACAGGTTCTGTCATTAGAAGGCATGCTTGGTTAAAGGAACAGAATCTGCCTGATCATGTTAAAGCAAAATTATTGGATGCTCCATTACAGCATGATACTTTGTTTGGTGTTAAGGCAGAAGAGGTGTTGAAGAAAATGGAGGATAAAGCTAAATCAATGCAGACAGTAAAGGATTTCTTGCAGGTACAGCCACCCAGATTTAGCAGGAACTGACCTTCTAAAAATTGATCCTTTCCAGTGTTAAACAGGCCACAAAGAGACAGATACAAACACCCTGGAGGTAGACAACAGCCCCAGGGCTCATACAGGCCCAAATAATGGAGTGCTTCTACCTCCAAAAGCGGAGAAGAAAAATCACAGCCTCATAGGAAACAGTCCCAATGACTTCCCTCTGCCAATGCCAAGCACATATCTTTTGGCAGCACCCGTAGGGGGAAAGCTAGCACTTTTTCCGCAAAATTGGCACATGATCACCTAGGACAAATGGGTCTTAAATATAGTCTCTCAGGGCTACAGGTTCCACTTTCACACCCTTCCAAAGGCAAAAGGTATGCCAGACCTGCCACACAATCAATGGGCAGAGGCACAAAAACAAGTTTCGTCTCTCATGGACATGAGGACTATTCAGCCAGTGCTACAACAAGAGCAGGGGCAAGGATTTTCCTCAAGAATTTTCTTAGTACCAAGAAAGGACAAAGCCTGGAGGCCAATTCTGGATCTGTCTATTCTAAATACTTTTCTGGATGTTCCAAAATTCAAAATGTTGACTCTGCAGCCGCTTCTGCCCATGTTGGGCAAGAAGGCTTGGCTGATAACTTTGGACCTCAGAGGCATACCTGCATGTCCCAATCAGACAGTCTTGCAGAAGATACCTCAGATTCATAGCTGGCTCAATGCACTACCAATTCTGTGCACTGCCCTTTGGCTTACCTACTGCGCCCAGGGTCTTCACAAAATGCCTGGCACCAGTAATTGCACTTTGCAGACAAAGAGGAATTCAAATATATCCCTACTTGGATGACTGCCTTATTCAAGCAGAGACCAAAGACATTCTACTAAAGCATCTGGCGTTTGTAAAATGATTACTAATTTGCCTAGAGTACACAGTAAACGAGAAGAAATCAAAACTAGTACCCTCTCAAGATATAATATTCCTGGGTGTAAGCTTAAATACAACTGCCCAGATGGCTTATCTCACGCCAGGCAAACAAAGGCAACTGACTTCTTACTTCGAAAGCATGGCAACAAAGGCCCAGTTATCTGCAAGAAAAATTCTACAGGCTCTGGGCTACATGGCATCCTGCATTCTACTAATTCCATATGCAAAACTGCATATGAGGAAACTACAATGGTATCTAAAAAGTGTTTGGACTCAACATTGCCACAGCCTGGAAACATTAATTACTCTGATTCCCTGCCTGCAGCAGGAGTTTCGATGGTGGGCACAGGCCTGTCACCACAACAAGGGACAGCCATTCACTTTACCCACAGCCAGGCAGACACTAAGAACAGATGCATCAGATTATGCCTGGGGGACACACATGGCAGGAAAATGTATTCAGGGCGCATGGCCCACAAGCCAAATGCATCTTCATATCAATCAAAAAGAGATGCTAGCCATACAGAATGCCCTGACAGCCTTCAAGGACCTACTTCATCCAGGACAACTGCTGATAGACGGACAATACTACAGTCATGTGGTACATAAACAAACAAGGAGGCACACATTCCTACCCCCTCTGCAGACAAGCCATGACTTTGTGGAACACAGCATTGACTTATCAAGTACACCTGCAAGCACAATTCTTGCCAGGAAAGACAAATACTTTGGCAGACGAACTAAGCAGAAATCTCATGGATCCTCACGAGTGGAAACTACATCCACAAATCTTCAGCATGATAACAGGGAAATGGGGACACCCAGACATAGATCTATTTGCCTCCCCTCACAACTGCCAGCTACAGAGATTCTGCACTTGGACTTATCACAAACAAGCATGGAAAGTGGACGCCCTTTCATTCAGCTGGAAAGCCCTTACAGTATATGCCTTCCCTCCTCTGCCTCTCCTCCCCAAGGTACTCCTAAAGGTCAGACAAGACAAAAATGATCCTGATTGCCCCAGACTGGCCACACCAGCACTGGTACCCAATCCTAAAGAGCTTGTCTCAAGGCCCAGCCTGGACATTACCTCAAATCCCTCATTTGCTGACCCAACAAAACAATCGGATCCTGCACACCCAACTCAGAACCCTACATTTGGCTGCATGGTGGATAATGTAACCATTCAGAACACACCTCTCTCTAAAGCAGTTATGGATGTTATTTTGGAGGCCAGGAGGCCCAGCACCAGAAAATCTTATGCAGAAAAATGGAGGAGATTCTGTGCTTGGAACCAGGCACAAGGAATTGACACACTTGTACCAAATATTCCTCAGATTTTACAATATCTAACTGAGATGCTGGACAAAGGCCTATCCTTCTCATCAATTAAGATCCATGCCTCTGCCATTTCAGTTCATTACAATACGGACCCACCTATTTTTTCTCATCCACTGCTAAGGCAGTATCTCAGAGGGGCCAAAAACATAAGACCTCCAAGGAGTGCTCCAATACCTGCATGGGACCTCAATTTTGTCTTGGAAAAACTCGCACTGCCTCCTTTTGAGCCAGCCAATACAGCTGAGATAAAATACTTTATCATGGAAAACAGCTGTTCTCCTAGCAATAACTTCAGCAAGAAGAGTCTCAGAGTTACAGGCACTAATGGCTGTGGAACCTTTTATTATTTTTCATCCGGACAGGGTTTCTCTAAGGACAAACCCAACTTTTATGCCTAAGGTAGTGTCCAGTGTGGCTCTTAACCAAACCATACATTTGCCTACCTTTTATCCAAACCCGCAGAATAAGGGGGAGAGACTTCTGCATTCTTTGGACATACACAGACAGCTATGCTTTTACTTGGACAAAACTAAAGCTTTCAGAAAGACTGAGCAACTCTTAGTGGCATATGCTGCAGGATCGCAAGGAAAAGCTATTTCAAAGCAGACTTTTTCAAAATGGATAGGCCACTGCATTCGTTTCTGCTATTAACAACATGGCAAACCAGTGCCTAAGGGCATTAGGCCACATTCTACCAGAGCAGCAGCCACTTCAGCAGCCTTCCTTAGAGGAGTACCAACCAATGACATTTTGGGGGCTGCAATCTGGACTTCAGTGCACACTTTTACAAAGCACTACCACTTACCTCTTAACTCTAAATCCAGAGCAGGCTTTGCCACTGCAGTTCTGCAGGGCCTCATAGCCACCCCTAATTCTATTTAGGACCAGCCACCCAACCTCAGCTTTGGGATTCAACCCAAGTGTAATGACTGCAACAGTGAAACACAATGAACATAGTACAGTTGTGTACCTACCATAAATGTAGATGTTCGAGTGTATTCACTGTTGCAGTCCAGGTTACCCTCCCACCATCCCCCTTTCATTGCTGGGACTTATCTGTACTTCTCTATTCTATACAGCCTATGTGGTGTATTTGCTTGTAGATGAAGGTTATGTGCATGCTTTTTTATTATCAGAATTTTTTAACCTACCTTTTTGGGGGCACCTGACATCTGGGGCAAGAAAAACTGAAGAAAATGGCGTGTGCTGCATCTTTTATACCCCCTGGCGCACTGACGTCAGGGAAGAGGCGACAGCAACCAACGCCGGACCAGGACTTTGGAATTCAGGCCGACTGCGGGTAGCCTGCCAGCAGGATAACCCAAGTGTAATGACTGCAACAGTGAATACACTCGAACATCTACATTTATGATAGGTACATAACTGTACTTTTATACGTCTGCAACCTTGGCAATTAGGCCTTAAACTGCCAGTTTCATATGCTTAAATATCAACAGCATGTTATGGGCTTATTGAAACAGAAAATGATGTTGATTTCTGATTGTGTGGAAAATAAAGAATTACAGGAATTATTGCATGCAGCTGAAAAGGTTGGAAAGCATACTTTGCAATGTGGTTTTGATTCCTTGGAGGCCTTTTGCAGGTCTGCAGTTACTGGATCTGTGAATAGAAGGCATGCCTGGCTCAAGGAGCAAAATTTCCTGGTCATATTAAAGCTAAATTGTTGGATGCCCCTTTGCAGCATGATAGACTGTTTGGCAATTAGGCAGAAGAGGTTTTAAAGAAAATGGAAGACAAAGCTAAATCTAGGCAAACTGTAAAAGATTTCTTACAAGTGCAGCCACCCAGGTTCAGTAGGCACTGGCCTACTAAAAATTGGTCCTTTCCTGTGTCCAACAGAGCCTCTCAAGGCAAATCCAGGTGCTCAAAAGGCTCTAGATACCAATCACAGGGTTCTTACAGGTTAAAGCAATGTGGTGCCTCCACCTCCAAATCTGGAGGAAACAAAGCGCAACCCTACAGTAAGCAGTCTCAGTGACTTCCCCCTACATTCACCAAGCACTTACCTTTTGGCAGCCCCCTTGGGGGGAAAATTAGCACTTCATGCTCAAAATTGGAAGTTAATTACCCAGGACAAGTGGGTATTAAACATAGTATCCCAGGGGTACAGATTTCATTTCCATACTTTGCCAATTCCAAACGGTTGGCCAGATGTGCCACAAAATCAATGGGCAGAGGCTCAGAAACAAGTTATGTCCCTCATGGATATGGGGGCTATTCAACCAGTACCAGAAAAGGAAAAAGGACAAGGTTTTTATTCAAGACTTTTCCTGGTACCCAGAAAAGACAACGCCTGGCATCCAATACTGGACTTATCAATTTTGAACACGTTCCTGGACATTCCAAAATTCAAAACTTCACAACAGCTGCTGCCTATACTGGACAGGAATGCTTGGTTAGTGACTCTAGACTTAAAAGAGGCATACCTGCATATCCCAATAAGGGAATCGTGCAGAAGATACCTCCGCTTCAAGGCAGGATTTTTGCATTACCAATTCTCTGCACTGCCCTTTGGCTTATCTACTGCACCCAGGGTCTTTACAAAGTGCCTGGCACCAGTAATTGCATTCTGCAGACAAAGACGTATACAAATGTATCCTTATCTTGACGACTGTCTCATTCAAGCAGAGAGCAAGGACGCACTTCAACATCTGGCATTTGTAAAAAGGCTTCTAACTTGCCTAGGGTACACAATAAACAAAAAGAAATCCCAACTGGTACCCTCTCAAATAATTACACTCCTGGGTGCAAGCTTGAATACAACTGCCCAGATGGCTTACCTTAAGCCAGACAAACAAAAGTAACTGACAACATACTTCAAACAGATGGCAACAAAAGCCCAGTAATCTGCAAGACAAATTCTGCAGGCTTTGGGGTTCATGGCATCCTGCATTCTACTAATTCCATATGCAAGACTGCATATGAGGAAACTTCAATGGTACCTAAAAAGTTTATGGAGTCAACATTGTCACAGTCTGAAAACAATGATTCCTCTCATTACCTACCTACAACAGGAGTTTCTTTGGTGGGCAGAGACATATCACCAAAACAAGGGACTGTCATTCACTCTACCCCCTGCCATCCAAACCCTAACTTCAGATGCATTAGATTATGCTTGGGGGGGAGCCCACCTGGTGGGGAGATGCATTCAGGGCATATGGAGCCCAAAAGAAATGCATCTGCATATCAACCAGAAAGAGATGCTAGCTGTTCAGAATGCTCTGGCAGCCTTCAAGGACTAACTTCATCCTGGACAACTATTGATAAAGACTGACAATACCACAGTTATGTGGTATATAAACAAGGAGGGGGGTACACATTCCTACCCCCTTTGCAGACTAGCCATGGCATTGTGGACTTACCAAGTACATCTTCAAGCTCATTTCCTGCTAGGAAAACAAAATAATCTGGCAGATGACCTAAGCAGAAATCTTATGGACCCGCACAAGTGGAAACCAGATCCACAAATCTTCTGCATGGTAACACAGAAATGGGGGAGCCCAGACATAGATCTATTTGCCTCTCCCCAAAATTGTCAACTGGACAAATTCTGCACAAGGACTTATCACAGACAAGCATGGAAAGTGGATGCCCTATCCTTCAGTTGGAAAAACCTATCAGTCTATGCTTTTCCCCCTCTGCCTCTTCTCTCCAAGGTCTTACTAAAGGTCAGACAGGAAAAAACAAAAATGATCCTGATTGCTCTGGACTGGCCTTGCCAGCACCGGTACCCATTTCTAAGGAATATGTCTCAACTCCCTCCTTGGTACTTGCCTCAAATACCTCATCTACTGTCTCAACAGAACAATCAAATTCTGCACACTCAGCTCCAAACTCTGAACCCTGCAGCATGGCTGATCATTTAATTATTCAAACAACACCTCTCAGTAAATCTGTGATAGATGTCATTTTGGAAGCCAGAAGGCCTAGTACTAGAAAATCTTATGCTGATAAATGGAAGAGATTCTGTGCTTGGAACCAAGCACAAGGAACGGACACAGCAAAACCAAATATCCCTCAGATTTTACAATATTTGACTGAAATGCTTGACAAAGGCCTATCTTTTTCTTCAATAAAAATCCATGCCTCTGCCATATCGGCCCATTACAACACGGAGCCTCCTCTCTTTTCTCATCCTGTGTTTTAAACAGTATCTTAGAGGGGCCAAAAATTTAAGGCCTCCCAGAAGATCATCAACACCTGCATGGGACCTCAATTTTGTACTGGAAAAACTCACTCTGCCTCCTTTTGAACCAGCAGTTACTGCAGGTATAACACTTTTATCTTGGAAAACAGCTTTCCTATTGGCAATCATTTCAGCAAGAAGGGTTTCAGAACTACAGGCTCTCATGGCTGTGGAGCCTTTTATTACATTTTTACCCAGACAGGGTGTCCCTCAGGGCCAATCCTTCTTTTATGCCTAAGGTGGTATCCAGTGTTGCTCTTAACCAAACAATTCACCTGTCAACTTTTTACCCAAATCCGCAAAACAAGGGGGAGCGGGTTCTGCATTCATTGGATATACACAAACAACTAAGATTATACTTAAACAGCAGCAAACCTTTAAGAAAGTCAGAGCAACTACTGGTGGCATTTGCTGCAGGATCAGAGGGGAAGGCTGTATCAAAGCAGACTATTTCTAAGTGGATAAGCCACTGCATTCGTTTCTGCTACTTGCACCATGGTAAACCTGTGCCCAAGGGGATCAGGTCACATTCCACCAGGGCTGCCTCTACCTCAGCAGCTTTTCTCCGAGGAGTTCCAACCAAAGACATTCTAGAGGCTGCTACTTGAAGCTCGGTTCATACCTTCACAGAGCATTATCATTTGCCTCTCTTCTACAAATCCAGGGCAGACTTTGCCACTGCAGTTATGCAGGGCCTTATAGCCACTCCTAATGCTATCTAGTTCCATCCATAGCTTTGGGATTCTACCCAAATGTAATGACTGCAACAGTGAAACACGAAGAACATAGTACAGTTGTGTACACTTACCATAAATGTAGATGTTCGAGTGTATTCACTGTTGCAGTCTGAGTTACCTACCCACCATACCCCTTTTCTATAACTTCTCTTTCCTTCACTATATTCTAAAGCCTTTGTGGTGTATTTGCTTTTAGATGAAGGTAAAGTTTATGTTGCTAAAAGTGCATTTACATACATTTCTGTTTATATATATATATATATATATATATATATATATATATATATATATATATATATATATATATATGTATTTTTTTTTTTTTTTTTTTTGCTCCCCACTTGGGGGGGCACCTGACATCTGGGGCAAGAAAAACTAAATAAAATGGCGTCAGCTGCATGTTTTTACCCCTGTGACCGACGCAGGCCCCAAGACTTTGTTATTCAGACCGACTGAGGGCAGCCTGCCAGCAGATTACCCGAATGTAATGACTGCAACAGTGAATACACTCGAACATCTACATTTATGGTAAGTGTACAGAACTGTACTTTATGAATGCTCACCAGGTGTGTCATGCAGCAAGTAGTTTTGGGACAGGTTGCTTGCTGATGAATGATAGAGCACATTTGGAGTGAGTGTGGTCCCCATCTGGACTGCCAAGGTATGGAGGTGACCCTGGACAGAGGTGATAGTGATGCAGTCTTCAGAACATTTTGCCAGCTACATCAGCCTGGCCTGAAACTGCAGCCATACGTCTGTACCCTTGTATGGCCAAGGTGGGTATTTAACAACATCCTCTTGTAGGTATCTTTGGACATCAGTTGAGCCACCATTGCTGTCAGCAGGTGGCTCTACGCAAGGTTTCTGAATGTTATAAGTCTACTTGCTGTGCAGAATGTGTAGTAATCCCTGCAGCAGTTGCTTTATCAAGTAAGTCATGCAGTTTGCATAAAACCTGTTTAGTGGCTTCTTGTTCCTAAATCACTGACCTGTGCATCCACTGATCAATGCCAGGGTTCACAACCAGATTCGCAAATGTCCTGGAGTCATGACAGTGGTGGCCACCTACATGCCTTTCCCCAGTTGTTGGTGCATGCACCCCAGAAGCAGTATGCCTCATGAAAGCTGTCTGTTGTGACTGCTCTGTTTAGAGTGAAGCTAACATTGACAGAACATCAAGAACTAAATACAGGGGATGATGAAGGTTCAGTCTGGCCCTCATTAGTCTTTGCTATGTGTATAGTACTATCATCAGTAGCTACAAATGACTTGCTGACATCAGGCACGTACTGTTCTGTTGTACTGTGTACCCTCCAGTAGTGGAACCTTTGAAAGCAGAAAGATAATATTCTTGTGGCAGTGATAGAACATGTGTGTGATTATCTCAACCCCATGCTAAATATAGATGTTCTTCGTCTCACATTGCTGCAGTCATAACCTGTGGGGGTAGTCCGCTGTCCTCGGTCGGCCCGAATACCAAAGAGTTAGGCTGGTGGTCATGGGCGCCCGGAGCTGACGTCAGTACGTAGTAGTACTTAAGCGCATGACCGACGCCACATCCCCAGTCTTTCTTGCCGCGTGGTCCGAAGCAGAAGCAGCGTTTGCAAGTGCCGTTTGGCGTTCTGAAATTTTCAAATATCGAGTTTCAGACCGAAGACCAAGTTGGGCTAAGTACCCCGTTGTGGAAAATTTTTGTCTTTTCTTGCCTCAGTTAATCCGGATGTCAGAAAAAGTTAATAATTGTATTTCTTGTGGGAAACAGATACCTCATAGGGACTATCATTCTCTCTGTATTCCTTGCTTGGGGCCTGAACACGACGTAGTCGGGTGTCGCTTTTGCGCTAGATTTAATAAGCGCACCATTAAATCAAGATTAGACTGTGCCAGGCTTGTTTTCAATAAGCGGTGTAACTACAACATGCCGTCGGATCCTCCGACGCCCGCTACCGCTAAAAAACGTAAAGATAAATCTTTAAGGTCTAAACCGGATGAGTCGTCCGTTGCGGACGCCGGTTCTATGGAACCTCCGGTTGAATCTGTGGATCCGGCCGAGGTCTTGGCTGAATCCCAGGGGGAACCTTTACTTTTGCAGGAGTTGGCCTCTCAGGAGTTAGGCCAGGCTGAGGGTGCTTCTCAGGTATCTGTAGTTCCATCCTTACAAAAGGTTATTAGGCCTTCTACCTCAGTGGCTAAAGGCCATGCTAAGCCTAAACCTGGTCTTTCTGGTACTGGCCATAGTCCTAGTTCTTCAGCTTCTGTTCCTAAAAAACATATGTTGAAAATGGCAGAGGATTTGATTACTTTGATCAGGGGATCTTTGCCCCCCCCAGAGAAGAGGCCTAGGGTGGAGACAGATTTAGAGGGAATGGAGCATTCTTCAGACTACTCTGAGTCCTCAGCTGAGGATAT
Source organism: Protopterus annectens (assembly GCF_019279795.1). NCBI lineage: Eukaryota > Metazoa > Chordata > Ceratodontiformes > Protopteridae > Protopterus > Protopterus annectens. The sequence goes on along the minus strand of NC_056743.1, from coordinate 909,453,203 downwards.
TCAGGATTACCCTCCCTATTCAGATTCGGATGCAGAGGATTCCTGTCCTCCTGCTTCTCCTCCAGAGGATTTTTCCTTTTCTGAAACTTTACATTCCGTGAGAGAACATTTCAAGTGGGAAGGTCAGGATTTTTCAGATTCTCGAAAAAGGCTTAGGGAATTTTTGTTTTTACCACAACATAGGCCTTTGGCTATTCCCCCGGTCTTAGATGTTGTTCAGGATGTTTTTTCTGAAGCTTCACTTAATCCTGATTCTTTACCCCCTGCCCCTGTCAAGCCAGACAGATATTACAGAGTTCCAGAAGCACATAAATATTTGTATAAGAGTCCTAGAGCTGACCCGGAAACTATTATTCAAGGGCCGAAGGGTGTCAGGGCTTCTGTGGTTAAGAATCCAGTTCCTTTGGATAAAGATTCTAGAGCATTGGATAGGTGGGGGAAAAAAGTGTACACCTCTTCTACGTTGGCTATGAGGGCTTTAAATTGCCAGTTTCATATGCTGAAGTATCAGAACTTTTTGTTAGGCCAATTGAAATCTAAGGTGGATGCTTTATCTGAGGGTATAGAGTGTAAGGAATTGCAGGAGTTGGTTCATGCTTCAGATCAAGTTGGAAAACATTCCTTGCAGTGTGGTTTCGATGCTCTTCAGGCTTCATCCAGGGTGGCTGCTACTGGTTCAGTTATTCGTAGACATGCCTGGCTTAAGGATCAAAATTTGTCAGAGCCTGTTAAAGCTCGGATTTTGGATGCTCCTCTTCAATCTGAAGTTCTTTTTGGTTCTCCTGTGGAGTCAGTTTTGAAAAAGATGGAAGATAAAGCTAAGTCTATGCAGACGGTCAAGGATTTTTTGCAGGTGCAGCCCCCTAAGTTTAGCAGGAATTGGCCTGCTAGAGGATGGTCCTACCCTTCTTCGGATTTTCAGTCTAAGGGCAGGTCTAGACGTGGTAGAGGCAGGGCTCACGCTCAGGGTTCTTTCAGACCTAGGACTTGGAGTTCTCCTGCACAGTCTTCTGGTGAGGGCAGGGGTCAGCCTTTTCGTAAACAGACCCAATGACCTGTATCTTCAGCTGCCAGATCCTTCTTTTCTGGCAGCTCCTCTAGGAGGAAAGTTGGCACTTTTCAAACAAAACTGGCATTTGGTCACCCAGGACAAATGGGTGTTGGAAATAATAAATCAAGGTTACAAGTTTTACTTTCACACTTTTCCTCCTTTCAAAGGCATGCCGGATGTGCCTCCTCAGCAAAGGCTGGAGGCTCAGGAGCAAATTTCTTTGCTTTTACAGATGGGAGCTATCCAGGTGGTACCTCCGTCAGAAATAGGCCTAGGGTTTTATTCCCGTCTATTCCTAGTGCCAAAGAAAGGAAACACTTGGAGGCCAATTCTGGATTTGTCCATTCTCAATACCTACCTAGACATTCCAAAGTTCAAGATGTTAACATTACAACAACTCCTGCCTATGCTAGGCAAAGATCACTGGATGGTAACCCTGGATCTCAAAGAGGCCTATCTTCACATTCCTATCAGGCCCAGCTGCACAGTTCTCTGCACTGCCCTTTGGTTTATCAACTGCGCCCAGGGTGTTCACAAAAGTTCTGGCTCCTGTAATAGCTTTCTTCAGACAGAGGGGAATACAAATTTATCCTTATCTGGACGATTGCCTGATTCTTGCTCAAGACAAAGACAAGTTACTTCAACATCTGCAGTATGTAATGGCAGTTTTAAGGTGCCTAGGGTATTCTGTGAACGAAATAAAGTACAGTCTAGTACCCTCTCAGGACATGTGCTTTCTGGGTGTGAGACTGAATACAGCTTCTCAGATGGCCTTTCTGACCCCGGACAAACAAAGAACTCTTCACCTATACTTCAAGCAGTTATCAGTACTGTCCAGGCTGACTGCAAGGACAGTCCTTCAAGCCTTGGGGTTCATGGCATCTTGCATTCTAGTACTTCCCAATGCCAAACTGCATATGAGGAAGCTACAATGGTATCTCAAAACTGTATGGACTCAACACTGCCACGATTTGGACACTGCCATTCGGATAATACCTTGCATCCAGAAGGAATTCTTGTGTTGGGCGCAGGAATGTCACCTAAACAAGGGACTCTCTGTGACCCGACCAGAGGCGAGTCAGATCATAACGACGGATGCCTCGGACTTGGCTTGGGGAGCACACTTCAATGGGAAATGGATTCAAGACACGTGGCCTCCCAGACTACAACATTTGCATATCAACATGAAGGAGATGTTGGCAGTCCAATTTGCCCTGATGGCCTTCAAGGACTTACTTCAACCAGGACAGGTGTTGATTCGAACAGACAACACAACAGTCATGTGGTACATCAACAAGCAGGGGGGAACCCATTCTTACCCTCTTTGCAGACAAGCAATGATATTGTGGGAGAATGCTCTGAGTTTGCACATCACTCTTCAAGCACGGTTTCTGCCAGGAGCACAGAACTCCCTAGCAGATGTATTGAGCAGACAAATTGTGGACCCCCACGAGTGGAAATTGGATCCTCAGGTATTCCAACAGTTGACAGTGGCTTGGGGAACTCCAGACATAGATCTGTTCGCTTCTCCACTAAATTTCCAACTACCAAAATTTTGCACAAAGATGTTTCACCCAAAAGCTTGGAAAGTGGATGCTCTATCTTTCAGTTGGAACAACCTTCACGTCTATGCTTTCCCTCCTCTGCCTCTCCTTCCCAAGGTACTCTTGAAAGTCAGATGGGACAAGCCTTGCATGATTCTAATAGCACCGGATTGGCCACGTCAGCACTGGTATCCTCTGCTGAGGAGTTTAATTCAGGAGCCTCCTTGGCCTTTGCCACAGATTCCTCACTTGTTGTCCCAGTCAAGCAATCATTTGCTCAATGTCAGGGTGCAGTCCCTGCACCTAACAGCCTGGTATTCTGTTTTAGAGCCTGTGGGGTCTCAGCTTCCTCAACAGGTTTTAGATGTCATTTTGGAAGCCAGGCGGCCCATTACTAGAAAAGTTTATGCTGATAAATGGAGGAGATTTTTTCTTTGGAGCACAGCAAAGGGCTTTGATGTCTCAGTACCTAATTTGAGTTTTACGCTACAATACCTTACTGAATTACTGGACAAGGGTTTGTCATTTTCCTCTGTGAAGGTTCATGCAGCAGCCATTTCTGCTCACTATGAATGTGACCCTCCTTTATTTTCTCATCCTTTGTTTAAGCAATTTCTTAGAGGGGCAAAAAATATAAGACCCCCACGTAGAGCTCCTACTCCTTCCTGGGATCTCAATTTTGTGTTGGAAAAGCTTACTTTACCTCCTTTCGAACCTGCAGCTACGTCCGAGGTGAAGTTTTTGTCTTGGAAAACTGCTTTTTTGTTGGCCATTACCTCTGCTAGGAGGGTCTCTGAATTGCAGGCACTCATGGCAGTTGAACCTTTTCTGGTATTCCATAAGGATAGGGTGTCTTTGCGTACTAACCCTACTTTTATGCCTAAAGTGATTTCTAATGTGGCCTTGAACCAGTCTATTCATTTGCCTACTTTTTATGCTGATCCCCAAAATAAGGGGGAAAAAGTCTTGCATTCTTTGGACATTCACAGGCAGCTACGTTATTATTTGAGCAGAACTAAAGAGTTCAGGCAGACTCAACAGTTATTTATTTCTTTTGCTCTGGCTTCTCAGGGGAAAGCTGTTTCAAAGCAAACTATTTCTAAGTGGATTGGTCATTGTATTGCTTTTTGTTATTCTCATCATGGGAAGAATGTTCCTGCTGGGATCAGACCTCATTCCACTAGGGCTACTGCCACATCTACTGCCTTTTTGAGGGGGGTAGCTACTAAGGATATTTTGGAAGCAGCTACTTGGAGTTCAGTACACACTTTTACTAAGCATTACCATCTCCCTCTTTATTCCAAGTCTAGGGCTGGGTTTGCCACTGCAGTTTTACAGGGCATGTTAGCAGCTCCTAATGCTTTTTAGTTGCCAGCCTCCCTTTTCCTTTGCTTTGGGATTCTACCCACAGGTTATGACTGCAGCAATGTGAGACGAAGAACATAGTACAGTTTTGTACCTACCATAAATATAGATGTTCGAGGATCCACATTGCTGCAGTCCTATTTTCCCTCCCTCCTTCCCCTCTATTGTTTGGGGTTGCTGTTTTTCTCTTTGGGATAATTGTTATTTTTTCACTTGTGGTTGTTGGTTATTTACTATTTTGGCTCTGGCCTTTCCTTTTTAAGGCCTTCTGACATCTGGGGCAAGAAAGACTGAGGATATGGTGTCGGTCATGCACTTAAGTACTACTACGTACTGACGTCAGCTCCGGGCGCCCATGACCAACGCCAGCCTAACTCTTTGGTATTCGGGCCGACCGAGGACAGCGGACTACCCCCACAGGTTATGACTGCAGCAATGTGGATCCTCGAACATCTACATTTATGGTAGGTACAAAACTGTACTTTATACATGCCAGTTTTGGGAAGAATATACAGCAGCACCCTTATCGTGTAGCGCAGGTTGTTACAGCTTCATTGCCAAGGTAGCCAGAGAACAGATATGCATATGTTTTCTGTACCTTTTCCAACTAGTGACTCACTGTCAAACAGTGATGAAACATGCTATTACTAACGTGGTGCATTCCCTGCAGATATTTGAGTAGTCACCGATAGCCTTGCAGCAAAGTCCATCACCAATGTTTTTTCAGGGATAGTATACAATAAGCCCCTTAATACAAAATCATGTTTTTTAGACCCTTCTTTCAAGGAAGCATACACCTTCATATAGTCTTATTTTTGGCAATTTGTCATGCTCTGTCTGCATTAAATTTGTCTCTTGATATAACACCATTTGTAGGTCTTGCTTCTTCAGGACTCCCATAATTGTACCCATTTTAATGGGATTTCCCATCCCATTAATATTCCAAGAAATTAATCTGATAAACATTTTTTTTAAATGTGTCCGTGGGGAAACATCACATTACAGGAAGTGACTACATGGAGTCACTCTCAACTTCCTCCCAGACCCATTTCCACATAAGACTTTCCTGAACCATGTGCACAATCCTAACCTTTATTTTTTATTTATTTTTTTTAATTATTATTTCACATTTTGTTTTGCTGTCTTATTGCAGAGTTTGGCGAGTCCACTGGGGCTAGAGGATATCCATCTTCACTGGGAAGCCAGTGCAATATATTTCACTTATTATTCAGGGGTATATGGGATATTTTCCTGGAAAGAAAGATTGTATTGATCACAATAAGATAGTTGTAGAGTAGAAAAGATTGATACCTTACCAAGCATGCCTCGCTTGTGCTGGAGTTGAATGTGGTTGATTGGATGAAATTAAAACACTGGTGAGTTATTGACCAATAACATAGTTTGGTATATTTTTAGGAGCGGTGGAGCCATGCCCCTTGAACCTGGATGGACAGAGTACTAGATGGGAATAAATTCATATTGATGGGATGAGTTTAAGGACGGTTTAAGAAAGTCATTGAAATAATACTGTCATAAGAAAATAAGCTTTTATAAGCTTGCATTAGATGAATTGAAGCACTGACGGAAGCAACAGCAGATGACAGTACTTAGAAGGGACTTAGAGGACAATATTAGACTGCTGCAGATAGAAATTAAAGGTATTTTGGAAAGAGTATGTGAATGTAAAGGGAGAAGAATTCTGAAGGTCTTTCTGTGTAACTCATCCAAAGCAAAAAAAAAAAAAAAAAAAAGAGGCACTCAGGCTGAAAGAATTAAAGGAAAAATGGGCCTATCAGATCCAATGCCTAGATAGAAGACGGTCGTAATCTAATCCAAAAAATTAATAATTAAGATGAGGCAGGAGTTTAAGGAGAGGTGGATCTGTCTGATCCAGGGCTCAAAGAATGGGCATTTGGAATCCAACCCCCTGGACCATCCAAGAATTTTTCAGCAGTACTTACAACAGCTTTATACTACAGCAGGGATGGTAGGCATGGAGGGGGTTGATATTAAGCAATCTTTAGAAGGCTAGCATTTATTGACTGTGGAGTTGTATCGGGGAATAGTCAATGTTAAGTTGTCAATCTCGCCTTCATTCTTGTTGGATGGGTTCCGACTCTGCCTATTACTAAAGCTCGGGAGCTATTTTTACCGGCTCGAGGCTATCCTATGTCCCATAATGCTAGGCGTGATATACCCAGATCTCATTTGCCACTTCAGCTATGAGGTTGCATCTTTTTGCCGGCTCCAGGTTGTATTAATATTTTTCTTGTTTTTAGTCAGCCTTTTGGGTTAAAATCTTAGCGATAGTGTTTTATAGATACTACCCTTTAGATCCCTGTTTAGGATTCCCTCTTAGGTAGTTTTTTTATACAGTTTTCCCCTCACCTAATAGTTAGGCCCTTGGCCAAACCTCTTCCATACTTTTTTGTCTGTAGATATATGTGTGCCTAGTTAAATTATATTAATAAGTGTGGGGGTTTTTTTTGTTTATTCTGGTCTGTTACAACCTTTTTGTGTGTGTGTGTGTTTGGCTGATTGTGACTAGACCTCCCTGAGTTGTCCTTTTCTGCCCGTCATCCTTGTTTCAGGATGTCGAAAGACACCAAGGTCTCGGGCTTCAAGAATTGTGACTCGTGCATTAAGAAGATGTCTCTTGACAGACAGTCACACTTCTTGTGTATATTGCTTGGGCCCTCTGCACCTGCAGGACTCTTGTTCTGCCTGCAATGCGTTCAGTCCAAGAGTCCTGCAGGAACGCAGAAACAAACTTATTTTGAGAGGCTTGTTAAAGCCTTGAGTTTCCCCGGCTAAGCCTTCGTCGGGTAAACCATCCAAGCCCGCCAAACCGTCGGCTCCATGTTCGAAGCCGTCGCCGCACGGTGCTACTACTACCACTGCATCGGTTCTGGCCGGAACCGATGATTCGAGGCTTCAGTCGGCTCCGACACTGCTGTCGGAGCAGTCTTTGAGCAAGAAGCGTTCCAGGTCTCCTTCCCTGGAATCTGTTCATTTGGCTCCGAAGTCTCCCTTGTTATCAGAGCGGAGTCACAGTTCCCATTCCTCTCAGTCTTCCAGGCTGTCGGACCATGACCTCGAGAGGGTGGTTAGCTGACTACTTAAGTCGCAGGCACTGGCCCAAATGTTGCATAGCCCTCCTCATCAGGCAGTGGCTTTCACTACTCCCTCTTCGATTCCTCCTCCGACTCTTCCTGTGAGTTCGGAGCCGGAGATCGTAGGGGTCGGGACCGTCAGAATGTCGGAGCCGATCCCACTCCTTTTGGCTCCAATCTCTTCCTTGGTTCCATCCTTGGAGGGATCCAGGTGCCGGGACTCTCTCGTCGGCTCGGAGGGGGCGAGTGGCATCGGACCCTTGTCCGACCCTGTTCTCCCTCTCGGAGCTTCGGCACAGGTGAGTTCGGCCCCATCTGCCTCGGAGCCGTCCCTCTCGGTGCCAGGAGGAGCCCTTGTCTCTTCGGAGTGGGGACCCCCTTCCCTGCCTGATAGGGGTGCCTTTGAGATCATGAGGAGTGTGCTGGCCCCTGTGCCTGCTCCACGGTCAGCTCCTTCGGCTCCTCCCTCTATGGTGCCTGCTTCAGTCTCTACCCGCTCTCCCGATCCCGAGCATGGAGAACCGACACTACAGGTAGCCCCATTGGGTGTATCCTCCTCTTCTGAGGCCTCCTCTGATCCTTCAGGGGAGCCCCCTCAAAAGGGAAAATGCAAGAGGAAGCATGTAGACTCCCCTGAGTCAGTCACATTGGACACTGACTTGGATGACTCAGAAGGGTCCCCAAGGTCCCCCTCTGAGGATGTCTCATTTTCTGACATCCTGGAGATTCTTAAGCAGAGGGAAAACTGGTCTGCCCTTAACCCTTCTGAGGATGAGTTGATGTACCTGGATGCGTTCGGTTCTCACCCTTCCACCTCCTGGGGGTGTCTGCCTTTCGACCCACTCATGGATGTGGTGGTTCGAAAGGTGTGGATGGCTCCAGATACTATGGAACCAATTCCCCAGAGGCCTACAAAATTTATTACAGCCCCTTCTGACTAGCAGTTTCTAACTAAGGGCGTCCCTGTTGATGCCATGGTGGTGGCAGCGGCCACTAAAAAGGAGTTGGCTGACCCTTCAGTACCTGTCCATCCTCCTAATAAGGAATCTAGGACTATGGACAGGTATGGAAAGCGGATGTTTTCCTCAGCGACCTTTGCTATGCGGTCGCTGAATTATTTGTGCCATTTCACCCGTCTCCAGAGAGACCTTCTCAAGGAACTGGGTGATACCTTACAGGACCCATCAGCTGCGGGGTCTCAGAAAAAGATCAATTCCCAGCTGGGGACCCTAAACTCTATTGTCAACTCCTCCATGCGGCTCATTTCCTATGCGACCGATGGAGCGAGTAGGGCTGCAGGCACGGGCGTTGCTCTAAGGAGACACGCCTGGATGCGGCTTTGCAATTTTCCTGACTCCTTCAAGGCATCCTTCACTAACACCCCCTTTGGTTCTGCTTTGTTTGGACCTCAAGTGAAGGATACATTGACCAGGTGCGAGCAGGAAGGCAAGACTCTCTCTGCCATAGGAGTCTGTTTTTCTACCCCTTCTAGACCATACTAAGGGTCAGAAAGGTGGGAAAATGTGATTCCGCAAATCTCAGGGAGTACTGCCTGACGCACATGGTGAGTTTCCCTCCAGAGGCAGAGGAGGGAACAATAATAGATGCCGCCCGAGGGGCAGGGGGGGTCCGCAGAATCAGGGTAGCAGAGAATCCTTCTCTGACAAACCCTTCCAGCACCCCTGAGGAGCTGCCTGACTGTCCACCTTCGGAGGCAGTTGGGGCAAGACTATCACTGTGTACCCAGAAGCCTGGCATTCTCTCACGCAAGACAATTGGGTACGGTCAATCATATCCGAGGGTTACAAAATTCCCTTTATTCATACCCCACAACTGCCAAAAGGGCCCCTTCCAGACATTCCACCCAGTCTGAGGGATCAAGCAGCACTAGAAATTTCAAAGCTGCTAGAAAAAAGAGCCATCCAGCCAGTCCCGGCATACCAACTAGGATCCAGAGTCTACTCCAAGTTCTTTTTGGTACCAAAAAAGACAGGGGACTGGAGACCTATTTTGGATCTCAGCAGGCTGAACAAGTTTGTTCAAAGAATGAAATTCCGGATGGTCACGCTTCAGTCCATTCTACCCTTCCTGGGTCAGGACAATTGGATGTGCTCTATAGACCTTCAGGATGCGTACTATCATATCAAAATGAACAGGCGCTCCAGGAGGTTTCTCCGCTTCCGGCTGGGAGCCAGTCACTACCAATTCAGAGCCCTGCCCTTTGGCCTCACCGCAGCCCCCAGGGTGTTTACTAAGGGTGTTTACTAAATGCATGGCAATGGTTGCGGCTCACCTGAGACTAAAAGGATTCCAGGTGTTTCCATACTTAGACGACTGGCTCCTTACTGCCACCACCAAGCATCAGCTACTCCATTCCAGAGATTATACTCTCCAAATTTGCAACGAGCTAGGTATCTCTATAAACTCCGAAAAGTCTGCCTTGTCACCTTGTCAGTCTATTACCTTCATGGACACCATTTTAAACGCTGTCGAACTGTCCGCAAAACTGCCTGTACAAAGGATCTCAGACATTCGAGGTCATGTTCAAATCCTACTACAAGAGAGCAGAGTCCAGGCCAGATTCGTACTAAAAAACCTAGATCTCATGGCAGTGGCTATCACATTACTTCCCCTAGCTCGTTTTCACATGCGGATCCTGCAATGGATGCTGTTTTCCCAGTGGGCCTTTCAACAGCTTCTAATGTCACACAGCATTCTAATCACTCAGTCATGCAAAAGACACCTTTCGTGGTGGATGGTCTCCCCTCAGGTTCTTCAGGGCAGACCCTTTGTCCTTCCTCCTCCTCCTGTGGCTACTGTGACAACGAATACTTCCCTGATTTTCAGGGCAGGACCGTCCAGGGCACATGGCAGCCTTTTGAAAGCCACCTGCACATAAATGTCTTGGAAATGAGAGCGGTACTTTTAGCGTTGCAGGCCCTTCAAGACTCTCTACCCACCGGGACTATTGCAGTTCAGACAGACAATATGTCTGTATTGTGGTACATCAACAAGCAGGGCAGAACCAGGTCCTATCCCCTATGTCGAGAAGTACTCAGACTGTGGTAGTGGGTGATCTCTTCTCAATGGTTTCTGGTAGCAACGCATATCCCCGGGAAGTCCAACATCATAGCAGACAGGCTGAGCAGAGCCATTCTCATGCCCCACGAGTGGTCTCTCAACCAGCTAGTAGCGGAAAAAATCTTCAGGAGGTGGGGTCAGCCTTGCTGCGATCTTTTTGCAACCCCTCAAAACAGCAATTTCCCAGACTTCTTCACCCCCTTCCCACTCCCAGGTCTCCCCCCCCCCCCAGAGACGCTCTAGTCCACGATTGGCCCCGGGGTCTTCTGTATGCTTTTCCCCTTTTCCCTTAATTACTCAGCTAATCCAGAAAGCAACTGTTTCGAGATCCAGAATGATCCTTGTTGCCCCTTACTGGCCTCGACAAATTTGGTTTCCGTTCCTGCAACGTCATCTACTAGATCAACACTGGCATCTGGACCCAGCGCCAGATCTTCTGACATCAGTCGGGTGGGCTGCATCAGTTTCTCCAATCTCTCAACCTCACAGCTTGGTTGCTCCACTTCCAACCCTAGCCAGGCTTCCCTCAATCTCATTCAGTTTGTGACATCATCCTCGCTTCGCACAAGTCTACTACCAGAAAGACTTATGCTAGCAAATGGAAGAGTTTCTCTGTTTGGGCAGGGGAGAAACAAGTTGACCCTTTTACAGCTCCTGTCCATACAGTCTTAGAGTTTTTGGCAGAACTTTTTCAAATGGGATCTTCTTCAGCCACCATCAGAGTTCAGTTGGCAGCCATTGTGAATTTTCACGTTGGATTGTCAGAGACCAGCATTATGTCACACAAACTTTGTAAAGCCTTTCTAAAAGGAACCCTCTTACTTAGGCCCCCGGTAAAAGATCCTCCCCCACCATGGGACCTAAATTTGGTGCTGTCATCTTTAATTCTCTCTCCCTTTGAACCTGCGGCTTCCTGTTCATTAAAGTTGCTCTCTTGGAAAACTCTGTTTTTAGTAGCCATCACTTCAGCGAGAAGGGTATCAGAGCTTCAAGCCCTTTGTGTTCGCCCTCCTTACCTTGTTTTTCATAAAGATAGAGTGTCACTTAGGACTAATCCGTCATTTTTACCCAAAGTACTCTCTGAAAAAAATCTGAATCAGACCATCAATCTTCCTGTTTTCTTCCCACTTTATACCAATAGGTCTGAATGAAAGTTACATTGTCTAGACATTCACCGCCAATTACGCTTCTACCTGGATAGAACCAAGCAGACGAGGAAATCAGAACAGCTCTTCCTGTCTTACGCGGAAGGGAAACAAGGCCTGCCAGTGTCCAAAGTAACCTTGTCCAGGTGGTTGACCTCTGTTATCATGTTGATTTACCAACTGAGGCATAAAGAGCTCCCTATTAAGCCCAGAGCTCATTCAACCAGAGCATTAGCTTCTTCAGTAGCCTTTCAGGCAAGATTGACAAATGATTCCATTTGTGCAGCGGCCACATGGGCCTCTCCTCATACCTTCATTTCTCATTACAAGCTGGACATGACCTCTGGAAGTAGGGCTGATTGTGGTTCCATTAAGAGTTTGTTCCATTGAGCCACCCAGGACTAAGGTGCTAGGGACGCTGTCCCATCCAGCAAGAATGAAGGCGAGATTGACAACTTAACATTGAGAAGTTATGTACTACCATAACATTCCATGTTAGTTGTCGTCTTCTCACCTTCTTTCTTGCGTCCCACCCTCCATCCCCCTAACCTGGCAAGACCGAGAGTATCTTCTGAAATGTGTTATCATGAGAGTTATCTCCTTAGCTACCTCTTTCCCTTTCTTGGTAACTCTTTAAGAGTTTTTTTTGTATACCTAGATGTGTAGAGGTAGATATATATTCTCTGTCATGGTGGGGACATGTATGTCCATAGTGTTAGCTGTCAAACGAAATCTGGGTATATCACGTCTAGCATTATGGGACATAGGATAGCCTCGAGCCAGTAAAAATAGCTCTTGAGCTTTAGTAGTAGGCCGAGTCTGAGCCGAGGTTCGGCTCCGAACCCATCCAGCAAGAAAGAAGGCGAGAAGAAGACAACTAACATGGAACATTATGGTAAGTACATACCTTCTCATTACTGAAGGTTTGTGAGATTATAATGGAGGTGTTTATTCAGTGTGAGTTTCCTGGATCTTGGAAGGAAGTTGTGGTATGCCTGATATTAAAGGAAGACAAACTGGTAAAACACAAATTCCAAAAGGCTCCAAACCAAACAAATCCAAGGCAGAAGGTTGTGAGCAGCAACTATTTTATTTGGTAAACCAATTAAAACCAAAACAAATAAATTACATGTATATTAAGTGCTTTCGTACCTTATCGGAACTTCATCAGAATATAAAAAAACAGTTAAGTTACAAAATTTTTATACGCACATCCATGAGCAATGACAACACTTTCTTTGATGTTTCAACAGGGAGTGTCTCCAACCATTCCTAGACAAAGTAATATCACACTGCCATCAAGTGTTCAGAAGATTTAAGTGCACTTCATCTTGACATTTAGAAGAGAGAGGAACCTAAAGGAAATTTTGGAACACACATCTAAAGAAAACATGCATCACATATGTCGTGTGAAGAAATGTGGGTTCTGTTCGCAATGTATTTTGTTTTCATTTTAATTGGTTTACCAAATAAAATAGTTGCTGTTCGCAACCTTCTGCCTTGGATTTTTTTGGTTTTGATATTAAGGGAAGGTAAAGATCCCTTAGAGATCATGGTATATAGGTCAATGTTTTTCCTAAATCAGAATTACAAGATAATGGCATCATTGCTGGCATCCAGGTTTGATCAACCTGTTGGTTGAGTTGATTTACCCTGATTAGTGTGTTTGTCCAATCCAGCTGATAACATTTTAAAGACACTTACTGTATTTCAAACAGTGATTCCAGGGCAGCAAATGTTGGTCAGACTGGATACTGATAAGGTGTTTGATAGAGTGAGATGAGATTCAGTAATAAGTGCTCGGTTTGGTTTCCTGGAAGTTTTACAGTTAGTTTTGAATTTATAACAAAGGACCAAAGATAATATATATATATATATATATATATATATATATATATATATATATATATATATATATATTATCTGCTTCATTTAATTTATTTGTGGACACTAGACACGGTTGTCCAATCTTTCCTCTTTTGTTTTTATTGTTTTTATTACATTTAAAACTTGGCAAATGTTCAGAATGTAGACCTAGCCAGCTTCAAAAGTTGGACAGAGATAATTAGCACTTTATGTGGAAAACTTTCTAGTATGTTTCTGCTACCTGTCGTCCCACTTATCATGTTTCAGCTGTTAGACCATTGGTAGAATTTTAGGTTGTAAAATTAGTGTATGGAAGATACATTCATTAACTATTCATTATAATTCACCCCCTGAATAGAGAGCAATGTATTCCTCTTTGTAGGAGACGTAAGTATCAAATATGTAGGTGTTTATATTGTTTCTATGTGTGTAGATTTTATGCAGATATATGGGAAGTTGAGGGAAAAGCTGAGAGCCTGTTTGGATAGATGGATGTTACTAGACATGTGTTTAGATTTGAAGATACAAGCCATTTGGATGTATACATTCCAAGCAATCTGGCTAGGTCCAAGTTTGTTTTGGCATGGGACAGTCCCCAGGTAAGTCAAACAGTGAATGAATTTAAACATATATATATATATATATATATATATATATATATATATATATATATATATATATATATATATATATATATATATCACAACCACATGACACAGCCATCCTATAAAAATATATTTAGAAACCACACTAATTAAAATTTAAAAACATAGGCATTCAATAGAATTATATCTGTTAACAAAAATACATTTTAAGAAAATGTGCAAAGCCACAAATTAAAATATTAAGTAACAACCCATTTATTCTAAACTTTAGTGACGAGAAGAAACATATCCTCGAATGCCTTAGTGCAACATAGAACAGCGAAAGATACAATACACAACTTTATATTTAAAGTTTTAGAGGTGGTAAATAAAAGTTTGAGATTAGGAGATATAATTAACAAGTTAGATATTGCTGAATATAAATGGATTATAAGACTGCATGCAGACAAGAAACCAGGGTTAAAATAGTATGATTACTATTAAACCAATTTTGGAATTTAGACAAAAACAGTATCACTAAAGTTTAGAATAAATGGGCTGTTACTTAATATTTTAATTTGTGGCTTTGCACATTTTCTTAAAATGTATTTTTGTTAACTGATATAATTCTATTGAATGCCTGTGTTTTAAAATTTTAATTAGTGTGGTTTCTAAATATGTTTTATAGGATGGCTGTGTCATGTGGTTGTGATTGTTCACAGTCCTCAGGTAACCCAGGATAGAGTAATGCCTTTAAAAAAATAATAGAGGTCCAGGGTCTCCAAGATTTTCTTCATTAGCAGAGGATATTCCATATTTAGGATTTTCTGTGTTTCAGATGCCAGGGGTCAGTCCCCTAGGTAGTGACTGGCATATTAGGCATGCATGGTTGCAGAGAGGGGTTAGATATGGTAATTCTTTTGTGGACAAAAGATGCATGGCATTTGTGCAGAATTCTTGACAAAATTACCAGTGCACTCAATTGGTTGGTGGAGAAATTGTAGTTAAAGGTATGGTGGTTTTTGCTGGCTCCAATCAAAGTGAGATTAAGATGCCATGTGAGGTTAGAGCATTTGATAAAGTGGTGGATAAACAACTTGGGATTGTTTATTGGAAGCATTTGATAGATACCATGATCTTTGTCACTTGGCCCAGATTCAAGTAGTATTTTAGTCTGGTGGATAAGGATTATTTAATTTATGGAGGGCTCAAGAGGGCCTATGTCAGGATATCACAGAACTGGGTTAATCAGCCTAAACTGCTATAAATGGAAAGGTTTTTGTTAAAGAGAACCCAAACAGGCTGGACTTTTAAGTCTGTGGTTAATGAAATATGTCATATGTTTATGTTTCATTTGATAAGACCATTACAGAGAGAGAGGGAGAGTTGAAGGGGAATGTTGAATCAGAAAATTCACTTAAGGCAATAGGACTAGACAGCTATGGAATATGCCACCCATTATCACTGACTCCAGGTTTTTGCTTGGAAAGGCCATCATGTGTATTTTTACCCTGGTGGAATATAGCATATGACAGTCCATAAACACGAAACCACACATAACCGATACAACGAAATAACATTCCACAAACCACACACACGGCTACAACAACACACCTTAACTTACACCCCCACACCACACCTACACCAACTCTTACCTACCCTACCCCCTCCCTAACTCACCTAACCCTAACCCCTAACCTAACTCCCTTAACTAACTTAACTCCACCTAACCTACTACCCCCACCCTAACCCCTCTAACTCCACCCCCCCACACCCCCCCCCCCACCTAAACTAACTAACCCACCAACCCACCCTATCGCCCCTAACTAACTCACTTAACCCCACCCTATCCCCACAGACCGTCAATCTCCACACTTACCTGCCTCGCACCTAACGTCCCCGTCACTACGCATACTCACGATTGGCGTGGTCTTCTTGATTTTTCGATCTCTGGAGCTCCAGTTCGATGTCGGTCTTCTAGAACCAGCATATGTGACATAATGCTGGATATAATTGTTAAATGTGCTGTGATGCACCAAGAGGAACATAGTGCATATTTTTGGGACTGTTGTAAGTTAGGTTATAAAGGAGATATTCAAATGCAACTGGACAGCCTGTGGTCTAGAAGAATAGTTTTAAGCCTGCCTCAATTCTTTCTGGCTAACCCTAACCAGGGAAGCTGGAAGGAGTACAAGAAAGAGTTCCCAAATTTTGGTGGCAATGAAAATAATAACTTAGAAGTGAAAAAAATACTGAAAACTGAGATGTTGTATAATATGTTGCAGGACTAGCCTGCAGGAGAAACTGGCAATAATGAGAGAACAAGTAAAATAGTGTATTATACCATGACCCCCCCCAAAACGTGCACGCTGATTGGCCAGCGTGCCCGTTGTAAATCGAGTTATACTAATGGAAAAAGGTCCGGTCGCCTGGACTTTTTTCCATTAGTATAACTCGTTTTTTTAAAACACTGTCTCGCTATGTTAAATGGGTTTAACATAGCGAGACAGCTTTAAAATAAGCAACGGAGATCTCCGTTGCTTTTTTTTAAACTGTCTCGCTATGTTGAACCCATTTAACATAGCGAGACAGTGTTTTAAAAAAAAGCAACGGAGAAAGCAAGATGTCCGTTGCTTTTTTTTAGTGTTTCGCTATGTTAAATGAGTTTAACATAGCGAGACAGTTTTAAAATAAGCAACGGACATCTCCGAAACACTAAAAAAAAGCAACGGAGATCTTGCTTTCTCCGTTGCTTTTGCCCACATCTCTGATGTACTGCGCAGGCGCGCAGTACATCAGAACTGCCGCGGATGCCAGACATCTGCGGAAGGGCAGCAAACAGGCATTATATTATGCCATTATTTAAGAAAAGTAATAGTTTCTTTTCTTAAATAATGTCATGGTATAATAGCAATAACCCACTTCTGGGTGTGGGTAATGCTAAATTTACCCACGGTTGGCTTTGTTTGGTACCACGCCAACCGTGGGTAAATTTAGCATTACCCACACCCAGGCGTGGGTTATTGCTATAATAATAAATGGAGAAATTGGCTCCAGTGGTGGGAATGGCAGAGTAGACTAGTAGATCAGGTTTGAGAGACAGACCATCTCCCATGCTGATAATCATTTATTTTATTCATTTATGTATTTGTCATTTCTATCCTCATTTATGTTAAGTTTTTGTTGTTAATACCTTGCATGCTTTCCCTGATGTCTAATGTATGATGAATATTACAACTCAGTTTGTGTTGCATGTTGTATTTTAGGCTATTATGACAAGTAATATTTACCATTGTCTCTATATTTATATACAAAACACCCTTACAATATGAAATATTTACAGTACCTCGGTCTAATTCCACAGAGGTACTTAAGTGGACCGTTCTGTACATCAAGCTGGAGGAGTTTCTTGTAGGAAATTTTTTGGGAGCACTACTCATTCCCCCAGATACTCCAGATCGGTTTGCCTCATATGAGAAAATGGACTTGGTCATCCTTTAATATTTTATGGTGATTTTTATTAATTACTTAATTTTTCACAGAGTTTTTTTTTTTGTCTAGGCTTTCTTTTTTGCTACCTTGACAGGACCTTACAATAAAATATAAAGCAGGCTACTTGTTAGCTGCTTTGTTAACCTCTGCTGGTCTCAATCCTTTATTTTTTAAAAGTCTTTCCTCTAACTGTTGTTTTTTCTGTCAGTTTTCTCTGTCTGTTCAGATTTTGGCCTGACTTTTTCCTCGCAACAATGGATTGGTTTGAAGGAAGTTTCAGCTTCATCACCTATAAGGCTAAGACTGGCAGGTATTTAGTCAACTCAGCCCATAAAAATTACTCAGGATACCGAGGCCCATCCACGATACCTGTAATTCTAGGCACAAAAATCAACTCAGCCCATACAAATTTCCCAGGACACTGTCACTGATACTTTTTAATATTCATAATTCTAGGTGCAATAGGCCCCCTGGTTCAGGTTTTGCCATGCCAAAATTAAACAGGATTCTCCAAAAGAAGGCTGTAAACTTTGTTTTATTCTGTGTAATTTTTGCATGGTAAAATCTGCTATTCCCTGGAATAAGGTGATATCCTTCTTTTTACCTTTTGGTTGCATATTTACTTTTTTGTCAAGTATTTGTATGCTTTCCTCCCCCTCTGCACCATTTTAGTCCATGCAGGCCTATTCTGTGGTTTCTAGTTTTTTTTTACTATTCTGCATAAATCAAGAGAGACATATTCTTTCTAGAAGTGCTGATGCAGTGTAAAAATACTGCTAATATCCAGTAAATAGTCAAAATGTTTAAAGTGTCTGGGTGAACAGTTTTTTTCAGAGTGAGGCACAGTCTTTGCCATCTTTAATCCTTTTTTGGTTAATGAAAAATTTCTTTGGAGGTGGAGAAGCTCAGAGCTACCCCTGATTTTTGGCCTTCTCCCATTACTTCCAGGTCCTGCATCTCTAGGAGGAAATTTTTTCAATAATAATTCTTTATTTTTCCCTTTTTTTTTCTAAATATTAATACAATACTACAAACTATTTACAATATATACATGAATGCTTCCAACAGTTACATAGAGTCATTATACATAACTATACACTTCTAAATAGATATTACAGAAAAAAAAAAAAAAAGAGTAAAAATCTAGTATCAATATAAGGCTTATCTATAGACAATTCCATAGTTAGTCTGTACTTCCCGGAGAAAAGTGGAATGGAACCTTAAGCTAAGACAATGTTAAAGATTTGCTCCCATATTTTTGTATTATTTACACTTTTCTTATGATCACTAATTAATAATTTATGTGCTAGGATATGTTTTATCGCTACACTCTTGAAATTTTCCCATGAAGTCTGGGATGGATTCAACCAATTTGTAGCAATATACAGCTTCATTAACAAAAAAATATTTACGAGTATGATCCTTTGGGATCTATCCAAATTAGTTGGCGGAATATGCAGAATCATAAACTCCCAAGAGAGTGTAGACTGTTGATATCCCATTTTTTGTAGTTGGAATTTCAAAGAATTCCAGAGTTTAAAAATGCATTTACAGCTCCAGAACATGTGTAAAAGGTCAGCTGTTTGATCTATACAATATGGACATTTGGGTGAGTTTTTTTGAGTTAAATTTATGTAAAGTGAGACGCGTATAATACGCATTATTAAATATCATTAACTGAGTAAATAATAACTTCTGAAGGGACACTGATTCTAAGGTTAAGTTAATTGCTCTCACTATTTTACTATCTTCAATCGTTAACAATTTCTCTTTCCAGTATTTCGATAAAAGTATTTCACCTCTTTTATCAAACTATATGACGTTGTTATATATTTACATTCCTGTGTTAAGGTTTGCCATATGTTTAGGCAAATGTTTAAATCTTCTTCTTTAATTTTGAAATTCCTATTACTAAAATAGCTTATTGATAAGTCCTTTAACTGTGTTATTATAATTAAATACGAATTAGGGAGATTCTAGGAGGAAATTTTAAGTTTATTATGGTGCTTTAAGATCAAAACACTGTTGCAATTTAAAATTATTTTATGAATTGTAAAACAATACTATCAACAGTCATAAAACATCATTCATATGCCAGTTCAAACAATTAAGTTTTAGCTCCTGCCTAAAGACAGCAAGTGTGGGGCACTTCCAAAGCCACTGAGGTATTGAATTCCACAGGTGAAGCCTGATAGCCAAATGTTTCTAGATTCACCCATGGAACTACCAGCAGCATGAATGCAAAACACACACAGGGTAGTAGGGTTCAGTAAGCTTCTTTGGGTGGCAGGGACCCAAGTCATGAATAACCAAGTATACTGACACCAGGATTTTGAAAACAATCCTATAATAGATTGTAAACCAGCAAAGGCTATGCAGAACTGACATACAAATATTTTCATATTTCCACAAAGAAAGCTGAACTAGTTGAATCTGGTATGTTAAAGATATTGGTGCACTGTTGTTATTTCTGCTTCTTTTTCTTGGTCTGTTTCCAGTTTATCTGCATCCTGAGAGTGTTGGTTCTGTGACTTCAGAATTGGAACTCCAAACCCCCAAGAACATCCTCATCTGTATCAATTAGACCCTCAATATTCTTGTCAGTCCATTTAGGCAAAAAAAAAGTGACAAGCAGTTTTTTCAGCTTCAACAGTTGTCATCTGAAGTGTCTCATCCTGGTAAAATTAGAGTTATAGTGCATCCTCTTTCTCACACTTTTCTGATTCAGCTCCAGCTCCCTCCTCACTACCCGGAGTTTGAGTTCCATTTCTAACGAGGCCATCAGCTATCCCATTGATTTTTGGCATCAGCATCAATGGCTTGAGGTTAATGCCTCAAACTCAGCAGTCTCAATGTCAACTGATTCATCAGTAATAAAGGCTTTGGCATCAAGCCCCTCAGGGATGATCCCCTGACCAAAGGTAAGATTCAAATGTCGTGGGACCAGCCTTGGTTAATTTTTCCTTTGCCCTGGGACCAAGTATTCCATCTTCAAAGTAATACATTTGTGTTTGATGTAGGGGTATTCAAACTCAACTAAAACATTGATGGCTATCTCAGTCTTTAGTGCTGGAGAGGTCCTGTTGACCTTGATCTCAGGGTAGATGCTTTTGGTCTTGGTTCAGATGTTGAATGTAATCCACTCAATCAAAATGGCCAGTATCTTGGTATTGGGGTCATGGTAGGTCCTGGTGCCTACTCTGCCTTGCCTCTCCTTCTTGTCCATGAGAGAGGAACTGGAGGACCTTCCCAATATGATAGTTTCATACCCAACATACAGTCATCTTCCTTCTCTCTGGTCTAGTCCCATATAGGGAAGACTAAGTGTAAGAGGCAGCACATAAATTCCTCTTATCAAGACTCTCGCCATGAAAACAGGCAATATTCAACAAGGTGATTTCCCACCCTTTATCCCCAAAGACTCATCAGGTTTGAGGCCAAATAGTCCTAGGACACGTTCTCAGAATCTGAATGCATTCTGGTTGTGACCGTGTACTCTGTAAGATCTACCGCTTGAGGGTTCCACCTGCAGAAAAATTGATAATTGACAGTCTGCAGAAGAACATGTCCTGATAGATTTCAATATTCCCCCAACAAAGACTGTAAACTGGTCAAATAATTTGATTTAGTCACATTCACAAAACCTCCAGAGCCTCATTCCAAGACCATCCAGCTCATAGCAAAATGTCACCTTTCTTGTGCAGACCAGGGAAGTGGGTGTTTTTGTTCTCTGCCTTCATTTTGAGGACACTGGACTGCCTTATACATATGTAGAGATTCCAGAGGAACTTTGCTAGACCAGATGTCCAAGGTTGTGAAGAAGTTTCCAGATTCAAACACTGAAACTCCATTTCAGTCCTAGCAGTCAGAGTTCACTTCTGTCATTAACCAAGATCTGTCTTATCCATCGTGCAGTAGATGGTCATTCTTAGGCTGCACAGTGGATACCCTGATATGCCATGCTTATTTTACCATGAAAAAGATCTCTGTCATCCAGTCTACAATTGTCCTCATCATCACTATCCCAGGCTGTTTGCCTTCAAGTGCTGTGCATCATGGCTTCCACAATTTTCTTGGTTTCCCACAGGAGACTGTTCATTATGTTCCTACAGTGGGATCTCATAAAGACGTTGAGAAAATGTAAAGATCATCTTTCTTGATGGATTCTCAAATCCAGTCTGTCTCTGGGAAGAATTTATGAAACCCAATCCACAGGGAGACAGTAACCATGGATGTCTTTTCTTTGTGGTAGGAAGGCATTATGCAAAGTAAGGCACCTCAACACCAAAAAAGGTCTCTTTCTGGGTCTACTTCACATAATCGAACATCCAAATGTTCGACTTTCATATGGCTGAGTCCATATGATCGAACATTTGAATGTTCGACAATGTGGAAAAAAATAAAAAAAATTTTTAAAAAACTAAGCAGTGCTAGCAGGGGAGCAGGCCCCCCTGCACCCACCACACCCCCTGCTATTTAAATATACCAACTCTGAGATCACACTACATTGCAGTAAGGGAAATCTTCTCATTTCGTGCTCTGAGATCCCAATTCAAACCGTTCCAACTTTTAAAAGTTCGATCATATCATCTCGGCCATATGAAAGTCTAGCTTTTAAAAGATTGACCATCTGAAGGGGACCCCTCTATGCACATCAGTGTCTTTGAGATGAGAGCCATCCTTCTCACCTTACAGGCATTCCAAGGCTCCCCACCCCCTCATGTGATTGCCATCCATGCTAACAGTATAACAGTACTTTGGCACATAAGCAAGTGAGAATGCAACTCTTTGTCTGGAATCCATAATAATTTCAAATTGGGTTCTTGCCTCTGACTGCCTTCTTTTTACTACCCATATCCCTTGTCAGGCCAGTTCTCTTACAGACGGGTGCAATCACTGTCTCATACCACACAAGTAGTCCCCTTATTCTGTCAAAAGATGTAAGCATTTC
Source organism: Protopterus annectens (assembly GCF_019279795.1). Lineage (NCBI taxonomy): Eukaryota > Metazoa > Chordata > Ceratodontiformes > Protopteridae > Protopterus > Protopterus annectens. Next base: position 909,431,011 of record NC_056743.1, on the reverse strand, counting down.
ATTTCTAGAGCAACTTGCTGCAACCTCTTTGCACCTTTTTCCATTTACAAATGCAGTAATTACTTTCCATTATTCTTCACTCAGGAAGATTTCTCAGGGATGGTTTGGTTTGAAAAGGCCAGAATGAAGGAAGCCAAAGTTGTCTTGATACTACCTTTCTGATCTGAACAGATTTGGTGCCCTTGCTTTGGCTTTACCTGTTGGACAGGTCTGTTCTCCTTAGATCCTTTGTGAGAACCTTCTATTACACCTGTTCAGCCAGCCTCACATGGATCTTCACTCACTAAGGAAAACCACATGGCCCCTGTACTGAAGATGTCCAGGGACACTTTGTACTTCCTATGGTGGTCCAAATCCTTACTTTAACTCAGAAATCAGGTATCAGTAAGACATTTCTCATCTTGGGCCCAGTGCAGACATCTAGACTTCTTTACTCTTCCTACCTCTACCTTGTTTAATGCATCTTTCCCATATTTTTATGTGGAACTTTTTTTTTTTTTCCTACAAAATTTAGGCAGACATTTCTAATTTCAAGGTACAAGCTCATCACATATTTTGTTTTTCAAAGTCTGCAAAACCTTCTTGTTAATTTCTCCAAATCTTTTGGGTTTCCAATACCATGACGGGAATGGACCCCATTCCTAAGTCAAAGTGCAAGTAAAGTTCATACAGTTAGTATTTCTTCAGTCTTTGATGTCAGCCAGAAGTGCTCTTTGCAGCACCTGCAATGTGCTCAATAATGCCTTTTCCTGCAATTTGTATGGAGTTGTGTATTAGTAACATATCCAAATATGATTGTAGATTCTTTTTTATAAGACCCATTGCTCCTACTACTATTGGAATTGTCTAGGTATCTTTCTTCCACATTGCTCTCATTTCTGCCTGCAAATCCTGATATTTTATGATTTTATCTCTCCCTGGATGCAAGATACTGTAGTCACTGGGTGTAGCGATTTCAATGATCAATGTTACTTTTGTCTTCTTTTCATGGACCACTATATCTGGTTTTCTAGCATCTATCTTTAGAACTGTTGGTAATGAATGATCCCATGTAATGTAGACTTCATCATTTTCTGTGATGCTTTATGGCTCATGTTTCCAGTGTTTTTCAGCCACTTCAGTATCATAATGTTTGCACAATCCCCAGTGCAACAGTCTTGTCACACTATTATGCCTTTCTGTATACAGTCCTTCTGCCATTAGTATGTCACAACTAGAAACAAGATGTGCAACTGTTTCCAGTTCTGTTTTATAAAACCTACATTTGTCTGTTTCTCCCACATGTTCAGTGGACTTTGTAAGCCAACATGTACATAGCCCACTATCTTGTGCCCCAATATTAACGTTTCATCTCTTGGTTTGAATTCAGCTCTCCTTAACCATTCTTGCATTCGTTCCTGATCCACATGAGGTTCTTCCAGAAGTTTTCTATACTTGCAACTGTAATTATGCATTTTCCACATTTCTTGCCTTCTCAACTGGTCCTTCACCTTATATTCTTTCTTTGTTTTTTGGCACATTTAGTTGCTGCCTGATTTTTATCTACTTGTGGTTTGATTTCCATTCCTGCTTGACGCTGATATGCTTCTGCTACATTAAGCAGAGAAGTCATCTTAGATTTAGTCTCATGCTTCAAAGCTTTCACTACATTTGGGTCTTGTGAGGTCAGCAGATATGCATGGAGTTCCATGATTGCCGACCTATTCATGTAATCAATTTCAAGGAGGCCCTTCCCTCCTCCAGAATGGGGAATATATAATCTTGGTATGCACTGATTTTTATAAATCATTTGGTGAGCATGAAGCATCCTTCTTGTTTTCCTATCTAATCTATCCAACATGTTTTGGGGCCAGTCAGTCACTCCAAAATTGTAAGTTAGGACAGGAAGAGCAAATTGGTTTATAGCTTGGATTTTGTTCCTAGATCTCAACGCTGTTTTCAGGATTAATTTAAGTCTTCTAAAGTATTCCTTACTAAGTTTTATTTGCATTTGTTCATGTTTTACTGTTGATCCTTCATCAGTTCCCAAATATCTATACACTCCCTCTTGCTCAAGTTTTTTTATATCACATTCTTGTCCCAAACTGGTGTTTTCTTGGTGCTGCAGTTTTCCTGCTGTAAAGGTTGCTTTTGCACAGTTATCAAGACCAAATGGCATTCTTATGTCATCTGAAAAAGTTTTGACAACTTGCAGTTGTGTTTTCAGTTCCTCATCTGATGAGCTGTACAGTTTTAAATCATCGACAAAGAAAAGATGAGAAGTCTTTACACTTTGTTGTTTTCTAGGAGCCAAATTATAGCCATGACCTAAGCTTTTAAGTAGACAGCTTAATGGGTTAAGGGCAAGGCAGAATAGCAGCGGTGACAGTCAGTCACCCTAGAATATCCCTCTTTGAATTTTTATCCCTGGGATAATAATTTGTCCTTTATCATAGCTTAATTGCAGAGTGGTCTGCCACTGTTTCATGATCACTGTAATTTAGTCGATTAGTGTAGGGTCTATCTTATACATTTTTAAGCACTCTTTTTATCCATGGATATGGGATACTGTCAAATTTTTTTTGTAGTCAATCCATGCCATACTTAGATTCTTCCCCTTTTTACAGTTCTCCACTATGACTTTATTCAACAACAAATGATCCTTTGTTCCATACGACTTTCTTTTATTGCCCTTTTGTTCTACTGTCATAATTGAGTTTTATTCTAAGTGACTGTAAACTCTGTCAGCATCAATTCCCATGTATAGTTTATACATCGTCGGAAGGCAAGTTATTGGTCTATAATTTTAGGGTAGTTTGAAGGGTTCACTCTTAAGTAAGGAACATTGTTTTTCTTGTTGTTAGCCAGATTGGTGTCTGTTTGGGGTGCGCATATAAATAGTTCTTACTTTTGGCTAAGTCTACTTGCAAAGATGTTAATACTTTTAACCAAAAGTTAGGTACTGCATGTGGGCCTGGGATTTTCCAATTAGAGGCTTTTCTTAACTTTGTTTCAATCTCTCTGGCTGTTACTTCATCCCATTTCATATCCTATACCTTTAAACTTCTTATTCTTTCTTTTAATTCTTCTATCCATTTAGCATCTTTATGTTCCACCGGATCTTCATAGATACTTCTCCAAAATGTATCTATTTCTTCTCTTTTGGCAGTCTTTCAATTCATTTTACCTTGTTTCCCATTTCTCTATAAAAACTTTTTGGGGTTATTAATAAATTACTTATTTTGTACTTTTCCTTTATATTTATCTGTGTATCTTCTAAGTTTTTCCTCCTGTGCTGAGATTTTTGCAATACAGTAGAGTTGATTATCTGAACTTCAATTATCAGAAACATCAGTTATCCGTACCAGTCTTCCAAAGTTTTTGGGTGGGAAAAATCATAACGTCTGAATATGTAAGCATTATACGTTTTCACTTGAGCATGTTTTTTGAGCTTGTAGCCAGCTTGTGTGTGAAAAATATTCTTTATTGTCCACTGCAATCACTGAATGGTTGAAAACTGTATTCCTGTGTGCAGAAAAAAAATTAAAAGTTTTTTTTTCTATCTGGTTCAATTATATGTTTGATTATCTGAACAGTTTGATTATCCAAACTACCCTAGATCCCATTTAGTTTGGATAATTGACTCTCTACTGTAGTGCATAATAGATGTACTCTAATACTGTACATTGCTTTTATCACATCCATCTGTCTTAGTATTTTTGTTGATCTGTTCCCTCTTCTGTATTCTTTTAACAGTGGCACTTCTTGTCTTAATTGCTTTATAGTTTTCTCTGTTCGATATTTCCATGATGGTGTTTGATTTCTCCCCTTCCTTTCCCTCACTACCCTGTGTGCTTGTGGTAGAACTTTATCAGTTATTAATTTAGCTGCACAGTGATATATCCTGTTTACTTCTATTGCATGGATCTCTTTTGGCAGTCCTAATTACTGTGTTTGTTTTATCAAAATTCTGACTTTTTGGGTTTTATTGACCTTCTGCAGTCTATTTCTTTCACTGATTGATTAATATGTCTATTAAATCAAGCAACTCTTAGCTCATTTTCTCTAAACTGAGGGCATATTTTTTGTTTTCCATTTCCTGTGGGCATTCTATAGAAAATTCTGTAGGGTCTTCCTGTGGTACATTCTCTTCAATTTCGTCCTGTGCCATCCATTGCTCTGTCATATGGGAACTCACTGGCCCATCACTCCTCAACATTAACTGCATCAAAGTTTCCACAGTTTCCTGTTCCTTCCCTTGCTGTCCAGCTTCAAGTGAATGTTTATACTGGTTTCTACTGGAAGGCTCCAAAATATCTTCATATGGCACCTGACCAATTGCTTCCCATTCCACTGGTTTCCCCTTAATTTAGATATCTATTGATTTATCCTGTTGTGGTGCTTTCTGAATTAGATTTTCTACACTGAATCCTTTACTTTGCAGGTACTTCATAACCTCAGATTTCTATTTCTTGAACGTCTCCATGGCTAATCACCTTTTCTACTTTTCCTCTTTGTCGTCTTATTTTTTGTATTGTAAAGTTTTCCCTATCTGGATTCCTTTGCCTGTATTTCTCTTCAAATATCTTTGGTGCTGTTGTTTTTGTATTGGTTAGATGTTATGTGATCCTATCTCGCCTACATTCTGACTGATGGGTTCGGAGCCGATCCCTCGGCTCCGACTCGGCACGCTTATGCCAAAGAGCGAAGTCTCTTATTGGCTGAGCTTACTATATCCCAGGATGCACCACTACCAGTCCCCCAGATCTCGTTTGCCGCTAACTAGCAAAGACGTGGTCTCGAGCTGGCTGAGCTAAGTAGTGTCTTTTCACTAACTTTTTCTGTCAGAAATTTGCTAATTCTTTAACAAAAAGCTGTTTTAACGGCTACTCTGTGCTGTTGTGTGTGTTTGAAAATTTTTGTGGAAAATTTGTGTGTGATTGGTGTTTGTTCTGGCTACAGGCCCCTTGTTCTGTAGGGCCTTCCTGTCAGTCAATCCCTTTGAACCTTTAGGGTTCTTGGATTCCTTAGATATATTCACTGTTTTATGTCTTCAGTTGGTCTTAATTTAATTGCCGGCTGTCATTCTTAACGGCAAGTTAATCCTTGTAGTGTCAGTCTTTTTCAAAGAGTTTTGTCTGTGAGAGAGTTACTCAATTCTACTTATAATGTCTCAGGCGCCTAGGCCTTCGGGCTTTAAGAAGTGCACTAAATGTAGTTTTAAAATGTCTATCACGGATGACCACTCTCTGTGTGTATATTGTTTGGGCACCAAACATTTGCAGGAGTCCTGCAGCGTGTGTCACGCTTTTTCCTCGAGGGTCCTCCAAGAGAGGAAAAATAAGCTTATATTGAAAGGCCTTATAAAACCCTCTTTTGAAGAAGCTTTAGCATCCTCTCCTTCTCCTGCTAAAGAAAAGGGCGTCGGCTCCGACCAGTCCGTCGGACCCGACCGCCAAAAGACATAGACAGGCTTCTCCTTCGGCTCCCAGGGCTTCGGAGCCGAGGCGAACGTCTGCCTCGATGCCTCCAGTCTCGACTCCTCTGGCTTCGGAGCCGATGGCTGGGGCATCGAGAGGCGGGTCACCTTCATCGGCTCCACTGATCTCGGAGCCGATGAAGGTTGTCCGCTCAGACACTTCCTCCTCGGCACCTAAGTCCTCCTCGGCACCGATGGAAACTGGCTTGTGCATTCCTTCGGCGCCGATAGTTATCGAGTCGCCTCGGAGCCGGTCCCCTAGCCCTTGGGGCCGTTGGAGAGGCCAACTCGAACCCGTTCAGTCTCCTCTAGGTCATCGAGGATGTCAGATTCGCACATAGACAGGGTGCTCCAAAGACTGTTCCAGTCCCCAGTCTTTCAAAAATTTGTTTCGGCTCCGACCCAATTGGCTTCGGAGCCAATAGCCCATTCCATTGCCATTCCTCCTCCGACTGCTTCGGCTCCATCGGAGCAGGTGCTGTTGGAGCCGGTGGAGATCCTAGGGTCGGCTCCGACCCTCACTCCAACCCCGGCCTTCGGGTCCGAGTTTGGCACGGACTTCTTCGGCCGGACCCGGGGTGACGTTGGGACCAATGCTGTCGGTTCCGAGCCTCCCTCTCGGTGCTTCGGCTGCAGGACTTCCGTCTGCTATCATGGCTCCGGGGACCGGACACTCTCAGGATTCTGGGGGTCCGGCTTTCAGAGCTATGAGGAGTGCCTTGGCCAAGTCTTCTTGCCATCTCACGGCTTTACCGGCACCTTCCTGGGCGTGGAGACTGGGTCTTTGGCAGTTCCCTGTACCTAGGCAGCGGAGCCCGGGCCTGAGGTTACCCCACTGGGGTTCCCTCCTCCTGAGGGTTCTTGAGTTGTCTTCGGAGGAGCCCCAAGGAAGAGATCGTGCAAGAGGAAGCACGTGGACTCCCCGAGTCTCTTACATCAGACACTGATCTTGATGATGCCGAGGGTCCCCAAAGTCGCCTCGGATGATGTCTCATTCGCAGACATTTTAGAGATCCTGCGAGGCGGCTGGATATCCAAACCCCTCTGCTGATGAGTCAGTGCTTCTCAAGGCCTTTGGGGCTCAGCCCTCCGCCTCCTGGGTGTCTCCGCCCTTGATGAGCTCCTGGACTTGGTTTGTCGGGGCGTGGGAACATCCAGATACTGTAGAACCAGTGCCTTCGCCTAACAAATTTTTGTCTGCCCCACCCGAGAAGGAGTTCTTGACAAAAGGCGTGGCTGTAGATGCCATGGTGGTGGCATCTGCTACACAACAGGACGTGGCAGAGGGTTCAACGTCCGTCCATCCTCCTAATAAGGAGTCTAGGAGCATGGACGATGCAGGAAGCGCACCCTGACTTCAGCGGCCTTTACACTAAGGTCCCTGAATTATTTGCCACATTTTACCAGGCTACAGAGGGATCTGGTCAAGGAGCTGTCAGATGCCCTCTCAGGTAACCTACCTGAGCAGCTAGCCCAGTTGGCTAGCTGTCAGTTGGCTATCCTTACCTCGGTTTATAACTCGTCCATGAGGCTCATTTCATATGCGGCAAGGGCGGCAGAGCGGCAGGCACAGGCGTAGCTCACGGAGACAAGCCTGGCTCCGTTGTGTCATGGAGGCCTTCAAGTCTTCCTTCACACTCCCTTTGATGGGTCCTCTTTGTTTGGACCTAAGGTAAAGACACTCTTACCGCTGTGAGCAAGAGGGAAAAACTTTATCTGCCGAGGTGCACGTTATTCCACTCCCTTCGGCCTTATCCCAAGGCTAAAGGAGGAGGGAAGATGTGGTTCCAAATCACAGAAGTTTTTCCTCAACAGCAGGAAGATTCCTTCCAGAGGCAGAGGACGGGAAATTTTTCTGGGAGACGCCGTCCCAGAGGCGGCAGAGGGCCCCGCAATTCTGGAGACCGCGAGTCCTTTCGTGGCTCTTCAGCCTCCCACACTTCATGAGGGATTGCCCGGCTGTGCTGCTCGAGCCAGTCGGGTGCCGCTTTGCCAAGCACCTAAAAGCCTGGGAGTTTATCACTCAGGACAGATGGGTGCTTCGGATTATTGCCGGAGGTTACACCATTCCCTTCACACACTCACCCCACCGTCCAAACAAATCCCGGACCCACCACCCAGTCAAAGGGAAATTGCAGCCGCAGAAGCTTCAAAGCTGCTAGAAAAAGGAGTCATCCAACCGGTCCCCACAGACCAGATCGGATCCAGAAATTACTCAAGGTTCTTTTTAGTGCCAAAAAAGACAGGGGACCTGAGACCAATATTGGATCTCAGCAGACTAAACCAGTCCATCATGAAGTCCAAATTCCGAATGGTCACTTTACAATCCATTCTCCCATTGTTGGAGAAGGATGTTTGGATGTGCTCCATAGATCTCAAGGACGCCTATTATCACATACCGATACATCAGGCGTCCAGGAGGTATCTGCGCTTCAGCCTGGGAGACAGTCATTTCCAATTTTGTGCACTGCCCTTTGGTCTCACCACAGCCCCCAGGGTGTTCACCAAGTGTTTGGCAGTAGTGACTGCTCACCTGAGGAGTCTTGGATTCCAAGTGTTTCCCTATCTGGACGACTGGCTCCTGACTGCCACCACCAGGCATCTACTAATAGACAACCTAAAAGCCACCATCTCCTGGGTGCTTCCCTGGGAATTACATTCAATTGGTCAAAGTCTGTCTTGCTGCCCTCTCAGCGCATAAGATTCATAGGAGCAGAGATAGACTCAAAATTGATGCGTCTTCCTTCCTACCGAAAGGATTCAAACTTTACAAGGTCAAGTCCAGGCCCTGCTTCCAAGATCCAAAGCCCCAGCCAGGATGGTCCTGCAACTTTTAGGTTCGATGTCTGCCATGGTTCTCCTAGTTCCACTGGAAAGATTGCACATGAGGATTCTTCAGTGGCTGTTATCGACACAATGGTCTTTTCAGAATCTCCTCAATCATCTCATACTGATTACAGAACGTGCAAACGGGACCTCCGCTGGTGGCTTCAGTCATCCAATCTGAATCAGGGAAGACCTTTGTTATCCCTCCGTGGCCACCCTGACAACGGATGCCACCCAGACAGGGTGGGGGGGGGCATTGTCTGGGCAGGTTAGTTCAGGGTTCTTGGCTTCCAGATGAAACCTTTCTCCATATCAATGTATTGGAAATGAGGGCTGTACTTCTGTCCCTACAGGCCTCCACAAGTTTCTCCCTCAAGGCATTATCGCCATCTACACAGACAACATGTCGGTGGCCTGGTATCTAAACAAACAAGCGGGGACCAGATCTTACCCCCTTTGCAGAGAGGCCATGAGGGTGTGGGAATCGGCTGTAGCTACCAACCGCTTCTTGGTAGCGACCCACATTCCAGGAAATCCAATATTTTGGCATACAGATTAAGCAGGACGATTCTCTCTCCTCACGAGTGGTCCCTGAACGAAACAGTAGCAGCTCAGGTTTTCAGAAGATGGGGACTCCGTGCTGCGACCTGTTTGCAACACCACAAAACACAAAGTGCAAAGGTTCTTTCCTTGACTCCGCGTCAGGGGGAGGCAGCTACGGATGCTCTAGCCCAACCTTGGCCAACAGGACTACTTTATGCCTTTCCTCCGGTTCCACTCCTCCCCAAAGTCATCCAGAAAGCTTCCCAATTGGGGTCCACAATGATACTAATTGCTCCGCACTGGCCTCGTCAGGTATGGTTCCCCTACCTAAAGAAACATGCTCTGGACGGTCCTTGGTTTTGGATCTAACTCCGGACCTGCTGATTCATCAGTCGGGACGACAACACCAGTCCCTTCACACTTTGAAATTAACAGCTTGGCTCCTCCACTTCCAACTTTAGTCAGAAATCACAACTTAGACCCGGAAGTTATTCACATTTTATCTTCGGCCCACAAACCCACCACTAAGAAATTGTACCTCAGTAAGTGGAAGAGGTTTGCTATCTGGGCTCAACTCAGGGGCTTAGACCCTATCACTGCCCCGATACCAGAGGTCTTGAAATTTTTAACATCCTTGTTTACTCAAGGATCTTCAGTCTCTACTATTAAAGTCCAGCTAGCAGCTATCTCCAAATTTCACGAATCCATGGATCCACCGTTGATGAGCAGCAGATTATGCAAAACTTTCATTAAAGGTGCTGTGCTGTTAAGACCCCCAGTTTTTCATCCTGCGCCATTAGGATCTTGATTTGGTACTTCGTGCCTTAACATCTTCCCCTTTCGAACCGGCTGCTACATGTTAGTTAAAATATCTGTCTTGGAAAACTGCCGCCTTAGTTGCAATTACCTCTGCAAGAAGAGTTTCAGAGCTTCAAGCCCTATCTATCAAACCACCGTACTTGATTTTTCACAAGGATAGAGTATCACTTAGGCCTAATCCATCTTTTGTTCCAAAGGTTTGTTCTAATCTCTGTCTCCAACAATCTCTAGAGCTACCAGTTTTCTTTCCAAAATTCTCAAATGAAGCAGAATACACCTTCCATAAATTGGATGTTCACAGGCAATTGCGCTTCTTTCTAGACAGGACTCAACAAATTCGAAAAACAGACCAGTTGTTTGTGTCCTTTTCAGATAATAAATTGGGTAAAACCATCACGAAAGCTACTATCTCCAAATGGATTAGAGATTGCATAACTCAGGCTTATTCCTCTTCAAATAAGCAACTTACAACATCTATCAAAGCTCACTCTACCAGAGCTATGGCTACTTCTATTGCTTTTCATTCCAAGCTCGCTATCTCTGAGATTTGTGCTGCGGCTACTTGGTCCAACCCGCACACTTTCATTTCCCACTATAAATTGGATGTGGCATCTTAAAGGGCGAGCATCATTTGGTTCCACGGTACTCAGGAGTGTTTTCCAGTGAGCCACCCAGGATTCAGGTGCTAGGGACGCTGTCCCATCAGTCAGAATGTAGGCGAGATAGGATCACATAACATCTTTTAGTTATGTACTCACCATAACTTCAGATGTTTGGGATCCATCTACATTCCTAATACCCACCCTCCTTCCCCTGCCTTGGAGATCAGAAGAGATTGAACGGTTTTGAGTTCTACTGTTTTTTATCTTGTTTCATCTGACGATGTTATATAAGCAGCGTGTGTGTCTGTGTATGTATGCGGACAAACTAGATCTGGGGGACTGGTAATGGTGCATCCTGGGATATAGTAAGCTCAGCCAATAAGAGACTTCGCTCTTTGGCATAAGCGTGCCGAGTCGGAGCCGAGGGATCGGCTCCGAACCCATCAGTCAGAATGTAGGCGAGATGGATCCCAAACATCTGAAGTTATGGTGAGTACATAACTAAAAGTTTTCCTTTCTCTTTTCCATAAATATTACACCATATTAAATCTTTGTCTTTCCCTTGTCCATATTTCTTCTTCAAATGCCTCCTGATCTTCCTACTTCTCCTTATTTTGTGGACTCGCTCCATCTTGTTCTGATGTAACCTGTATTTAGACCTTCAACACCAAATCCTACACTTCGCAGGCACTTTATAACTTCACCTTCTACTTTTTTAACTTCTGCTTTACTAATCTTCTCTGCTCTCTCAGTGATTTTATTTTATTTATTTTTATTTTATTTTCAGTTTGATTACCGGGAAAATCCACTGGGCCCAAAAGTGCCCATTTTCAGTGGAGACCCGGGGAGAAAAGTTCCATAAAACAATACAGTAAAGAGTACACAAGTATAAAAGGTACAGTATATAATACAGTTTGCAGATATGTACATTCAGTGCAAGCATGATCAACTAATTTCACTGTGAATGATCTAAGGGTTGTACTGTACAGATTATTTGAACATACATTCTTACATATGAAGTGTGAAAACACTTTACATGCAGTCATTTAAAGTACGTAAGGTAGACACTTTACATGCATTCAGTAAAAATAAGATGCTATTTACATTATTTACAAATTTGAAATCATGTGAGAGTAGCTAAAGCAGTTACAGAGAGCTTGAATCCATTCTAGGAAGTGGTTATGGGAGTTAGAGAGAGGTTAGGAACCATGAGAGTAAAAATCTCCTTGGGGCATTTCCTTAATATAATTAGGTAGGGTGAAAGCAGGAACATTTCCATTTGGATGACAGGTATGAGAAAAGCTGGAATTTGAAGTTTTCTGAGTTTGATATTGTCCTTGGTGTGGAAGGGAGTGAATTCCATTTCTTGCCTAGTGAGAAAGAGAGGAGAAGTTGGCCAGCAGGACATTTAGGTTTGTAGATGGTAATTAAGTTTTGGTGCTCAGATCTGAGAGTTCTATTCGGGGTGTATGGGGGAAGGATGTTTTTAGGGCTGGGCATTTTGCTGGGTGAAATACAAATCTGTGAGCAGTGGTAAGTTGGAGGTAGTCTAGGTGGTTAGTGAGTTCTAGCCAGTTCAGAGATTAAAGGGTAAGGCATTGATGGGTGGAATTTTTGGATTTGGTGGCAAATTCAGAGATCTTATTACAGCAGTTTTCAAGTTTAGAGGTGATGGAAGAGGTCAGATTAGTTCGAAGAGGGGGGGTCCGTATAATAAGGATGGGAGAAGGTAAGTAGTGGCCAGGGTATGCCTAGAAGAGTTGGAGAGAAAGAGATTATTCCTATAAAGCATGCCTAACTTTTGGTGGGTTTTCTTTATATTTTGTTGAATGTGAATTTCAAACTTGAGGTGTTCATCTATAGTAATATTTTGCAAAAGGGACCACTTCTGTAGGTGAGTTGGTTTGGCTAAAGACTTTGAATGCATTTTTGTCATAAGAGAAAGTCCTAGAGGGAGGGGGTAGTAGAATTTTTGATTTATTTGCATTGCGTGAGAGGTGGTTTTGATGCATCCAGTTCTCAGTGGTTGAAAATGCAGTTTGGGTTTTAGTCAGTAATTCAGGAAGGTTGGAGGCAGCGCAGACTAGAGTTGAGTCATCTGCATATTAAATAACTTTGGCATCAAGAATAGCAGTATGAAAGTTATTGATGAAGATTTTGAAAAGCATAGGTCCGAGGATGGACCCCTGAGGTATGCCGGTAAGGGTTGGTAAGAAGGTAAAGGTGGAGTTCTTCCATTTAACTGCTTGAGATCTTTCTGACAGGTAACTGGAGAACCAGGATAAAGTATTTGGAGAGAGATGTAGGTTGGAGAGATGATGGAGAAGGTGATTATGGGAAATAGTATCAAATTCTTTAGAAAGATGGAGAACTGTGGATACTAAGAGTCCAGAATCTTGGGCTTGGTTGACCGTTTCTAAGAAGGAGAGTAGGGTGGTTATGGCCAGGGTGGAAGTCATACTGGGTAGATGTAAGGGGTTGGTTCTGGGTCAGGAAAGGCATAAGTTGGAGGTGGATATATTTTTCTAGGATTTTGGAGATTGGAGAGAGCAGAGCAATGGGACAGAAATTAGAGAGATTGGTGTTTTTGCCTCCTTTGTGAAGAGGAAGAATGTAGGCTGTATGTCATAGTTTGGGTACATATGATTCCTTTATGGATCTGTTTGTTACAATGCTGATTGGGAGTGCAATACTGTCAGCAGCACATTTAGAAAGGAGGAGTGAATATTATCAGGGGCATTAGAGCATGGTTTTAGTTTGGATAGAAGTCTTTTTATAAAATTATTAGAGACTGGTTTGAGCTCAAACATAAGGGGAAGGTTATTAGGGGGATTGGAAGGCGAAGAATGAGGGACAGGTGGATTATTGTTGGGAAAAGTTTTGGTCAGGTCAGCAATAGTTTCTATAAAAACTGAGTTGAATTGAGAGCTTAGCCCAAGGTCAGATATACTTGGGCCGGGGCAGGGGTTATTCTTGGAGCCTGGATTGAGAAGGGAATTAATGGATTTCCAGAATTGTTTGGGGTTTTTATTATTATTGGACTGGAGCTTACTATAGTAGGATTTTTTTCTTGGTGATTAGTTGTTTTGCACGGCTGTGGAGTTGTGTGTATTGGAGCAGGGTATTGGGCATTTTATTGTTTTGGTAAAGCTTCCAGGATTTGTCCATTTGATGCATTATTTGTTTTGTTTCTTTGGATAGCCAAGGAGCAGTATTAGTTTTTATCCTTTTGTTTCTTAGTGGGGCTAGGGAGTTTAGAGTGTCTAGGAAGACAGAGTTGAAGTGTTCTATAGCTTTGTCAAGGGGAAGGGTATTTAGAATTTGCCAGTTCATTTGTTTGAGAATATTTGAGAAAATTGTGGGGTTAAAGCTGCTAAGGTTGCGAGTGGGAATGTAATGATGCTGATGTGGGGTAGAGGTTGTTGAATGATGAATGAAAGCAGGGATGTGATCGCTAAAGGTATCGGGGATAGTGCCAGAGTTAGTTATTTTATTTGGATGGGTGACTAGGATCCAGTCTATAATGGATCCTGCTGATGTATTGTCAAGACACACATGCACCGATGGGAGCTCTACTTTTCTTTGAGAAAAGCTGACCTTATCACAATTTGAACTAACTACTGTTGACTTATATTTTTTTACTTTGAAAACTATGTTTTTGGTGGCTATTACTTTGGCAAGAAAGTTTTTAGTCTCGCTAGCCATGTGTGCTCATATACCCTATATCATTTTTCTTAGGACAGGGTTACCTTACAAACCAAATCCTTCTTTCATGCCAAATGTTGCACAGTATAATGCAAATCAGTCTATATAACTCCCAGTTGTTTTCCTCATTTACTGTAATGGGGTGAATATCTGCTGTGCTGTATGCATTAGGTTTTTTTTTTTTTTTTTTGCAGAGAACTATACCTATAAAGAGGTCCAGCAATTTGCCTCCTTTTGTACAAAAAAAATGTCAAAAGCTACCAAAGGTATTCTTTTCTTATGAGTTTTGTCATCGTATCATTTTAGGTTACCAAAACCATGGCAGATCACTGCCTCAGGCTATGAATGTATATACTGCAATGGTTCTGTCTACCTCACAAGCCTTTTTTCTAAAATGCCTTAGATGTCATGCTGCTAGGATGGAGCACCCCTACTGTGACTCAGATGACTGGGTTTTGATTAGTGGCAACATCCATAGAGGAGCAGACAGTTGGGAGTAGTGATCAGCATAACCCTCTTGCCTCTCCCAGGGAAAGGCAAGGTATTAGCATTCAAGGGCAAATGGAACTGGTGTGATTTCCATGGTGGAGATGGGGGAACCTCATCTCATGCTTCCTGAGGAGGGGTATGGCTGCTTGGAAGGAAGGCCCCTTATGGAATTAAGGTATATCCTTCACGGTCAACTCATTGCATAACCCTCAGCAGTTTACCAAGTGTGTGCATGAGGACAGGAACAAGCAAAGAAAAATCACCAAACCACCCCTAAAGGTTGCCTAAGTGATGACCTCTCCCAGCCAACTGTCACAACAATGGTGGGAATGTAGGGGTCCATTGGTTGGGAAGCTGATAATCAGTAGGAAGCTGGGAAAGATAGCAAAAACATGCCTTGATCAATATTTGCGCAGCTGCTATATGGTCATCACTGAATAGTTTTAGTAGGTATTGTAGCTTAGATGTTGCCTCTAGGCCCAAGGCAGCCTCTGGAGCTACCGTCATGTCATCTGAGACATGTAAGGGGCCTAGCTTGGGACTCTGTCCTACAGATAATGGAATTGAAACTCTCATCAGATGTGAAAGTTACGTACTTTCTGTAATGATAAATCTGCATTGACAGTTTGAATTCCATCAAATCTTGTCCTTCCGCCCCCAGCCTAGGGATCCAATGGATCATGTCTACTTGGAGGTAATTTGTGATTTAACTTTAACTGTTTTCTTGTTTGTGCCAATTAGTAAGTTTCTTAGATCTGGAGAAGTGGGCCTTTGATACTTTGTTATTGTTGAAGGGCTGCAGTGTGGACTAAGCTACCTACTGCTTTTAGTGCTGTAGGTAATGAAGCTGCTAACACAGATTTATCATTACAGTAAATTATGCCTCTCAACCTCTTAGAGCAAGAAACCTGGACAAAGACATAAATAAAATAAAAGTGGGACAAAGGCCCAAAAATAGGGACACTTTTTAAATATTGCTTTTACAAACTTAGAAAGTGGTTCGAATAACACGTTTTGCATTAGCATGATTTTTCTGAAGGATGTGAAGTCTGAAACTCACATGTGTCTCATTATATTCTAACTTCATGCCTTTAATGATTTGCCACTAATTTACCACAATTTTATGAAAAATGGGCCAAAAATATGAGGCAAAATCTGGACATTCTGCGAAAATCTGTACAGCTGAGAGGTATGCAGTAAATATATAACCTTCATTTGCTCTCCTTGGAAATGTTTCTTCTTGCCTGTACTGTTTGGGTGTAAAGCACAAAATTTATAAGTGCTCAGTTTAACAATTTTTAAATCTACTTTAAAGAATAGGAGCAACTCTTAGACTGCTTTTACTCGAATATTGTCTTTACTAAAGTTTCTCACCTGTTCTTTCTCTGTTTCCTCAAGTAACAAGCCTCTTGTTCAGCATTGGATTTACCTTCCCATATAAAATGGCAAACTTCTAGATCATTTAAAACCAAAGTCTTCTAGCTGGAACTTTTTGGTTGTCTCTGCTATTGCTTTAATAATGTAAGAACCGGTGTAGATGACTTAATAAAGTTTCCAAAACTTTTATCCTATCGTTTTCATTCCACATAATTAGCCACTCTTTCTGGTTCCAGGTTTTACATCATTGTTCATCAACTGAATTCATTATTGATTTGATATTTTTTTCTTTAAATAACAATTTTTTTGAGTTTAACAACACATTATACCGTCAAAAACAAGGGACGGCCATGGGGGCTGCATTTGCCCCCATGTATGCAAATCTGGCAATGGGTCTGTTTGAAGTTGAAGTTATTTACAGACATTCATTTTTTCAAAATTATGTTATCAAGTACTTCAGGTATGTTGATGATTTAATTTTTTTAGTGGAAGGTGGTAGAACCCAGGTCCAACAGTTTATTGCTGATTTAAATCTTAATAGATTCTCTATACAATTTGATGGTCTCAGAATAGGCACTCACATGCCTTTTTTGGACATAGTTTTGGACATCAGTAATGGTACGCATTTAATAACTTCTGTTAACAGGAAATTTGAGGGGGGTACCCACTATGTCCATAGCACTAGTGGACATCCCCCCCATACAATTGGTTCTCTGCCATATGGAGAAATGGTTAGAGTTTCTCGCTTATGTAACAACAGTGAATCTTTTTACAAAGAGCTACAGCTATTTGACGCTTTTGTCAAGAGAGGCTATAGTATACAAATGTTAACTGATAGTTATAATAAGTTTAATAACAAAAATAATAGAACAATGGTTCCATCTTATAAAAAGGTGTATAATTTTCAACAATTTACCAAAGCACAACAACAAGAAAAAGAGAACATGTATTTTGTTACTACTTATGGTTGCTTCATAGCAGAATTTACAAAACTTTTTTCACAATTTTGGGAATACTTTAGTTCCCTTAATAATGTTAATTCTTGGTTGAATGTAGATTTGAAATTTTCCTATCGAAGGGGCAAGAACATCAAAGACTTCCTGGTAAAGAGTAGATTTAACTTTCCAACAGTATCGATACCATATGGCATAAAGAGAACAGGAACACAGCAGTGTGGCAAATGTAAAGCATGCCAGTTTGTCATCTCTAGTTTTGCTTATATTAATAACATTCCCTTTGAAGTAAAGGACAACTTTGATTGTAATTCAGATGGTGTTATCTATGCACTTAGCTGCCCCTGTAAGAAATTCTATATAGGGGAAACAAAAAGAGCATTTAAAGTAAGACTTTTAGAACATGCCAATGACATAAAAAATAAGAAAGAAGAAAGTCCTGTTGCCATACACTTTTTAAATTTCCATAACAGTGATAATAAGGGGTTGAAGGGATGTGTTTTAGAACAAATTAAACATCATAATAATGCAAGTGACAGTGTTAAACAGCGCTTGCAACATAAGGAAGCTGCGTATATTTTAAAATTTAAAACACTACACCCATTTAGTTTGAATGAAGATTTTAACTGGAAGTTGCTGCTAAATTGAATATAATCATGCAATTTAACTAATTGTTTAATTAAGCTTGTTGATCAAGTCTTTTTGTATATATATGGTTAGTATATGTGTGATACTTGTACTCCTTGAAGGCTGTGGCCGAGACGTCAGAGAACTTTTAATAAACTACTTTTGGTGGATCCCTCTTTGTTGGTTCTTCGTTTACATCATTGTTTCCCCTGTCCAGCAAAGCTCAAAATATAGCTCTCAACCTCTTAGCACAAAAAATCTGTACAAAGCCAAATATCATGGGGGATAAAGCCCCCAAAATAGAGACACTTTTTAAATATTGCTCTTATAAACTTAGAAAGTTGCTAGAATAAAAGGTCTCGTGTTACCATGCATTTTCTGAAGGATATAAGGTCAGAAACTCAAATGCTTGTCATTATATAGTGAATTCAGTCAGTGATTTGTCCCAAAAACCCAGAATACAACAAATGTTATAAGGAACAGACCAGAAATATGAGTCAAAAATCTGAACAGTTGAGAGGTATGAAACCATCTGCACCCAGAAGTTTCTCCCTCGTTTGCCAAAATTAATGTAGATTAGGACATGCTGGCACAAGTCCTCTTAAGGGTTGAAACAAGGTGCCTGCTCCCATGCTCCACTGGTCAGAGCCAGGAACTTTTGCGTGTTTTTCCCCCTCTCACCTAGGACACCTCGAATATTCTCATCAGTATCATTGTTTTGTTTTGTTTTTTTATGAAAGTTGTGTGGTTGTTAGGCTCAACTGCATTGGCATCGGTTCTAACATTGGGCTGTGGCACTGTCAGATCTGTATGGTCAGGAGTAATGTTTCCATTGTTGGGCATTACCTCATTATTGATGTCAGTGTCATTGATACTGTTTGCAGTAGCTATTCCAGTGTCTGTCTGATTTTACCCACACCTGCTGCTTTCAGGACTGATTCTCACCACATCTGGTCATCTCCCAAAATCAGTGTAGATACCAAAACAGCAAGCTTGTTTGCATTGGTTCCCATCAATGCAGTAGCAACCGTAAATATTCTCACCATCTTTAAGGATAGTGCACCCTCCGCATGAGTCTTTATTCCTGTAACTTGCTCCATAGCAAGAGAGAATCAGACGTTCTGCAGCCCCCTACTGGCATCTGCATCAACGAGGGTCTCTCTCCCTCCTGTTTGAACCCCACTACCACCACCACCATCAAAGGGCACCATGCAACAGGAACCACCTTAATTATCCTTTGGAGTCTCCCACAGCAGATGATAAGGAAGGTCTTCATTTGGCCTTAAGTTTGGGGAATATTTAGAAATGATACTTCAGGAGGGAGTGTACCAGTGACTCAGCAACTTTCCTACAAACGAGCTGTAAAAGCCCATAAGTCTCTACCTAGCAATCCTTCTAGGTAGTGCTTCTGTTACATATCATAAAAGATGCTTCTAAGACCCAGATGGCATGGGAAACTGTGATACTGAAGACTCTGTACCTAATAAAGCTGATTATATCCTTTAGCCCTCAATAGGTAGGTTAGGTACTTGGTCAGAAATGCCAAAACCTGAGATCTTTGTATTAGTAGCTGCTTTTAAGGCTCCATCTCCCTGAAGCTCAGATCTCCATTCCCAGCCAAGGAATCCAGACAGAATGGCAGGTTAAGGAAGTGAGTATATGTGGCCTGAACATTTATCTTGCAGGCATTAAATTACCTGTTTCACTTGAATTATTTGGGCGTGATTTTTCCTAATGAAATGGACCAGACCAAACAGCTACTACTTTTTAAGTGTTTTGGTCATGACTAGATGATGCACTGCTGTACAATGCTGCAGGAGGTTGAACCAGAGGCACAGGGTCCCACATATCCATGTGCCAGCAAGTCTGGCTCCACTTAACAGATTTTGATAAGGATCCCAAGGTAATAATCCACAATAGCATGGTCCCTATATCTTTGTTCATGTAGTGAAGGTACATCTCTAGAATATGGAAAAAACCTCATGTTTGGGGGCACTAAGTTTTGATCACTTCAGCCCTCATTTTCTAGGATGCAAAGGTGCCTGAGCTAAATGTGATTCAAGCACAGCACACATCAAAAACACTATCATCACTCTGGGAGGAAACCCAGTAACTAAAGCAACTTTCTGAATGGTCATGGACCCAAACCAAAGATAAGGGTTCTCAACAATCACCAGGGAGATTTGATCCACCCATAAGTGGACAGCAGCAGCATCCTAAAGGGTATTTCCTGAATATCTTTCACCAGAGCTAATTGGGGTGTTTGCCCTCCACTTATCTATTTGGAAAGCCATCATCACAGGTGGGTAGATTAGGACCTTCATATACAAAGACGCTGATAAGTAGATATCCATCCTCAGTAACAAGATTTACGATTGAGAAGTATTAGGACTAATTAGCAAGGAAAAATTTCTCAGGTTGCCATAGACCTTCTCCCTGTCTCATAATGTACCATGTTACTTAGCATCTCAAAATCTTTATTGCTGCATTTCAACTCAAAGAACAGAAAGTGGCTCCAGGTGACATTTACAATTTAGATGAGACTTTTGATAAAGCTGTCAGTACATTCTCAGTTCTTTCCCCAAATGTTTTTGACTATACTTAGTTCCCCGCATTCCTAAACTTTTGTGGGCTTTTCCGTTTTAGTCCTAACCTGCCCATCTAGGACCTTTCTTTTTTGTAATTC
Source organism: Protopterus annectens (assembly GCF_019279795.1). NCBI lineage: Eukaryota > Metazoa > Chordata > Ceratodontiformes > Protopteridae > Protopterus > Protopterus annectens. Next base: position 909,410,926 of record NC_056743.1, on the reverse strand, counting down.
TAGATTATATGTAATCATTTCCCATTCATATTTAGTAGCCCTTTGCCTTTTTTTAGTCAAGGTGGACAATTCCCTCAGGAGGTTTCCCTACAGAAAGAAACTTCCTACCTCAGACTCAACCTTTGCTTTCATTGTTTGGATGAGGAATATAGCAACAAATAGTGTCAAGTGTGCAGTAATTTTACTAAAGCTCCCTTGATAATGTTGCTGTAATGAACTTGGAACTTTGGTTGTTAGTGAAAGCTCTTTCAGATCAAGAAGTAGTGGAACCGTCCACCTTTTTAGCCTTGAAACCTTTGACAAGATTAAGCTGACATACTTCTTAAGGTTTAAGGTACACACACACACACACACTAAACCTAAAATAGAATGGAAGAGTCAATAAAGAACAGTGATTACAGTTGTTGAAACTGAATCTGTTTCATTTCCAGCTTTACAAGTGTTAAAATATGTGTCAAATGTAGTTGTTGTTGATCTTGTTTAACAAAGATTTCAGATGATATTGTATAAACCTTCACCAAGAGTTACCCCTTCACTGCCATCCCTAATTCAGATTGTGAAAGTCTGGCATATCTCCTTTTGAGGTCTGAGGAGATGTTCTTAATAGCCCCCATCCCAACCTGTTCTGTTGGAGATAGAAACTTCACTTTCTAGCCTAAACTACAGTTTCCAAAACCTTCCCCAATGGCCCCACAGTCTTTAGTGCTGGTCTTTGGGATGCCAATATTGACCATGTTGATGTTGATGCCTGAGGCCTAGATATGAATATCAATGTCAAACCACTCAGCATAAACAGTTCTGTTATCAGTTGCTTTTTTTTGGCATCAGGTGACATCACTACCAGCATATAATATGTTGGGATTTGATGCCAATGTCAGTACTGGAACCTTCAACATCAGCATTGGTCCCAGTGTCTCCACACCCACAGAACATGGAACTATTGATCTCGGTCTCAAGCCAGACATTGATACTGAGGTCACTGATGCACTCTAGCAGTCTGCATTGTAGTGGTTTCCCTCATCTTCACATTTAATTTCACATCCCACCTTGATACCTCTACCAAATACATCTATGGAGCAGTCTTTCACTGTGCCCTCTGCCCTGCTACCTGACAGAAGAGAGGTCCAAGGCCTTGTGCAGCTTTTTAATATGACTTTGGTGCCAAAGCATGACTGCCTAATCCTTGAATTCACCCTCTCTTGTCAGTTCTGAGGCAGGCATTCTTGGACTCCCACTGCAGAGCCACCTCCACCCAATGTCACTGACAAGTAAAATACATTCTTCCTAGTATCATTTCAAAAGACCTCAGGTTGGATGAAGTAGTAGAAATGAAACAAAGACACTGTGGCCCACCAAGTGCAGGGCCTCCCCTCACAAACTAATTCAACAAATGCCTTTTGTTCTGACAAACAGTCCTCCTGGGTACTCCATTCTTAAAGTGGCTGTCACTGTAGCTTGAGAAAACCTTAGTTTGATGCCCCCCCTCTTCTTAGACTGACTGTATAATCTGACCTCCTATAAGTGGAGTTTGTGGTGAAGACACCCAAGCCAGACACCCTAGTTTCACTAGCTTCAGGAAGGCTCCAAATCCTTGCGATAATACAAACCAACAAAAGTAACTTCCTAGAAGACCTTTTGGTTAAGGCTGTAGAATTATGTATTAAACTGGTTTATGTTTTACATTTTCTTTTGTTTTGTGTTTCAAATCCTGAAAATCCTCCACACTATCCATGAGTCTAGTATGATGGACTCATTAGGGAAGTTAGGTTAGATTTTCCTTGAAGGAGGCTAAACTACCTTTGCACATTGTTGATTTTAGTGGGATATTACTGGTGAAATGTTCCAGACACTAAGACCGTTATTAGATTGTTCACTAAAGCAAAACTGTTCTCATTGTCATCAGTTATTACCACTGTGATGAAACCCATAAGGCAAGTCTTATATAACACTGCCAAAGGTTCAGCCAGAGCTACACTGTCTGCATTGCTGTTCACTGACAAATATGACTCAGCTGTCTAACTTTGGAAAGGACAACAAATTGACTTTTGTGAATCCTTCTTCAACAGGCTATGTATTTTAGTTACTGACACTGAGGCACATTTGGAAAACATAAAAAGTGGAGAAAGATCCTCACCTCAACACTCTTTTGTAGGACACAGAAAAGCCAAAACCAAATTTGATTTAGTAGTTATACATAGCAACAGAACCCACAACAATTTGGAAGAAACCTTCTCAGAGTAAGTTCCAGAAAAGTAATGGTCTGTGATAAAAGGCCCCCCTCTTCAATCTTTACTTAGCTGTGGCTTAATTACAGGCAGTCAGCAGCAGCAGCAAACATGAAGCCTTGACTTGGCTGGCCATTTATGGAGGCAGTCAAGAGACCATCTGTTGCTTTGGCTGTCCATATGGAAATCTGTCATTATGAACATTTAACTATGGCCAGTCCTGTCTTGGGGATACAAGATCCCCTGTTATACATAGCTAACTCCATAACCACTACCCTTTCTGGGAATCCCATCCCATCACAAACAAGCCACAAAAATGGATGCCATTTATCTTTTCAAAAAAAAAAAAAAAAAAACACACAATCGGTGCCACAGGGCAAAAAAGGGTTAGGATTTTGTACCATATTCTTTTTCCTGCCAAGAGAAAGGACCTCAACCCAATAGTAGACAACAGTTTCATCCCCCAAAGAAACTTTCATATGGTCATGTTGCATTCACCCCCTTCCTCTTTGAAGGAGATACATGTGCTGTTTGGACCTCCAAGACACCTAACCCTACATCAAAATTCCAATGGAGTCTAGAACGATTTTTTCACTTTTGGCTAGGAGGTGGTAATAAAGTTTTGGACTCTTCCATTTTCTGTCACCTCAGCCACCAGTGTGTTCACCAAGTGAATGCTCACTGTGGGAGCCCACCAGTTTGCAAGAAGTTAGAGTATTGCCTTTACTTGGCAAGACTGGGTAGATCTTACTGCAACCTGTTTGCTTCCCAACCAATACCAAGTGCAGAAGCAGTAGCTTCTCCATCATTCCCTCACTTCTTCTTTAGTGCTATATATGAGCCTTTTCCTCGCTCTATGTCTACCTTGATATGTATGGTATCCCCTTTCTTCTGCCACACATTCTGAAGACTTCACTACCATCATTGTCATCCTGGACACGCCTGACAAATCCAACAAGTAATCCATACCTGGACCTTTACATCATCTGGTTAACCACCATTATTTTTCCAGTTCCAGAATTAACCAGCAGTTCATCTTTTTCAGAATAATTCATATTGTTTCTTCTTCACATAAGCTTAATTCATTAAGATTTGTGAGGACAAATGGACCTAATTTTCTGTTTGTGTTTCTATAAAACAAATGGACCCCTTCTCTGATCCCATAAAATCAGAACTTATGAATTCCTTATGCAGATTTAATTTCCAGACTGTATTCTGCCAACAAAATGCACTTAACTGCAGAATCAAATTTTCATAGGGGCTTTAATTCCTAATCACTGGCCTTGTTAAAAGCCTACAAGTCATTTCTCAAAGGCATATCCTTGCTAAGATCATCCACTTGGAGATCTGGTACCACATTGAAATTTACTTTCTGCAATGGAAAAGCTAACTTCCACAGTTGAATCTGCAGCTTCTGCAAAATTAATATATATTTTTTGGAAGATGCATTTTCTGTAGCGGTTACATCTAGATGAAGATGTGTATGAGCTTCCGGCCTTTTCATCGAATCTTCATACCTGATATTTAATAGGCACAGAGGCACTCTTCACACTAACCCCTCCTTCTTACTAAATGTCACTACTGAGTCTAAACCTGTTCAGTTGTCACCAATTCATCTGCCTGTATGTTTTCCAAAATATAACAATCCAAACAAAAAAAGCCGTAGAGTGGAATGCGATACTGTTTCCAATTCACCACACGAAAGTGACACCAACCACGTACTTACGTGGTTGGTGTCACTTTCGTGTGGTGAATTGGAAACAGTATCGCATTCCACTCTACGGCTTTTTTGTTTGGATTGTTTGGTTTTTAGTGAAAAGCCACACTTTCTTTTGGTTTCTTTTCCAAAATATAACTGAGGTCCTTCTGTTTCAGTATTTCATTCTGCCAGAACAGTTGTGACATCTACATCCTTCTTCCAAAATGTAGCTTTTGATATTTGTGCAGCAAGTACTTGGTCTTCTGTTGGCATCATCACAAGGCACTCATAATTTGGATGTGATATCCAGGTCCCGGGTATTCCTTTTTGAGCTATCGTTATAAGGGCATTGTTCCATAAAACAGACTATCAAAGAGTATTATTTTGGGATTCTGTCCTTTTGCTGCTCTTGCAGTTAGAAAATGATGTACTTACCACTGCAATAATTCTGGTAGATATATCCTCACTAATGTGACCTCTCTTCTTCCTCCTCCTGTGGTGTAGTGAGTTTCATGCCATAGTCATCTCCATAGTGGCACTTTGTACAGCTCACCTGAGATCTTGAGACACTTAGAATATATCTTTTACAAAAGTGCCATTCTCATTGTACCTTTCCCTTACCTGACATCCCACCCCTCACAAAATATATCAAAGAAGAGAGATCTACAATGTCTTACAAAAAAGAGCCACGCAGGAAGTCACACAAGACAAGAAGATATCAGAATGTTACTCCAGATTCTTTGCACAGCCAGAAAATACAAGAGAGCTCAGGCCAATTTTAGATCTAATAGGCATAAACGGGGGTTTTTTTTCCAGGAAAATGTCCAAACCCTAAACCCCCCCAAAAAAAGGGACTCTCCTTTGGGGGGACCCGGCCCCAAAGGGAAGTCAAGGATTCTTAACCCGCCCCCGGGGTTTGGCCTTTAAAAAAAGAAAAAGGGGGGGCTTGGGGACCCCCCCCCTAAATTCTAAAAATGGAAAGTGGATACAAGACACGTGGCCTGCCAGACTACAACATCTACATATCAACTTGAAGGAGATGTTAGCAGTCCAGTTTGCATTAATAGCTTTCAAGTATTTTCTTCTTCCAGGGCAGGTGTTGATTCTAACAGACAACACAACTGTCATGTGGTACATCAACAAGCAAGGGGGAACACATTCTTATCCTCTATGCAGGCAAGCAATGATTTTGTGGGAGACTGCTCTCAGTTTACAGCTAAATCTTCAGGCAAGGTTTCTGCCGGGAGCACAGAACTCCTTAGCAGATGTGTTGAGCAGATCTAATTATGGATCCCCTCAATGGAAAGTGGAAATTGGATCCTCATGTTTTTCAGAAATTGACAGTGTCATGGGGAACTCCAGACATAGATCTGTTCGCTTCTCCACTAAACCACCAGCTGCCAAAGTATTGCAAAAAGGTTTCATCCCACAGCTTGGAAAGTGGATGCTCTTTCTTTCAATTGAGCAATCTTCATGTGTATGCCTTTCCACCTCTGCCTCCTCCCAAAGGTACTTCTAAAGGTCAGACAGGACAAGCCAAAGATGATTTTAATAGCTCCAGATTGGCCTCGACAGCACTGGTACCCATTACTGAGAAGTCTGGTACGGGAGCCTCCATGGCCTTTGCCTTAGATTCCACACCTGTTGTCTCAGGAGAACGGTCATTTACTCAATGTCAAGCTTCACTCTCTTCACCTAACAGCCTGGCATATTCTGTTTTGAACCATAGAGGGTCTCAACTTCCGCAGCAAGTTTTGAATGTTATTTTGGAAGCTAGAAGGCCTAGTACAAGGAAAGTGTACGCAGATAAATGGAAGAGATTTTTATTTTGGAGTGCAGCAAAGGATTTTGATGTTTCTGAGCCTAATTTAAGTGTGGCTCTTCAATATCTTACTGAGTTACTGGACAAAGGTTTGTCCTTCTCTTCTATTAAGGTTCATGCTGCAGCAATTTCGCTCACTATGACTGTGACCCACCATTGTTTTCTCATCCTTTGTTCAAGCAATTTCTTAGAGGGGCAAAGAATATAAGACCCCCACGTAGAGCTCCTACTCCTGCTTGGGATCTCAATTTTGTGTTGGAGAAACTCACTCTACAACCTTTTGAGCCTGCAGCTACTACCGAGTTGAAATATTTATCATGGAAGACTGCTTTTTGTTGGCCATTACCTCTGCAAGAAGGGTTTCTGAATTGCAGGCCCTTATGGCCAGTTGAGCCTTTCTCAATTTTCCATAAGGATAGGGTATCTTAAGGCGTACTAATCCTTCCTTTATGCCTAAAGTGGTTTCTAGTGTGGCTTTAAACCAAACTATTCATTTGCCTACTTTTATGCAAATCCCCAAAATAAAGGGAAAAGATTTTGCACACTTTAGATGTACACAGGCAGTTGCGGTATTATTTGAGCAGAACTAAAGGGTTCAGGCAGTCTCAGCAGTTATTTGTTTCTTTGCTTTGAGTTCTCAGGGCAAGCCTGTGTCAAAACAAACTATTTCTAAGTGGATTGGGTTTTGCATTGCTTTCTGTTATTCCGTCATGGTAAGGAGATTCCAGCTGGGATTAGGCCTCATTCCACTAGGGCTACTGTCACTGACAGCTTTTTAAAGGGGTGGCAACTAAAGATATTTTGGAGGCAGCTACTTGGAGTTCAGTGCATACTTTCTCTAAGCATTATCACCTTCCACTTTACTCTAAATCTAGGGCTGGTTTTGCCACTGCTATTTTACAGGGCATTTTGGCAGCTCCTGCTTCTTTATAGTTTTGCCACCCTCCCTTACCTCTGCTGTGGGTGTGTGTACAAGTGTAAGGACTGCAGCAATGTGAGATGAAGAACATAGTACAGTTTTGTACCTACCATAAATGTAGATGTTCAAGATCCACATTGCTGCAGTCCAATTCCCTCCCTCCTTCCCTCTGTAGTTAGAGGTTGTGTGGGTTGGGTTGTAAATATTGTGTATATTGTATATATTGTACATATTATTAGTGCAAGGGTGATTGGTTGGTTGTTTGCTGTCTTTGGTTTTGACCTTTCTTTTTAGGGTCTTCTGACATCTGGGGCAAGAAAAGACTGAGGATATGACGCCGGTCATGCGATTTGTACCCTGACATCCTGATGTCAGTCTAATCTTCTTGACCGACGTCAGCCTTATACTTTGATATTCGGGCCGACCGAGGACAGCGGACTACCCAAGTGTAAGGACTGCAGCAATGTGGATCTTCGAACATCTACATTTATGGTAGGTACAAAACTGTACTTTTCCAAAACCTTCCCCAATGGCCCCACAGTCTTTAGTGCTGGTCTTTGGGATGCCAATATTGACCATGTTGATGTTGATGCCTGAGGCCTAGATATGAATATCAATGTCAAACCACTCAGCATAAACAGTTCTGTTATCAGTTGCTTTTTTTTTGGCATCAGGTGACATCACTACCAGCATATAATATGTTGGGATGTGATGCCAATGTCAGTACTGGAACCTTCAACATCAGCATTGGTCCCAGTGTCTCCACACCCACAGAACATGGAACTATTGATCTCGGTCTCAAGCCAGACATTGATACTGAGGTCACTGATGCACTCTAGCAGTCTGCATTGTAGTGGTTTCCCTCATCTTCACATTTAATTTCACATCCCACCTTGATACTTCTACCAAATACATCTATGGAGCAGTCTTTCACTGTGCCCTCTGCCCTGCTACCTGACAGAAGAGAGGTCCAAGGCCTTGTGCAGCTTTTTAATATGACTTTGGTGCCAAAGCATGACTGCCTAATCCTTGAATTCACCCTCTCTTGTCAGTTCTGAGGCAGGCATTCTTGGACTCCCACTGCAGAGCCACCTCCACCCAATGTCACTGACAAGTAAAATACATTCTTCCTAGTATCATTTCAAAAGACCTCAGGTTGGATGAAGTAGTAGAAATGAAACAAAGACACTGTGGCCCACCAAGTGCAGGGCCTCCCCTCACAGACTAATTCAACAAATGCCTTTTGTTCTGCCAAACAGTCCTCCTGGGTACTCCATTCTTAAAGTGGCTGTCACTGTAGCTTGAGAAAACCTTAGTTTGATGCCCCCCTCTTCTTAGACTGACTGTATAATCTGACCTCCTATAAGTGGAGTTTGTGGTGAAGACACCCAAGCCAGACACCCTAGTTTCACTAGCTTCAGGAAGGCTCCAAATCCTTGCGATAATACAAACCAACAAAAGTAACTTCCTAGAAGACCTTTTGGTTAAGGCTGTAGGATTATGTATTAAACTGGTTTATGTTTTACATTTTCTTTTGTTTTGTGTTTCAAATCCTGAAAATCCTCCACACTATCCATGAGTCTAGTATGATGGACTCATTAGGGAAGTTAGGTTAGATTTTCCTTGAAGGAGGCTAAACTACCTTTGCACATTGTTGATTTTAGTGGGATATTACTGGTGAAATGTTCCAGATACTAAGACCGTTATTAGATTGTTCACTAAAGCAAAACTGTTCTCATTGTCATCAGTTATTACCACTGTGATGAAACCCATAAGGCAAGTCTTATATAACACTGCCAAAGGTTCAGCTAGAGCTACACTGTCTGCATTGCTGTTCACTGACAAATATGACTCAGCTGTCTAACTTTGGAAAGGACAACAAATTGACTTTTGTGAATCCTTCTTCAACAGGCTATGTATTTTAGTTACTGACACTGAGGCACATTTGGAAAACATAAAAAGTGGAGAAAGATCCTCACCTCAACACTCTTTTGTAGGACACAGAAAAGCCAAAACCAAATTTGATTTAGTAGTTATACATAGCAACAGAACCCACAATAATTTGGAAGAAACCTTCTCAGAGTAAGTTCCAGAAAAGTAATGGTCTATGATAAAAGGCCCCCCTCCTCAATCTTTACTTAGCTGTGGCTTAATTACAGGCAGTCAGCAGCAGCAGCAAACATGAAGCCTTGACTTGGCTGGCTATTTATGGAGGCAGTCAAGAGACCATCTGTTGCTTTGGCTGTCCATATGGAAATCTGTCATTATGAACATTTAACTATGGCCAGTCCTGTCTTGGGGATACAAGATCCCCTGTTATACATAGCTAACTCCATAACCACTACCCTTTCTGGGAATCCCACCCCATCACAAACAAGCCACAAAAATGGATGCCATTTATCTTTAAAAAAAAAAAAAAAACACACAATCGGTGCCACCAGGCAAAAAAGGGTTAGGATTTTGTACCATATTCTTTTTCCTGCCAAGAGAAAGGACCTCAACCCAATAGTAGACAACAGCTTCATCCCCCAAAGAAACTTTCATATGGTCATGTTGCATTCACCCCCTTCCTCTTTGAAGGAGATACATGTGCTGTTTGGACCTCCAAGACACCTAACCCTACATCAAAATTCCAATGGAGTCTAGAACGATTTTTTCACTTTTGGCTAGGAGATGGTAATAAAGTTTTGGACTCTTCCATTTTCTGTCACCTCAGCCACCAGTGTGTTCACCAAGTGAATGCTCACTGTGGGAGACCACCAGTTTGCAAGAAGTTAGAGTATTGCCTTTACTTGGCAAGACTGGGTAGATCTTACTGCAACCTGTTTGCTTCCCAACCAGTACCAAGTGCAGAAGCAGTAGCTTCTCCATCATTCCCTCACTTCTTCTTTAGTGCTATATGAGCCTTTTCCTCGCTCTATGTCTACCTTGATATGTATGGTATCCCCTTTCTTCTGCCACATATTCTGAAGACTTCACTACCATCATTGTCATCCTGGACACGCCTGACAAATCCAACAAGTAAGCCATACCTGGACCTTTACGTCATCTGGTTAACCACCATTATTTTTCCAGTTCCAGAATTAACCAGCAGTTCATCTTTTTCAGAATAATTCATATTGTTTCTTCTTCACATAAGCTTAATTCATTAAGATTTGTGAGGACAAATGGACCTAATTTTCTGTTTGTGTTTCTATAAAACAAATGGACCCCTTCTCTGATCCCATAAAATCAGAACTTATGAATTCCTTATGCAGATTTAATTTCCAGACTGTATTCTGCCAACAAAATGCACTTAACTGCAGAATCAAATTTTCATAGGGGCTTTAATTCCTAATCACTGGCCTTGTTAAAAGCCTACAAGTCATTTCTCAAAGGCATATCCTTGCTAAGATCATCCACTTGGAGATCTGGTACCACATTGAAATTTACTTTCTGCAATGGAAAAGCTAACCTCCACAGTTGAATCTGCAGCTTCTGCAAAATTAATATATATTTTTTGGAAGATGCATTTTCTGTAGCGGTTACATCTAGATGAAGATGTGTATGAGCTTCCGGCCTTTTCATCGAATCTTCATACCTGATATTTAATAGGCACAGAGGCACTCTTCACACTATTGGCAAAGGCTCTTGCCACCCCCATAGTGCCTTTTTTAGGCAAGGCTCAAATTCTAAACCTACCACCCTAGAACACAAAAAAGGAAAAAAACTAAGGGTAATGCTGCTCAATGCCAGAAGTCTAAATCTCAAAATGCACGCACTCGAGGCCCTTCTCAGTATGGAGAACATCGATGTCTGTGCTGTGACAGAAACCTGGTTCAAGGCTCCTGAGAGCACCCCAGCGCTATCAGGTTTTACCTCATATCATGCGTTCCGGCCCCAAAATCCGGACAATACCAAGAAAGGAGGGGGGGTATCCATATTCATCAAGGACACCCACACCTCAAGACTGGTGGCAACGCGATGCATCGGAGACCATCCAGGTGCAATTAACCATAGGCAAGACTGCTCTGCAAATTGTAGCATGTTACAGGCCACCCTCACAAACTCAGGAAACTCACATGGCCTTCCTGAAAACACTAGAGGGGATAAATGTATCACCAAACACCATCATACTAGGTGACTTCAATTACCCTAATATAGACTGGGAACACTACTCAAGCCCAAACACCCTAGCCCAAAAGTTCCTGGAATTCATAAACTCAAATGCCATGGAACAACTAGTCACCATCCCCACAAGAGGAGATAACATACTTGATCTCATCATCTCGAACATGGGAGCACAATGTTCAACACCGGAAGTATACCCCTCACTGGTGAGATCAGATCACAAACTAATCTCGCTGGAGGTCCTCATCCCACCCCACCATGAAAAAAAAAGACCACAGTAAAGAACTTCTCAAAAACCGACTTCACACTTCTAAAGACTAGTGTGGTCTCCTTTCAGGCCCCCCGAGCTGGCGGAAAACAATACTCAAGCCGCTGAATCACTTACAGCCTTCTACCAGCACCTGCAGGACTGCATGGATAAGGCAATCCCAAGCAAAACAAAGACTCTTTGTACCAAAGGCAAGCCCAGTCTGGTGGACCCCAGCCATAAACAAACTCTACAACAAAAGGAGGAAGCTACTACAAGATAGAGCAAAATCCTTAAAAGGTAAGACACCCCTTGATCACTATAAGTAAAAACTAAGAGCTCTCATAAAATCATCCAAAGCAAATTTCGAGAGAAAAATAGCTAAAGACTCAAAGACAATCATAAGGCCTTCTTTAGCTATGTTAGAAACCTAGGAGGAAACTCCCAGATATGCTCAGAACTAGTTCAAAATGATGTGAAGATTACTGATCCTACAGACATTGCCAACATACTGGCTGACAGGTTCAGTGCAAACTTCTCCCCTCCCCAAAAGGAGAGATATCTATACCAAATGAGTGCAGCCCCCAAACATCTCCAGCGCCCAAGTGAGAACTGCTCTCCAAAGCAAAAACACAGCATCCATGGGACCCGATGGTGTCCCCGGCTGTGTGCTCCACTTAACTCAATGAGGAATTAAACCCACAGCTAGGACAGCTGTTTAATCAAAGTCTTACCTCTGATAATGCTCCAGGAGTGGCACTGCAACTGTGGTCCCACTTCACAAAGGCGTGCCTCCACAGACCCTGGAAATTACCGCCCATTAGCTTGACAAGCCTTATCTGCAAAGCCATGGAGAGGATCATAATGGACCTCATAAATAAAGACATAGGAATTTGCAGACTTTGGATCCAACCCAGTTTGGCTTTGTCAAAGGCAGATCATGCCTTTAAACTTGGTTGACTTTTTTCAAACAGTCACCAAAGCCATTGATGAGGGAAAGGCAGTCCATACAGCCTACCTCAATCTGGCTAAGGCCTTCGATACAATACCCCACTCGGGTATCATTGAAAAACTCATCAGCTTAAATGTTAACCCATACATCACAAGATGGGTTGCAAACTGGCTGTGTGACAGAACCCACAGGGTCAGAGTTGCTGGCGCCATGTCAGACTCAAAGCCTGTCACAAGTGGTGTCCCACAGGGCTCAGTCCTGGGCCACTCTTGTTTGGCATCTACTTTTCGAAGTACAAGCAAACACAGGAGGGTTATGGCTGACAAAGTTTGCAGATGACTGCAAACTGGCCATAGTAGAAAACACATCTGACACAGATATCCTTCAGAAGGGTCTCACAGAAACGGATAACTGGTGCCAGAGCCACGCCTAAAGTTAAATGCCAAAAATGCATAGTCATACCCTTGGGAAAAACAAGGGTACCCCTAGCTACCAAATAGGTGGCAATCCACTGAGCACAGAAGAAGTTATCAGGGACCTGGGGACCCAGGTTGATAGTAGTCTGTCATTCGACACCCATGTAGCTAAAGTAGTTAGGAAGTCCTTCTACATTGCCCACCTTATCATGAAGGGATTCTCATCTAGATCAAGGGAGGTCATAGTCTCCTTTACTCATCACTCATCAGACCAATGATTGAGTACAATGCCCCATTCGGAATGTATCTGACCCGACACTTGCAGCAGCTGGAGAGGCCACAAAGTTCCTCACCAAAAGGATAAAGGGTCTCAAAATCTGTCTATGCTGCCCGACTGAAAGAACTCCAGCTCTATTCAGTCGCCATTACCGCTTGCTCAGAGGTGACCTTTGCCTAACATACAAGGCCATGTCAAACCCAGATTTGATGAATATGCTTCACCTCAAAAATCTAGAGCCATCAGAGCCACAAGGGCGGGAGACTTAAACCTCGACACGGCTATTAATAGGCCGTGCTGGAGGGATAGCTTCATCACCCAAAGACTCCCTATGCTGTGGAACAAAATCCCGGTACATGTGAGGCAGAGCACCTCGCTGGCCTTGTTCAAGAGAAATCTTGACCAATGGATGGGAGATCGCAGATATACCCCAGGAATTACCTCAGTGTCACTGCTCGACAGAGGCACAGCAAAATAATGGGTATAGTTCCCCATACTAAAGGGGTGGCGTAAGCCACAAAACAATGGGCTAGGCTTATAAATGCCCTCGGGCAGATAGCCTAGTATGAACCTATGAACCTATGAACCCCTCCTTCTTACTAAATGTCACTACTTAGTCTAAACCTGTTCAGTTGTCACCAATTCATCTGCCTGTATGTTTTCCAAAATATAACTGAGGTCCTTCTGTTTCAGTGTTTCATTCTGCCAGAACAGTTGTGACATCTACATCCTTCTTCCAAAATGTAGCTTTTGATATTTGTGCAGCAAGTACTTGGTCTTCTGTTGGCATCATCACAAGGCACTCATAATTTGGATGTGATATCCAGGTCCCGGGTATTCCTTTTTGAGCTATCGTTATAAGGGCATTGTTCCATAAAACAGACTATCAAAGAGTATTATTTTGGGATTCTGTCCTTTTGCTGCTCTTGCAGTTAGAAAATGATGTACTTACCACTGCAATAATTCTGGTAGATATATCCTCACTAATGTGACCTCTCTTCTTCCTCCTCCTGTGGTGTAGTGAGTTTCATGCCATAGTCATCTCCATAGTGGCACTTTGTACAGCTCACCTGAGATCTTGAGACACTTAGAATATATCTTTTACAAAAGTGCCATTCTCATTGTACCTTTCCCTTACCTGACATCCCACCCCTCACAAAGTATATCAAAGAAGAGAGATCTACAATGTCTTACAAAAAAGAGCCACGCAGGAAGTCACACAAGACAAGAAGATATCAGAATGTTACTCCAGATTCTTTGCACAGCCAGAAAATACAAGAGAGCTCAGGCCAATTTTAGATCTAATAGGCATAAACATCTTTATTACCAAGGAAACCTTTTGCATGGTAAAGATGCAGTCAGTCATTCATTGTGTGTCAGACAGAGACTAAATGTTCACTTTATATTTCCAAGACATCTATATCGGTCACAAACAAGTCTAGTCTCTCTCCTTCTGGGTCGGAGCCAGCCATTACTAATTTCACACTGTTCCAGTTGGACATGCCTCAGCCTCAAAGGTGTTTACCAAATGCTTGCCCATAATATCAACCTACCAGAAGTTGCAGGCAGATAGCTTTTCTTGTAATTAGATAACTGGCTCATAATTGCTCATATGATTCAAACTCTGACTGCAGCAAGGGAGTCCTTAATCAAGATGTTACACTTTCCTGGTGTCATGGTGAACAACAAGTCGCAGTTGACCATATTCCATCTGCTTGAATTTATTTGCAGGGTATGCTTGCCAGTGGAGAGAATATTTCCAAAATGCAAAATCTCTCTGATATTGTATTCTCAAATGGTGTCTATTCATCTATGTCTCTAAGTCTCATGACAGCTTCCATCCTCATGGTACCCTGTGCTAGGTTCCATATGAGGGACCTGTGATGGACTTTAAGGATCTAGTGGTCACATATTGGATTCTATGTAGCACTAAGTTCAAACATCTAGAGTCTGCAAGAGGCACCTTCAGTATTAAATGAACCTACCAAACCTAGGCATATGCAATCCATTTCAATTAAGTAGTTTCACATCGGCAGTAATCATGATAGATGAGTCTGTCTTTGGGTGGGGTATTAAAATCATTTGATGTTTCAACGTATGTAGACATAGTCTTGGTTGACAATATAAATGAACACTTAGAGATGAAAGCAGTCATCCTTACCACTCCAAAAGCCTTACAGGACTCCCTTCCTCAGGGCATAATTTTATTTATTTATTATTTATTAATTTATTAACATTTGTTGACCAGGAGTGTCCGACTGGATGTAGGTCCATTTTCAGTGGAGGCCCAGGGAGAAAAGCTCCACAGTTAAAATAAACAGACAGTTACATTGTATTTACATAGCGATTAACAATTTGATTAACATAACCATTAATTACAAACATAGTTACAGATGAAGAACATAGTACATCAGTAGACAACTAGAATCTTTATATGCGAAGTACATGACAGACATTAACAATTGTTACAATAAGAAGTTCCTGCTGTATAATAAGTACTAGGCTTATGAGCATCTGAGCTTGCTATAATCAAGGTAGTTAGTGGGGTGGAAAGAAAGATAGTGGTTGGATGGGGTGGGTGATATTAGAGTGGGAGTTGCAAGGGCATAGCCAGCATGTTTTTAGGTGCGCTTTTAGTAAATTTTGAAGTTGGTGCATGATGGTACGGTGGTAATTGTGGGTGGGAGGGAGTTCCATAATTTGGCTATGGCACAAGAGAATAGTGCTTCACCAGCAGAGTTATTGGCTTTAGTGATCTGCAAGTGATTTTTGTTGCTGGATCTTAGTGGTCTGGTGGTGCAATAGAGTTGGAGTAGATTCTGGAGGGATGGGACATTTAGTGGATGGTTTACTAGTTTGTGGGCGAGTGAGAGTTGATACCAGTGAAGGAGGTGAGGGAGTTCAAGCCAGCCCAGTTCAGCAAGTGAGAGACAGTGGTGACTATGGTAGGATGCCCCTGTGGTAAATTTCACGATTTTGTTGTAGCAGGTCTCTAGCCTGTTTAGATTTCATGCCTTAGGTTGGTATATATCAGAGAGGCATAAAGTAGGGTGGAGATAAGGTGGGAATTTGCTACTGAAATCTTTGCTGCTTTGGTGAGAAGTTGCTTATTTCTGCATAACGCTCCTAGTTTTTTGTGGACTTTTTTTATGGTCATGGATATGTGAATGTCAAATTTTAGTTTGTCTGTTTCCACTCCTAGCAATTTGGTGTGTTCTGTTGGGTGTATAGTGGTGTTGTCTTTTGCTGTGATGTTAAAGTGAGAGTTGTTTTGAGTATGTTTGGTGGGTTGGAAGATGAGTAGTTTAGTTTTGTTTGGGTTGAATATTAATTGGGTATCGGATAACCAAGTTTCAAAAGAGGAAAAGGCTTCCTGTATGACTTTTTTGCAGTTTGGGTAGGGACTGGGCTGAACAGATGATGGCTGAGTCATCTGCATATTGTATTTGTGTGCCATGTTTGGTGGCAGAGGCTAGATTATTGATGAAAACAGAGAAGAGTAGGGGTCCAAGGATGGATCCTTGTGGAACCCCTATAGAGACAGGTAGTTGGGGAGATATGTCATTCCGTCATACAACGGATTGTTGGCAGTCAGACAGGTAACTCTGAAACCAGTTGGTGACTGATTGAGAGAAGGATAGGTTATTGAGGACAGAGATGAGTTGTTTGTGTGGGACCATGTCAAATGGTTTAGATAGGTCTAGGAAAGTAGCAGAGGAGAGATGGCCATTGCTTTTATTCTGAAGGATAGTGTTAGTAAAGGAGCGTAAGGCAGTGGTAGTGCTATGGTTTGGTCGGAAACCATGCTGAGTATTGGAAAGGAGGTTGTTAGTAAGGAGGTAGTCTGAGACCTGAGAGTGAATGCATCTCTCTAGTATTTTGGAGAGTGATGAGAGAATAGCTATTGGGCGATAATCGGTTAGTTCTGTGGAGGGGAATTGTATGTGATACTTTCCACAGTGTGGGAACGTAACTTTCTGACAGAGATTGGTTAATCAAGATGGATACTGGGGAGGCCAGAGCATCAGGTGTGATTTGTAGGTATTCACTTGGGAGGTTGTCTCCTGCTAATTTGGTGGGCTTAAGTTTAGTTAAAAGTTTATTTATGTTGGAGGTAGGTACTGGAGAAAAAGAATAATTACAGCCACTCTGACAACATATAATATGTTCATCGTGTTTCACTGTTGCAGTCATGACTGTAGGGTTCTCCCCTGCCGGCAGGCAGTCCTCGGTCGGCCAGAATCCCAAAGTCTGGGTCCGGCGTCTGCTGTTCAACCATGCTCCCTGACGTCAGAGCGCCAGGAGTACAAAGCTTACAGCCGACACCATGTTCTCCAGTCTTTCTTGCCATGCGGTGATAGCAGTTCGCAAGTGCCGGTCAGCTGACTCCTGACAATATTTTCTGAAAAACTTCAGTCCGAAGACTTTCTTCTCCATTCAAAGCTAAGTACCCCGTTGGGGAAACTTTTTCTTGCTCCAGTCCGATGTCAGAAAAAGTTAATAATTGTATTTCATGTGGGAAGCAAATACCTCATAAGGATTTTCATTCTTACTGTATTCCTTGCTTTAGGCCCTGACGTCGATGTAGCTAGTTGTCTATTTTGTGCTAGATTCAATCAACGTACTATTAAACGAATGTACGATTTTGCATTTCATTACTTCGGTAGGCGTTTTAACTACAAAATGTCATTGGATACGGTTCCGGCTACCGGAGTTCACAAAAGGATAAAGACAGGCCTCCAAGGTCCAAATCTGTCGCACAAAGATGTCGCTGGCGGAGCCAGCTTCAGGTTCGGCCGTCGTCAGTGAGGCGCTTTTGCAGCCTGTCGGCCATTTCGGAACCGATGGCGAAGCGGACTCCATGAGGAGCCAACTAGGCCTTTGAATATTTCTATTGCAGGACCTTCGGACAATGCTCGTTCGGATGGGTCTGCAGGTACCGGCTTCGAAGGGTTTTCAGGCCTACTCAGCTTCTAATAAAGGCAAACACTCCTTCCAAATCAAAGACTGCAACACAGGCCTCTTCTGAACCGGCTCCCAAGTCACAGAAACAGTTACTTAAGATGGCGGAGGATTTACTTACTATGATTAGGGGTTCACATCCCCCTCCAGATAAAAGGCCAAGGCAGGAAGTTTATTATGATTCCTCTGATCAGGCTTCTGTTTCTTCAGTTTCTTCTTCTGACCAGGAATTTTCTTTCCCTCCTTTTGAGGATTCTGATGCTGAGGAATACATTCCTTCAGCTTCTCCCCCTGAGGATTTCTCTTTTGGGGAAACTTTGCATGAAATGAGGGAACATTTCCACTGGGAAGGACAGGAGTATTCGGAATCTAAGAAAGACTAAGGATTTTCTTCTTCTCCCCCAACATAGACCCCTGGCTATTCCTCCTTTTTTGGATATTGTGGATGATGCTTTTTCGGAGGCTAACTTAACCCCTGACTCTCTTCCTCCTGCTCCTGTTAAGCCTGATAGATATTACAGGGTTCCTGATTCCCACCAGTTTTTATACAAGAACCCTACTGCTAACCCTGAAACCATTTCTCAGGGTCCTAAGGGAGTTAAGGCCGCTTCTGCCAAAACCCCATTCCACTGAGAAGGATTCTAGATCTTTAGAAAGATGGGGCAAAAAAGTGTACACTTCTGCTACTTTATCCATTAGGGCTTTAAACTGTCAGTTTCATATGCTGAAATACCAGCAATTTCTCTTGTCTGTTTTAAAACAAAAGCTTACTTCCATTTCTGCCTGTGCAGATGATAAGGAATTACATGACTTAATGTATGCCACTGAACAAGTTGGGAAGCATGGTTTACACTGTGGATTTGATGCCTTGGAGGCTTCTTGTAGGGCTGCTGCCTCCGGCACAGTTATTAGAAGGCATGCATGGTTAAAGAAACAAAATTTGCCAGAACAAGTAAAAGCTAAATTATTGGATGCTCCTGTTCAGCATAATGTTTTGTTTGGATCTAAAGCTGAAAAAGTGATTAAACAGATGGAGGACAAGGCGAAATCCATGCAAACAGTTAAAGATTTCTTACAAGTACAGCCACCCAGATTTAGCAGGAATTGGCCTACAAAAAATTGGTCCTTTCCCAATTCCGACAGGCCTCAGAGGGGTAGATATGGACGCTCCCGAGGAAGGCCTCAAACACAAGCTTCTTATAGACCAAGACAGTGGACTGCTTCCACCCCTAGGGGAGGAGAGGACAGGCCACAAACTCATAGGAAACCAACTCAATGACTCCCTCTGTTGGGCTGCAGGAACGTCTTGCCTGGAAGCCCCTCTCGGAGGAAAACTCTCTCTTTTTCATCGAAATTGGACTCATATAACCCAAGACAAGTGGGTTCTGGATGTGGTTTCAAGAGGTTACAAATTCCATTTTCATACCCTGCCAAGGCCAAGCGGATGGCCAGACCTTCCAAAACATCAATGGACAGAGGCCTTAAACCAGGTGGAAGCTCTTTTGGCTATGAAAGCCATAGAACTAGTTCCACTTTCAGAGATGGGACAAGGTTTTTACTCAAGGCTCTTTCTAGTCCCCAGGAAGCAAAACTCATGGAGACCCATTTTGGATCTGTCAGTCTTGAACACCTTTCTAGAGATTCCAAAATTCAAGATGCTTACTCTACAGCAGCTACTTCCAATGCTGTCCAAAAATGCATGGATGGTAACTTTGGATTTAAAGGAGGCATATTTACACATTCCCATCAGGCAGGAACGCAGAAAATACCTCAGGTTCAAGGCCGGATCGAGGCACTTTCAATTCTCTGCGCTGCCCTTTGGATTGTCTACTGCGCCCAGGGTCTTCACCAAATGCCTGGCTCCAGTAGTAGCTTACTGCAGACTCAAGGGAATTCAAATTTACCCTTATCTGCACAACTGTCTTATTCAGGCAGACAGCAAGGAGGTTTTACTCCAGCATTTACGGTTTGTTTAGGATCTCCTCAAGTTCCTGGGATTCACTGTAAACATAAAAAAGTCAAATTTGACACCATCACAACAGATAATTTTTCTGGGCGCTTCTTTAAACACAACAACCCAGATGGCTTTTCTGACATACGAAAAACAGTTTCTGCTGGCTTCAACTTTCAAAACCTTGGCAACTTTAACTCGGCTATCTGCAAGGAGATTCCTGCAGGCTTTGGGTTACATGGCCTCCTGCATCCTTCTTGTACCATATGCAAGACTACACATGAGGAAAATACAGTGGTACCTAAAAAAGTGTATGGTCTCAGCATTGCCACAGTTTAGACATACTGATCTCCGTCCTGCCTCGTCTTCAAAAGGAATTCCTTTGGTGGTCCAAGGCATGTACTCTAAACAAAGGGAAACCCTTCTGTCTGCCTCCTGCCACTCAGATTCTAACCACGGGCGCCTCGGATTATGCTTGGGGAGCCCATTTTCAGGGCAACTGTCTGCAGGGCCTTTGGACAAAGGATCAGAAGCACCTGCATATCAATTTAAAGGAAATGTTAGCCGTTCAGAAAGCTCTAATGGCCTTCAGGAATCTTCTACAACCAGGACAACTACTGATACGGACAGACAACACCACATTTATGTGGTACATAAACAAGCAAGGGGGATCTCATTCCTACCCCCTTTGCAGACTAGCCATGGATCTATGGAACACAGCTCTAGCTTGCAATCTGGACCTTCAAGCTCAGTTTCTACCAGGGAAGCAAAACTTCCTGGCAGACAGTCTGAGCAGAAACCTTTCGGATCCACACGAATGGATGCTGGACACCGAAATATTCAGGATGATAACAACAGTCTGGGGATGTCCACAACCACAACTCCTTCACGTCGGAAAAGTAGACAAATGAGACACCTCCGCCGGCTTTACCATAAAGGGTATACTCCCATAAAAAATCAATGTTCCAGCTCGCCAGAATTACCATAGATAAATGTTGTTGCAAAAGTATCAGCCACTCATAGGTAAAAAATCAATGAATTTAATAAACAACAACAGTCACATACAAAGAACTGGGATTGAGCGCGCTTTCATCTATAGTTACCAGACTTCATCAGAATCCATTATTACTGGTTATTACATGCCTTAAATACTTTAAGTAATTAAACATTTAATCAATTAATTATTTAATCAATCAATTTGTCATTGTTTAGTTCTTGTTTCAGATAAAATCACTTTTTTTAAAAAATGTAAACTCTGTCACAGAAAATATTTTGCATGTCTGGGGATGTCCTCACATAGATCTCTTTGCATCCCATCTCAATCATCAACTACAGAATTTTTGCACCAGGACTTTCCACGAACAAGCTTGGAAAGTGGATGCACTATCATTCAGTTGGAGAAACCTCTCGGGATATGCCTTTCCGCCTCTTCCTCTTCTTCCACGGGTATTATTAAAGATCAAACAGGACAAGCCCAAGGTGATAATCTCGTTGGCCCCAAATTGGCCTCGACAGTTTTGGTACCCCACTCTGAAAACCTATGTCTGGAGCCCCCTTAGGTCTTACCACAGACTCCGAACCTTCTGTCCCAACATCAGGGTCAGGTTCTACACTCCCATGTCAGCACTCTCAGCCTGGCGGCCTGGTTAATCCAGGGCCTTTGATTCCTTCTCTCCCACCCAAGCAGGTTATGGATGTCATTTTAGAAGCCAGACGTCCTAGCACTAGAAAATCTTATGCAGGAAAATGGAAAAGATTTTGTTTCTGGATGCAGGCTCAGGATTCTGATCCTCTTCTTCCGAACATTCCTTTAATTTTACTTTACTTGACAGATCTCTTACATAAGGGTCTCTCTTTCTCTTCCATTAAGATACATGCCTCTGCTATTTCCGCTCATTATAATACAGACCCTCCAATCTTTTCCCACCAGCTCACGAGACAGTTTCTCAGAGGAGCTAAGAACTTAAGACCTCCTAGATCTCCTCCCATTCCTGCTTGGGATCTCAACTATGTTTTGGAAAAGCTCACCTTGCCTCCTTTTGAGCCTGCTGCCTCTTCTGACATCGTTTTTATCTTGGAAAACAGCCATCCTGTTAGCCCTGACCTCTGCCAGGAGAGTTTCAGAGTTACAAGCTCTTATGGCTGTGGAACCTTATATTATTTTTCATCAAGACAGGGTGTCTTTGAGGACCAATCCTACCTTCATGCCTAAGGTGGTTTCCAAAGTAGCTCTAAATCAAACTATCCACTTGCCAACTTTTTTCCCCACTCCTCAAAATAAAGGGGAAAGGATCTTACATTCCTTGGATGTACACAGACAACTACGTTTTTACCTGGACAGAACCAAGGACATCAGAAAATCAGAGCAATTGTTTGTTTCTTATGCTTCAAGTTCCCAAGGTAAAGCCATTTCAAAATAGACCATTTCTAAATGGATTGCTCATGGAATCAGATTTTGTTATTCACATCATGGAAAGCAAATCCCAGGGAGTATACGGACTCATTCCACCAGAGCTGCTGCCACTTCTGCTTCCTTCCTCAGGGGAGTTCCTACCAAAGACATTTTGGAAGCTGCAACTTGGAGTTCAGTGCATACTTTCTCAAAGCACTACAATCTACCTCTTTACTCTAAGTCTAGGGCAGGCTTTGCCTCTGCAGTCTTGCAGGGCCTTTTAACCGCCCCTTCTACTTTATGACCACCTCCCTTTCATTCTGCTTTGGGATTCTACCCTACAGTCATGACTGCAACAGTGAAACACGATGAACATAGTACAGTTGTGTACACCTACCATAAATGTAGATGTTAGTGTCTTCACTGTTGCAGTCTGGGTTTCCCTCCCTCCTGTCCCCTCTTATTTTTACTTTTGTGTGGTTCCTTTTTTCACCATTATTCTGAGGTGTATTTGCAAAGGATATGGGACCTTTCTCATTTTGAGACTCCTGACATCTGGGGCAAGAAAAACTGGAGAACATGGCGTCGGCTGTCAGCTTTGTACTCCTGGCGCTCTGACGTCAGGGAGCATGGTTGAACAGCCGACGCCGAACCCAGACTTTGGGATTCTGGCCGACCAAGGACTGCCTGCTGGCAGGGGAGAATCCTACAGTCATGACTGCAACAGTGAAGACACTCGAACATCTACATTTATGGTAGGTGTACACAACTGTACTTTCTTTTGACAACAAACAGGAAAGTACACAGCCCTGTCCATTGTAATGACAATTTATGAGTATGTAGGAGTGTTGGCCATTTGATCAAACCACTTTCTAAGACAGTTTCCAGTTCTTTAATGGGAAGGCATCATTTTATGATGCCTCATATGTGGCCCTTCAGTCTCTGGGTAGCTCAGAAGTTGTTTTTAAAGTGGGGAATGCCTTGCTGTGACCTTGACCACTACTGTGGGAGCTATGTCTTCCCTACACTGGGGGATTCCTCAGGGATACTGTGGTGTAGGAATGGACCTCATCACCCCTATACCTTTTTCCATTTGCTATGATGATCAGGTTTACCCAGCAAACCAGTCTACATAACGTCGAGGTCATTCTCATAGCCCTCTAGGCCTAAGCAGATTTGATTTTACTTCTGTCCTACTTGCTGAAAATGCCTCAGAGATGCTAGCAACAAATCCATTAGACAAATCTCACCTGGATATTCATTCTCTCATGCTTTACCACATCCTCTCCAGTTCCATTAGTAACCAATAATTATTTTCTTTCCTTGCAAGTGCTTTAAATAATTTTTTCTTCAAAGAAGATGAACTCTCATAAGACTTATAAAAACCAGCAGTCTAATTTTTCTATTTGGGATATAGGCAAGCTATTAGTCCCCTTCTCGGTTCTTGTTTCAGCTGCCCTAGGCTGTCTCATATTTTTGATTCCAGGCTGAATTATTCCCCCATCAGATTTCATCATGCAGTCATTTCTAATCATCATGAGGGTTTCAACTCCTCCTCCTCTTCTTTAGCTTCATTAAAAATTTGTAAACCTTTCTGAGGAGCATATTATAAGCCCTGTTGTGGTACAGATTATTCAGGTCAGCAATATGGGATCCTGTACCAACACAGGACTTATATTTTGTGTAAACATAACCTTGTCTCCCTTTGAACTTTCAGTTTCTGCTGACTTGAAATACCTTTCTTGAAGGCTTCTATTTCTCATGGATGTTATTTATTCCAGAGAGTTTTGGAAGTGTGTACATTATCTGCTATTCCTCCATATATGGTATTTTGTAGAGACCAGATCACTGTCCTTACCCTATTTATGCTAAAAATTGCTACTTAGACTAACTTCAACCACTCAAGTGCTTTTTCCATTAGTATTTATACGACACGATGAACTGAAGTTTTATGATTTTTCCCATTTCTTTAGAGAAAACTGTCAGAGCATTTCCAGTATAGGTGTCTGACTGTATTCCATTCTCTTATAATACATGTAATGCTTATATACCAGTGGCTTAATCAACTACAACAATTGCTGCTTCCACAGCTTTTTCCCTCAGAAACTGGATGTTGTCTACAGCAGCTGCAAAGTCTACTTTGAACACATTTGCAAAGCATTCCAAGCTGGATTCTATATTCCGGGCGATTTGCATGAGACTTTCTGCTGTTGTTACAAAGGATGTACTTTTTCTTACTAGTTACAAAAGTTACATACTTTACCATAACAGATATGAAGAGCACATCCATCCTTCATAACATATCCACCCACCTTCTCCTGCCTCTAGTGCAGTTGGTTTTAAATATCTGTTTAAATTTTCAGATGTCTTCAGACATGATATCTCATATCTGGAGAGCACGATGCACTATAGGATGGGGTGTTTGGCATGGTGGGAGGTTTAAGCTGATCTAACGCCTGCTGCACTTAGTGCTGCTGTTGCTAAGGCTTCCCTTTCAGATCTCTTATTACAGTAAGTTCAAAACGTTATTGTTCTGAGAGTTCTTCATACATCTGTGGTAGGTATGCTCTACTCATTATATAAGTTAAATGTAGTTCTTTGTCCAGTGTTTATTTCACTGTCGGATCACACTTCTGAAAATTAAAGTAATGTCTTAAGAAGTCTCAGAAGAAAGACTTTCTAAACATGATTTGCAGTTGTTTACTGTTTCTTTTTGTAGTATACCATACACCTATTTCTGTATTTTTCAAAAGCCATGTAATACTAGTAACAGCTTCTTTCTGTCTGGGCCTATGTATGCATCTGTAACTTATGCTGATCCTGTAGGCGACGGGTCAATTCTGCTCTAAGATCCACAGCACCTGTACTATTGTAATTAGCATCTATTTGCACAATACCCGACTTATTCACATTACAGTATTTTCATGTTGGTGCATTGAACACCTGAAAATTTTTTTTCTGCTGTTACTTATCCTCCAGGCTACATCTTTCTGGAAGAGCTTTTGTAGATGCTTAGTTATCTGACATGTTGGTTACAGATGTTGAAAGATACTGTATCATTCCTGTTTTCCAGCATTGGCATTTGCAGTGTTTCTTTATTAGGTTTCGGTCTTTCTACATGTGACTAATGTATTTCAGACTTGACGCACTTACTTTAAGCTAGCTTTTACTTGTCTTGAAATTATACTGTCCTAATTGGTTTTCAGCTGTAACAGTCTCTTGTCATGTTATCCGTATACTTGACCCCAGACTAACCAATCATCAGTTATTTTATAGCATTTTCCAAAATGTCCACTACCTGTGTAGCAGCTGTTTGGAACACATCTGATGTTAACAGAAGTCAAAAGGCTCTGTACCTTCCTAATGGCACAATAATAGGGCATAATTTGGGACGTTCTCCATCTTTAGCTACCAGAATCACTGGATGTTAGGTAGTCCAGTCTCACCTTCATTTTTACATATGGGTTCAGAGCCGATCCTCGGCTCCGACTCTGCTGATTTTCAAGCTCTAAGACTTCTTGTTGGCTTGTGGCTAAGCAGGTATCCCATGATGCACCAGTGCAATCCCCAGATCTCGTTTGCTGTGTCGACGAGTTTGGATGTGCTTGTCTTGGCTCTGGCTAAGTTTTTGCAATTTTCGTTATTCGTGTTTTTTTGCATAGTTACTAAATCTATACATTTTTAGGGTTGTATCTTTATCGTCTTGTGGTCTTGTGTGACCGGATTAGTAGTATCCTGTGTACCAGTAGTTAGGCGCAATTGCGCTTTGCCTAAATCGTTAGTTTTGGTGGTTTCGCCTTTTTTCCTGTTATTTACTGGAAAGTATACAGTTATGGGTTACTGGTACTGTGGTGGTGGTGCTGCGGTAGCGTTGTCGCCTCACAGTTAGACGTTGCCCATTCGATTCTCAGAGCGCCTTCTGTGTGGTGACATGCATGAATGGGCGTTCCTTCGTTGAAGGTTGTGCATTAGGCCCGGCAAGCCAGCACGTAAAAATCTACTGCCAATCATGAGCGGACCGGAGTTCCGCTGTGGCGACCCCTAACCGGGAAAAGCCGAAAGACACAACAACAGCAACAACATACAGTTAAGGGTTACCTAAATTGCCTTTTGGCCTTGTGTGACCAGTATTAGTAGTCTTCTGTGTATCAGTAGTTAGGCGCAGTTGTGATTTATTGTCTAGATAGATAGTTTGGCAATTTCGCCGTTTTTAATCAATAGGGGCTCCTATTGATTATTTTCGCAATTTCACCGTTTTTAATCAATAGGGGCTCCTATTGATTATTTTCCTGTCACGAGATTATTGTTGACTGGTGGTCCTTAGCGGGGATCTGCTAAAGTCTTAATTCCTTACAGTTGCTGTTTTGCTCCTACCTTTGGACCGTGTGTGTGTGTGTATGTGTTGTGGTTTTCTTGGTCTGTTTGAATTAGAATACCCGATTCTTCACAGAGCTAGGCCCGTTTTAACTTAGAGGACCTAGTCCTCGTGTTGCTACTCCTCTGTATTTTATTTGAAAATTTTTCCAGTGTGACTGAATCTGTCTGTTTAGTGAAAAACCTAGTTTTCTTTCTTACACCAGGCTTAGCCCCTTTAACTTAGAGGACCTAGTCCTCATGTAATTCTTTTGCAGGGCTAGGCCCGTTTTAGTTAGAGGACCTAGTCCGCAGTCATTCTCATTCTCTTTCCCCTCTGGTTGCTTGTGTGTTGCAATGTCTAAGGATAGCAAGGAGCACAAACCCTCTGGGTTTAAAAAATTTATGAAGTGCTCACAGAAAATGTCTTTGACGGATGGCCACAGTAGCTGTGTCTACTGTTTGGGAGCCATTCATTTACAAGAATCATGTTTGTTCTGTCATGCTTTCTCTCCTAGAGTGTTGCAGGAGAGAAAGAACAAACTGATACTCAGGGGTCATTTGAAGCCAACCTTCATCTGGTTCTAAGGCTTCTTCGTCTAAGTCAAGATCTGACTCAAAACCAAATGGTTCAAAAAGGCCTTCTCCGGCACCGGCTAGTGTTTCTTAGCCGCCTGCCAAATTAGCAAAACCTTCCTCCTCGACTCCTCAGTCTTTGGAGCCGAAGGAGAGCACCGTGGTTTCAGAGTCGGTCACAGGTGCTTCGGTGCTGACTGCTGAACCCTTGCAAATAGTTGACTCTGCTTCTCAAAGCCAGTATGTATAGTCCCTGCCGGTCTCCTTGATGGTCAAATCTCCAGTGCCTGCTATGTCAAGATCCCCAACCTGATCTTCCAGGAGTCTTTCAGAAGAAGATGTGGAGAGGGTAGTACTGAGACTCCTCAAGTCGTCTGCCCTGCCTAAATTTTTGTTGGCTCTGACCCAATCGGCTCCGGAGCCACTCGAACCAGTCTTGTCCTCATCCGTGATTCCTCCTCCGAGCCATGTTGGTGTTTCAGAGCCAGAGTGCTTGTTACCTATGGAGGAACCCTAGGTTCCAGCTCCCCTTGCTGTTGCATTGGAGCCGAGTTTGGCTCCGACACGCTCTGCTCCATCCATTGTGTCCAGGGAACGAAGCTCTTCTGTCGGCACCGAGGGGGAGGGTTTGAATCGATCTTTGTTAGTTCCAAGCCTTCCTCTCGGTGCATCTGCCATGGTGAGCTTGGACCCTGCATCTATCTCGGAGCTGATGGCTCAGGCTCCAGCACCGTCCTTTGTCTCTTGGGAGCGGGGACAGTCTTCGGAGCTGGAAATATCTGCTTTTGAGGTGATGAGGAGTGTGCTGTCACAATCTACACCCCCTGCCAGTGGTACAAGCATTCTTCCCCCCAGGGCTCCCACTTTGGTCTCAGTACCTACTCTCTCCGGAGACAGCAGAGACCCACAGCCTCAGGAGCCACCGACTGGTGGCCCCCACTCTTCCGGGGCCTCCCCCGAAGGTCCTTTCGAGGAGTCCCCTCAGAAGAGAGTATGCAAGAGGAAGCATATTGTTTCCCAGGATGAGTCTCTGACATCGGACACTGATCTCAATGAGTTGGGGGGTCCCCCAAGTCATCCCCTGATGTCTCCTTTGTGGACATTCTAGAGATCCTTAAACAGAGGTGCGACTGGCCCACTGTCAACCCTTCTGATGAGGAGTCGGTGTACCTGAAGGCTTTCGGGTCTCAACCCTCTGCCTCTTGGGTGTCTCCACCTTTCGATGAGCTAATGGATCTGGTTAATCGGAAGGTGTGGGATACTCCCGATGCCATGGAGCCAGTCCCTAGAAGACCATATAAGTTCCTGTCTGCCCCTCCTGGAAAAGAATTCTTGTCTAAGGGCATTCCCGTAGATGCCATGGTGGTGGCGGCAGCCACGAAGGAGGAGTTGGCGGAGACTTCTTCCTCTGTTCATCCACCAAACAAGGAGTCTCGACCGATGGACAGATTTGGGAAGCGTGTATTTAGTTCAGCAGCTTTTACTCTTTGATCCCTGAACTATCTTTCCCATTTCACAAGGTTGCAGAGGGATCTCCTCAAGGAATTAGGAGATTCCATACAGGGTGCTTGTCCTGAGGGAGTTCTGGATAGGATCTCTGCTCAGTTGTCCACCCTAACTTCGGTAGTTAACTCCTCCATGCGGCTTATATCTCATGCGGCTGATGGAGCGAGCAGAGCAGTGGGTTCAGGAGTTGCCCTTAGGCACCACTCCTGGATGCACCTGTGTAATTTTGCAGAGCCGTTTAAGTCCACCTTCACCAATGTCCCATTTGATGGTTCCAAGGTGAAAGATACACTCACTCGGTGTGAACAGGAAGGAAAGACTCTCTCTGCTGTGGGAGTCCGTTTTACCGTCCCTTCTCGACCATACCCTAAAGGTCAAAGGGGGGAGGTAAGATGTGTTTCAAAAAGTCCCAGAGGGCCTTTCCAGACGCAGAGTGAATCCTCCTTCAGAGGCAGAGGAGGAGGAGGAAATGGTAGATGTCGCCCTAGAGGCAGGGGCAGTCCGCAATACCAGCAAGGCCGTGGTTCCTTTTGAGGGTGGCCTTATCAGCGCTCCTGATGTGGGGCCCAACTGCATTTCTCTGGGTTCCAGTCAGGGGTCGCATCTCTTTGTATTCAAAAGCCTGGCTAAATATAACTCAAGACAAGTGGGTACAAAGAGTTGTTACCAGAGGCTATATCATACCCTTTTCCCTTCCACCGTTTGTTCCCAAGAAGATCCCAGATGTTCCACCCAATCACAGGGATCAGGCAGCTGTGGAGATCAACAAGTTGCTCTCAAAAAGAGTCATCCAGCCCATCCCAGCAGACCAGATAGGATCCCGAACTTACTCCAGGTTTTTTTAGTCCCAAAATTAACCAGAGACTGGAGGCCAATATTGGACCTCAGCAGATTAAACGAATCCATGAAAAAGGACAAGTTTTGGATAGTAACACTGCAGTCGATACTCCCGTTGTTAGGGAAAGACTATTGGATGTGCTCTCTAGATCTCCAAGATGCCTACTACCATATAAAAATGGACAAGGTGTCAAGGAGTTATCTGCACTTCCAGCTGGGAGCCATATATCAGTTTCGTGCTCTGGCCTTTGGTCTCACTACAGTCCCCAGAGTGTTCACCAAATGCATGGCAGTAGTGACAGCTCACCTGAGATGTCAGGGATTCCAGGTGTTTCCGTATTTGGACGACTGGCTCCTGACTGCCCCCACCAGGCATCTACTTCTCCAAAACAGGGATGCCACCATCCAGCTTTGTGCTCAACTAGGGATCTACATAAATTGGGAAAAATCTGCATTACTGCCCTCGCAATCTGTGATTTTTATAGGTGCAAAGGTAGACACAGTGGATATGACAGTTTGTCTTCCCGCCAAAAGAGCACAAAACCTCCTGTCACAAGTTCAGTGACTTCTCCCACTTCAGAAGGTCATAGCAAAGTGGATTCTTCAGCTTCTTGGAATGACAGTCTCAACCATTCTGTTAATACCTTTAGCCAGGTTGCATATGAGAATCCTTCAATGGCTCCTGTTCTCCCAGTGGTCGTTCCAATATCTACCGCTGAATCAATCTGTTCTGTTGACGGAATCATGCAAAAAGGACCTTCGTTGGTGGATAGCCCCCAACAACTTGTTCACAGGAGTTCCCTTTGTGCCTGCCCAACCCGTTGCCACTGTGACCACGGATGCCTCCCAGGTCGGGTGGGGGGGCATTATCTTGGCAGGACTGTCCACGGCACATGGCAAGAACATGAGGCTCATCTGTATATCAACATTCTGGAGAAGAGAGCAGTACTTCTGGTGTTGTAAGCACTTCAGGACCTTCTTCCTCCAGGGATGATTGCGATACAATCGGACAACATGTCGGTTGTGTGGTTTATCAACAAACAGGGTGGTACCAGATCTTACCCACTCTGTCGAGAGGCCATGCGAGTTTGGGAATGGGTGATTTCTTCCCAGCTCTTTCTGGTGGCAATGCACATTCTGGGAACAATCAACATGATAGCCAACAAGCTGAGCCGGGCAATCTTGTTGCCCTACAAGTTTTCCCTGAAACGGAAAATAGTGGAACAGATTTTCCAGAAATGGGGACAACCTTGCTGCGACCTTTTTGGCAGTCCAGTCAATGCCAAGTGCAGCAGTTATTTTTCCCTAATTCCCCCTCTGGGGAGAAGCACCCAGAGACGCTCTGGTACACGATTGGCCCACGGGACTTCTCTATGCCTTTCCTTCATTCCCTCGTATCCCCAAAGTGATACAGAAAGCCAACCAACTGGGAAGCAAGTTTTAATCCTCATTGCTCCTTACTGGCCTCGTCAGGTCTGGTTCTCCTTCCTTGAGCCTCTTCTCCTGGACAATCCTTTGATCCTGGACCCAGTTCCAGATCTATTGACCCACATGTCGGGTTCCCTACACCCCTCTCTCAACACCCTCAAATTGACAGCTTGGCTGCTCCAGTTCCATCTCTAGTCAGGCTTCATGATGTTTCATAATCAATGTCCCATATTCTTTTATCCTCTCATAAACCATCAACCAGAAGGCTGTATGACAGTAAATGGAAAAGATTCCTTATTTGGGCACAGAAAATGAAAGTGGATTCTTACACCGCTCGCATTCCCGTAATTCTGGAATTTCTTTCTGAGATTTTTCAGCAGGGATCTGCCGCAGCCACCATTAAAGCACAACTGGCTATCTCACATTTTTATTTGGGATCTCCAAATGTTACCCTTATGTCTCATAAGTTATGTCAAACATTCTTGAGAGGAGCCACTTTACTAAGACCACCTTTACAGGAACCTGCGGCTTCTTGGGACTTAAATTTTGTGTTGTCCAAACTAACAACCCCTCCCTTTGAACCGTCTCATTCAGCTTCCTTAAAGTACTTGTCTTGGAAGACTGTGTTCTTGGTAGCAATTACATCAGCCAGACGTGTTTCTGAGCTGCATGCCCTGCCTACTAAGCCACCTTATTTAGTATTTCATAAAGATCGGGTTTCTTTACGTACCAACCCTTCGTTTGTTCCCAAAGTTTGTTCTTCTGCCACATTGAACCAGTCCATTGAGCTTCCAGTCTTCTTTCCCAATCATAGCAATGCAGCAGAATATCGTTTTCACCAGTTGGATGTTCACAGACAGCTATGTTTTTATTTGCAATGGACCAAAGAATTTCAGAAGTCAGACCAGTTGTTCGTTTCCTTTTCTGATTCCAGATTGGGCTTACCAGTTTCTAAGGTGACATTGTCTAACTGGATTTCGAGTTGCATAGCTTTCATCTACAGTTCGGAGGGCAGACCTTTACCCCACAGGATCAAGGCTCACTCTACCAGGTCTCTGTCTACCTCTGCAGCCTTCCAAGCCAGGGTACCAATTGATCATATCTATGCAGAAGCTATGTGGGCTACCCCTCACACCTTTATTACTCATTACAAGTTGGATTCGGCTTCTAGGGGTAGAGCATCCTTTGGCTCCATGGTGCTCAGGAGTATCTTCCAATGAGCCACCAAAGAATAAGGCACTAGGGACCCTGTCCCATATGTAAAAATGAAAGTGAGATTGGACTACCTAACATAAAGAAGTTATGTACTCTCCATAACGTTCCATGTTGGTAGTGCATCTCACCCTTCATTTTTACCAACCCTCCCTCCTGCCCCCATCCTGGAAGATCTGGAGGTAATATTGTAAATTTCTTGGTTGGTGACCCTTTAGTATTGGTTTGTTGGTTAGGGGTTTCTTTCTATTTCTTTCTATCGCTAGTGAGCAGCAAACAAGATCTGGGGATTGCACTGGTGCACCATGGGATACCTGCTTAGCCACGAGCCAACCAGAAGTCTTCGAGCTTGAAAATCGGCTGATTCGGAGCCAAGGATCGACTCCGAACCCATATGTAAAAATGAAGGGTGAGATGGACTACCAACATGGAATGTTATGGTGAGTACATAACTTCTTTTTTGTATCTAGTACTGAAAAAAATTACTATATGGCATCGTTATCACTACTTTTTTCAGCTGTGATGCTGTCTTTTAATCATTTTATTCAGATCTTGCAGATCAATATAGTTGCAGATCTTGCCTGGCTTTACATCAGTAACCATACTCTTCACTCATTCTAATGCCTCCAGTTGCCTCTTAATGACATTTGTGCTTTTCATTTTTTTTTAGTTCCAACTTTCTTCTGCCCAAGAGTTCCTGTGCTTTCTTAAAGTGTAAATAGTCCTAAGATAAAGAAAAGGTCCTGCGGGTATTGTTTAGGTAAGGCAATTAAGTGCAGAAGCCATATTTTTGTAGATTCTAACTTGAATAGTAATTACCTTCCACTAGGTTGATTACTAGAGTAAAGGGGTATGGTCTCACTTATACTTTGTTTTGACTTTGTGAAAATTGGTAATTTGGTCAATTGTAACTGTTATTAATATTGTTTACATGCTGAATATGAAATGTTGGATGATGTCGGCTTTATTCTGTTGTTCAATTCTGTGTAAATATACCAGACAACTGATTTGTTTTACACAAATATGTTTATTAGAAATTGTGTACTTAGTTATTTACTTAGCCACACCTACAAGACCAAGACATTCACTTTCATTATTGACAGCAAGGGTCAGGTAGTTCAAGTGTCAGCATCACTGACCCCCTTTATCCCATTTTCTACATGGTGTTGGGTTGTCAAGTTAACTGTCACCATCTCTTTCGGTTTAATGCCACACTCCTGCCCTCTTTGACACCCCTGCCTGTCACAGATCTTCTCTCACAGTCTATCTGCCTCTTTGCTGGATACTCTCATTGCCTTTTACCTCTTTCCTGTCCGTCTCAAATCTTCTTCACCAGATTGTCGTCTGCTTGTCTGCACATGTGCCCAATCCATTGCATTCTGTTCTCTTTGATCTTTTCTACAGTTGGATGTACTTTGGGTTCTGCTGTTATGTCCTCATGTCTTCATCTGTCCCAGGCACTTCATTTCCATCACCTCTAGCTTCCTCATCTGTTCTACCTTTACTGCCTAGGTTTCTGTACCATCCAGTAGTACTGGTTGCACCACTGTTTTGTACACCTTACTTTTCAGCTTCTTTGGCATTCTTCTATCATACACTACACCTGACACTCTATGCCATTTGGATGGATCTCCTTTGATTCTAGCTTTGACCTCTTCATTCAGACTTCCCTTCTCCTCTTCATTCAGACTTCTCTTCTCCTCTACCACCCCTCCAAAATACTTGAAGCTGTTAACCTGTTCCACTGTCTTCCCATCTATATAATTCTCAGCTTCTTCTGATTCCCCCAATTTGCTACCATTATAACTGTCTTTATCTGTATGTGTGCCTTCAATTTTACATTCCATTCCCCTATTCTTTGCTGAAGTTCTTGTTCAGTGTCTTCCTGTAATGCCACATTGTCTGCATACAGCAACATGGTTGATCTTACTGCAGCCTTCTTGTATCCCTAAACAATGCTTAGTGCAGTAATTACACTTCCCTAATTTCTCTACTGGGAATCATTTCCAAGGATGCTGTGGTCCAAAAGTGGCCCAATGGATTTCTTTGTTTTCCTTATTTCTACTGATGATGAGGTTTGTCTGTGAAACCATAATGCAAAAAGCAAAAGTCTTTCTCATTGCCACTTAATAACCTCAGAAAATCCACTGCTTCTGCCTTATCTAGTGAAGAAACTGTAATTGCCTTGTTGCAATGCTCTTTGGATTCACCTCTTGGGCAGACCACACCCAGAAATTCACTTTTTCTGTCTCAGTTTGGCTCATGGGTTCCGTTAGAAGCCAGTAACCAATAACAATTTTTTTCTCTACATGAATGATTCATTATATTGTCTTCCCTGAAGTCAAATACTTGAAAGATATACAAAACATATGGGCTTGTTTTTCTGAGTCTATGACAGACATTTAAAGAATCAAAACTTTAAACACCTGTCATACTGGTAAAAATGTTCAAATCACAAAGATTCAAATACATATAAAATTGAATCACACAGATTTGAGAAAAAAAAATCTATTTTTTTGCATGGGGGCAAGCCTCCTGCACCCTCATACTTCCTGCTAATTATATATACCCTGAGATCACATTACAGTGGAGAAAGGGTACATTCCCAATACCCACTGCACCGCAATCACGTGCACATAAGCAGAGGCAGAGTTCAAAATGTTAATTTTCAAATACTGCAGCCAATATTTCAAGCACTAGAGCACCTGAGACTTCAAGCACTTGAATGGAACACTTTTTCCATCTGAACATGTATAAAAGGTCTAAACTCCTTCCCATCTCCAAGTTCCTCTCTCATGGACTATCCCTTTGAAATTTTTTTCAGGACTTAATTCCACTGATAAAGTTTACCCAATGTCAGTTTCTAGTTTTCACATAGGATAAGATACTTCCGATTTCGTTTCACTAAATATGTAAGATGTTTAACAGCATGTTCCATTTCATGCCAGCAGTCAAGGACCTAGACCAATGTAGGATTTATACTTTACACTGGAGAAGCTCCCCCTAAATCCATGGCTGCAGCTGAGGAGAAGTACTTAACTTGGAAGATGTTTTAGTGGCAGTCATGTTGGCCAGAATTTATGAGATGCATGCCATCTCAGTTAATCCTCCATACCTAGTATTCCTTAAGGTTAGAATTACTCTGCAAACTAATTCCTTCTTGTGTCTAAGATGACCATGGAAACAAACCTATGCCAGCACATTCACTTGCATATCTACATGACAGACTATTCCAGTCCGGAAGAATGTCTGTTCCATTATATAGGCAGTCAACAGCAACTCAGATTTTACAGCACAAAAGGACTGGTGTAACAGTTAAGGTTATTTATATATAAGCTTATCCTACCTAAATGATTATATGAAGCTTTGTCTTAATAAGTATGGAGTACCCCTTTCTTTAGTACCAAAGACCCATTCCACTAGAGCAAATGCTACATTTGCAACCTTCTTCAAAAATTCATCTTTGAATATTTATGCAGCACCTATCGTGTCTTCCCAAAACACTGTAACCTGTATCATGTGATGCCCATTTTCCAGGTTTTCCCTTATGGTTACTCTTACCTAAGAGATGTTCTCACACAGATGTCTTTCTAGGAGGATTTGCTTGGGACTCTGTCCTAGTGTTACAAAATATGGACCTTCTCTTATCAGATATGAAAGTTATATACTTACTATAATGATAGATCAGTAAATGTAGGTCCAGTCTCCTTAACATATCCATCCACCTTCTCCCACCTCCGGCATAGCTGGTATAAAGTGTTTTCCCCTCTGTCTTCTCATTCTATTAGGCATCTTCAGTAAGCCATTTAACAACTTAGATAGACTTGGTATTGCAGTGTATTATAGGATAGTACAAGGGTACCAAGTAGCATGGGAACATTTTATCTGGTGGGTAGTCCTTATGCCTGTGGCATTAGTCTTGCTGTTATGGAACATGGACCTTCTTTTACCAAACTGTATAGTATATGTCTTTAATTTCTACTGACAAACGTCTTAAGCCTACAAGTAAGTCAGCATAGTCATGAACAGTATTATTGCTATGGATGCCTACACAATGCAGAATGTTTTTGCAACTGTATGCCTGTGGTTGCACTCATTCACACACTGCTTTTATACTATAAATTAGTTTTAGCTTTCCTGATTTCTGCTAAGCTAAGCAACCCAAAATATTAGGAACACTTACTTAAGTGCTGTGCTTTAATACAGGACCTTATACTATCCAGTTTTGCATTTACATGTCAGTAGCATTTGACACAGTGGCGCTTTAGCTAGTCTGCTGAGTATGTTAACAATGTACACATCTCTCTTTTCTGTACCTTTTAACATGAAAGCTTCAAGTATATATTCAAAAATAATATAACACAACACCTGAGTGCCTAGTTTAACTTCATTTTCTTCATAAAATTTCAGCATTTCTTGCAGACAGTCTCACTTGCTTTCTTGCCTTAGCATTTCTTTAATCATGTTCACACTTTGGTATGTCCATTCTTTTCACTTTAATGCTACCAGTGTATTCTGTGTTTCTGTTAAACACCATGCAAAATATTTTGAACATATTTAAATTTCCTTTACACATTTTTGCAAAATTATTCCAGCACAGTTTCTGTTAAACTGATTAAATTCAGGGTAATGAGTCCTCACAATCTTATAGGCACTCAGTACGCAAGGCTGGAATTTCAGCTGCTATATACCTTTGTGCAGTTTGTGCCTATGTTGTCTTCATTACTGTTGCAATACATTTTTTACTTTGTTTCTACTGTTCACTTTTTATTTGACTCACATTTTTACGTAAGTGCTTAGTCAATTCCTTACAGCTTTTTAGGGTAAGATCTGCTCCTCGTAATGACCTGCTCTTATTTGATAATTGATAATTTCTAGTACCACAAACAGCTCTTTCTCTTAGTAATGAATCATGTGGCTCACCAAATTCAGTCTTTGGCTCATTTCTTTTGCTCGCTAAATATCTATAGTTTCTGTAGGACCTTGTGAACAAATTAATTCATGGCAGATTCTTTGTACTTGCACAATAATTCTTGAATATTTTTGCATGTAACTCTGTTTTGTTTTGATCCTCTTCAAAAAAGGTTTGTGTCTTTCAGCTTTTCCCGGTTAAGGGTCGCCACAGCGGAACTCCGGTCCGCTAATGATTGGTAGTGGATTTTTACGTACCGGGTTACCAGCCCTGACGCACAGCCTTCAACGAAGGCATACCCCATTCACGTATGCCTCCACAAAGAAGACGCTCTAGCTGAGAATCGAATGGGACAACGTCTTGCTATGAGGCGACCGCTACCGCAGCACCACTACCGCAGTTATGTGAAAGTGTTAAATACATTTAAGGCTTCTTTCCCAATAACATGCTATAATGTGGCATACTGCCCCTATTTCAGACTCATTTGCTTTTCTACATACACAAGGAATAAATAGAATTTCTGGATCAAAGCTTCCAGTTTTCTGTGTAATTGCCTTGTGGTTCTAGATGTCTTGGTGGTTGATTTTGACAGCATTTTTCTAACTTTAAAGTTAAAGTATACTTCTTTACTTCGAGCCACATGAAAACTAATGTGTTTTTCTTCATTTTTGACAACAAGCAACATCTAGATATTTGTCAGATTGCTCAATAAACAATTCAGTCATCATAGATGGATTACCATCCATGAAATGTTTACTTTTACAGCTTCTAGAATGTGTACCACATGACACACAACTTCCTATAGCTAAGTATTTTCATATTTAAAACTGTATACCCCATAAATGTCAACCACCATAGCTTGATATAAAATAATTGCTGGCATTGAAGTAACTCCTTATTGGCAGATGTCATGAATGGAACCCAAAAGTAACTCCTTATTGATGGAAATTATGGGTAGAGCCTATGTCAGAAGTTGATTAGCTGGGTGACTGTATCCCTTATCATTTCAGTGAGTTACATTAACATTTCAAAAAAAAAAAAAAATCAAACCTAAAAGCTGAGCTTTAATATGGGTGCCGGAGGGAAACCCCTGCATTAAAGCCCATCCTTTCCATAAAAGGAAGAAATTCTGTGCCCACATAGATTGATTTTAAATAGATTTTGTTATCTACATAGATGTTTGTCTTATAACTCACCATTTGATGACAATGCAGTCATCATCATCTTCTTTCTACTGTTCCCATTAGGGGTCGCCACTGTGGATCATCTGTTTCCATTTCTTCCTGTCCTCTGCATCTTGATCCGTCACACCAACCACCTGCATGTCCTCTCTCATCACATCCATAAACCTTATCTTAGGCCTTCCTCTGAGTCTGAATTCCTGTAAGTTTTTGACATAATTATTTTTATTTTTCAAACCATAAACACAAACAAAGAACACGTTGTCAGCACGGAGAAATAACAGTTCAGTTTAATTCCACAGATAGAAACAATGCTTAAAGCCAAAAGTGAGCGCTTTCGTCTCCTGCTATGGAGACTTCTTCAGACTAATGGCTATAACCGTAAGAATTCACTTTAAATACTAAAATAGTAATCAATTAGAGCAATTGACAATTAAAAGCTTCAATAGCTATTTAAAACAGCAGTTCACAATAAAAAATATGAACACATACTTCTCTGCACCTTCATTAATGGACAGTAATGAAATTACACTCGGTAAATTACTAGTACAGGTTCCAGGCAGATTTCTTGTAAATCTAAGAATGTTGTTTATTTATTAATATGCTTAGAATGTAGTTCATTTTATGTTGGAAGAACTAAAAGAGAGTTATATAGAAGAATTTATGAGCGCCATTATGCTATAATTAAAGGTGACAACAAGAATG
Source organism: Protopterus annectens (assembly GCF_019279795.1). Lineage (NCBI taxonomy): Eukaryota > Metazoa > Chordata > Ceratodontiformes > Protopteridae > Protopterus > Protopterus annectens. Next base: position 909,372,244 of record NC_056743.1, on the reverse strand, counting down.
CTATGGGGAAGCATTATGCTGAAAATAAATGTAAAATCAATTTTAAGTGTTTGGTTTTAGATTCAGTGCATCCCAATGTCAAAGCAATAAATATAGAAGAGGAATTAGGATGGCTTGAATATTGTTGGCAGGTTAGGTTAAACGCTTGTTTTCCCCCAGGGCTTAACAACAGGGAAGAATTTAAAATGTATTTAAAAAGGAAGGTGCATAGAAGTATGTGTTGGTATTTTTTATTGTGAACTGCTGTTTTAAATAGCTATTGAAGCTTTTAATTGTCAATTGCTCTAATTGATTACTATTTTAGTATTTAAAGTGAATTCTTATGGTTATAGCCATTAGTCTGAAGAAGTCTCCATAGCAGGAGACGAAAGCGCTCACTTTTGGCTTTAAGCATTGTTTCTATCTGTGGAATTAAACTGAACTGTTATTTCTCCGTGCTGACAACGTGTTCTTTGTTTGTGGATATTTCAAGTTATTTGCGTGCTGCTGTTGATTTTTCAAACCATGCCAGAGACAAACGAACATCATAAGCAAGAAGTTCTTAAATGAGATTACTTGGGAGATTTTTTTCTGCATTGCAACAATACATATTGCTATTTTGGATCTTTGTAATCTTACTTGAATGAGTACAAACAGCAATGGTGTTTATCAGGTTGTCAGCCTTTCACTGATGCTTTGCAAATCACATGTGCATACTTTGTTTTGGAAATATGTATAGACGTGTGGAAGTACTGCTTTTACTTTTAAAAATTATTTCTCAGCAACACTGCCAGTGGATGTTCCCACTCATAATGTGTTAATATAATAGCAGAGGACTTTATCTCTTCAATAGCATATTATGGCTAAATTAGTGAGCACTTAAAAATAAAAGGATTGCAGCTCTGCTCTTAATGTCGGACTCCAAAAAAAGTTATGCAACGACAAGTACTGTTTCTATGATATTTATGCAGTTATGCAAATAAAGCCATTCATTGTTGATAATTATGGTCGTAAGCAATTAGTTTAACAGAATCATATGGAGATTTCACAGACTCAGCAGCAGCTTTCAGGATATGGGCAGCTAATGACAAAATGATGAATTTGAGTGGGAGATCTCACAGTGCTCAATGAAGAAAGATGTTTTTCCCATCTGCTCTTTAGTTAGCATTTACAGAGGCAGGCATCTACCTGTGATGCTGTTGGCTTGTACGTATAACCTGAGATGTTGGGCAGCTGGCATAGGAGGTAGACTTGAATGGCCAAAGACTGCAGTTTATCTTGAGGGATGAGTGTCATTTTTATATGCACTATGCCACTCCCTGGTGGAGCTGGAAAGTGGCATTAGTGCACTAGAAGCACATTTGCACATTGAGGGAAAGAACAGTTGTTAACACATTGTGAGTGGTAACATCCATGGGCATATGCTTGTGTTATTGCACACCCACCCCTCAGGGAATAGTGATGGCATACAAAAATCCCTGAAGTAAGGACAAGAGGACATGGGTCAGGATGCCTTCACCTCTCCTCCCTCACCTGAAGATGGATAATTGTTTTGTCAATGGTCATCCAGGTAAACACCATTCAATATAGAGGTGGTATTGTGGAAAAAGGAAAGGACTAGCAAGCTAATAGCCATCCTAGCCAAGGGGGCCAAATAATTAAAAATGTATATATTGTTTCCTTTGTGAAATGAGCTTAAAGTGCATTTAAGTGTAAGTTGAAATTGTATAGTGACAGTAAATCACTGAAAGTGTACTGTTTGAAGAACGGATATGCAAATATATGACATTTGGTGTGTGCTGTAGTTTGTGACAGTCATCAAGATAAAGACAATTAGTGAAAAAGAGAGCTTAGATACATCTACCTTTGGTGTGGCATTGTGGTGGTGTTAGAGAGTTGTTCACATAAATTTCAAAAGATAAAATCTATTTATTTACATTTGTTGACCGGGAGATTCCGACGACACAGTTCCGTTTTCAGCAGAGGCCCAGGGAGAAAAGCTCCACATTAAGTATTATTTGCATTATACAGTTAAAAAAAACATAGCATTTAAATATAGACATTAGTCCAGTTAAGGACACAAGACGAGAAGAAAACAGATGTAAAACAGCTGTAGGACATAGTACAATTTTAAAATATGGTGACATATACTGGTTACAAATGTAGTTGAGATTCATCAGTGACCAATTGATACAATCTGTTTTTGAGGTACGTAACAGCCATTAGCAGTTGTTGCTACAAGAAGTTAGTATTATGTGGTAATATTAAACTGCAAAAATCTGTGGCCAGAATGGACATGTGTAACACCAATATGCATTCAGTGCTTTACGATCAAGCAGAGACTATTTTGTCATTGCAACAGAAAAGCGTGATGAGGTAGCGAGCTAAGAACTTCGAGGTGAAGTTAAGAATGTTGGGACTCGTTGCAGGTCAGCCTCATAATATATTGGTGTATTTCTAGTCTTGGTGCAAAAGGAACAGGTTTTGTATCAAATGTGGCAAGTCGTTAAGATTAGTTACATTGACTAGAGGAGAATATTCCTCTATAATGATTACTCGGTACTCATTACAAATGGCTGAACAATGAGCGAAGTTTTTCCAGATTATGTAAGTATGTAGATTAAAAGACAAAGTTTAAACTAATGTACCCTTTCATCTTGAAGGTCTTTTTTTACTTTACTTTAAAAAAGCACAATTATATTTTAAAAGATTCCGAGCAGGAGGAGGAGAAGGATCCTTAAATAGCCAGTAATACAGGACATTGAGACAGTGTGTGGATGGAATTACTGCTAGCATTATGTCACTAATCCAGAACGGTTGTTTTACTCAAACCTTAATAATTTTTAACTGCTGCTTCCAGTAATTAAGTTTATGACTTTACAGGTCTCCTAGTTTATTACAATGATGTACAAATGTTATGCTGCAAGATATGATATTTGCTTGATGTAAGAATGCTTACAGGAGGAAGATTATTAGACATAAGTTTGCAAATTGTTATACAATGTTTTTAGAAGCCCGTAATACAGTGATAGTTATGGTCGTATAGTATTTTTTAAACTTATTTGAGTATGGCCATATTTTACATCATTAGTTGATGTGTAGAATTTTCTTCTTGTGGCTGAGGGAGGACCCATTTTCTAGTTTTGTATTGTGTTGGGAGCCATTGTTGATTGAAATGGTTGGGATGAACCTGATGTGGCCATTTTAATGCAAAATTGCATAATTTATGGGAATAAATCTGTACTCCATTCACTCTGTATTATTTACTTGCATATCTATGTCAATTACTTGAATAGTTACCATCTGTCTCATATCAATGTACCTGCTTACTTGTAACTCAGGGAATTTGTTGCTATCTGTATAAATGGGTTCTTTCTGACCAAGTCAGACCTTCCCAATAGTCAAATAAATAAATAAATTTAAATTTATTCAGATGTTGTACATTGACTTCTTGAGATATGGGGGGGGGTTCCAAATCTTAATGAGGTTATCAATAAATCTATAATAAAGTAGAACTGAATTAGGATGATCCTCATTGGTAATTTGAGACATTGGGGTGAAAAATGCATTTGGCAGAGATGTTACTGAGATTATATTACAATGAACCCACTCATAGAAAATGATTGCCCATTTTCACTATCTATCTTTAATTATTGGGACTGATTGGGCTATGAACTGGGTCTCCCTGAGGAGCCCCTGTGGGATGTTTGGGCCAGAAGGCTCATATCTTATAGGGGTGGCCACTACCCTAGTGGGGATTTTAAGTCTAGGCCTAGATGACAGATGCCTGGGGTGGTTGGGCCAGAAGGTCCACATATTATAGGAATAGACACTGTCCTGACTGTATGAGTTTAATGGATGGTTAAACATGATGATTACATGGAGTGGGTGTTTTCGAAACAGTATTCTATTTGGTTGTCCTAATACTCAAACTAATTTCCCATTCTGCCATGTTAAACAATTGGTGGTTAATATAATGGTAGACAACTTTATCTCAGTAGTGGCATATTATGGCTAAATTAGTGAGCATTTATAAAACAGGATTACCACCTTTTCAGATGAACAAAGCAGGGCAATTTTTACAGAAATATGAGATTTTGCAGGCTAAACAATACCTGCAGGTAGTGCAAAGGAACAGACTTGTTAAAATGTTACTTTTTGTAGAAATTGAGTTATATGTATTATTTCTTATTACATTAAGTTGTTTCACATACAGCATAATTGTTTTATATAACAGAAAAAAGTTAAAATATTTCTTGTTCTAAAATTGGTGGACATTTGATATTTTTCATGTATTTTTGCAGGGTACAACTGCTCAAATTGGGATTGTCCTGCATAAAGAGGGGCAGGTGTTAACATTACCTGTCACTGTGTATGACCATACTCTGATAATTTAGCTTACCATGTGGATTATCTAGTGTTTAAAACCTGTTTTATCTAGTGTTTAAGACCTGTTCTTATACCCATATTAATGTACAGCAATGAACCCAAATATGGCAAATCTTCATGTGAGAAGCACTCGGACCAGAACAGAACATAGCCCAAAATGGCACATGACATTGCAATCATGTCAGATGATTTGTACTGCTCCCAACATAATGTCACAGAACAGAAGTCTGAAAGTACAGGTTCCTTACATGTACTTCTAAAAATGTGGTTTATGTAATCAAATGTAGGTAATATCCAGAGGCAGGTTATATAGAAGAGAAAGGCCAGGTACTCAGAATACTATGAATGCTCATAGACACACAGCTGCATGCAAAATGACTGATAAGTCAGTGGCAGCACTTTTTCTTAGTCTGATAATTCTGCATCAGACTTGTCAGTTATAGTTCTTCAAGGATATTTCCATACACCTTTGGAAAGAAGAACAATGGAGATATTAAGCTACTTCAGTTGTTAGATTTAAAAATCAGTAGTTTTAACTCTGATATTAATTTAAGACACTACAGCAACTAACAGTGGACACACAAATAGGGTCTATATCACATAGTTGAAGTCTTATAAATTAGAACACGTAATGTTCGAACCATTATGTTCAAAGTTACAAAACTTCGACTATGGATAAAAAAAAAAAAAAAACGGGAACCAAAATAAACTTTTAAGCAGGGGGGCAAGCCTCCCTGTATCCCACACCACCCGCTACTTAAATATACCAACTCCGAGATTGCACCCCATTTAACAAAATGGAAAACTCCACTTATGGAGATTTCCATTGAAATACTTGAACTTTTACAAATTCAAACTTATGGTCTCGACCATATGAGGTTCGAACTTATGAAAGTTCGACTACATAATAGGAACCCACACAAATAATGTGAACTGAATGGCAACAAATGTTTCTTATTTTTTTAATGCATGATTTTTATGATGAATTTACTCTGAATCTAAACTGCTGACTGTCAAAAAGTTAACAGTAACTATAAGATTACTGGAAATTTTTTTTTTGGCACTTGTGCTTTATTCATGACAAGGGAGTATTTATTATCACATGAGGTAATATTTTTGTCAGAATACTAGTAACCATAAGGTTAATAGGCAGCAAAGTATGCAGACAATTTTAATAGTATAACAAAACTTTATTCAGCAATACCGCTCTTAGGTAGCTGACACAACCTTGCACTTTCAACACATTTTCTGTTTCTTCTCTCTCTCTCTTAGCTAAACCACATATGGTGCAGTGTAACAACTGCACACAACATCCATGCATTCTAATCTAATATCTTATTCTGTTGGTTGTCCTGCCTTTTTACAACAAATCTCTTTACTGTGAGCTGTACATTATTGTAAGTTCTCATTTTCTGTTAACCAAAACATCCATCGTACAATGATTACTTGTTTAGTAAGACTAACACAATTTAACTTCTCATTTTCATTATCTGGATTTAGCTAATTTCCCTGTGCCTCTCTTTTTTGTGATTTATTTTCTCATTAAGTCTCAGACCAGTATTTTTAGCAGTTATCTTCTCTGCTAAATGAATGCTGACTCTAATGCAGGAAGAACCTTTAGTTTTAAGGCAGGCCACACACACACACACACGCACACACTATGTCCCTCTCTCTCTGTTGTAGTTGTACTAAGTAAGCATCCATGCTGCATACTTTCTTTGCACACTGACATTTTATAAGTGTCTCTATAGCCAATAAGACAGAAATTATATACTTCCCTTTCCAGGTACTAGTGGACATTTAAGCTCAGTCAGTAACAACTTGTAATGAAGGGCTCTTGCTATTCCAAAAGCTTGAGTAATTGTAAAACCTATATTGGTCTAATAAAAAGTATCACATCATGCCAGTGTTAGCGTTTTTGTGTTTCCTTTTTCTGAGCCAACACAGTATTTTCATCAGAACGCAATACACATCTTCTGTTATTCTGTCCATGATGCAACTGCTGTGTAACTCAGCCCCTTTCACACCTGTATAAAAAAATTCATACAGAATAAAATAATACTCAGATCTCTCTGCCCCCCACATACACACACCATCCACATAAATCAAACATCAGGAAAGTAAACTTACTTTAATTACAGTGAAAACAAGCTAAATATAAGCAAGTACATAAAACAAAATGCAATAAAAACACAAACTAAACAAGCCAAGTGATGAATGGTATTGCTACCAAAACATACCCAAATCTAAAAACCTAAGCTTAGTTGCTGCATAGCATAGAGAAATGAAGTCTGACAACCTGACAATGAGCCAGTTTACTCAGGTTCAGTTCAGGAGCTGACATAGCAAACAGAGATGGTAGAGGAATGAAAAAGCTCTACTGGCTAACCTGTCTTAGAGTGGTGCATGTGTGTGTGTGTGTGTGTGTGTCAGAGTGTATTTGTTGACTGATTCCTGGTGGAGACAGGAAGCAGACCAGTGTATCTGTTTAGAAGGGTGAGGGTGCTGTTGTGGCTTATATCATCCACAGAAGTGGGTGTGGGTCTTAAATCAACCCATTACTTGCTCAACCTCAGAGTTCTATTCAACACACACATAAGATGGTTAATGGATGATGGTAGTGCACATAGTCATCAGGTGATAGTGGCAAAACTGGGGCTAAATTAATAAATAAAAATTTAAACATGCTTGTCTGTTGTGGTGCCTTCTCTGCACAGCCTGCATGTCATCCCTGTGTGTGAGCAAGAGAAATGCCATTTGGGAAACTGGTTTAAAATATGATGTCTGTTTTTTTGTTTTCTTTTAACTCCGACTGTAACACCTTTGTAAGCAATATTTAAGTTTTGTAAAATCTTCAACAAAAACTGCACTGTAAAATTGTAGTTATAATATGTCTTAAGAGTGGCAATAGAATTGTATTTGTTCTTTTATGTAATATTAAAAAATGCATAAAAAGACTTATCCTGCGGGAGAATGTATCAATTATATGATATATTTAATACTCAGGAAAGGATTAATTGATTGCATGTAACTGCAATTGGAGTCATGAAAGAGTTGCCAGGCAGGAAACTATTAGCCAAAAACAGTGAAAGGAATTGGTTGCAAACAATTAGTAACAATATGTGAAATCCTGATGGTCTTTCTGCGGTTTTCATCATATTGAAAAAAAAAACTGATTTAATTCCCCTTGTTATTGTGGAAAAGAAACAATAAACTAAAATAGTCATATAAAGTATGTCCTGCTTTGGAGCCGAGTGAGACTATACCTTTGCACCTTTGCTGTTCTGCATCTTTTTGTATAGTTTTCTAGTAACTTATCCATTATCAGAGTATCTGAACACCCTTGGCTCTTTGAGAGTTGTTTAATTTAGTTACTGTTTATAACACAGTCAATTTCCATCCATAACTATAGCTCAATAGTGGGTAATGAGTGATTTTTCATTTTTCCCTTAAATTAGTTCTTCTGCACCATCATTGCTGTCCTTGTTTGTGGGTGGCTTGAGTGTGCCCAGAGCACTATTAACTTTCACTTATCCTAACTTGACTGCTCAGATTTGCTTCTAGCTGCACTTGGAGTATCAGCATTCTGAATGTCTCTCTGCTGACACTACCGATACTATTCTGATATTATTACCTCCTGCCTCATTAGCCCCCTTAACTTCCTTTGGTACTTAGCTAGGAAACATTTAGCTTCCTTGAGCATTTAAGCCAAATAACCCTTAAAGCACTGGACAATATAAAGGACCAGCAAACTTTCCCCCTTCTTTCTCCAGCCTCCTAGCACTAAGGCAGTATAGTGACTGTCTCATGTTCACAGATAATCACCTCCTACTTAAGGCACAAAGCTTTCTGTGAGAGGTACAAATGCCCAGCTAATATGGAGGCATCCCTTTTACAAAGATTGATATGCAGTAATGAGGTCAAAAGAACACCCTCATCTCAGTCACTATCACGTGCTCAAACATGAGCACTAAATCATACTCTAATCCTATAAAGATATCCTTGCTAAAGCCTCTTGTAAGAAGGGGCCTTAGCAAAAGTCCCTCAATTTACCTACTTCATGTACACCTACAAAAAGTCACCAGCAGCAAAATTGTTCCCATTTAAGTAATGCTAAATTAGTGTCTGATAAGAATGTATTGGCAACTGATGATTCATTTGTTAGGTACACCGATTCCCCTCTAACCAACTTGGACAAGGATAGGATTACTGTCAGCTGCCTTCTAGGTGCTCAGATCACAGACATTACAAGGGCCCTCAGGACCTATTCCAGAGAGAAGTATGACTATGACATGTTGGTAGTCCATGTGAGAATAAATGTCCTAGGACATGCAGAGAGACATGCTGGAACTCCCTAGGCATGTAACAGATGCTGGTTCTAAATGGAATGTTTTGTTCGCTAAGGATCATGCCTAGTTATAAAGAGATGATAATTGACTGTAACAATTGGCTTAACAGCAGATGTCATGCCAGAGGAATCCAATATGTAGCAGCCTAAGGATGAGAAAATAGATGGTCCAACTTGTTTTGCAAGGGTTGGCCTGTATCTCTTGTTCAAGGGCTTCTGCACACTGATAAAAGCTCTTGCAATTCTCATAGTACGTTTTTTAGGTAGAGTCCATCTAAGGAACATCCCAGCTTGGCAAATTCTTCAAAGCCTAAAATTTGACTTTATTAAAGTGCCTCTTCTCAATGCAAGGAGTCTAAATAACAAAATGCCCATCCTGAGGCACTCCAGCATCTGTAACATGCCAATGTAGTTACAGATACTTGGTTTAAATGCAAAGAAAGCATTCACTTTATATCTGGGATTTGCACTTACCATGGCTTCAGGCCTTCTGGAAACTGTAATGGTATTTATATATTTGTCAAAGACCACATCTCATCTTGACAACTGAAACCCAGAGACCCACAAACTGAGTTCCTACAACTTTAGTTTACTATGGACAAGGCATACTACCAGATTATAGCATGCTACAGAACACTCTCCATGTCTATAGATGATCTTGTTAGAGTCATATAGGTTTTAGAAGAAATTCCTGTAAGCAACAACTCAAATATCATGTGTGACAACTACCCAGACAGTAACTGAAGCTCTTATTTTTCTAACCACAGGGCATACCCTCAAGTTTCTAGTTTTTTTTTTTTTTTTTAAGAAATCCCTGGAGCAAATAGTTAGGAACCCACTAGATGCCAAAATATTCTGGATCTGGTCATCACTAATTTTGCCTCTACCTGTTTCTCTCCTGTAGTATCTCCTTCTCCAGTTAGGTTGGACGATAAACACATGGCATTTACTCTCAAAACCACCATCCCTCCTGTAACCAACATTCCCATATTTAAGGACTTCAAAGAATGAACCCTATACAATTATAAGAAATTTCTAAATTTACCAAAGTCATCATTACCATCGTTACCAACACATCTTTGCTAAAGAGTTTTATGCCCACTTAAACAATATCAGTCCCCAAATAAAGCCAAATAGAATGGAAAATTTGAAAACAACCCCCGTGGTCAAACAACATAAACAAATTATAACATGAAATACATTCCTTAAACTATACAGCAAGTTCAGGCATGACTCTTCATAATGAGGATAGGAAATTATTACCAAGAAAATGAAAAGCCCTATAAGGAAAATAAAGCAATCCATAAACTGAGATTACCTTCTGAAGTGAAGGACAACTGCATATCCTTCTTTACCTATGTTAGAAAACTAAGAAATAACACTCGGTACTATTATGAACTTCTTTTTTAATGGCACCCCTACTCCAACCCAAATGATACTGCAAATATACTCGCAAACAAGTTCTCTGCAAACTCTACCCAAGAAACACCTGTTCCAAACACTACTCATCCCATAATTCTTTATCCCCCTAAAATTCCTAGAGAACATTTTCTTAAAGTGATATCTAAAACCAAAAACACTACCTCCATGGGTTACCTGGGTGCTTATTAAACAACATAAAAAAGGCTTTTACAAAACTATTCCTTAAATTGTTTAACCTGAGTCTGGTCACAGGCTATGTTCTTAAATTCTGGTGCACTCCAGTAAGGTGGCCCTACCATGAGCCCTGGAAATTATAGACCATTCAGCCTTATGAGTTTAATCTGTAAAGCTATGGAGCATATCATAACTGATTTAATTAATTATGGTATTAAAAATATTATTAGGATTGGCTCCAACTATCTGACTTCATCATAGAAAAGATTATGCCTTTTAAACTTTGTTAATTTCTTTGACAGGGTTATGCAACCTTTTGACAGTGGTTATGATATTACAACTGATCTAGCCAAAGCGCTCAATATCATATCTCACACCAGAATGGTAAGGATACCATCATCTTTAAACATAGATCCTTATATGGTAAGATTGATTGCCAAGTGGTAAAAGACAGAGCCCACACAGTTCTTGTGCAGGTGCCTTTTCAGTTTTATTTTTTTATTTTATTTACACTTTGATGACAGGGTTAGTCCAATTTGGCCAATGGCCTCTTTTCAAAGGGTACTTAAGGTAGCATTTATACTGTGTAGGGAAAATTTGGCCAGGGCATGGAAAAAGTGCCATGTGATCTTTTATATTCAACTAAGCTACCACCAGCTTAGGCAAATGAGGCCTCAGTTTAACGTATCATCCGAAATACAACACAGTCAGCAGTACAGCACCGCCACCACCTTATGCTGTACTACAGTGTCAGCACTGGAAAATTAATCAAACTACCTGATGTGGAAATAGAGCCCACAACTGCACCAAAGGTGTGTGTGCTACCTGCTGAGCTACTGAGGCTACTGTTTTCAATGGCAAATAATGCTAAGATACCCTGTGAAGTTCCCTGGGGTCTGTGCTGGGGCGTCTCATGTTTGGCATCTACTTTGTTGCTCTTAAAATGATAACTAGGACCTCTAGTTAACCATATTTGCAGATGATTGTAAACTGGGTGTAATTGTCAAAACCCCTTTCGGATATCTGTTTAAGGACTTGAGTACTTTTCCTCCCAGGCTGCCTTTGAGGTAGCTGGCTACTATTGAGGCATATATTTTTATGATTAGGAACCTCAACCTACCTAGAATGGCATCTTCTCCATACCATGAATGTTTAGAGGCAATTATTTCACATTCTTTGGAAATGAAGACCATTTTGTTTCTTTTGTGTATGACAAAGAAAGTATGAAAGAAATCCACAAATTAGTGACTTTCCAAGTGGTTATCCAGTTGTATAGTGTTGCTCTGAGAGATTTTGAAAGACCTAAAAGAAGGTACCCACAAGTCATTCTCTCAGAGCAGTTGCTACTTTGTTGGTTTTCTTCCATCATGCTTCTATGGATAACTTCTGCTGTAACTTGGACTTTTATACAGACCTTTGCAAAATAATATTAATGGAATATGATCTCCACTTTGGATCTTCCTTGAGATTCAAGGTTAACTAAGGAAAGTTCCACTAGGGGTCCACACCCAGGAGGTCTTTCTGTTTTTTTATGATTGTGTCTTGTAAGCCCTGCAACCAGAGCACTCAAAAATCAAATGCAGAAGTTATGGGTACTCACGGTAAAGACTGATCTGTGAAAATGTACACTGGCTGCAGAAAACATTAACTCTTCCCTCTGATAGCACAGCTCCACAAAATAGCCAAAACAGATTAATAATGAAGGAACTAGAAGTTCAGAGGTGATGCCTGAATCAGTGGAAATAAATCTACACAGCCTAGAAAAAAAGTGTTGGAAGGTATAAAGCTACCTACCTTAAAAAAAATCAGTGAACCATTCTCTTTAATTTAAAATCACTACTCCTAACTCTAGGAATAAATCAATCATACCCAATAACCTCTCCTCCCTCCCCCGTCTCAGCTATACCCCTGGTTCATAAAAATATGTTCCCAATACATACCCAAACCATTTAACACATATTCAGTCTCAGCCTTTGGCATAACACTTTTCCAGCCATCTGGAAAAAAATGCACAATTAAACCCATCTCCAAAACCCCATGCAGTTAGAATAAGACCACTTTCTTTTCTTCCAACACCTGGCAAATCTCTAGAACATTTTACTTGTGTTCATTTAGCTGATTATAGAAGAAATCAAAGATTTCTTTGCAGAAAGTAACATGACTTCTGGTCAGACCATAATGCAGTGACTGCCTTATGAACATTAACACACAACAGACATTTGACATGTTTGACTATCAGCTCCAACAGGCAACACTTCTATCCCATGGATTGAGCCCCCAAAGCATGTGAATGGCTACACACCTTCCTATTTAGCAAGTCATTTTTGCATTAAGCTTAGCCAATCTATATCCCCATCAGCTCCTCCTCTTAAAGAAGTACCTCAAGGTTCCATACTTTTCATACTTCTATTCTCCTAATATGTATTTATAGACTACCAGCAGACAACCCTCACTCCTCCTCATCTCATATAAATGACATGGCTGTATATAGATCAAGAAAGGAATCCTCCTGTCGCATTTACAATATGGACTCAGTTTAAAAGCTAAGCATCTAAAAAGAACCTAACCACCTTGCAAACAACCTTCATCAGTTCATCACACTCACCCCTGGGCAGAACATCACTACACTCTACAGCTTAAAGCAAACTGGCATCCAGTCCAGCAAATATCAGAGCTTCTACTAGAATTCTTCATATTTAAACTTCTTAACCTAAACACCTTTTCTTACTTCACCAGAAGATTATTGATAAGGAAAAAAGATGTACAACCTTAGATCTCAGACAAAAATGTACACTCGCTCAGGTCTCTTCTCACCAAGAGGCAATGTAGCGAACACAGGCTCTCATTTCTAGGCTCCAAATGTGAAACTGGTCTCACTTCTGTCAGAAACTTTGAGCACTACCCCGGCTTTGGAAACTTGTTTTTTGTTATTTTTAATTTATCTGCATTTATTTAAACCGTATTTGCCTTAATATTGCTACACACTCAAGTGTGCTATTCTGTACTGCATTTAAAGTGTTTTAAAAGAGTTCTAAGCTTGTTTCCCGACTTTCCTGTAACTAGTCTATTCCAGATACAGATTTGCTGTGTCCAGGACTGTTTTGTAAGTTTCTGAGGCCCCCCCCCCAGACCTTTCTGTGTTAGGGAAGCCTTCTAGTTTATCAGTGGGAGTGGTAAGCATGAGGTAGCCTATCTACCGCAAGAGGAGTGGTTTCTGGCCCAGAAAATGTAGTTTATTGAAGTTTGGGCAGTTTTTCCATCTCTTTCAACTTTCTGGTTTAAAAGCTCATGTTCATGCGGGTTTATGCTTGTTTAAGCTCCACGGATCCAGTTTTGGCATCCTACAGACTACAAGAGGAAGGAGAAAGAGATACTCTAAGTGCCTCCATTTTGATTTTTTCATAATTTACTGCTCTCTGCACTTGTTTTTTGTCATTTTTAATTTATCTGCATTTATTTAAACTGAAGTTGCCGTAATATTGCTACACACTCAAGTGTGCTAGCTTGTACTGCATTTAAAGTGGTTTTGCTACTGTTTTAACTGCTTTTTTGCATAAAAAAAAAAGTTCTAAACTTTTTTCCCACCTTTCCTGTAACTAGTGTAGTCCAGATACAGATTTGCTCTATCCAGGACTGTTTTGTAAGTTTCTGAGGCCCACCCCCCAGACCTTCTGTGTTGGAGGGAAGCCTTCTAGCTTATCAGTGGGAGTGGTAAACACTAGGTAGCCTATCTACCACAAGAGGAGTGGTTTCTGGTCCAGAAATTGTAGTTTATTGGCCGTTTGGGCAGTTTTTCCATCTCTTTCAACTTTCTGGTTTTAAAGCCTGTGTTTCCACACTGTGCAGCGATGTTCAGCTGAGGTAAACTGTTACCGGTGCCAGAAAGTCTGCAGTTTTCTGTTAGAATATGCTTGATGTTCTTTGTGTTTCACTGCTGCAGTCATTACAGTTGGGTAATCCTGGTGGTAGGTTGTCCTCAGCCAGCCTGAATTCCAAAGTCTTGGATCCTGCGTCGGCTGCTGTCACCCCTTTCCTGATGTCAGGTCATCAGGGGTATAAAAGAAGCAACCGGCGCCATTTTCTTCAGTTTTTCTTGCAGCGCAGTGCCCAAAACAGAGGCAGTTCGCAAGTGCTGGTCGGCCGACTCCTGAGATTATTGTGTTTGAGTCTCAGATCCGAAGTCTTCAATAAAGCTAAGTACCCTGTTGGGGAAACTTTTTTCTTGCTCCAGACTGATGCCGGAAAAAGTTAATAACTGTATTTCTTGTGGAAAGCAAATACCTCATAAGAATTTTCATTCTTACTGTATTCCTTGCCTAGGCTCTGATCACGTTACTGGTTGTCGGTTTTGTGCTAGATTTAACCAACGCACTATTAAGCGTCGGTATGATTTTGCTTTAAACTTTTTTGGACACCGGTGTAATTATCCTGAAATGTCATCAGATAGCCATCCGACTACCGGTGTTTACAAAAAATGCAAAGAAAAAGAAAAACAACCGAGGCCCAAAACCGACGACTAAGCTTCTCCTAAGCCAGTCGCCAGTTCTCAGTGAGGCACTTTCGCACCCCTGACGCCCACTACTTTAGAGTCGCAGGCCGCTACCGACTCCACATGGAGTCGGCCATGCCGCTGGATACTCAAGGTATTGGAGCCTCGGACGCTAATCCCTCAGATGGATCTGGAGCCGCTGAGCAGGTACCGGCTTCTGAGGGTGTATTCAGACCTAAATATCTTTACATTAAAACGACTTCAGCATCAAAGGCAAAGACTAAAGCACCTTCTAAAGCAAGGAAACAAATTCAAGAGCCATGTGGATAGGCCTTTATGCCCAAAAGCAGATGCTCAAAATGGCCGAAGACGTGATTACCTTGATCAGGGGTTCCCATCCCCCCTCCTGATAAGAGGCCTAGGTAAGACACTGACTATAAATCTTCAGATCAGGTTTCTTTTTCTTCTGATTCCTCTTCTGATCAGGAATATTCTCTTTTCCCCCTATGAGGATTCTGATGCTGAAGAATCTATTCCTTCTGCATCTCCTCCTGAGGACTATTCCTGTGGGGAAACCTTGCATACCATGAGGGAGCATTTCCACTGGGAGAGCCAAGATTTTTCAGAATCTAAAAAGAGGCTCAGGGATTTTCTTTTACTACCTCAGCGCAGGCCTCTAGCTATTCCACCTGTGTTAGACATTGTAGATGATGTGTTTTCGGAGTCTAGTCTGACCCCTGACTCCTTACCCCCAGCTCCTGTTAAGCCTGACAGATATTACAGGGTTCCTGACTCTCTCAAATTCCTGCTGCTGACCCAGAAACTATTTCACAGGGTCCAAAGGGAGTTGAGGCTTCCACTGCAAAAAACCCAACCCCCTCTGACAGAGATTCAAGGGCACTGGATAGATGGGGAAAACAGGTTTACACATCTGCAACTTTGGCTATAAGGGCCTTAAACTGTCAATTTCATATGCTTAAGTATCAGCAACATGTCATGGGATTGCTTAAACAGAAAATGTTAAATTCTGCATGTGCAGAAAACAAGGAAATGCAGGATTTATTGTATGCAGCAGAACAAGTTGGAAAACATACTTTGCAATGTGGTTTTGATTCTTTGGAGGCCTCCTGCAGGGCAGCAGTTACGGGTTCTGTAATTAGGAGACATGCTTGGTTAAAGGAACAAAATCTGCCTGATTATGTTAAAGTTAAATTACTAGATGCTTCTTTACAGCATGATACTTTGTTTGGTGTTAAGGCAGAAGAGGTGTTAAAGAAAATGGAGGACAAAGCTAAATCTATGCAAACTGTCAAAGAATTTTTACAAGTACAGCCACCTAGGTTTAGTAGACACTGGCCTACAAAAAATTGGACCTTTCCTGTGTCAGACAGACCTCAAAGGGGCAGATCCCAGGTGCAAGGTTCTTATAGGCCCAAGCAATGGGGTGCTTCTACCTCCAAAGCTGGAGAAGATAGATCGCAAACATACAGAAAACAGTCCCAATGACTTCCCTCTGCCTGTACCAAGCACTTATCTTCTGGCAGCACCTTAGGGGGAAAATTAGCACTTTTTGCTCAGAATTGGCACATCCTAACCCAGGAAAAGTGGGTTCTAAACATAGTGTCACAAGGGTACAAGTTCCATTTCCATACTATGCCAAAGGCAAACGGCTGGCCAGATCTGCCAAAAAAATCAATGGGCAGAGGCACAAAAACAAGTCTCATCCCTCATGGACATGGAGGCCATTCAACAAGTAACAGAGCAAGAGCAGGGACAAGGATTTTACTCGACTGTTCTTGGTACCCAGAAAGGAGAAGACCTGGAGGCCGATACCAGCCCTATCTATTCTGAACACTTTCCTGGATATTCTAAAATTCAAAATGTTGGCTTTGCAGCAGCTTCTGCCCATGCTGGGCAAGAATGCTTGGCTTGTGACTTTAGACCTAAAAGAGGCATACCTGCATGTTCCAGTCAGACAGTCATGTAGACGATACCTAAGATTCAAGGCTTGTTCAATGGGTTACCAATTCTCTGCACTACCCTTTGACTTATTTACTGTACCCAGGGTCTTTAAAAGTGCCTGGCACCAGTAATTGCATTTTGCAGACAAAGAGGAATACAAATATATCCTTACTTGGACGACTGTCTCATTCAAGCAGAGAACAATGACATTCTTCTTCAACATCTGGCATTTGTGAAAATACTTCTAACATGCCTAGGGTACACAGTCAACAAAAAGAAATCAAAACTAGTACCCTCACAAGAGATAGCATTCCTGGGTGCAAGCTTGAATACAACTGCCCAGATGGCTTATCTCACGCCAGACAAGCAAAGGCAACTGACTACTTATTTCAAAATGTTGGCAACAAAGGCCCAGTTATCTGCAAGAAAAATTCTGCAGGCTTTGGGCTTCATGGCATCCTGCATCCTACTAATTCCATATGCAAGACTGCATATGAGGAAACTTCAGTGACACCTAAAAAGTGTTTGGACTCAACATTGCCACAGCCTGGAAACAGTCATTACTCTCATTCCCTGCCTGCAACAGGAGTTTTGATGGTGGGCAAAGGCTTGTCACCAGAACAAGGGACAGCCATTCACATTACCTCCAGCCAGGCAGACACTAGCAACGGGTGCATCAGATTATGCCTGGGGAGCCCACATGGCAGGAAGAGGCATTCAGGGCACATGGTCCTCAAACCAAATGCATCTTCATATCAATCAAAAAGAGATGTTAGCTGTTCAAAATGCCCTGACAGCCTTCAAGGACCTACTTCATCCGGGACAACTACTGATAGACAGACAACACCACGGTCATGTGGTATATAAACAGGCAGGGGGGCACACATTCTTACCTCCTTTGCAGACTAGCCATGACCTTGTGGGACACAACTTTGACTTACCAAGTACATTTGCAGGCACAATTCCTGCCAGGAAAGGAAAATACTCTGGCAGACGAACTAAGCAGAAACCTCATGGATCCCCACAAGTGGAAGTTGGATCCACAAGTCTTCAGCATGATAACAAGGAAATGGGGATGCCCAGACATAGATCTGTTTGCTTCCCCTCTCAATTACCAACTAAAAAGATTCTGCAGAAGGACTTATCACAGACAAACATGGAAAGTGGACGCCCTATCTTTCAGCTGGAAAAACCTATCAGTATATGCCTTTCCTCCACTGCCTCTCCTCCCCAAGGTGCTCCCTAAAGTCAGACAGGAGAAGCCAAAGATGATACTGATTGCACCAGACTGGCCACGCCAGTACTGGTATCCAATACGAAGGAACTTATCTCTATACCCGGCTTGGACCTTACCTCAAATACCTCGACTACTGTCCCAGCAAAATAATCAGATCATGCACAGTCAACTCAGGACATTAAACGTGGCAGCATGGCAGATAATGCAGTCATACAAAAAAACACCTCTCAGTAAAGCTGTGATGGATGTCATTCTGGAAGCCAGAAGGCCTAGTACTAGAAAGTCTTATGCTGGAAAATGGAAGAGATTCTGTGCCTGGAACAAGCACAAGGAACTGATACAGCAGTACCAAATATTCTTCAGATTTTGCAATACTTAACTGAGATGCTGGACAAAGGCCTATCTTTTTCATCAATAAAAATTCATGCCTCTGCCATTTCGGCTCATTACAATACAGAGCCACCACTTTTTTCTCACCCTTTATTAAGGCAGTACCTCAGAGGAGTCAAAAATTTAAGGCCCCCAAGAAGACTACCAATACCTGCATGGGACCTCAACTATGTCTTGGAAAACCTCACCCTGCCTCCTTTTGAGCCAGCTGCTACAGCTGATATGAAGTTTTTATCTTGGAAAACAGCTCTGCTCTTAGCAATTACTTCTGCAAGACGAGTTTCAGAGCTACAGGTGCTCATGGCTGTGGAACCTTTCATCATTTTTCATCCAGACAGGGTTCCCCTGAGGACAAACCTAACATTTATGCCTAAAGTAGTGTCCAGTGTCGCTCTTAACCAAGCTATCTGCCAACCTTTTCCCCAAATCCTTAGAACAAGGGGGAGAGAATTCTTCATACTTTGGACGTACACAGAGAGCTTAGATTCTACTTGGACAGAACCAAAGCTTTCAGGAAGACAGAACAATTACTAGTGGCATATGCTGCAGGATCACAAGGAAAGCCTATCTCAAAGCAGACTATTTCTAAGTGGTTAGGCCACTGCATTCATTTCTGCTAGTTGCACCATGGCAAGCCAGTAGTGCCTAAGGGCATTAGGCCTCATTCCAACAAAGCTGCAGCCACCTCAGCAGCCTTTCTCAGGGGAGTACCAACCAGAGACATTTTAGAGGCAGCTACTTGGAGTTCAGTGCACACCTTTACAAAGCATTATCATCTGCCACTCTACTCTAAATCCAGGGCAGGCTTTGCCACTGCAGTTCTGCAGGGCCTCATAGCTGCTCCTACTGCTGTCTAGTTCCAGCCTCCCAACCATAGTTCCAGCCTCCCAACCATAGCTTTGAGAGTCTACCCAAATGTAATGCCTGCAACAGTGAAACACCAAGAACATAGTACAGTTGTGTACACTTACCATAAATGTAGATGTTCGAGTGTATTCACTGTTGCAGTCCAGGTTACCCATCCGCCTTCCCCCTTTTTTCTTTTGGATGTTATCCTTCCTTCTCTGATTTATCTACCTATGTGGTGTATTTGCTTATAGATGAAGGTAAAATTTATATTGATGTATTTTTGAATATATATATATATATATATATATATATATATATATATATAAGTTTGACTACCCTTTTTGGGGGCACCTGACATCTGGGGCAAGAAAAACTGAAGAAAATGGCGTCGGCTGCTTCTTTTATACCCCTGACGACCTGACGTCAGGGAAGGGGTGACAGTAGCTGACGCAGGACCCAAGACTTTGGAATTCAGGCTGGCTGAGGGCAACCTGCCAGCAGGATTACCCAAATGTAGTGACTGCAACAGTGAATACCCTCGAACATCTACATTTATGGTAAGTGTACACAACTGTACTTTCTTTTACTTCTTGCACTTCAATTAGCTTAATCGGCTAGCACTTTAACAGGCTTTTTTGTAGCATTTATTGTAGCACACTTAGGTGCTATCAGCACTAACTGTTCCTACGCAGTAACAGCACCAGTACTTATTAGTTATGACCACCCCTCCTGGTATGATTGTAGGGCAATTTCCCTATGCTTTCTCCTGCTAACCTGGTGTACTTGGGCATTCTGAGACAGTGTCGTAACTGTCTAATGTTCACAGACAACCCTATCCTCTTACCTCCCAACACTCATACATGTGAGAGATGCACTTATATCAACAAACTGAAAGCAGTGCACACTCCAACCAAGACTGGACTAGCTGGTCAAGAGAAGATGGTCAACACCTGCAACTCACTACATAGAACACACAGCCCTCCAAAACACCAACCATCGCAACCCACATATAGAAACACAAACCATACACCCACCTTTGCAGAGGCTCTCAATAAAAATGTACCCAAACAACAGAGACCCCCAAAACATAAATGCACTCGATCACCAAAACACAACACTAACCCCAGAACACATAGCTCACTACCACAGTGTGCCCCTCAACCTAAGCCCTTAAGGCAAAACACTTTCCCCAATGTACTAATCATAGGAGACTCAATTGTGAGGCACACTGATGTCCCACTCACTAGGTTGAACAAGAAGAAGGTGACAGTCAGTTGTCTATCAGGTGCCGGGATCTGCTACATAACACATGCACTCAGGTCACTCCACAACAAGTACAAATGTGACTCAGTCATTGTCCATGTGGGTGTGAATGACCTGAGGTGTACCTCCCTGGACTACATGAAAAGAGATGTGATAAAACTCTTAGATTATGTGGCCCAGGCAGGTATAACCCTAGCCCTGAGGAGTATTCTACCATCACCCAGAATGATACCACAGTACAAGCAGAAAATTATTGACTTCAACAATTGGCTAAGTTTCTGGTGTCATTCTAAGTGGATCCAGTATCTGTCTGCCTGGGATGACATGATCTACAGACTTCAATGCTTTGCCAGAGACAGCCTGCATCTGTAACCCCTGGGATTCCGGGTACTGGCTAAGGCTCTTGCCACACCTACAGTGCCTTTTTAGGCAGTGTTCCAAAGACCAAAATTCCACCATAACAGCTACAAACAAATGCAATCTGAGGGTCATGCTGCTCAGTGCTAGAAGTCTAAATCTCAAGATGCACTCACTCAAAGCTCTCCTCAAAATGGAGGATGTCAACATCTGTACTGTAATGGAGACCTGGTTTAAAGAGGAAGAAAGCACCCCTGCGCTCACATGCTACAACTCATTCCATACCTTTCAGCCCCAGAATACAGACGGAAGCTCCAGAGGCACTGGTGTCTCCATATTCTTAAAGGATATGCACACTTCTAGACTGGCAGCCCAGCATAATGCACCCAAGATACTTCAGGTACAACTAACACTGGGTAAGATGGTGATACAAGTCATAGCCTGCTACAGAACCCCAAACATATCCCTAGACTCTCACTCCAAGTTCCTAAGCACCCTGGAATCTATCAAGGTCCAACCAAATACTTTCATACTGGGTGACTTCAACTATCCTTCCATCAACTGGAAAAACTATTCAAGTACCAATGTAGAAGCCCAAAGCTTTCTGTAATTTATCACTTCCAATGCCCCGGGCCAGCTCATTCTAATCCCCACTAGAGGAAGCAACATCCTCGACCTGGTTATCACCAGCATGGGAGTCCATTGCTCCACACCTATAGTCAATTCCTTCCTGGTTAAATCCAACCACCAACTGATCACCATGAAACTCTCCATCTCACCTACACCCCCTGCTAAGGTGACCACCCTGAAAAACGTCTCAAAAGTTAACTTTGGGCTCCTAAAACAGAGGTGGCTAACTTCTCGGTACCCATGCCAATGGAAAATAGCTGCATGACTGCCAAATTATACACCAGTGCACTGTACGAGTATGTACACAAATGCATGGACCTTGCCATACCAGATAGAACTAAGACACACTCCTCCAAAAAAGGAAGCCAATCTGGTGGTCCCCAAATCAATAAATTCTACAACAGAAAGAAGAAACTGTTGTAGAAAAAAATGAAGTCACAAGACTGGAAAACCTTATCAGTCTCAACAAAAAGCTGAAATCCCTTATCAAATCCTCTAAAGACAGCTATGAAGGCAGAATTGCAGCTGACACCAAAAACAACCACAAAGCCTTCTGTAGCTATATCAAAATTCCAAGGCAATACCCAGATTTGCTGTGTGTTATTGCACAGTGGCACTCTACTGAACCAACAGATATATCCAATATACTGGCCGACAGATTCTGTGCCAACTTTACCTCTCTCACCCCACCCAAGGGCCCTATCACAATACCAGAAGAAAGCATGGTACCCACCATTTCTGCGGCACAGGTAAAAGCTACATTATCCAAAGCCAAGAATACAGTGTCCATGGGACCTGATAATATCCCTGACTGCATCCTATGAGCTAGAAAACGAACTGGCACCACATCTGTGTGCCCTTTTCAGTCATAACCTTTCCTCAGGCTATGTCCCTAACAAATGGTGCACTGCTGCAGTCATCCACTTCATAAAGGGGGAGCAACTACAGACCCTGTGAATTATCACCCCATTAGCCTGATGAGTCTGGTATGCAAAGCTATGGAGCACATCATCATGGACCTGTTTAACAAAAATGTAGGCAATCTCCAAACTCTTGACCCCACACAGTTTGGCTTTGTCAGCGGGAGATTCTGCCTGATGAACCTTGTTGACTTCTTTGAGGCAGTCACCAAGGCTGTGGATGAGGGTAAAGCAGCGCATACAGCCTACCTTGACCTGGCCAAGGCCTTTGATACCATTCCCCACTCAGGTATCATTGATAAACTCACCAAACTAGGCATCAATCCTTACATCACTAGGTGTGTTGCAAATTGGCTCACAGACAGGACCCACAGAGTGAAAGTTGTGGATTCCAAGTCAGACTGTCAACCAGTCACAAGTGGAGTCCTACAGGGCTTGGTCCTGGGCCCTCTCCTGTTTGGCATCTACTTCTTGAAGTCCAGGCCAACACAGAAGGACTCTGGCTGACCAAGTTCACTGATGACTGCAAGCTAGGGGTCATTATCAACTCCCGAATTGATGCAGACATCCTACAAAAGGGCCTTTCTGAGACCAGTGACTGGTGTCGGAACCATGCCCTGAAGCTTAATGCCAAAAAGTGCATCATCATCCCCTTTGGAAAAAACTAATTTCCCATGAATTACCACATTGATTGGAACCCACTGAACACCCAGGTCTACAACCACCTCATCTTCAACCACCACATTGCCACTGTGATCAGAAAGTCCTTGTACATGGCACATCTTATAACCAAAGGTTTCATATCCAGGAAGAAAGAGATCATCATCCCTCATTAGACCAATAATCGAATATAATGCCCCATTTGACATGTATCTGACCAGACACCTACAACAGCTGGAGAGGCCACAAAAGTACCTCACAAAAAGGATCCTAGGCCTTAAACTCATGTTCTGCACAGGCAGACTCAAGAAACTTCGGCTGTTCTCAGTCTCTTATCTACATAGAGGTGATCTCTGCTTGACTTACAAAGCCATGTCCGACCCAGCCCTTCTTGAAATGCTACACCTAAAGAAATCCCAATCCCCCCGTGCCATGTGCTCCAGAGATCACAACCTCATACCACAATTAACAGAACATGCTGGAGGGACAGGTTCCTCTCCCAAAGACTTCCCATACTCTGGAATAAGCTTCCTGTTCATATCAAGCAGAGCACCTCACTGGCCCTCTTCAAGAGAAATCTTATCAAGTGGATGGGTAACAGAAAGTTCACCCCAGTGATCACTCCAATTGCCCTTCTGGATAGGGGCACTGTGGACTAACATCGGGTGACACGGTACCTGGGCAACTTTTTTTTGGGCTAGGCTTGTAAAGGCTCCAGGGCCATTAGCCTAGTACACACCTATGAACCTTAAAAGCGCCAAGTAGAAGCTGATAAATGGCAGTGTTTCAGAAACAGATTCATGCTATTTTTTTTTTTTTGAATGTTTTGAATACTGAGTGACAGAACACTGACATTTAAACTGTTGAAAACAAAAAGAAACACATCAAAAACAACTTTATTTTTGAGGTGGCAAGCAACCCTGCACCCCCACATCCCCTATTAATTATGTATACTAATTTTGAGATTGCACTACATTGGGGAAAGGGCCAGTTCCTGAATCCCTGGTGTACTGCAATCACACATTGTATGTTGCCCGTTTCTCCCTGTACAATGACATTTCTAGTGTCAGTGTTTTGGTTTTTTGCATCTTATCTCAGCATTTATAACTGTTGAGATATTGCCGTGTACCCTTTAGAAACATTACAGTCACTTAAAGCAGAGCTAATATAAGTCAACAATGTTAAGACAGCTCAGTCCAGACGCATGATATTCACCTACATGCCATCAATCTCCCATCCTCAGTATATAAACTCACTGCCATCATATTAACAATCCACCCTTTTCTCTCTGTTTCCTTCTATCCCTACTTTGCTCCTTCTTTACATCTTCTGGAGGTCTCTCAAACTTTCAGATTTTAAGTATGTATATATTATTTAATGTATTTACTAATATAAATCATCTTTAAAACACTATTTTAAAACTGCTATTGCTATGTGTCATAGTATTTAAGCATGTGCTGGTGATGGATTTGTTCAGTTTCATGTGTTTATTGCATAAATGAGGCATTTTGTTTGCTATATTTCCAGGGCTGAGGTTGAAGTAGGTCCTGATTGATCAGTGTTCTACCCCAGTAAACAAATCTGAATAAATACATTCTAAGCTACATTATTATTGCTGTCATCATCATCATCTCCTTTTTCCCATTTCATAAGGGGTCAACATTGTGTCAAATGTCACCATCTTTCTCACTTCAGTGTCATTCTGTTTTCTTCAACAGTGATGCCTGGCTGTAGTAGGTCTTCTCTTATACAATCCCTCTAGCTCTTAACTGTACATCCTTGACTTCTCTTACCTTCCTTCTGTTTCGTACAAATCTGCTTTATCAAATTGTTTTCTGCTTTCCTGCACTTGTGACATACTCACTGTTTTTCTTGACATTACCTACAATTAGGGCTACTTTGGCTTCTGCTCTGATGTTCTCATTTATTTATCTGTCTGGTAGTGTGCATCCTATTCCCCACCTCCAGCCAGGGTTGCCAGACGTCCCTATTTGGGCGGGACTGTCCCGAGATCAGCAGCCTGATCCCGAGTCCCGCCCTGCTGGTTTAAATCCCGGCCAGCCTCCGTTTTGTTTTTTTTTTTTTTTTGATTGTCCCGTATACCTGGCATACGGGCCAATCAAAAATTGCTAAACACGGAGCTTCTTGTGTTCCACATTAAACACGAGAAGCTCCGTGTTTAGCGATTTTTGATTGGCCCATATGCCAGTATATGGGCCAATCAAAAATCGCTAAACACGGAGCTACTTGTGTTGAATGCGGAACTGCAATGCATTAAACACGAGAAGCTCCGTGTTTAGTGCAGAGCTACTGAGTGAGCTCAGTTCTTTAATGTGAAACTCTGTTCTGCATTAAAGACCGTTTTTTTTTTTTTTTTTTGGTCTTCAGTTGCCGAAGACCTTTTTTTTTTTTTTGGTCTTCACTTGCCGTGAGAGACCTTCTTCTTTTTTTGTCCCTACCTGGGGTGCTGGAAATCTGGCAACCCTGCCTCCAGCACTTCATGTCCATCACTTCAAGCTTTCTCAGCTGCTGTGTCTTCATTACCCAGTCTTCTGTACCACACAAAAGCACTGGTCACACCACTGTTTTGTATACCTTAATTTTAGGTGCTTATCTCTGATATTCTTTGCCAATGGGCTGCACCACTTCTGATTATAGCTTTAACCTCCTCAATCAGATTTCCCTTTTCCTTAACCATCCTTCCCATATTCTTGAAGCTGCTAACTTCTTTTCTGTCTCAATATTCAGATTTTTCTAATCCTGCCCACTTGCTGCCATCACTGCTGTTTTGTCTGCATTCTGTTTCACCCCATGTGCCTTCAGTTTTTCATTCCAGTCCCCCATCATTCACTGAAGTTCATGCTCAGAGTCTGCTTGTTACCACATCGTCTCCATGCAAAAACTTTCTTAATCTCTCCCCTGCAACCTGCCTGTTGATGTAATACCTCACTAGTATGAATGGGAGTGGGTTCAGAGCTGAAACCTACTACACAACCACTGGGTTCAGAGCTGAAACCTACTACACAACCACTGGGAACCCGTTGGAGAGTGTAGTACTTTACCAGTGTCATTAGTTCCCTGTACACAGCCTGTATTAATTCTACCAATGTTTTCAGAACTTCAGTACATCACAGGACTGCCCATATTCGCTTTTTGAGACTTCTGCATATGCTTTCTCCATGTCTATGAATGTCCTGTTGGACTCTTTCCTCATCTTTAACTTCTTACCCAGTCCCTGTCTCATGGCAAGCAGCCATTCATTTGTACTGCACTCTGATCTGAATCTGAGCTGATCATCATCCCTGTCTTATTTTTTTCTACTCTGCAAATCTGTTTATCAATCATCAACGCTTTCACACAGTGTGACAGGAGTTTGATTCCTTTGCACTACTTGCAGTTTGGAATATTACTTTTGGTCTTGTATAGTGGCACTAGAATATTTAATCTCCAGTTACCTGAGATATATTTGTCTCTTTCCGTACTGTGATGAGCACCCTCGGGAGCCATTTCTCCTATAAAATGCCCAACATTTTGATCACATCTGCCATGACTTCATCTAAGCCTCTTTCCCTATTTAATTTTTCATAGTTCAGTTTCTATCTCTTCTTCTGTGGGTTCTCTTACTTGTTTCAAACTAGGCTGCGCAGCTTCTGTGGGACTTTCTACATTCAAGTGCTTCTTGAAGTACTCCTTGCATCTACTCATGATGCCCTCTGCACTGGTTGGCAGATTTTTGCTGGCATCCCTTATGAATGGCATCTTCTACCTTTGTTTTTGTCATTATCTTGCAGCCTGATACAGCTGCTTTGTGCCATCTGCTGGGTCACTTTCCAGAAGCTGGTAAAGGTTGTTTGCTGCCTTGTACTTTTGCCATTGTGACTGCTCTCTTAGCGCCTTTATTAGGTTGCCAATTTTCTTCCTTAGCCTGGTCCATATTGTGATAAATTTCTGGACTTCTGCATTCCTGTCACTAGTGGTATACCCCAAGATTCAGTCCTTGGGCTACTCCTATTTGGGATTTATTTCTCAAAGGCTAAAGCAAATGTTAAGAGTTTATGGCTGAATGAGTTTGCAGGCAGCTGTAAACATGGTGCCATCATAAATGCCCCAGAGGACAAAAAAATTTCCTCCCAAAGGACTTTTCCCAAATCAGTAGTCGATGTAAAAACCATGGATGTAAACTCAATGCCAAGAAACCGATAACCATACCCTTTGGCAAGCATGACTTCCCTTGTAATTATCTCATTAACAACACACCCTTGAAAGTTGATCCTATATTCAGTGATCTGGGAACTTATGTCAGCAATTAACTGTCCTTTCATCTCCATATATCCACTGTTGTAAGAAAGTCCTTTATCATTGCAGAGCTTACATCTAAAGTATGGTGTCCAGGTCCAGAGATGTAATCATACCACTGTACGTTGCTCTCATCAGGCAAATCGTTGACTATAATACCTGATTTTAGTATGTAATTGCCCAGATACTTGTCACAATTTGAGTGACCACATCGCTTTCTCACTGAAAAAATCAAAGGCTTGTATCCAAAAAAAGTATGCAGACCATCTCAAAGCCTCATCTCTCTACTCTGTATCATACGGGATGCAAAGAGGTGACCTTTGCCTTGCTATACATTTGCAGGTCCAGTTGTAGTGTGAACATATGCTTACAGGATCTAAATTACTTTTGCAGCATAAATAGAGGATGTTGGTAGGATACGTAGGCATCACATAGAATACCTCTTCTATGGAACTGTCTTTCACTCCACATAAAGTGAGGTACTTTTCTTACTTTATTCAAGTGTAATTTGGATGAATGAATGAATGAATGTGGAACTGCAAAGTCATCCCTGGGATCTTTATTCTACTGACCTCCCCCTGGCTGCTGTGCATCCCTGGCTCCAGCATTTCGCAGTATCTTACTCTTGTGCTCATGCCCATCCGGCTCTAACCTGCTGCTCCCTACCGGAAGCCAAGCCCACAACCAAGGAATTTCTGATCAAATCTAAACTCCCATTTTTCTCCCAGCAAGGAACTTTCAGTGAAACTTGTGCTCCTGCCCATCCGGCTCTAACCTGCTCTTCCCTACTGGAAGCCAAGCCCACACTAAGAACCCACAACCAAGGAATTTCTGATCAAATCTAAACTCCCATTTTTCTCCCAGCAAGGAACTTTCAGTGAAAGTATGTGTTATTCTTAACCTTTTGTAACAATTTAAGGTAGTACATAAACTCAAGAAGGTTGTGGTGCACTTCCCCTGCCAGGTTAGCCAGCAGCCAAAGCTTTCCCCTTTTCTCATCTCTTAAATAACCCTACTCTCCCTAGTATATTTATGTCCCTTTTCTGACTTCAATAGCTCCCCCCCAACTGGATTTGAGACTTTGTTGCTTCAATCTGATTGCCCACTAGGGGACGCTCCTCTACCTTCTTGCTGTCTCTACTAATTTTCCCTCTCTCCTCCTTATCTTACCTACTTAGCTCCTATACATCTCTTCTACTGCTCTCTCCCTCTCTATTTCTCCCTGGATTACCTCTCCTCATTTTTTTTTCTCTTCCACTTAGCAAACATCCATCTCTATTCCCTCTCAAAGCCTATTATCTTCTTCTACTGTCATCTCTTCTATATGTCTACCAACAACTATATTTCTCTGTCAGTCTTTTAACCCACTACACATCTTTGCAAACTTACCTTCTGCTCTCTCACTCTCCTGATTGTTTTCCCTATAATTCTCCTTCCTTTGACTCTAGTCTCTCACGTCCTAGCTTTTCCTTCCACACCTCGTCCTACTCCCGTTCCCTCTTAAATATACTATTCCTAATATGACCCCGACATTCTACCCTACTCTCCCTACCTCTCTCCAAATTCCTCTGCCTTTTTTCCAAACAGAACTCTCTCTCTAGCATTTTATCTCACAGCTACTGCTCTGTAGCTACACTCTGTGTATACTCTCCCTCCCTTTCAGTCCACTCGCTCCTCCCCCTTCTTGCCTAACTTCCTCTCCCACTCCATATAGCTACCTCATCCAAGGAGGCGCCATCTTTATTCTACTGACCTCCCCCTGGCTGCTGTGCATCCCTGGCTCCAGCATTTCGCGGTATCCTACTGTAAGTGCATTCTACGAAGACCTCAGTCAATTGACTACATACTAGTATTGTTTTGTTTGCCTTCTTAAAAGGTCTTGGATAGTGAATTGCATGTATTTTGCTCGCCAGCTGCAAACTCTTATCTTAATATAGTGCGTTGCACGTGGTGACTGACTTTTCAGCTGCTGTGATTTTTGCTCTGCGTCTTTACTTTTTTTTTTGTCGTTTTGACTGAAGCTGCACCAGTTGCTACATAAATTGGAACTGTTATTATTTTTCCTTTTCCTGCCCGAATCCTGAAGTTTGAAAACGACTCTGGCTGCAATCTTTAACTGCGTGTACTTTGCTCTCCGGCTGCAGACGCTGATTTAATATAGCACTCTGCATGCGGAGGTTGCATTTCAGCCATCGAGGGCTTGTTGTCTTATTTTATTTTTCTTTTTTCTTGTTTTGTTGTTTTAACCGAAACGGCAATAGTTAACTCATAAATTGCAACTATTTTCATATTTGCTCAGTTCCTGTTTGAACCCTGATGTTATACAAGCTTTTATTCAGCTGTTGGAACTGTTTAAATTATTTAACTGAACCCATGCTAGGTGTTTATTACCTGCAACTTCACTGAATCCTAAAGAAATGTACTGGTCAATGCTCAACTACTTTAGTGATTAGCTCGCTGTCCCTGTAACAGCTGTGTGGGGCTTATATATGCCTGCTCTTGTTCTGTGATATTTTGGAATCTGATGGAGTTTACACGTTGTTCATCCTGTGCTGCTTTATCCAATTCATTATTTGATAATGTTTAAACTTTGTTAATCTGTGCTGTTATATCCAATTCATTTATTTGCATACCTGTGCAACCCTGTTGTGTGCTATTAGTGTAACAACCTTGTTTTGTAATATTCTGGAATTTGATAGAGTTGTAACTTATGTTCATCTGTGCTGCCATTCCAATTTCATTCTTAGCTAACCTATGCTGCTTTCTGGTGATATTTTGTTTTTGTGATATTTGGAATCTGATAGAGTTTTAACTTATTTTCATCTGTGCTGCTATATCCAATTAATTATTTGCAAATTATCTTGTATTGTTAAAACTGTATGCTTGTAAACTTCTGACTCCTGTACAGCCTGCTTTATAACATTTGTTTTTTTCTTTTTTTATTCTCTCTCTCCTTTGCATACTCCAGCTTGTGCTCCTGCCCATCCGGCTCTAACCTGCTCTTCCCTACCGGAAGCCAAGCCCACACTAAGAACCCACAACCAAGGAATTTCTGATCAAATTTAAACTCCCATTTTTCTCCCAGCAAGGAACTTTCAGTGAAAGTATGTGTTATTCTTAACCCTTTGTAACAATTTAAGGTAGTACATAAACTCAAGTAGGTTGTGGTGCGCTTCCCCTGCCAGGTTAGCTAGCAGCCAAAGCTTTCCCCTTTTCTCGTCTCTTAAATAACCCTACTCTCCCTAGTATATTTCTGTCCCTTTTCTGACTTCAATAGCTCCCCCCCCAACTGGATTTGAGACTTTGTTGCTTCAATCTGATTGCCCACTAGATGACGATCCTCTACCTTCTTACTGTCTCTACTAATTTTCCCTCTCTCCTCCTTATCTTACCTACTTAGCTCCTATACATCTCTTCTACTGCTCTCTCCCTCTCTATTTCTCCCTGGATTACCTCTCCTCATTTTTTTTTGTCTTCCACTTAGCAAGCGTCCATCTCTATTCCCTCTCAAAGCCTATTAATTTCTTCTACTGTCATCTCTTCTACATGTCTACCAACAACTATATTTCTCTGTCAGTCTTTTAACCCACTACACATCTTTGCAAACTTACCTTCTGCTCTCTCACTCTCCTGATTGTTTTCCCTATCATTCTCCTTCCTTTGGCTCTTCCTGCTCCGTTCGCCCTGCGGACTCACTCCGCTCCTCTACCCTGCCCCCAATTCCCACCTGCCCCCAGCACCTCCACATATATTCCTCATATTTCCCCTCCCTCTCTCACTAATTATCTAATCCTAGCCTTCTCCTCATTACCCCCCCCCTCTTACTCCTCCCACACCACTATACTTTTCCCCTCCTTAACTTGGTCTCTTTCTCTCCCCTACAAACAATTTTAACCCCATCTAATTCCTCAGTTCTCCCTCACAATTTTCCCTGTCCACTTCCTCTACTTTTATTCCATTCAATACTCCCTTTCTAAACATGACCTCCCAAATCCTTTACTCTATCTGTGTCACATGCCCCCTTCTCATACTCCTAATTCCTCTCTATTATGCTACTTCTTACCATTTCAAAACTCCCCCTTACCTTCCTTCCACACAAACTATCCCTAGCTCTCATCTGCAACCATTGCAGTCCATCCACTTTCTTAACATATCTTCCTGTCTAATTCAGCCTAACCTACTGTACCTATTCCATCCCAAACTCTTCTCCACAACAACTAAATCATTCACTCATATACTACAACTAGCCCCAAGCAGTCTCCCACTACATAAACCCAAAAAGCTAAAAGTTATTGTCTGCAATGACCTAGCCTTATCTGGAGATATCCATCCCAACCCTGGCCCCTGCCACACCACTAACAACTCCTCCCCCCTCCCCCTACCTCTCCCACTTCACACGACTCTTCTCCCCCTCCCTCCTCTACTTCTGCTTCCTCTCCTAACACCCTAAAGTTCTTCACTATCAATGCCCAAAGCCTTAATAACAAAATACACCAATTACAAGCTTGGATTTACCACAAGCAACCTGACATCTTAGCTATCTCTGAAACCTGGCTAAAATCCCACATTAGCAACTCTGAAATTTTACCTCCTGGTTTCCAAATTCACAGAACCGACCGATTAAATAAAAAAGGTGGAGGCTCTGCGCTAATCTACTCTAACCATCTTTCCTTAATCCCCCTACAAATCCCAGCTCCACAATTCAAAAATTCTGAACTAACCGCTAGTCTACTACGATTAAATAAACATAGGAATATCTGCATTATCTCCCTAGGCAATAACATTTCTACCCTTGAAGATATTCTTCACTGGGCCTCAACTGAAATAAAATATGAAACCTACATCCTAGGCGATTTTAATATTGATTGGAATAAAATCAACTCACCTTCCCCCTCCCTATTCATTAACCTTTACAACTTCTCCCAAGTAATCCACTCCACCACTCGTCCTAACAAAAACCACCCCCCAGGATCCATCCTTGACTGGATCCTAGTCTCTCACCCCAACAAAATAATTCTCTCTGGCACCAGCCCTGACTCCTTTAGCGACCATCTCCCAGCATTCATTTACCACTCAGCCAACTCCATCCAACATCAACACCACTACATCCACACTCGTAATCTTAGCAACTTTAACCCCACTATTTTCTCAAATACTTTTAAACATATAAACTGGCAAATACTAAATACTCTTCCCCTTGACAATGCTGTAGAACACTTTAACTCTGTCTTCCTAAATACTCTCAACTCCCAAGCCCCTCCTAGAAACAAATGAGTCAAAGCTAATTCTGCTCCTTGGCTGTCCAAAGAAATAAAACTTAACATGCATCTTAGGGATAAATCCTGGAAGCTTTACCAGAAAAATAAAATGTCTTCTACCTTGCTCCAATACACCCAACTACACAACCAAGTAAAAAAACTTATCACCTAAGACAAAAAAAACTACTGCAATAAATTTCAGTCCGACATTGGAAAACAGTTAATTCCCTACTCCATCCAGGGTCCAGGAATAATCCCTGCCCTGACCCTAGTATAACTGACATGGAGCTAAGCTCCCAATTCAACATTTTCTTTACAGAATCCATAGCTTTGCTAACCAAATCTTTCCCAAACAATAATCCATCCAATTCCCCTTCCCCAACACCTAACACTCCTAATAACTGTCCACTCAATTTCCAGCTCAAACCTGTTTCAACCACTTTTATAAAAAGGCTCCTATCCAAACTAAAGCCATGCTCCAATGCCCCTGACAATTTACCTTCCTCCTTCCTCAAATGTGCTGCTGAAGGTATTGCTCTCCCAATCTCCATTCTAATTAACAGATCTTTAAAAGAGTCTTATGTACCCAAACTTTGGCGTTCAGCCTACATTCTACCTCTTCACAAAGGAGGCAAAAACACCAATATCTCCAATTTCCACCCCATTGCCCTACTTTCACCAATATCAAAAATTCTAGAAAAATGTGTCCACCACCAGCTTATGCCTTACTTAACTCAGAATCATCTCCTAACACCCACCCAACATGGTTTCCGCCCCGGCCACAGCACCATTACTGCCTTACTATCCTTCTTAGAAACTGTAAATCGAGCCCGAGATTCTGGACTACTAGTATCCACAGTACTCCTAGATCTCTCTAAAGCTTTCGATACCATCTCCCACAAACACCTTCTCTTTCATCTGTCTAACCATCTCTCCCAAGATACCCTTTCCTGGTTCTCCAGTTACCTATCTGACAGATCTCAAGCCATCAGATGGAAGAACTCTACCTCCTCCTTCTTACCAACTCCCACCGGCGTTCCACAAGGGTCCATCCTTGGTCCCTTGCTTTTCAACATTTTTATAAATAACCTTCACTCTGTCATTCCTGACACAACAGTTATCCAATACGCTGACGACTCCACCTTAGTCTGCACCGCATGTAACCTTCCTGAACTTCTAACTAAAACCCAAATAGCTTTCTCTACTACTGAGAACTGGATGCACAAAAAACATCTCTCTCTCAACTCCAATAAATCTAAAATACTTCTCCCCCCCCTTCCAGGGCTTTCTCTTTTGACAAAAATGCCTTCAAAGTCCTAAGCCAGACCAACTCTGCTATAGAAGTGGTCCCTTCTGCAAAACTCCTCGGCATTACAATAGATGAACACCTTAAATTCGATATCCACATAAAACAAAACATAAAGAAAACCCACCAAAAGTTAGGTATGCTTTATAGGAATCACCGCTTTCTCTCCAATTCCTCCAGGCACACCTTAGCAACTACCTACCTTCTACCTTCTTTACTATATGGAGCCCCTCTACTAACTAACCTGTCTTCCTCTAACACATCCAAACTTGAAACTTGCTATAATAAGATCTCTAAATTTGCAACTAAATCTAAAAACTCTACTCACCACTGCCTTTCCCTACAATCTCTAAACTGGCTAGAACTCTCTAACCACCTAGATTATCTCCAACTAACTTCCACTCACAAATTAATATTCTACCCAGATAAATGCCCAGCCTTAACAAACATCCTTCCCCCATACATCCCTAATAGATCTCCGAGATCTGAACACCAAAATTTAATCTCTATCCACAAACCCAAACGTCCTGCAGGCCAGCTCCTTCTCTCTTTCTCTCTAGGCAAAAAATGGAACTCCCTACCTCCTTTACTTAGGACCATACCAAACTCTGACTCCTTCAAGTCCAAACTTTTCTCTTACCTGTCTTCTAAATGGAAATGTTCCTGCTCTCACCCTACATAAATTCTAGGAAATATTCTCCTTTGAGCTCTCTATACTCCTTTATCCATGCTTCCTCAAACAAATATTTTTCTATTCTCCTAAAACAAACCTAAGCTACACTCTCTGTTTGAGAAATGTCTCTCTTGACTCCAAGTATGCAAATATTGTAAATAACATATAATCTCAGAGCCTTGTAGTATAGACAGTTGAATCCTGTTGCCCTCAATGAAAACTCCTGTAAATTATGTTCTCTACTATCTTTAACTGTGTTTTAAAAATATATTTTTTTATGCATTTGCTTTTCTTACTGTAAGAATTTTATAATTGTAACTTTACCTTCAACATTATATAACCTTTATTGTATCATGCTGCTTATGGAGCTTTTCTCCCCGGGCTGCTGCCCTGAATGAAAACTCCTGCAAATTGTGCTCTCTACTATCTTCAACTGTGTTTTAGAAGTATATTTTTATGCATTTGCTTTTCTTACTGTATAAATGTTAAAACTGTAACTTTACCTTCAACATTATGTAACCTCTATTGTATCATATTGCTTATGGAGATTTTCTCCCCGGGCCTCCACTGAAAATGGGCACTTTCTGGCCCAGTGGACTCCCCCGGTAAGCAAACCGAAATAAATAAATAAAAAAATAAATTAATTAATACCCATGTCCCTCTTGCGTAGGGGCAATGAGTAAATGTCCCAACATTTCCTTGTTCTGCCCACCTCTTTGTTTTTCATATTTAAATTATAAGGGGTAAAAGACACCATGGAAATGTAAGGCTAGGCTTAAGTCTTCATGGAGCAGCAGTCTAGTAAGTACCTATGACCCTATTCCATCACCAGTTCTCTTATGTCCACACCTGGATCAACTGCATATGTTCTATTGTTTTCACACATTGTGTTTTGAGGCACTAACATTCTTCTTCTGCTCCATCTGTTTCCTCTCTTTCATGAAATGCTTGGACCATTACTATTTCCTTGAAATCCTGTGATTTTGCTCCAGCCTTTGTCTTCAACCTAGTCTCTTGACCTTAGAGCCTTTTCTGATCACTGCATACATCTGATTGTGTCCACCAATAGTTTATGCTGTGAGCTGACCATTTCACTATGACAGACTTTGTAATGACCCTTTTTTACTAGAAGGAAATCTACCTGAGTTGAGTCCTAGCTAATTATCTATGTAATCTTGAGACTCTTTTGATGAACCATGTGTCAGCCCCTATTAAGCCATTTTTGCAATCGGAAGCCTGGAATGGTCTGTCTTTTATTATTCCTGTTACCCCAACCATGTGGACCCAGACAGTCCTCCTATCTGGTTCTGTCTGTCCCAGTATTTACATTCAGGTCACTTTCAAATTGTTTTGTCCCACTTTCTTCAGGATGTCCTGCAGCTACTTCCTGAAGGCCCTCTTCTCATCATCATAGCTCTGCTGTTGAACATTGGGTCACCTATGTCCATCTAAGACCATGTACAAAGGCCTGCTTGTACAGTCACCAAGCTGAGCTTCTTTCTAAATTCATATGGTATATTGATCCAACTTGCAGACACTATATGTCTCAAGCTTCATTTCAAAAATGATTTATGTAATTTTCTCAGTATTTTATTAACAAAGATGTTCTATGTGTACGCCGTCCTGCAATGTGAATGAAGTGCACAAGTGACGGTGATGATATCAGTGGGTGAAATCTGATCTTTCCTGTGCATGGCTCATGTATCAGTTTCTGAAGCTAATAGTCTGACACGAGTGACACGAAACTAATTTTTCAGCTACAGTTAAGTGTGCCATCAAGAATATCATCATCTGTGTCACATTTTCCTGGTCTTTTAATCAAGTGCTAGGAAACTGTGACTTAATACAACTCCTTGCTACTGCCACTCATGGAATAAATGGAGAAACAGTCTGGCAAGAACTGCTCAACCAGTGATGATGTAATGACACTGGCCATTATACTAAGTCAAAAAAATGACAAAACAAGTCAGGGGGCATAGAGGAAGTAGTGTTTTCTGTTTTCTCTCTTTCTTTTTAATATATAGTTTTTTTTTTTTTTTATTTTTTTGCATTTCATGAAATTTGCAGTGATTTCTTTGCATTCCAAGTGGTAAGGATTAACTCATATAGCCTGTATTATAACAGTGTACACAGCTTAATGTAAAATACATTGAAAGTTAGACTAAAATACAAAGATTAATATCAATAACTATACCTAGAGTATGAACCAGCTCCAAGGAAAATGTTACAATTCTGTAGCTAAAATGTTTACACTTACATGAATCTCCAGTTTTGGGGGTACACTGATGGTGATTACAATCAACTCCCAGGTGAAAATATGAAAAAGTTATTTTATTGCACTCTTATGACAGTTTTCTTCTTCTTTTGGCTTTTCCCGGTTAGGGGTCGCCACAGCGGATCACCTGTGGCAGTGGAGTTTTATGGTGTCAAGTTGGCAGCCCGGCGCCCAACCTTCCACATAAGGTGCACACATGCATGCACTCATGCCTAGGTCCAATTTAGAGTGTCCAATCCACCTACAGCATGTCTTTGGGATATGGGAGGAAACCAGGACACCTGGAGGAAACCCATGCGACCACAGGGAGGACATGTAGACTCCGCACAAAAGGCACTCCAGCCAAGGATCGAACCAGAGAACCTGTTGCTGTGAGGCACCAACACTAACCACTGCACCACCGCGGCCTCCCTTTATGACATGGAGCTTTAAAGGGTGTAATTGCTGCTTTGAAGGACTGGAAATAAACCTGAAAACAGCTGAAAAGTAGTAACACTGTGATGTTGAAATTGTTTGCTCTTACCAGAATTCTAGCAGTCTAGACTACTTTAAAACACATGCATGTACAGCTATACATAAATTAACCAGCTAAATTAATAAATGATTAAGGTTAAACATACTGAGTACCAGTTAGATATCCAAGTGGACGATTTAGACAATAAAGAAGGGATGGTTCTCCTCCATCACTCCAGAAGACTCCAAGTTTGATGAGTATTTGCAAGTGTTACTGCTGAAAAGAGGCTAGCCTTCTGAACCTTTTCTTTACACAAAAAGAAGGCTAATGAAGGTGTGCAGGTTTTCCCCGCATGCAGTCCTCCTGGGTAGTTTCCCCTTTGGTGAACATCTTGAAGAATGCAACAATGTTTGCACTGGAGAAACTGGCCACAATAATATGTGTTTTAAAGAAGGTTATCCATGTCTTCAGTTCTCCTATGAGGTGTTCAGTTTAACCAGTGACTCCTATGCCAGATACCAGTACCTCTGTAGCAGCCCTGCAAAAGGCCCCACCTCCTCATAGCTCAGTTGTCTATCCCCCTGGCAGATAGTCCACAGGAATGGACACATTTAGGAAGTTTGTGTGTTCATATTCTCTACTTTACCCTTGTGGGTACTGAACTATCTAACACACATCCCATATTTTAGAGGGACATAGGAGATGGAATGCCTTGGCAGTGCTAGTCTTAGTCAAAATGTAGCCTTAAACCAAGAGCTCAGTGGTAACCCTACACCATTTCCTGGAAGAATGGCCTGCTGTAATAGTTGCATAACCAGATACCTTTTCCAGTAGTTACATAAGCATATAGCAAATTTGCATTTGTTTCAATAACACAAGTTTTACAATAGCAACAACTGTATACAAGAAATAGGCGGTTTTGTAGCAGAACTCTTAATGTGCTATCTACGCAAACCATGTAGTGGCTGCTTATGGCTAACAGAACATCAGTAGGATTTATTAGATTTCCCTCTACAGATGATTCTTCAAAAAGATGTTTTGTTTTCAGGTGTGTGTGTGGGGGGGGGTATTTTTATGCCATACATCACAACCTTCAGCACTCCTTGATTAACAGTGCTATCATCCCACCATTATCTTTGTCCACAAGATGTTGTGAAAGATGGTGGTCAAGAATCAGACTATATCCTTGTCGTGTTGAAGTTTTTCCATATATTTTAATCAATCATCCTACAGTGGCTGTCTCCCATCCTACAGTATCTGCCATGGATGCATCACCAAAGAGAAGCCTGCAATGCTTGCCCAGGAGTAACTGTGTGCTTCCACAATAGTGTTGCTTTTTCAGATATAGAGTGCTACTTAGCCGGCCAAACACCCAGCACCACTGTAATTACTGTTTAGATGCTCTACCTCCACTTTTGTAAGGGATAGTACTACAGCAGACCAAAACAGCTTAGCCTGAAGCCACCAGTATCGAAGTATCCAATGGCCTTGTACTTATCCCACTCCTCTTCTGCCTGTTTTTTTGTCATTGACTTATGACAAAAATGACAGCACTTCACTAAAGCAGAACATGCTATGCTATAGTACTCTCTGATTAATGTATAAGTAGTAATGATAGTAGTAGTATTTTAAGAAAACATTGCTATTCAACTCAAAATTTTGATTTATATAATAAGTTATGGCTGCTACTAACAGTAGACATTTTTACTTCAAAGAACTCTTATAATTTCTGGAATCCTGTCTGTGAACATTTTCCTTCCTAGTAACATTTCCATGAAAATGGAATAGAATCAAACTGTCATCAAAAAAAATTCAAAGCACAAATTGTCAGGTTATGTGCTTCAGTCAGATGTTCATAACATGATACATGAGGTATTGTGTTCAAGGCTAATTAGCCACATTGCCCAAATGTCAGGTACATGACTTGCATAGAGCTGAATGGGTGTAGAAGCAAATCCTAACTTAGACAGCAGAGTACGCTGTGCATAGCAGGATAGCTGAATGAATAAACAAGAGTGGTGAAACTTGTTTAAAAGGCATGCACCATTGCTAGATATTTAGGAAACTAGAAACATATGAACTGTAGGCCTGAGTCATAAAGCACAAGAAAATGTGGTCTGTTGAGAAGATACTGTAGAAAACAAGTGTGACAAAGGTGCATTGTGATACTTAATAGGAGGTGCCATCTTCAAAACTGCAAAAGTAATCAGCCAAGACAATTTACTGGAGATTCGGCTAACATTATCAAAAATATGATCTAGGTGAGAAAAGACTTGGTACCTACACAAGTACAAAAACTCGTTACTTTGCAAATAGTAAATTATAACTCCATGACGACAATCACCTGCTGTGGTGTGGAATGTTTCTGTAGTATAAATATCATTACATAACAGGCAAATGGTGTCCTATTTGCACAGCTGTGCACCTAATAAGTAGATATCAGGCCCACATAAGAACCTGCCAATCACGCTAGAAGTGCAGCCATTTGACTGTCTCTGTCTGCCTAAGTTTGGCACTGCTTTACAGAGATGTAACTGCTAATATTTCCCTAAAACTTTGGGGGTCATTTGTCTCCTTGTGCTCATCAGCCTTTATTGGGTCCAGCATTTCACCAGTCCTCAATTTTTTTTTTGTACCTCATCAGTTTGGCAGTCGGGGTCCTTATAAAAACCACACTAAATCCACCAAATGTAAAACATGAGTCTTTTGCTGTGCCATCCTCTAATGCTGCCAAACAGGAACACTCACCATTCTCAGAGTTGGCATATATATTTAGCAGGGTGTTTGTTGGGGTTGCATGGGGATTGTCCCCCTGCAAAAAGATGATTTTTTTGTATGTTTGTTTATTTAATATTTTTTCATGAATGACCATTTATGTTTGATTTACACTTTTTTTTTATCCAAACAGAAATGATTACTGCAGCTGTTCAGTAACACTGTCTGCATTATTCCAAGAGCTTTCAAAAAGGAAAATATAACACCAAAGTAATGATGGCATCAATACAGCAGTTGAAATGAAAATTAGGCAAGACCATAAATTGTATACATTTACAGTATTTTTTTTTTTTTTGCAAAACAAGGAATTACGTTTACTGTAAGATACCCTCGGACAGTTAGTATGAGAAGGTTTGGTGGCATAGTCCCTATAGTGGGGGTTGCAGGAGGTACAGGTCACTATTGGTCCTGCACTCCCCTGCATACTAACCACACTAACTCTGGTATTGTGCTGCTGTGAATTAAAGAGAATACTCATTTTTCCCAGAAACTCGATTGCTCCTGTTAGCACTAAGTTATTTCTTTTAATTTGCATTGCCTTTCAAGTACAGCCCAACATTCACAACAGTACTTAAAAATAGCATAATAACCAAAGTCAGAAAATTCTGCCATGTATCCAGCAGGACCTGGGGATTTGTTTTTTTTTTCTTCAGGGCTAGAATAACTTTCTTGACCTCAAGAGGAGAAACAACAGATGAGCTGATACAACTTTTCCTTTCTTTTTATGTTTGTTCAAGCCATACTGTAGGATTTTAGTCCACTGATGATATAGTAGCATCAATATTTATAACATAGGAATATGACATCTTCCTGCATTCTGTCAGGCTGTCACTTTCAACTTGAATATGATTAAATTCTGAAACTGCATTTGCCTGTTTATCAGGGTATAAAAATGTGTTTAAATGTTTTGTGTATAATTACATTTATTAATTTGTCTACATTTTCAGTGAAAAAATACATATTTCATATTTTTTATTAATAGCTGTATTTGTTCTAACTGGCTGTTAGTATATTTTAGTTCTCTAGATGATATATCCTCTTATGAATAATTAAGTGTTTAAAAGGTATGCTGGGTTAACTTTATTTCACTGAATAGGTATTTGGCCATACACTGGAAAAGCCAGTGCAGCTTTTCAAAAATCAACTGAACAAACATTACTGGCTTTTCCTGAGCTAAATCATGGAACACTGGGGATTGGGAAATTTACTTTTTTCCTGCCTTATTGCAGTCTCGAGAGATGGTGTGTGTGTGTGTGTGTGTGTGTGTGTGTGTGTGTGTGTGTGTGTGTGTGTGTGTGTGTGTGTGTATATATATATATATATATATATATATATATATATAGCAGGATGTTTGTGGGAGTTACATGAGGTTTGCTGTTTACGAAATATCATAGCTCCATATGTGCTATGTCAAAGGATATTTGAATTTTTATCAATCCAAAATAAGTTTGTTTTCCTAATTTGATAAGTAAACGAAAAAGCAAACTTCAATGAAAATAAACAAACCTTGGATAACCTAGGAATAAATTTATTGTTAGCGACACAAAGATATGCAACCTTCTTCAGACAATATGAATCACAAGTTAAGGGATTTAAATAAACCCTTAGAATGACATCATAATTCATGAATTCGTGTTTAAAGCAACAACAACCTAAATGCAAAAAACACTTCAAAAATAATAATGTAAATTTATATAAAAAAACCCACATGAGGTGTATAAATATATAAAAAGAAAACTATATATATATATATATATATATTATATATAAGCAACTTCAATATATATATGTCAAAAGGCATATAAACACGTGTAAAACACAAATTAAAATTAATTTACGAATCCGACACAACAGGGAAAACCACATATTAACATAAGGACTTCAACGTCTCTCTAATGATTTTAATTTTTGAAATTTAAAATTTATTCCTAGGTTACCCAAAGTTTGTTTCTTTTTGTTGAAGTTTGCTTTTTTGTTTACTTATCTGGTTTGTTGGAATGGCCAGTGGGTTTAACCAGGAATCTCAACCGTTATTTTCACAAGACATGGCGAATAATACAGCTAATGACAGTAATAACAGTTCTATTGTGAATCTCACATTACTTATACAACAACTGACCAACAGGGTGGATGTTTTGGCATCCAAGTTGGAAAATGTTAATGTTTCCCACAGCAGCGGAGTGAATCCTGCTGTGAAACCTAATTTGGGAAGAGGTTTGGAGACATCTCTGGTACTCTCTAATGTTTTGTTGGAATCTTTACCATCTGCAAGTGCAATTGGTGCAGTAAGTTTATCTCATCCCAATGATAACAACGACTTACACTCAAATAATTTAGAAGGTACAATGAACGCTAACAGTAGTACCTCTCTCTGTGTTACCATCTCTTAATGATTGTTTAAAACATCTATTCAACTTAATCATGGTGTTACTTTGACAAATTGTAACAGCAGTGTGAATACTACTTGTTCTAATTCCCTAATCGACAACTTAAAGAAATTTGATTGAAGTTTATACAAGTGCAAGAAACTACAGTTGGAAATTGTGTACCTGCGTGAGTGTATTGCACATTGTAATATTCCAAAAGGCTTGTGGCAATGGCGCTTCCCTGCAGGGTTAGTTTGTGGTTCACAATTTCATAAAGACTTGATTAGCCTGTTTGACAAACAAGGCTGTGAATTCCTTAACCTTTTGGCTGACAACTATCAGAACCAAATTGAGATCCTGAAGAGAAACTTGTTAGAACTTGACACTAAAATTAAAAATGATGCTGACTTCCTGAGGTACAAGTTTGAGAACATCTGTACCTTTAACAGCATCGATCAGTCTATCGAAAAACTTAAAAGTGTTAAGAATAAGAAATTAGAACGGGATCAGAGGGACTATCTTAATGGTACTGCCTATCCCCCCACCTTCAGGTTCCTTTGTTAACCCTCCCGTTACACATAATCAGAACTTGGTACCTATGGAAATGGAAAGGGGAGGAGTTCTGATGAGATAATCCAGTCTAGTGATGTGAACTCTGACATTTACATAAACAGTTCACCTAGATATAGTCAACGATTGAAGGAGCAGCAAACTAACAACCCAAACAACAGTTTGGGTTTTCAGAACCGCTTTTCAACCAACAATTTAACGTCGAAACTCAAAGGCAGCAACACTCATCTGAACAAGAGAAACAACCGT
The DNA here is from genome assembly GCF_019279795.1 of Protopterus annectens. Taxonomy (NCBI): domain Eukaryota; kingdom Metazoa; phylum Chordata; order Ceratodontiformes; family Protopteridae; genus Protopterus; species Protopterus annectens. Next base: position 909,328,953 of record NC_056743.1, on the reverse strand, counting down.
CGGAGGAGATAGTAACTGGTGACTCTTGTAATTTACCTGGGGTAAATTTTCCCCGGATTATTACAAACAGCACAGATTACTTTAAGAGTTACATTTTCACTGATGTTTATGTTTCTGATGATTTGATTGACCTGTTGGCCAAAGGTTTGTCCTTTGTGCCCTCTAAACATTTGAATCTTGCTGAAACTATACTTGATTTAAAGCTATTTGTACGGAAGTTAAATTTACATTGTTTATTAGGTAATTCCTTTTCTGACACATCTGAGTTTCATATTTCTAGTACCTTTAATCCACCACTTCACCACTCTATAAGTTTTTTTTGAAAAAATATGTGAAGTGGATATAAGGAATACTTGTTCTACTCAGTTCAGACTTAACTGGAAAATTTTAATGTATCTGGAAGTCAAATTGAGGCTTTGAAGTCTTTAAAGTTACAAAACACCCATGTACTTAAGCCTGATAAAGGCAGTAGTCTTGTATCGATTGCTGAGGGCATTTATTGTAATAAAATGTTAGACATCCTTAATTCTGATAAGTACAAAAAGGCATCTGTGAATGAGCTGAATGGTGCATATCAATGCATTAGGTCTTTATTAAATGATTTATTTACTGATAGAACGATTTCTTTAGAAATGTATAATTACATTTCCATCCCATCCCCAGTAATTCCCACTATTTTTGGTTTACCCAAGCTTCATAAGGACTTAATCCTCCATTCCGTCCTATAGTTGATGGACGAAATAGCATTACATATGGGTGCGCAAAGGTGGTTGATACCAAGTTAAGGAAACATCTTTCTGGTCAGACATATATTTATCATGACTCATGGAACTTTTTGGAGTCCATCAACAACTTGACTTACTGTGACAATTACAACTTTTTGACCATTGATGTATGTGACTTGTACACCTGCATCCCCCACAATCTAGGTATCGCTTGGGTAAGGGAATTTTTACTTGCGGCTGGAGTTGAAGGTGAAGAAATTGACCTAATTGAATACCTTTTGGATATTATTTTGGCCAACAGCTATATTTTCTTTGGTGGGGACATCTTCCACCAGAAGTCTGGTATTGCTATGGGTTCTCCCTGTGGAGGCAGTTTCGCTAATTGCTTTATGGCCCATTGGGAAAACACTTTACTTTTTAAACATGACTTATACATTAAGCATGTTGTTTGGCATACTCATTATCTTGACGATTTATTTTTAATATTTAAAGGGGATGAAATTGATGCCTGTAATTTTGTTTCTAGCATAACAGAACTTACTGACTTTTTAAAGTTTACTTATGTGTTTGACAGTAACAGTATCAATTATTTGGATGTTTGCCTTAGTAAGGATTTCAACAATGCTGCCTTCATAGCCAAAATATACAGGAAACCCACTTATTCTGTTTTCTTCATTTTGAGAGTTCCCATCCTCCTTTTCAAAAATGGTCTGTGGTCAAAGGACAGCTAGCAAGGGCTGCTCGTATGACAACCTTGGACCATGACTTTTTGAACGAGTGTGAACTCTTGATGAATATGTTTTTTGCACATGGGTATCTCCACGATATGATTCATGAATTGGTTGATGAAGTTTGTACCAAATGGGGAAACGGTTGGTTTAGGCCTATAAGCCTGACCACTGTTAATGAAAAGCCCCTAGAATTTGTGGTTAATAATAATGTGCCTAGGGTGCGTGATGATGATAATTTCTCTTTGATTTTTAGCACCCCTTTTTCCTCTGATGCAGGGTCAGTTAGGTACATTTTATATAAGAATTGGGTTTTGTTAACAGATGACCCTTACCTTAGAAATAAAGTTCCAAAGACTCCAAAAGTTGTGTATAAAAGGGGTATTAACCTCAAAAACATGGTTGAAAAAAAAACACTCAACCCCCTTTAGACCATGTGGGGGGATGTATAAATGTGGTTGTTGTAACCAGTGTAAGCATGTTAAGACATCCAATAAATTTACCATCCATAATGTGGAGTATCATGTAAAAGAGAGATTTAATTGCAGTAGTGCAGGGGTTGTATATTTGGCTGAATGCCAACGGTGTTCCCAATTTTATATTGGTAAGACTGAACGTAATTTAAAACAAAGGATTTATGAACACCAATACTCTATATCTAAAAGGACTATACCAATAGTTTGGAAAGACACATTATAGACTTTAATGACCATTTCTTTTTATTTATGGTCATTGAACAGGTCTCTGATAGTCCGAGAGGGGGACCATGGCCTTTTAGATTGGAACTGAGGGAATTGTGGTGGCAGGTTTTAACAAATGCCGATATGTTCCCCGGTCTTAATGAAATGAGTTCTGTTAAATGTCTGTTAAAATTAAAAACATTAGAGAGATGTTGAAGTCCTTATGTTAATATGTGGTTTTCCCTGTTGTGTCTGATTTGTAAATTCATTTTAATTTGTGTTTTACACGTGTTTATATGCCTTTTGACATATATATTGAAGTTGCTTTTATATATATAAATATATATATATAGTTTTCTTTTTATATATTTATACACCTTATGTGGGCTTTTTTATATAAATTTACATTATTATTTTTAAAGTGTTTTTTGCATTTAGATTGTTGTTGCTTTAAACACTAATTCATGAATTATGATGTCATTCTAAGGGTTTACTTAAATCCCTTAACTTGTGATTCATATTGTCTGAAGAAAGTTGCATATCTTTGCGTCCAAAAGCGCTAACAATAAATTTATTCCCAGGTTACCCAAGGTTTGTTTCTTTTTGTTGTTTTCCTAATTTTCTGTATAACATTTTTGTCTTGCAATAGCAAAAAGGGAAAGTACCATATCTGTCTGTCTGTCTATCTCTCTGTGTCTCTATCTGTCTTTGACTAATATTCAGAAACAGGTCTATCCGCAAGTGGTAAGGGTACAGCAACACATTAGCCACAATGAGGGAAAACCTCATCACTGGTTAAGCCTTATGTCTCTGAATCACTTGGTGATTACTACAAATGCCAACAAGCACTTTGCTGGAGTAATCACCACCAGAAGCCCATGCATTGCATTGCTACAGCCACCCACTCATTCATTTCCCCTCAAATTTCCCCTCTCCATACATCAAACACCCCACCCCCTACCCAGCTGCATTCACAAACACACTCACAGATTCATCCATACACACACACACATATAAACAAGCAAATAAGCACAACAACCATACTTATCCCCTAACTAACCCCATACTGCAATCACCCCGGCACACACAAACATACACGGGTCTATGGTTAATCATCAAATGGACTAACCATTGAACAGCACATCATCTAAATCCAATCGTCAAACATCCATCCATCGAATGAGCACTTCGTCAAACCTGTGAGATGAAGAAAGTAAGTAGTTGGCCAACACTTCCCTGTTTCACTTTTCCCTACTGTAGTGCAACCTTAGAGTTGGTATATATAGTTGGGGGGAAAGCCCCCCACATGGGTGGGTTTGAAATATTGCCATTTGTGAGATGGGGAAGTGTTGACCAACTAGTTACTTTCCCAATCTCACAGGTTCAATGAAGTGCTCGTTTGATAGATGGATATTCAACAATTGGATTTCAGTGATGTGCCATTTGATGGTTAGTCCATTTGACGATTAACGATAGACCACACACACACACACACACACACACACACACACACACACACACCAGTCATACCTCTGCATACACATACATACAGCCAGACACATGCACACTCCCCTAACACTACCTCTCCACCAAACTTCCCGCACTTGCCTCTAATATAATTGTATGCATTGAAAGTAATAGACAAATGTGAGCTTTTGGCCAAGTTAATTAATGTGACTAGAGGCAGTGATTTACACACCCAAGTGGTTCCATAAATCACTTTTCTAGGGGACAGCATATGGCTAATTATCTCATGCCTCTCATCTGGAATGCCTCCTTTATATTTGCAGTAGGCCAGAGGCAGTCCAGTAGCAACTTGAGGCAGTCCAGTAGCATCTCTTCAAGTTAAGCACAGTGGTAGGGATGCCTCTGTGTCAGAAATGGCTACTATCAGTGATAAAATGGGTTTACCACTAGTGGTAACATTTCTGAATCCCAGAGTGTGCTTGTGCGAGAGTGAGTGTATGTGTAATCTAACTGGGTGATGGTACATTAGGTCAACCAGTCTGCAGTGGTAGCAAAAAGAATGACAGCAAAATTAGGTGAATGCACTTATGTGGAATTATATCAATGCCAACTCTTTATAGGGAGAAAGTGAAAGTAAGCAAGATAACAGAGTGCTATGATTATTATATATGGAAAGGGAGGGATATGGCATGTGTGCCTTGTCCATGTTTTATTTTGGTCTCTTCTCTACAAAAGTTGTGGTTTGATGGCAAATTGTTAGAGCACAGTAAGAAAATAATGATGGATAGTGTATGTACCTCAGAAAATGTGTGTTAAAGGAAATGCTGTTGGTTAGTATAAAAGATTAATTTTGTAAATCCACCCATGATTTTTGGCATTTGGCTGATATATTTTTGATTTGTTCCTAACTTATGAGCAAAGAGGTTGAGAAGCAAGCAGTGTATATGGGAGAAGTGAGCTGTTAACATGGAGGAAAGTACAGTAAAATCTTACTATGACAGTATATGTCTTTGCCTTCACTGCTGCAGTATTCTTAACCATTGAGATTTTCTGCCATGGAAGCCCAACGTCTATCCAGTCTACCAAAGCCTACTGTTGCTGTAAGGTACACGTACCATAGGGCATAAAGGTGATGTTCAGGTGTACTATCCTCAGAACTGATTGCCCCAGTCAGAACACATCCAAGGAAACCCAAAGGGTAACCTGTACATCCAAGAAGGTAAAGGACTAGGAGGATGGAGGAAGGGAGTAAATACTGCACCAGTGAAGACAAATACATCTGCTGTTATGGTAAGATTTTACACAACTGTACTATGTCCTTACATTCACTGCTGCAGTATTAACCAATGGGAGAGTACCAAAGCTCAAGAAGAAACTTGGGAGGAGGAAGCAGCAGTAGAGCCTTCCAAGCAGCCATGAAGATGGCCCTAGCAAAACCAGCTCTAGCTCTGGAGATGCCATCCAACTTGTTGTACTTGGTAAAAGTATGCACAGAAGTCCATGTAGCTGCTTCAAGAATAATATTAGTGACTAAGCCCTTGAAAAAAGCACCAGAAGAAGCCACAGCTCTAGTTGAATGAGGCTTAACAGAAGAAGGTAGGCTCTTGCTATGAAAAGTATAGCAAAAAGAAATAGCCTTTGAAATCCAAGAAGAAATAGTTTGCTTGGATACAGGTAGTTCTAATGACCTAGGATGAAAATAAACAAATAACTGATCAGATTTTCTAATAGCCTAAGTCTTATCCAAATAAAATATGAGTTGTCTGTGCACGTCCGAAGTATGCAGCATGCTCTCACTGTTAGACTGCAGAGAGAGGGAAAAAGTAGACAAATGAATGGTCGATTAAGTGATAACTCATTTACCATCTTAGACATAAAAAAGGACTAATGCACAAGGACACCCTGTCCTCATGAAATATCAAAAAAGGAGGACAAGCCATAAGGGCTTGCAACTCAGACACCCATCTGGCAGAAGTAAGAGCTATCAAAAGAACAGTCTTCCAGGAACAATGTTGCAAGGAAGCTGAAGCAGCAGGCTCAAAAGGAGCCTGAGCCAACTTCTCCAAAACAAAACTAAAATCCCAGGGAGGAGAAATAGGCTTCCTGGGATGTCTAATGTTAAGGATGCACTTAAGAAATTGTTTAGCCTCAAATTTAGAAGGAAAAGGAGGAGTTAAAGGCAGACAAGCAGAGATGACTGATAAGTGGGCCTTAATAGAAGAATAGACCAAACCAGCATTGAGTACCTCACACAACTAAGAGAGAACCAAAGGAACATCCACAGTAAGTGGATCCAGGTTACGAGAGAGACACCAAATAGTAAACCTCTTTCATTTGGTTAAGTAGGATTTCCTGGCCTCCTGCAGGACCTTCAGCACGTTCTCAGAAAAAAGGTGTCTATGAGGAATCAAGATCCTATCATCCAACCTGTCAATTGAAGCATAGACAGGTGGGGATTGATGTGAGATCCCTTGTCTTGTGTGAGTAGATCTACTCTGTGAGGTAACTCACAGGGTGCTCAAACTTAATAACACTGCCATATTCAAGCAAAGCCTTAGACAATACATCACCGACCATTGGATCTGTCCATGCTCTAATCCTGACTAGGTTCCTTACTTCTTGACTATTTCAGACTCTTGATAACTACATTTTATTGCTATCAATTGTCTCTCACTACCAATTTCTCTAATTTACTCCAAGTGCAGGATTTCTTTTCCCAGCATTTGCTCTGGCTGCTGTTACACTTGCTATATCCCTTTTCAATGCACAGTTATATGTTAGCTTCTTTTTCAATTAGTTTTTTGTAACCTTGTATTTTTTCTTCTTCTTGTATTTACCTTGTATAACTTCCTGCTTCTTATGTACTTTGTGTAACCTTTTTATGTATTTATAAGTTGTAAAACACTATAATAGTTTATCTATTATGTTTTCATTTATGGAGTTTTTCTCCCCGGGTCTCTGCTGAAAATGGGCTTTCAGCCCAGTTGTCATTTAGTTTGTAACAAATGTAAATAAATAAATAAACAAACAACTTCTGATGAATGCCTTTGGCTAGATGCAGAAAAAGGAGTCACCATCAAGATTTTGGGGAGCATCCTTTTGAATCCTGAACAGGACCTTTGGAATGAGAGGAAGGGGAGGGAATGTATAAAGAAACATACTCTTCCAAGAAAATGAGAGATCATCCATACCAGGGGACTTGGGACTCTGGCACAAAACAGAGGAAGGTGTCTGTTCAGAGGGGAGGCAAATAGATTTACTTGAGGAGTACCCCACTGGTGGACAATATCCAGAAACACATTCCTGTGAAGCATCCATTCATGGAATTGAGTTAAGGACCTGCGCAGAGTGCCTGTTGCAATGCTGTGATCTGAAGGGATACAAATTGCCTGAAGAGTCACTTTATACTTGACAGCAAGATCCCATACCAGAAGTGCCAACCAGCAAAGAAAATGTGTTTGTTGGTATACCACATCACTGTGGTATTGTCTGTGAATACCTTGAAAAGCTCCAGAGAGAAAAAAAAGATGAAAGGCCTGAAGAGCCAGCATAAGAGCTCTCATCTCTTTGACACTGATGTGCTTCTTCTGCTGAAGAGGCAATCAGATCCTTTTAGGGAGCCAAATGTTGCTCCCCACCCCATGTCTGAAGTGCCTATGAACAGTTCATGAGAGGGTAGAGGGGGATGAAAAGATAGCACTGGATTCAGAGACAACTGCTGGATCCACCAGTGACGTTCCTTCTTGAGACAAGGAAGAAGAGGAACTAAAAAATCTAGAGAATGTGCTTGTTGAAGTCACACTGATTTCAGAAAACACTGAAATTTTCTCGTGGAGTTTGGCCAGAGGGAATTATTCTCAAGGAGGCTGATGAATACTCATAAAGTTAGTAAATCTAGTAAGGGGGTTGGGGTGTAGTCCCCCACTTAATTTGGGTATATATTGTCTTCCGCAAAGAATTAGTCATTGGTGTTGTAAGTATGCATGTCTATGGTTTAAAATGTATTGTTTTGAAGCTTTTGGTGAAATATAGAACCAAACTAGGTGGATGGCTATGCCCCTCACACCCCCCCCCCAATGTGGGGGTTTTGCCCACCAGATGCCCCCTAACTATATATACACAACTCCAGGATTGCACTACAGTGGGGAAGAGGGCATATACCTTTTACTTGCCTTACAGTACTCTGCACAGTGCCAGTACTTCACTTCATTGAAATGAGATTCTGTGAAATGAGTTTTCAGTAATTTGAGCTTTCAGCAATTTGGTCAGGGTGAATTCAAATTCAGTGAAATGAGCTTTCGATAAAACAAAGTGGACCCATGTGTACATATATCACACACACACACACACACACACACACACACTTTCAGATGGCTCTATCTTTGGAAAATGTAAAACTAAAAAGTAGCAATCAGAATAGGGACATAAGGAATATTGAATATCTAAATTATGTTTTATTAGATCATGGTGTAACCAAAATAAGAGCATTTCCAGTGAAGAAACAATATCTATGATGAATATGCAGATAAATTTTATCATATTTTATTTTTAATATGCTGATAATGGTTTAATATATGTGACCAGTTAGCCATTAAATGAATTTTGCATCTCTAAAATTCAGTATTAGTTTCATTTTTCGTTTTTGCAAATTTGTAATGTGTAAAATGTGTAATATGGTGTGAAGTTTTGGTCAAAAATTCAAGAATTGTTTAAGACTTTGTGGAATGATACTTTCATTTTAGAGAAATAAATGATACTATTCAATATTCTAGACACAACAAATATTAAAAAAAGACTATTCATATCTAACTTGGACAATACTTGCAGTGGCTAGAAAAACTATAACATGGAACTGGAAGACTCCAACTGAAACAAAATTTGAAGACTTCCTACATCTGTTAAAACACAAAGCAATCAAAGAAACTGCAATAAAGGAGAGAAGAATCTACCTCAACAAACTAAAGAACAACCCTTGGTTGAAGGTTATGCCAATTATAGACTAATTTTCTCCAACTAGTTAAATTATGTTATTCATTTCTAGATTTGTAATTTTGTCTTGAATTATTTTCATAAATTTGATCCCAGGTTTCTTTGTGTATATTGTATATAGTTTCATTCCAGTTTCTTTTTCTTCTCTATATTTTAAGTTTAATTATGCATTATATTAATATTTCATTCTATTAAATTTTGTTACAACTTTTTTAAAAAGTAATAAAATACTTTAAGATAATGTTTTAATGATTCTATTTTCATAAAGCTCCGTGCTTAGATAAATATGATATTGTACTAAATTTATGTGATATGTCACTAAAGGAGATCAGATAGCACCCCCCCCCCCCCAGAATTACTGATCCAGCCCATAGAATTTGTAACCAGTATGAGAAGTCACACAATAATCCAGTATATTTTTCAAAAGGGGAATACAGCGATCCTACCATTAAACAGTTGTTATTAAGTGCTATCAATACAACTTGGCCTCATAGCCCCTTATATATAGAATTAAGTTGAAAGAAGGAATTTTCTTTCCTTAAGATCAGAAAGCTAGCTGAGAATGTGAAGAGATTATTGTACATTAAGTACTTTATCAATTTATACCTGTCTTGCATGTCTAAAATGTGTCTGTCCCCTAGATGAATTTCTGAAAGCAACACCAAATCCTCACGTCTCTTTTTTATAGCATCAAAAATCTTCCTTTGCTTTGACTAGGCATTCATGCCATTTAAGCTGATTGGCAACATATCAAACTGTATTTCTAAGTATCTGTAACTTAATTAACATATTAACAAATTATTTTCACAAAGCCGTTACCTGGATCCATCTAACTTCTTCATCACCAGATAAATAATTCAAATCTTATTTTCAAACTTACAGAACAGCATTGAAAAGAAGAAATAAATAAGAAAATGTGCCCTTGAAATTTGGTCCATAGGAGAATATGCAAGATGGCTGGACCTCTGGTGATGGGGAACAAATGGGCCAACTGACTGAGAGGAGGGTGGTGATTAACAGTGAGTTAAACTAAGACAAAATAAATGAATATGACTATGTAGTGTTTGCATTCAGATACATATCTGTGTGGAAAAATAGATCCCATATAATACCTGAAAAGCAATATCAGTGAAAATATATGCCGAACTGGAGAACTAGGTGACTGGCAGCTAAAATTCATGAGGTTAAATATTTAAGGTGCAGAAAGTACTATAATCACTATTTTATAATTTATTTTTCAAATGAAGTATTGCTTACATGCTATGTAGAAATATACTTTAAATTATCAGTTTAGTGATATTTTCTCTAAATGCATCACTATCTATTACATTTTGGTAACATCCAAAATTTCATCTAGATTTTTATAGTTCTTTTTTCCAACTCTTGTTTAAAGTAAGATACCCAGGACTTGAAAAACAAACAAGTTTGGATTCGGCAACCCGAACTGAACTAAACAAACTGAAAAAGTGACTGAAGCGAAAGATGGAAGGACCACAATGGCAAATGATGAATTAAGCTTTCTTCCACTTTATTAAATCGTGGACTTCTTCAGAAAACCAGGATGCCTCCCTACATCCTGGTTTTATTTACAAAAACAGGAAATGATGTAAAAATCATGTCATTCATGCGTATACATAAAAATTAACTCAGTTATAAAACATTATAACCCAATGATATCATTGTTGTAACATATATTTGTCATCAAATTTAACAATACTTTAAAAATACTTGGTTAAAATCCATTTTTGTTTTTTGTTTTTCATGTTTTATATGTATTTTTGTCTCTTTTTCTTGATTTTTTGTTTTTTAGTATTATGTTGTATGTTATTTGTTTTATTACAGCAAATTCCATTCTATTATTCTTTATCTTGAGTTTCCTAAAGCCCGACTCAATTGCGCAACTATCTCTATTATATATCATATGTTAATTGTATTTTTATACTCCAATACCAATAAAATATCTATCTGGTGCTAATGAGAACCGAAACTAGATGTCACGTCATTGTGAAAATTCAATGGTTCACTATCTAATGAAACCCAATGTGACAGAACAAAGTCCGTCGCTTGAACTTCATTGTGTCACAGCAAAAAAAATTATGATCTCACCAGAGCCCCTGCTACGATCCAAAATGTGCACTAACCCCTGGATAATCCTTGGAGATTTGCACTCCTAGAAACCCCTAGGTGTACACAAATGTAGGTGTTATATTTCATTAATTCAAGTTTTATAAACATGCTCATGTAGACATGTTCTTAATTTCTATTGTTTAGAAAACATTTGATGTTTATCCCCTCATTTAATCCAGGGGGTCCATCCGCCCCTAAGCATAACTGCCATATGGACTCTTTCTGCTCTAACTTGTTGTTGAGATCACCCTTGAGTAGGCTTTTTTCTACGTGGTCCAAAACAAAAAACTCAAACTTCTTAAAATCCACACACTCTGATGAGTGTCTGGCCAGAGCATTGTTCATGTCTCTGTTTTTGATGGCCAGATTGTGTTCATAAATCCTACGTTTGAGCATTCTTTTTGTTTTCCCCACGTAGTAGCTGTCACAGGTACAACACATGGCTACATAGACCACGTATTCACTATTACAGTTGTGATACCTATGAGCCCAAAAGGTCTTTTTAGTATGTCCGATTGTGACAAAAGAGGTATTGGTGACAAACCTACACTGTCTACAGTTTTGGCAACCAAAGGTTCCTTTCTTTTTACTGATGTCCCTATTCCTTACCTCTCTCTTGGTGTGATCTAACTCTAACATGCTCTTTATGTTTACAACATTTTTGTATGTAAAGCATGGTCTTATGCCTACACAAGCCATAAGGTCCCTGTTACCTAAAATAATGCCCCAATTGTTCTCTATGATACTTCTGATGTTATTTAGTTCATTAGTGATTGGAAGCGGAAATGCTAGATGAAAATCTAAATCTGAAGTATCATCTCTAGGGGCAGTGACGCCTATTGTCATTTCCTCCATATATCTCCCACTGTTATATGACAAAATAGGCCTTGCTACACCATCACGTAGTCCTCTGACTTCATTTTCAATTTTCTTCAACATGTGTTTTTTGTACCCTCTGGCCAAGAATAGATTCCTTAACTGTATTAACTCTTCATGATAAATGTTATCATCTGATGTTAATCTACTGAGTCTTATAATCTGACCCTTTATGACATTTCTTTTCATGTGGGCAGGGTGTAAACTCTCTTTATGTAAATATTGGTTGGTAAAACAAGGCTTTCTATAGATTCTACTATGTAATATGTTGTCTGTAGAATCTATATACAGTGTGACATCTAAATAATTGATATTTTTACCATATCCACTGTGTTTGAAAACCAAAAAACTAGTTGTTCTATTTAAATCTTGAACCATAGTCTCAAATTCGGTTTTATCTCCTGCCCACACAAAAACTAGATCGTCTATATATCTACCATAAAACAGAGCTTTACCAAAAAGAGAATGTCTTTTGAGATGTTCTTGCTCCCAATCTGCCATAACTATGTTGGCAAACGCCGGAGCTACTCTAGCCCCCATCGCTACACCAGAGATCTGTTGATAGATCTTGTTGTTGAATTCAAAGAAATTGTTATGTAACACTATTTCCATCAAAGAACAGATCGTGTTAATTTTAGAATTCTGTAATTCAGTGTTATGTGTCAAGTAGTTCCTCAGATGTTCTATACCACAGTCCTGATCTATACTAGTGTAAAGACTTTTGACGTCTAGTGTTGCAAAGTGAATTCCTTCAAGTGAAATGTTAGACCTTCCTAAACTCTCTAGCAAATGCCACGAGTCTCTAATATAGAACTCGGACTTTTGTGCTATTCTGTTCAATATATCATCCAACCAAATAGACAAACTTTCAGTTTTTGAATTCCTAGCTGATATGATGGGCCTAAATGTTACTTCTCCATCATCATTATGTAATTTAGGAATTCCAAAGAAATTGCCCAATCTTGGTTGTTCTACCATCAAAAAGTCATAGTCTAGGTTGTCTATTTCACCTTGGCATAACATGTCAAAAAGGTGGGTATCTACCCTCCTATATTTGTTTAAGACAAAGTCAATACTGACATCTTTGTAGAAATTGGTGTCATTAAGCATAGCGGAAATACCTTCATTATAATCTACCTTGTTCATGATGACTAGTTTACCCCCCTTGTCCGCCTTCATTACTCTGATGTCAGGAGAACTGCTTATGCTTAGGGGCGGATGGACCCCCTGGATTAAATGAGGGGATAAACATCAAATGTTTTCTAAACAATAGAAATTAAGAACATGTCTACATGAGCATGTTTATAAAACTTGAATTAAGGAAATATAACACCCACATTTGTGTACACCTAGGGGTTTCTAGGAGTGCAAATCTCCAAGGATTATCCAGGGGTTAGTGCACATTTTGGATCGTAGCAGGGGCTCTGGTGAGATCATAATTTTTTTTGCTGTGACACAATGAAGTTCAAGCGACGGACTTTGTTCTGTCACATTGGGTTTCATTAGATAGTGAACCATTGAATTTTCACAATGACGTGACATCTAGTTTCGGTTCTCATTAGCACCAGATAGATATTTTATTGGTATTGGAGTATAAAAATACAATTAACATATGATATATAATAGAGATAGTTGCGCAATTGAGTCGGGCTTTAGGAAACTCAAGATAAAGAATAATAGAATGGAATTTGCTGTAACAAAACAAATAACATACAACATAATACTAAAAACAAAAATCAAGAAAAGAGACAAAATACATATAAAACATGAAACACAAAAAACAAAAATGGATTTTAACCAAGTATTTTTAAAGTATTGTTAAATTTGATGACAAATATATGTTACAACAATGATATCATTGGGTTATAATGTTTTATAACTGAGTTAATTTTTATGTATACGCATGAATGACATGATTTTTACATCATTTCCTGTTTTTGTAAATAAAACCAGGATGTAGGGAGGCATCCTGGTTTTCTGAAGAAGTCCACGATTTAATAAAGTGGAAGAAAGCTTAATTCATCATTTGCCATTGTGGTCCTTCCATCTTTCGCTTCAGTCACTTTTTCAGTTTGTTTAGTTTCAGTTTGGGTTGCCGAATCCACACTTGTTTGTTTTTGTGTTTCAAGACTGAGTGAAGACGTAGGGATGACTGCAGAGGTTTCCTCCCAGGATCCGCTACTAAATGTATCCATCCATTGTTGCTGAAGAGGATCTGATTAAAACTATCACGGAGATAGTTTACAAGTGTTTAAACCGGAACACAGTAACGGTTACTAACAAAACAGCCGGTGGAGCTTCAAACATCAAAGCGAGTGTTTTTTCCGATGTGGCGGACAACGCTGATAACGTTGGAAATGATATTATTGGTTCAAACATTGTTGGGGACAGAAATAACATTTCAAATAGATCGGAGTATGCTGGAAATGTATGGGGTTTTGTCATGAAACCACAGGCGAATCCTTTCTCTGACATTCGTAGGTTGAATAAAGTGCCATCAGTAAGTAACACCAATTCCTTTCAAGATTGTAAAAAAATGGTTTTTGATCTTGAACGTTTGGTAGCTAGGCATGCAACTTTAAGTTTGGAAATCCAATATTTAACTGAATGTATTGCTCGCAATATAGTGCCTAAGGGCCTTAGGACAGCCAAGTATCCAAATTGTGTTAGTCCAGGGGGCATCAGTATGATGCGGATTTTGTTGGAGCATTATGAAGGAGAAGTTAAAAGTTTACTGGAGAAAATGAAATCCCTTGACAATGACATCAAACAGTGTAGTTGTTTCAATGACTGTGTTTCTCTTTATAATAGCATCGAAGCCAAGACCAACAGGCTTAGAGCAACTATTATACTAAGGAAACAAAATAAGCTTAGGAGAGACATAACAGCCTATGAGGCTAACCAAGCTTATATTTGTTCATATAATGAGAGTAATGATGTGAACAACAAGGGTTCACATATAGATACAACAGTAACTAATGGGTCAAACATTAGAGAACCTTTGACAAGGGTAACATCTACAGATCAGGTCACAGATTTTGCATCAGTGGCTATTACAGACAGTATTACCAGCAAAGGTCAGCAGCAACAACAACATGTGGTACACATTGGTGGTGTATCTACTAATGACAATGTTGAATCTGCCAATACCGAAGCTATTGCTTCTGAGGTGGTAAATTGTAATAACAACAAAAAGTCTGGTCCTTTTCAACAACAGAGGACACAGCCAAAGAGGACTACCAGGTGGTACAATTCCACCCAATACAGGGCGAAACCAAAAGGAAAGGCAGAAAGAAGTGATGAATACACCACACAGTGATGAAACATACCACATTAATGTTGTAAATTTAAGTGATTGTTCTTTAACTGATGCATGTATAGATGTGTTAAGAAAGGGATTTAATTTCATTCCGGCGAACAACACTAGAATTGGCAATTTACTTGTTGACTTTAGACTATACATGCGTAAATTAAATCTGAGATACATCTTACAAGATGTTCAAGCCAAAGGTTCAGTGTGTGGAGGGAGATTAAAACGTCCAAGTACATTCAATCCTGCTTTAGTAAACACCTTACAGGTCTTTCAAAAAACATGTGAATTGGAGTTCAGAAAAATGGAGGTCAAAACATCAGAAGACAATTTAACCAATTCAGAGCGTGATGCTCTGATCTATATGACTAGTTCTCCTGACATCAGAGTAATGAAGGCGGACAAGGGGGGTAAGCTAGTCATTATGAATAAGGTAGATTATAATGAAGGTATTTCCGCTATGCTTAATGACACCAATTTCTACAAAGATGTCAGTATTGACTTTGTCTTAAACAAATATAGGAGGGTAGATACCCACCTTTTTGACATGTTATGCCAAGGTGAAATAGACAACCTAGACTATGACTTTTTGATGGTAGAACAACCAAGATTGGGCAATTTCTTTGGAATTCCTAAATTACATAATGATGATGGAGAAGTAACATTTAGGCCCATCATATCAGCTAGGAATTCAAAAACTGAAAGTTTGTCTATTTGGTTGGATGATATATTGAACAGAATAATATTAGAGACTCGTGGCATTTGCTAGAGAGTTTAGGAAGGTCTAACATTTCACTTGAAGGAATTCACTTTGCAACACTAGACGTCAAAAGTCTTTACACTAGTATAGATCAGGACTGTGGTATAGAACATCTGAGGAACTACTTGACACATAACACTGAATTACAGAATTCTAAAATTAACACGATCTGTTCTTTGATGGAAATAGTGTTACATAACAATTTCTTTGAATTCAACAACAAGATCTATCAACAGATCTCTGGTGTAGCGATGGGGCAACATAGTTATGGCAGATTGGGAGCAAGAACATCTCAAAAGACATTCTCTTTTTGGTAAAGCTCTGTTTTATGGTAGATATATAGACGATCTATTTTTTGTGGCAGGAGATAAAAGACTATGGTTCAAGATTTAAATAGAACAACTAGTTTTTGGTTTTCAAACACAGTGGATATGGTAAAATATCAATTATTTAGATGTCACACTGTATATAGATTCTACAGATAACATATTACATAGTAGAATCTATAGAAAGCCTTGTTTTACCAACCAATATTTACATAAAGAGAGTTTTGAAAAATAAAGGGTCAGAGAAATGTTATCAAGTCAGTTCAGTAGATTCACATCAGATGATAACATTTGTCAATAAGAGTCAATACAGAAAAGGAATCTATTCATGGTTAGAGGGTAAAAAAAACACAAAGAAAAGAAAATTTGATGAAGTCAGAGAGAGTGCAGATGGTTGTAGCAAGGGCCTATTTACATATATATAACAGTGATATATATATGAATGACAATACAATACTGCTGCCCCTAGAGATGATTTCAGATTTAGATTTTTTCATCTAGCATTTCCCCCGCCAATCAAAATGAACTAAATATAACATCAGAAATCATAGAGAACAATTGGGGCATCATTTTAGGTAACAGGTTGTGTAGGCATAAGACCATACAAAATAGTTAAAAACATAAAGAGCATGTTAGCAGATCACCACCAAGAGAGAGGTAAGGAATAGGGACATCAGTAAAAAGAAAAAAACCTTTGGTTGCCAAAAACTGTGACAGTGTAGGTTGTCACCAATACCTATTTTGTCACAATCGACATATACTAAAAAGACCTTTGGGCTCATAGGTATCACAACTGTAATACACTCACTGTGGATTTTATTTAAGTTGAGTTTTTTTTTTTGTTTGGACCACGAAAAAGCCAACAAGTTAGAGCAGAAGAGTCCATATGGCAGTTATGCTTAGGGGCTGATGGACCCCTGGATTAAATGAGGGATAAACATCAAATTTTTTCTAAACAATAGAAATTAAGAACATGTCTACATGAGCATGTTTGAATTAAGGAAATATAACACCCACATTTGAGGGGTTAGTGCACATGAAGTTCAAGCGACGGACTTTGTTCTGTCACATTGGGTTTCATTAGATAGTGAACCATTGATTTTCACAATGACGTGACATCAGTTGCGCAATTGAGTGGGGCTTTAGGAAACTCAAGATAAAGAATAATAGAATGGAATTTGCTGTAATAAAACAAATAACATACAACATAAGAAAAAGAGACAAAACACATATAAAACATGAAAAACAAAAAACAAAATGGATTTAAAGTATTGTTAAATTTGATGACAAATATATGTTACAACAATGATATCATTGGGTTATAATGTTTTATAACTGAGTTAATTTTATGTATCATGAATGACATGATTTTTACATCATTTCTGTTTTTGTAAATAAAACCAGGATGGGAGGCATCCTGGTTTTCTGAAGAAGTCCACGATTTAATAAAGTGGAAGAAAGCTTAATTCATCATTCAGTCACTTTTTCAGTTTGTTTAATACCCAGGACTTGCTTACTGCTGTTTCCATCTTCCATAGAGGGATAAAGGTAGACAGCAGGCCATAGCTGCCATCACCATTCATGCTGATGACTGTTTTTTTTTTTTTTTTTTTTAAACCCTGACATACTATGCTTTATCCATAGTGGAATTATATGATAGCGCAAAAGGTGGGCTTCTTTGACTGTGTACATCTGCTGGCAACTTTGCGCATTGGTTGCGTGCCTGACACAAGCTCTCTTTTATCCACATGAAGGCATCTAGGAGGTATAAAAACCCATAAGAGCAGAACAGGCATCTTACTACACTGATCCTCTTCCCCAGATATCGCTTATGCACCCAGACCGCTAGTCAGTTCTGGATCATGAGCACACACATTTAAGTTCTCTCCCTGAGCAAAAAGGTCAGCTCTGCCTCTGCATACCTGATGATAATAGGATTGGTTTTAACAGAATTACACTGTTATTCAGATTGTAACCATTGCTGTTGTGAAGCCATACCACTGGCCCAGTAATCAAAGAGCCTCAGTCCTTATCACTGCCACCAATGGGGGACGTACACTGGGAGGATAACAGGTATATACACACACACACACACACACACACACACACACACACACACACACAGTATTTCCAGATCCACCTCTCTGCATCAAGTACAGTTTCCCTTAAGAACACACAGAGACCACAGCCAGTCTGGGACTGGTTTCTCCCCCTTTCTTCAGATCCCCAGTAAGACTCCCCACTGGTACAGCTGTAGAGTTGAGATCTCAGCTCAGTAGTCAAGCCAAGACCACCAGCACCCTCTCTGTCTAACCAGTGCTCCGTGTCCCTGCCCAAGTAGCTGGCACACACATTCTTTGAGGTTTGGTTTACACACACACACACACACACACACACACACACACACACACACACCTGGGAAGGGCTGGCACAGGTTTACTAGCTATGCCCCCTTTTGCCCAGACTATCAGGTAGTTATCACTGCCACTAGCCAAGCCTTTATCAGCTGCTTTAAGGCCCTTAACAAAGTGTGTCCGATCTTACTGTTTAATACTAATATTAATACAAATAGTACTTTGACCAAGAACAAGGCTATTAGGAGTGTCCCATACAGTGTTACCAAATAAATATGCAAGTTCTCCCAAAACTTAAATATGTCTCACAAAGATCAGCCACAATGAAAGGTTTAAATATATTTAGTAAATAATAAACAAACAAGACAATGCTAAATATATATTCACAGTGACATCAGAGTTCAAAACCACAGGAAATATTTAAAACAACATTGCAGGACAGTCTCCAATAAATAAAGAAATATGTAAACTGAGCTTGGCTATATTCCTGACTATATCTAAGAGAGTTATACTGTAACCAAAGAACTTACTACAGAGCAAGGCAGATGTGATGAATGGATCTTGTTGTCAGGTCCAAGACAGAATACAGAATGCTTTGTCTCTCTAAGAGACTTCTTAAATTAATATCTCAAATGTTACTGCTGGGATAGCTTGCAGAATGACATTATTTCTTGTTATCTGACTCTATTGCAGGTGAAACCCCCACTGCTAGAAGCTAGCAGTATTTAGCATGTACCTGTGAAAATACATGGACCTCAGATCTTTGGCAGAGGCTGGAAGTCTTAACACAAATAAATACTTCAAAGACAATACTGAAAGTTTCCTTGTACAGACATCGTGTCTGCTTGCTGCATTGAAACTGAAAGATATCATCTTTCATTGTGCAGCCCTAAAGTAATTTAATTTCAGATATTTTTCTAAAATTTACTAGACTTCGGAATACATTTAAACATTTACAGTAGTGCAGGTCCATTTCTGTTCTTTTCCAGTAGGATATACTGTGGTTACATTTCAAACTGCACTTTGCAAATACCTTCAAGCAGTTTGATATGCACATGACATACAGTTCTAATATATTTGTAACACAAGCATCTTATATACATCATGTGGATATTCACAAATATATACTTTTTTACAAAATTCCAGATAGCTGTGCTGGTAGTATCTCCCTTTGTCCCACTTCTACCGCCCCTTGAAGACTCAAGCTATTTTTTCAAGTGACTCTTGAGAAATGCTGCTTGAGAGGGATGAGCCTTCCTGGGAATACATTACCCCATACCCTGTCTTGAGATCCCAGCTGCCTTGGCATTGCTGAACCCAGTACAGTGCTGTACTGTCATATCATATCATATCATATCATATCCCTGCAACCCTATGCTCCACCGTAGTAATTTGGGATTTTGCTAGTTGACTCCCCTGTAGCCATAGATCCCCCTCAGACTCCCTGCCTTCTACTGCAAACACTTAGCACCAGGACCTGTCTGTCATGGCTAGGTGTTATCATGTTAACATAGTACAGTTTGTGACCCTGCCTCCTATCTAGCAGTTCTACTATGTAGTTAACATCACTGACCTTCCTTACGACTTTGATGGGTCCCTCCCAAGCTGGCTGCAGCATGCTGTGTCTGACAGGAATGAGAACCATAACCTGCTGCCCTACAGCATATTCTCTGATTCGAGCATTCCTGTCATACCAGACCTTTTTCTGCTGTTAGGCTTCTGCCAGGTTCTCTTGGGCCAAGCATATGAGTTCCCTGAGCCTTTTCCTAAGCTTAAGGACATATGTCACAACAGATGTCTTGTGGGATTCACTCTCACCCTCCCACTCATCACAAATGAAATTTAGAGGTCCCCTCACCCTATGCCCATACAAAAACTCAGAAGGTGAAAAAACTCTGGATTCCTGGGGCAACTCTCTATAAGCAAACAACAGATGGGGCAAATATTTGTCACATTCCCTATTAATCTGGTCTGCAAATGCCTGTAGCATGGTCTTTAGTGTAGAGTATAACCTCTCCACCAGACCATTATTCTCTGGATGGTAGGGGGTGGTCTTTAGGTGCTTCACCCCACAGTGCTTCCATAGAGAAGCCAGCATGTCTGACATGAAATTGGGATCTTTGTCAGTCAGATTTTCTTTTGGGAAATCTACCCTACTGAAAACCTCTAGCAAAGCATTTGCCGCCTTTTCTGCCTCAATGGAGGACAGATACACTGCTTCATGGTATCTGGTAGCATAATCTACTACCACCAGGATATACTGTACTTCTTCCCTGTGGAACTTAGAGTACTCAGAGGCCTACAATATCCATAGCTACCCTGTGAAATGGTTCCTCAATCACAGGCATAGGCATCAAAGGAGCTTTGACCTTGTCTCCTGCCTTGCCTACCTTTTGGCAATGCTGATAGGTTCTGCAGTACCCTGTTACATCCCTGGAATTCCCAGGCCAATAAAAGTTCTGCATAATACTTCACTTTCTATGCTTTATGCCCGTATGACCTGCAAAGGGGATGTCATGGGCTATGGCTAGAAGTGTCAGAAGGTAGGGTCTGGGCACTACCAACTGTTGTATTCTCTCACCTTCTAGCCCTACCACAGGGGTCAACTTTGTATACAATAGTGTCTATTAAAGATTTAGCTATGCTAAAAACTACATTTTGAACTGTGCCTCACTGCTTTTCCAGTGTTTTTTTTTTCAGTTATTTGGTTCTTTGATACACTTGTGCCAGGAAGTACTTGTTTTTTTAGTGTGTATAAATCAAATTTGTGCATCATATCTGGGTTGCACCGCTAGGTTTATAAGGACCCTGGTGGTCATTAGCCTAGAATACACTTATCAACCTAGTATAAGCCACGTTCATGATTTGGAGCTGCCAGAATGCTAGCTATGTCTCTCACTTTATTTTTTTCATAAGCATCCCAGAACCATCAAAAGAAATGCAAGGTTGAAGTCATGTATATCATCATCCCTGTGTGTGTAATTCAAAGATGTCCCACCATCTCAAAAATATTGTTTTTAATGTTCTCTTGCATAGATGTATAGCAACAGGAAAAGAGGTTGTACTTCAGTTTATTTTCTCTCCTTTTTCGTTGCATATATGCATCAGTCAGTCATCTTGTTGGTGACTTCACATTGTGCTGTTGCAGAAGGAATTAGGTTGTTGTAGGAGATTTGAAGGCTGTTTTCTGTTATTATGACTGCTAACATCTCACTATACTGTGCTGACATGAAGTCCTAAGCCAAGAATAATGCTTTTACAGTCTCTTCTCACTATGTCATTGAAGTATATCAAAATGGTTACTGCTGACTCTCATATCTGAAAGGAGGAACTGTGACAATTGCTGACACAAATTAAAGCCCATTTTAAAATATTTGTAAAATACCTTACCTCCATAAGTATGTTATTTCTGAGGAGCCACTTCAAAAATACTTATTCAGTTTTTAATTCAGAGTTTATAAGTCATAGCTCAGTTCTCATGATTAACAATGACTACAGAGTGTCTGGTGCTGGAAGAGGCTTCTCCATCTTTGTTCCCCTGCTGTTTGGGAAGGTACATCACTACTGCATTTCTCAGCTTGTTTTGGAAGTTCTTGCTTAGAAAGTTATATAGAATAGGGTTTGCTACACAGTGGCTTAAGGAAATGCAGTCTATGATGTCATAAAAGAAGTATAAACCATGTAGGAGATAGCAATTAAGTGTAATATGAGTACCATGGAGTGCAAAAAGAATTACTGTAATGTGAAAAGGAAGCCAGCATATTACAAAAACTGCTATGTAAGCTGAAATTAAAGCACAATGCCTCTGTCTTTCTGTTTTACTCAAGGAGCAAATATTTATGGCTGTTAAGATGTTGAAAATTACAATGATTGGAAATGGGATACCAAATCCTAAAATGCTAACAACCAGAACAACAGCTAGTCCCCAGGTTTTATAAGATTCAAATGGTGCCAGAAAAAAGCACATTGGTTCACTGGCTTCAACCACTGTCATATGCATCACCTCATGAATGGGAGCCACCAGTGCCAAAATCCAGACACCAGCACAAACGGATATACGTATATGGTGCTGGTGCTTATGCCATGGTGTTTCTGGATGGCGCAGTGAGAAATATCTATCAATGCTCAAGCAGGTTAAAAAGAATATGGAGCTATACATGTTTGCAAAATAAAAGTAGTGTGTTAGCTTACACATGAAGTCACCCCAGAGCCATGTATACCCAAGGATGACCTCAAGCATCCATATGGGCACTGTGAGCACCACGCCCAAGTCTGCTATTGCCATGTTCAGGATGTAGAGGCTGATGAATTTCTTCGTGCTCCTCAATTGCCAGTTCACCCAGATAACAATGACATTCCCAGTCAAGCCAACCACAAAAATGATGAGGTACATAAGAAACAATACAACCAGCTTGTGCTTCTCATTAAACTCCACATGACAAGTAGAGAAGGAGGAGTTTAAAAAGGCAAAAAATGAAGTCAAGTTCTGCACATCGGTATAGTCAAGATAGTAGTCATGTTCTTCTGCTTCCATTGAAATGATTTCAGCTTAGAGCCACAGATCTGTATTAAAAGAAGAAAATGTGATATGAGCAGCAGACTGCTAAGGCATATGTTGTACATTAAAATGATCAAATATCCATAAATAATTTTATGTACATTACCTCTTCTTCTGCCTGTGCTAATATTTACAGATGCAGACTTTGTATAGTGAGTCTCACACGCACACACACATACACAACTCTGAACTAAATATTTAATTTTCTAATAGTACAGGTACAATGTACTTATTTACTGTACAATACTTACCCTCCTTTGCTGTGATACTAATGCAGTTATAAACAGTAAAATCAGTTTTAGCTGCTCAAGTTACTTTTCTAAAATGTTAGAAACATTGTCTGCTGCATGAAGTCCAAACTTGAGGAAGGAAATGTATGGTCCATCACTTCTACCTGTAAATGCCTGAGCCGTCCCCATCTTTGTCAACATTAGTATCAATGGTTCAAGAGAAGAGCTGCTTTTCTTTTAAGCCAAAAAAATAGAAGGATATGGGGTCTGTTACCCCAGGAGCACTTGGCAAATATTCTAGAACTGATAGTTCATTGCATCTTAGGATGGGGGGGGGGGAGGTCCCATTTTCCAGAGTTGGTGGTAATTCAGGTGAATGTTAAAGATTCCAAGGTGTGTGTGTGTGTGTGTGTGTGTGTGTGTGTGTGTGTGTGTGTGTGTGTGTGTGTGTGTGTGTGTGTGTGTGTGTGTGTGTGTGTGTGTGTGTGTGTGTGTGTGTGTGTGTGTGTGTGTGTGTGTGTGTGTGTGGTCTACGTTAATTCATCGAAATTACACTTCACCGATTCCTAGTTGGCCAACTCCACTTCAGCAAAATGGCTTTAAACCAAAAGCACGGACTACCGAAATCCTTTCCCTGTGAAACAAACCACTTGGCCACCACTGAAGAAACCTCAACGGAACAAAACTAAACCCATCAATTAAATATACTAACTCTGAGATCGCACTACATTGAAGAAAGGCAAAGTTCACCCTGGTGGCCAAGTGGTTTGTTTCACAAGGAAAGGATTTCTGTAGTCCATGCTTTCAGTTTAAAGCTGTTTCACTGAAGTGCAGTCGGCTAACTAGGAATTAGTGAAGTGTAATATTGATGAGTCAAAGTAGACCTATATATATATATATATATATATATATATATTATGCCCAAAGAGGCGAATGCAAGACTATATTTTATTTTCACAAATTAAACAAGTCAAAACCATAGACCACTTGGCTTTACAGAGTCAAACAAAATTGCCCAATACATTAGATTGTACCCACTCAAATTTCATGGTTCACACAGCTGATCTAGGATATAGGCTGTTTGTAAAAATAAACTCCAAGGTCTCTCCCAAGCCCAACTTTCAGTTCTATAAACAATTCCTTCCACAGGTACGATCTACAAGGCAGCCCTGACTGGGCATCATGTCATGCTTCTAGATTTGTGTTTCGGATGATTGTCTAGGTGGGGAACTAACTTCCTGCTACTTTCAGGCAGCCTTCTTAATGCCACTTTGCTAATTAAACCCTTATTATCTGGCTAATTGCAGTGAGAATATTCCAACAATCCATAATGCAGTAGAGTACACATTTAAATAAACAGCTAGTTATAATCTGTATGCAAGGGAGCCCGCAGGATTTTTTCCAGGGGGGTGCAAAACCCAGAGCCCTGCCCATGCAGCCCCGCCCACGTAGCCCCACCCCCTACCCCCCCTGCCCCTTCCCCACACAGCCCCGCCCCCACACAGTCCCTCACATACACACACACACACATAGCCATTCCAGCAGTGTCCCATTACTTGGTTATTCCTCACCATTTGCCACAGACACTGTTCAAATCTATCAGTATGCATACTGTCTTATGCTTTACTTCTACAATGATTACAGATATTTGGATTTAATTCACAACTTTTATTTCAAATTTTATAGCAGAAACACTGCAGCACGCATTTCACATTTACTAAACAAAGCAACAGTCTTGCAATGAAAACAGACTTAGCATTAAAACTTCTCTGCTTTTGATACTCACATTGATGGAAACAGCATTGAAACCCACATTCAAAGAGAATGCATCTGGGCAGTGGCAGGTTAAGTTTACCTTTGGGCCGTTTTCAAAGCATATCAAATGCACACATTTTAGGCCCATGCAAAAGTATGGTGATTCATGTTCCTGATGGGAGATAGGAAATTCACCCCGGGGATCACTTCTGTGGCTATGCTTGATAGTGGCACTGGAAAATAATTTTCTTGGGTGGCGAAAGCCAGGGTACCTTTGGTTAGGCTTGTATAGGCCCAATAGCCTAGTACCTACCTATGAAACTATAATTAAATTATATCCCTTGTACAGCACCTGCACCACCTGCTAGAGTGTATTTTAAATTTACAGTTTTGAAAATTTTCCAGTAAGCAGTGAAACAATTCAAAACATATGAACCAGTAATGACAAACTGCCTAGTTCAGAACATTTCAAACATAAAAGGCCACTCAAACTTCTATCATTATAATCCACCAATATTACTCCATATGCACAATCTCTGCAGTCTGCAGAAGTCATCTGAATTCCACATTACAAAGATCTGAAACTAATGAAGAGATTGTTGCTATAAAACATACATTTCAGTGTTTCATCTACAAATGTAGTGCCCTTTGCCCTAGAAGAATAAATTGCCTATGTTACATTAAAAGAAATGGTATGCTGGTATATTGCAACAGGGAATATGTAACAAGCTGAAAACTAGGTTCATAGTTACTAGGCACCAAAGGGACATACTCAGGACAGGACTGCAGCACCCCATCCCCTTAAAATACACATTTACATGCTGTGGGAGTAGAAGCTACAGCCCTCTGTAGCAAGATGCAAGTATGCTACCTGATGTGCTACTAACACTGCTTTAAAATTCTATACTACAATGATACCATTTGCTAAACAAAAGAGTTGCACATTTGTACAAACCTAGCATGATGAGCAGCAGTAAACTTATCTTCCCTTGAAGCTCTCAATTCCTTGAAAATAAATTCCACCTGCTAACTCTAAGTAGGTCATTTCAGACACACACACACAGACTAGAAATATAAAGCAGAAATCTGGACACTGAAAATCTGTACATTTGACAGGTATGACACACATAAATCTCCCTACCTACCTTGTAGTACCTCCTTAGAAAGTGGATAGAGCAAATCTTTGCGGTTTCTATCATCGTGACAGGAATGTACTGCATTCCTAAATCAAAGTATGATTAAAAGTTCACAAAATCAGTACGGTGTCATCAATCTTTGATGTCTGCCAAAGTGCTCTTCAGAGTACCTGCAATGAATGTGCACTGCCCAGTAATGACTCCTCAGTCCTCCTGCAATTGGTATGGAGTTACATTAATTGGTAACATGTCTAAATACGAATGTATATTCTTTTTTAATAAGACCCATTGCTCCTACTACTACTGGAACTGCCTGGGTATCTTTCTTCCACACTGCTCTCATTTCTGCCTGCAAATCCTGATATAGTAGGAGTTTGACTTTGTGTCTCTCTGTACATAACACACTGCAGTCAGTGGGTGTGTAGAGTTCAATGATCAATGCTACTTTTGTCTTCTTCTCTTGGACCACTAATATCTGGTTTTCTAGCATCTGTCTTTTGAGCTGTTGAGGATGATCCCATGTGATGTAGGCGTTAGCATTTTCTATGATGCTTAAATTGCAGCTTATGTTTCCAGTGTTTTTAAGCCACTTCAGTACCATAATGTTTGCACAATGCTCAGTACAACAGTCTTGCCACATTATTATGCTTGTCAGTATACAGTGTCCTTCTACCGTATGTTGCAGCCATTAACAAGGTGTTCAACTTCAACCGTTTCCAGTTCTGTTTTACAAAACCTACATTTGTCTGTTTTTCCCACATGTGCAATGGACATTGTAAACCAATGTGTACATGATAGTCCACTATCTTGTGCCGCCAATATTGACCTTTCCTCTCTTAGTTCGAATTCACCTTGCCTTGACCATTCCTGCTTTTGTTCCTGATTAGCATGAGGTTTTTCTAGAAGTGTTCTATACTTGCAACTATATTTATGCATTTTCCACATTTTTCATCTTCTCAATTGGTCCATCACCGACCTTGTATTCTTTTGTTTCTTGGTACATTCAGTTGCTGCCCGATTTTTATCTACTTCTAGTTTGATTTCCATTTCTGCTTGATGCCGATATGCTTCTGCAAGCCTAACTATTGAAAACAGAGAAGTCATGTATCTTAGATTTATTCTCATTTTTCAAAACGTTCACTACATTTGTGAGGTCAGCAGATGTGTGGAGTCCCATGACTGCAGATCTGTACATGTAATCAATTTCAAAGGAGGAATATCCCTTCTTCAGAATGTGGAAAACATATAATCTTGGTATGCTAATGCACTGATTTTTATAAATCATTTGGTGAGTAAGAAGCATCCTTGTTTTCCTATATAATCTATGCAACACTGAGGTCAGTCAAACACACAAAATTAATTTAGGACAGGAAGAACAAATTGGTTTATAGCTTGGATTGTGTTCCCTAGATGTAAATGCTGTTTTCAGGATTCATTTAAGTCATCTAAAGTATTCCTTAGTAATTTTGATTTTAATTTGCTCATGTTTTATTGTTGATTGTTTTATCAGTTCCCATTCCCAAATATTTGTACTCTTGATGAAGTTGTTTTATATCACATTCTTGTACCAAACTGATGTTTTCTTGGTGCTGCAGTTTTCCTGCTTTAAAGGTTTGTTTTGCACATTTATCAAGACTAAATGACACTCTCTTATATCGTCTGACGTGCAGTTGTGCTTTCAGTTCCTCCTCTGAGCTGTACAGTTTTAAATCATTGACAAAGAGAAGATGAGAGGTCTTTACACGCTGTTGCTTTGATCCTTAACCTATTGTCAAATAGTTATATACTCCCTCTTGCTCAAGTTTTTTCATATCACATTCTTGTCCCAAATTGTTTTCTTGATGCTGCAATTGTCCTGCTTTGAAGGTTGCTTTTGCACATGTATCAAGACCAAATGGTCATGTCATTCTGTTATCATCTGAAAATGTTTTGACAACTTGTTGTTGTGCTTTCAGGTCTTCCTAGGATTAGCTCTTCAGTTTTGCATCAATCGACAAAGAGAAGATGAGAGGTCTTTACACGCTGTTGCTTTCTACGATCCAAATTATAGGGCAAAACAGAGTAGCAGCAGTAACAGAGTCACTCTGGAGTATTCCCCATTGAAGTTTTTCCCTGAAATAATAATTTGTCCTTCATCATGGCTTAATTGCAAAGTGCTCTACCACTGTTTCATGGTCACTGTCATGTAATCGATCAGTGTAAAGTGTATGTTATACATTTTAAAGTGCTCTTTTATACATTAATGTGTGATACTATCAAATGTTTTTGTAGTCAATCCATGTTGTACTTATTCTCCACTAGGACTTTAACAATAAATGATTTTTTATTCCATATGACTTTAACCGTGCTTTTGTTCCATTGCCATAACTGAGCTTTCTTCTAAATGACTATAAACTCAGTCAGCATAAATTCCAGTGTACAGTTTATACAGTGTCAGGAGGCAAGTTATTGGCCTATAATTTTCAGGGACGTTTGCAGGTTCAGGCTTAAGTAGGATCATTTTTTCTTATTAGTTAGGTTGGTATCTGTTCCGGGTGTGCATATAAACGGTTTACTCATGGCTTTATCTGCTAGTGATCTTGATTCTTGCCTTACTGAGATTGTCATTCCTAATGTGGTCTATTTCAATGAGACTGTTGATATGTTGTTCAACCTTTACCAAGTTGAACAGATTGCAACATCTGGGCAATGGGCTCAGAACTGTTGAGTAATTTGCAATAATGGAATAAGAAATAAGAAATATGCATGAAGAGCAAGCATTGAGTAAAATACTGCAAGTGCATTTTGTCTGGTTTCACTGACAGCGATCTTTTGAAGATCATCCAGGCAGTCAAATATTTTATCAAACTTCTGACTAACTAAACACATGAATGGATTTATATTTCTCGGTCCATCATGTCTCCACAGAAGAGGTATATTTGGTACCAATGCTCATCATTTTGGACTGTCACAGAAACAAAATTAATCTTGATAACGTCAACAGCACTCTATATTTCAGGACCATCATTCAGATCACACTGACTATCCACTGTGCTGTGCTTCTCAGACTAAACCTTGTAAAGGCTGCTTTTGGATACTTTTCACGAATCTTTGCTTGAACACTGGATGCTTGCCATTATGAAACAGCCATCATAGCCTTGTCCGAGTAACTTGTCCAAGTCTAGGCCGTACTTTGTATCAAATGTCATTGTCAATGAATGCATAGTCTGTGCATCTTTCACAAAAATGTGAACAAAACCAATAGTTATTCTAATCATATTTCAAAACTTTCAGTATGTTGTGTCTTGTGAGGTCAGATGTGTGCATCCCAGGATTGCAGATCTGTACATGTAATCAGTTTCAAGGAGGCCCGTCCCTCCTTCAGAAGGGGGGATATATAATGTTGGTATGCACTAATTTTTTTTATAAATCATTTGGAGAGCATGAAGCATCCTTTTTGTTTTCCTGTTTAATCTATCCAACACGTTTTGGGGCCAATCATCTCACAACTGTAATTTGGGAGAGGAAGAACAAACTGAGTTTCAGCGTGAATTTTGTTCTTAGAAGTCAATGCTGTTTTCAGGATTAATTTAAGTTTTCCAAAATACTCCTTACCAGGTTTTACTTGCATTTGTTCATGCTTTATTGATCCTTAATCTATTGTCAAATAGTTATATACTCCCTCTTGCTCAAGTTTTTCATATCACATTCTTGTCCCAAATTGTTTTCTTGATGCTGCAATTGTCCTGCTTTGAAGGTTGCTTTTGCACATGTATCAAGACCAAATGGTCATGTCATTCTGTTATCATCTGAAAATGTTTTGACAACTTGGTCTTTACATGCTGTTGCTTTCTACGATCCAAATTATAGGGCAAGAAAGAATAGCAGTGGTGTCACTGACAGTCACCCCAGAATTCCCCCCATTTAATTTTTATCCCTGGAATAATAATTTGTCCTTTATCATAGCTTAATTGCAAAGAGGTCTGCCACTGTTTCCTCATCAACATCACTGTAATGTAGTCGATCAGTGTAAAGTGTATGTTACATTTTTAACCACTCTTGTCCTTGAATGTGTGGGATACTATCAGATTCTTTTTTTGAAGTTAGTCCATGCCCTACTTAGATTCTCGCCTCTTTTACAGTAAACTAGTATGACTTTAACAAATGATCCTTTGTTCCATATGACCTTCTGTATTGCCCATTTGTTCTACTGCCATGATTGAGTTTTCTTCTAAATGACTATAAACTCTGTCAGCATCAGTTCCAGTGCAGAGTTTATACATCGTCAGAAACGAGGCAAGTTACTGGTTTAAGGTAGCATGCAAGTTCACTGTTAAGTAGGAGGATTGTTTTTCCTCCTCTTAGTTCGGTTGGTGCCTGTTTGGGGTGCGTATATACATAGTTATTACTTGTGGATAAATCTTCGTGCAATGATGTTAATACTTTTAGGAAGATGTTATGTACTACATCTGAGCCTGGGGTTTTCCAATTATAGGATTTGACTTTGTGTTAATCTCTGGCTGTTAAGTCATCCCATTTTATAAATTGTCCCTTTAAACTTGTTATTATTTTACTTCTATCCATTTAGCATCTTTGTTATGTTGCGCATGATCTTCGTAAGTACTTCTCCAAAATGTATCTTTTTGTTAGTTCCTTTTAGCTCATTTCCAAATTCTCGAAAAAATTGTTGGGTCATCAATAAATTGCTTATTTTGTACTTTTCCCTTATATTTATTTGTGTATCTACTAATTTATTCTTCCTGTGCTGAGATTTGTACTTTATTTGCGATAGTGCATGATACATCCTAAGCTGTTCTAATACTGCGCACTACCTTTATCACATCTATCTTTGTAAGTATTTTTGTAAATCTGTTCCCTCTTCTGTGACACAGTGACAACACCTGTCTCAATTGCTTTATAGATATTTGTTTCCATGATGGCATTAACTTTCTCACCTTCTTTTCTCTCACTACCCTGTGTTCCTATGGCTCAAAAGCGTTATCAGTTATCAAATTATCTTCATAGTAATATAGCCTGTTTATGTCTGTTATATCGCATGAATCTCTATGGACAGTCCTAATTACTTGTTTCACTTGTTTTATCAAACAAACTTTCTGGGTTTTACTGACCTTCTGAAGTCTGTTTTCATAATTTATCTTAATAATGTCTCTCTCTGCCAAATCAAGCAACTCTTAGCTCATTTTCTTCAACTCTTAGCTCATTTTCTTCTAAACTGAGGACACATTTTTTGTTTTCCATTTGCAGTGAGCATTCTATACAAAGTTCTGTAGCATCTTCCTGTGGCACACTGTTTCATCCCATGTCATCCATTGCTCTGACATAAGGGAACTCATTGGCCTATCAGTATCACTTCTCAACATTGACTGCACACTTTGCACAGTTACAGTTTCCTGTTCCTTCTGTTGCTGCCCAGCTTCAAGTGAACACTTAGACGGGTTTCCTGTGAAAATTACTAATATATTCATATGGCATTGGCATGTGTGACCAATTGCTTCCCGTTCCATTGGTTTCTTTTTCTCGCTACCCTGTGTTCTTATGGCTCAAAAGCGTTATCAGTTATCAAATTATCTTCATAGTAATATAGCGTGCTTACGCCTGTTATATCGCATGAATCTCTATGGACAGTCCTAATTACTTGTTTCACTTGTTTTATCAAACAAACTTTCTGGGTTTTACTGACCTTCTGAAGTCTGTTTTCATAATTTATCTTAATAATGTCTCTCTCTGCCAAATCAAGCAACTCTTAGCTCATTTTCTTCAACTCTTAGCTCATTTTCTTCTAAACTGAGGACACATTTTTTGTTTTCCATTTGCAGTGAGCATTCTATACAAAGTTCTGTAGCATCTTCCTGTGGCACACTGTTTCATCCCATGTCATCCATTGCTCTGACATAAGGGAACTCATTGGCCTATCAGTATCACTCCTCAACATTGACTGCACACTTTGCACAGTTACAGTTTCCTGTTCCTTCTGTTGCTGCCCAGCTTCAAGTGAACACTTAGATGGGTTTCCTGTGAAAATTACTAATATATTCATATGGCATTGAGTACTCCATAACCTCAGTTTCTACTAGTATAACTTTTCCGCTACTGTCTCCTTTTCTACTTTTTCTATTTGTCTTTGTATTTTCTCTGTTGTCAAGTTTTCGATCTCCAGATTCCTTTGTCTGTATGTGTCTTCAAATATCATTGCTGCTGTTCTTTTTGTATTGATTAGTTTTGCTTTCTCCTTTGCATAGAAATCACACTATATTAAATCTCTTTTCTTTCCCATGTCCACATTTGTTGTTCAGATGTCTCCTGATCTTCCTGTTTCTCCTTACTTTGGGAACTCATTACATCATGCTGTGAGGTAACCTGTGTTGTGTGTTACACGGTACCTACACCAAATCCTTCACTTTCCAGGCACTCCATAACTTATACTTCTGTTTTGCTTTTTTAATTCTACTTTATTAATCTTATTTTCTACATTCCCTCTGTGACTTGTGAAATGTTGCATATCTGGATGCCTTTGCCTGTATTTCTCGTTGAGTATCTTTGGGGCTGCCTTCTTTATACTGATTAATTTGGCTTTCCCCTTTCCATGAATATTGCACCATATCAAATCTTTTTCCTCATGTCTATATTTCTTTTTTTTTACACTTTACAAAAAGTTCTAGGTTTTGTTATTTATATATTCATACCTCCTCGGATGCTCCTTTTTTCAAACGGATCAAAGTTTCTTGGTCTATACATACAGTTTTTCATGCATCTGTTGTAATTAAGGCACATTTTTATTTGAAGCTTCTGACAGTTTCATTCCTGTAATGTCTCTCAATGCTTTTTTATACCTTGTGTCTGGAAATTCTGGGCTGTTTACATAATAGTAACAATACATCATTTCTTTCTTATCCTCAATAGTTCACTGTATTGTCTTTATGGCTCTTCTTTGGCCTATCTGTTTTGTGATTTTGTGGTCTGCTACTTCTACAACAGGAGGCCATCCTCCTTGCTTTGTGCATTTGTTCCACATTCTGGATATAATTTTACCACCTAAAGGCATATTTTAAATGTCAACATCCATCAAGTGCATAAATCCAAAAACTATGTGGACCACCTCCAAGCCTTGCCACTCTTCTTGGTCTCAAAGGCTACTGAGGACAGATTTGTGCTACGTGCATAACCTCATAGTCCTGTCAAAACTCCTGCACATTCATAATTGCAATGAGGGTATAAACAGTCGCTCAACAGGTGTCAATCTGTACTGCAACATAAATGTGGGAAGGACAGATGTTTATCAACTAGACTCCCACTTCTTTGGAATGATCTTCCTCTCCACATAAAGCAAAGTAGACCTCTTACTGTACTTAACCATAATCTGGATGGATAAGCCTAATTTCATTCCAGATTTTAGTAGCCTTGTCCCTCTTACACAGAAACATCATGTTAATATTCAGCTTGCCTCAGGGTTAATAAAATGTGAGCTATACAAAGGAATGCTGTTATAGATTTCGAATGATCCTACGGCTCAACAGACTAGCAAGCACCTATGTGAACTTGTTATTGTGCTATACTTTTAATTTTCGAACATATTTTTGTATATGCCTTTGACCTTTGTGACAACAAAAAGGGCCCAGGTAAACTTCTTGGTGAACCATCATAAACTTTTAATAATTACAAATCCTTTTATTGCAGTGTGTAATACTTCAGAAGTCCAGGGAGTCACCACTCTTGGCCATACTAAACTCCTTCCTCTTATCACTCCACTTAACCTTTGCTGCTTAAGTGGATATCATGGTTTCATCTGCTTCTACCTGTATTGTGTGGATCCGGCTCTAAGATAGTGCATCAGAACAAGGATTTGTCAATTTTCACTAAAAATCTCCCTGCGCTAACAGCCTTATAAAGATTTCAGTAACTCTTTTTTATTTACTGTCTTTATGCTGCTGCTGCTCTGTACATGCGTGATTCCATGTTTAATTTTCAGAATTTTCATTAACCATGGGTACTGCAGACAGTATCCTTTGCTTGTGCTGCTTGAAATCACCTTATTGTTTGATGAGTAATTTGCAATAATGAAGAGAGAAATAAGAAACGTGCATGAAGAGTGCAGTGGATAAAGGCTGCTTTGGATACTTTTCACGAATCTTTGCCTGAACACCATTCTGGATGCTTGCCATTATGGAGCA
Organism: Protopterus annectens; assembly: GCF_019279795.1. Lineage (NCBI taxonomy): Eukaryota > Metazoa > Chordata > Ceratodontiformes > Protopteridae > Protopterus > Protopterus annectens. The sequence goes on along the minus strand of NC_056743.1, from coordinate 909,294,764 downwards.
GCCATCATAGCCTTGTCCGAGTAATTTTTCCAAGTCTAGACCGTACTTTATGCATTCACTGACAATGACAATGACATTTGATACAGACTGCACAAACAATCTCATTTCGAAGTACGTGTTCGCATTCTGCCAACAACTCATTTTGCACCCTATGGGATGTGTACCGAGCATTTCCTGCAGCTGTTTCACTGTGCTGCTTTAATATTGTGTCCCCAGCTTCAATACGAAAATCTAATAAGTCACAGAAATTTCCACCAGAGCCTTCTTTTCCACGAAGAGGAATGTCATGGGTTGCACAGTAAATAATGGTAGATAAAATTGGTTCCAATTTCTTTCGGTTCTCTGCAATTTGTTTTGCTACTGCTGCATCTAGCTGTGGAATAACAGCTGTTTCTGGCTTCTGTCGCGTACAAGAAAAATTGGCAGCATCTTCAGTAGAACCTTTGTGCCATGATGACTGCATGTGATTTCTTGCAGACTCATTGAAGGCATTATATTTTGTGCACACACTAGTGATGAAGCTGCCTTGCAACCCACGGTGAACTGACTGAGGAAATAATACACAAGTTAAGCAGAGTGGGCCTTTCAAGAGAGGAGAATACGCAAGCCACGGTGAATACTGAGACAGCCAACTATATCGGAATGCTCGCTTTTGTCTGATGCATCAGCTTTGAAGTTGTAATTTTCTGGAGGGATGTATGGTTGTGTCAGTAACCTGAATTTCATGAAGTCATCAATTCTGTCTGATCGAATGTAACAACCAATATCAGTTTCTGCACATACACTTTGTGGGGTCTCTCGCTGCTCCCCAAACACTGCAGAGACAGCACCTTTCTCTATACATTCATCAACAGACCCAGCTAGTTCTGTTACTTCATGTTGCTCGTACCTTGCTTTCTTACTAATCTGTTTGAAAAATTTTCTAATGTCCTCACTGTGTGCCATCACATACCCTACTTATTCAATAATAGACAACTTAAAGCATCCGATGATGGGCTAGTGCTACCTTTGTAGTACGTATATTGCAGCTCTATCAATGATGTTACTGAACAAAAGAAAAAAAACTGTCAGATATGGGATTAAAAAATGTTTGATGTGTTTCAACATCACCAATGATTAACAAGTTTCTCATACTAACTTGGACAACAACAGAAAATAAATACATAAAAATAGTTGATGTTTGCTTTTGTACATATTTATGCAAGGAAAACTTAATACTGCAGTAAGTACTATCTGGACAGAAATACATACTTTATGCACAGTCTTCGCAGTTTTCCCAAATAAAGCAAATAAATAGTCCCTGTAGACTATGATGTTTGTAGATGACATTGTGATCTGTAGTGAGATTAGGGAACAGGTGTTTGATGAGACCCTGCAGAGATGGAGATATGCTCTACAGCAGGGGTGTAGCCAGGATTTTCAAATTTGTACTCAACTCCCAGACTGCTGCTCCCTTCTTAACAAGTCACATCCACATTAACGCTGCTGACCAAACCATGCGCCTTTATATTGCTGATCTCGGAACAGAAGTATATGCCACGGTAGTAATTACACGATGCATGAACATTTTCATTCCAAAAGTATATCTTCCGTAAGTCAAAAAACAAAATACCTTTCCATTTACACTACGACAGATCAGTTTGACCCCCCCCACCCAAGATTACTCTTCTTCCCCTTGCAGCCCATAACCCTTGTAGTGGCTCATTACACCTCCAGTAATGCTGCTGATTAAATGACTGTCAGGGTCTAGGCATCACATGCTCCGCAGTGTTGTGGTCTGTAGGTACAACATATTGTGCTCTCCCTACGTAACACCCAAGCTATGAGCCACAACTACCTCCCTTTCACCAGCATGGGTCACCTGGCAATGCATGATCACTCCTATGGACTACAGTCACACTAAGCCTTTTGGAATGGTAAACCTTACATTTCCAACAGCAAATACATTTTAGCTGGGCTAAGTCATACTTCCTATGACAATTAATGAAGATGTGTACCCATGGGAGTCAATCAAGCAAAAAGAAAAGCATTTGAAATTTACATCCTTACTACCTTGCTTACATTCTGTGAATCTGAAGAAGACACCCTTGACCATAAATCTTCTGGCTATCACTAGCAAGCAAGTCTTCAATGCACTCTCCAAGTCAAAGAATACTACCTCAATAGACCCTGAGAATATCTTGGGATACCTCTTGGATAGCATGAAACATGAGGTATCAGGCACTCTAAAATCAATGTTCAACATTAGTCAACTAATTTGCTTCATGATTAGTGAATGGCGGACTGCAGTACTTAATCCTTAGCACAAGGTTTGGCCTTCTACTGACATGGATAACCATAGACCATAAGTTTGACTGTTCTTGTACGTAAACGCATGGAAAGAATCATAGATATTTTAAATAAAGACACAGGGAACCAATTTTCTTATTTACTTCTACAACTATTACAGATATTGAAATAAAATAGCACAAGCACTGATAGCCATTTGCTAAATATAGTCTCACAATGAAAACAGACTCAGCATGAGCAGTAAACTTCTCTGCCCTTGAAACTCACACTCATTGACATGGCATGAAAACCCACATTAAAAGAAAATGCATCTGACAGTGGAGGATTAAGTTAACCTTTGAGCTGTTTTCAAACCATAAGCTCCTTGCACACATTTATAGGACCATGCACACATGTATGTATTATTTGATTCACCCTCATGATAAATTATATTCCTTATATAATACATCACAATTTGTTAGAATGGTATTTTAATTCTGTAGTCATGAACATTTTTCTAGAAAGCAATGAATATTTTTCTAGAAAGCAATGAAACAAAATGTATGAGATAATGATAAAGCTACCCATTTCAAAAAATGTTGACCATAAAATGCCACTCATACTTCCATCATTAATACAGCAATACTACTTAAAAAGCACAATCTTTTCAGAAGTAAAAGTCATCCAGATATTTCAACCTTAAAGAGCTCTGTAACTAAGAAAACTTTACATTTCAATGTTTCATATACAAATTCAGTGCCTGCTGCCTTTGAAGAATAAACTGTCTATGTTACATTAAAAATGGTAAGCTGATAATATTGCAATAGGGAACGACTGACAATCCAACAAGTTACTAGGAATCTTATACAAAGGAGGACACACAGGAGTGTAGAACCCCCCTATACTTTCTTAAAATGCACCAAATAATCCACAGTCAAAATGGCACTGCAATATCAGCACTTCATCTACATGGTGTGGGAGTAAAAGCCTCAGCCTTCTGCACCAAAGGCAATTATGCTGCTATGCTAACCCTGCTTTCAAATTCTACAATGCAAACAGTGACCGCCATTTGATAAACAAAACAGTTAACCACTCGCTATATACCAGTGCTACAGAAAAGATTAAAACTGAACTAGCATAAAAAGTTTTAATTTTCGTAAAACACGTCATCAGAATGATAAAAACACAGTTCCGCACTCTATTTAAACCTAAAATGTGTGTGTGTGTGTGTGTGTCTGTGTGTGTGTGTGTCTGTGTGTGTGTGTGTGTGGAGGACTCATGAAGATGTGTGCAGTCATGATGCTCTACTAGGTAGAATCCCACATTGCCAAATAGCACCGGTGGTGATAATTTTTCTGAATCCTTCGGTTTGTATCTAAAAAAAACTATTATACACAAGAGCAGTTGGCACAAATCTCTGAGGAGGCACCTTCCTGGCCTTGATGCATAAGGGCTTGGCTGGTAGCTGACAAGGGGGGCACAGAAAGGGCACATGTAAATCCCCTCTAAATGAACTACAGATGCATCACCCTATCTCACAAGAGAGGCCACTGTCAAACTGATATTAATGTGTATATGTATATATGTGCAAATACATTGTGTACATACATATATATCGATATACACATATATGCACAGACACACACTATATATATATATATATATATATATATATATATATATATATATATATATATATATATATACACACACACACACACACACACACACACACATATACATGCATATACATACATAGGAAAACAAACATCAGCGGTTTTGGAGGACAAGTAGTTGATGAAGAATGAGTGGGTGGCTTGACTACAAGCACAGAAAAACAAAATCTGCATTGTGCATTCATCAAAGTGATAATTGCTTCTGCTTATGTGAATAACAATTACAGCAGCTGAGACTTTTACCAGACAGTGATAATGACTCACTGCTATATTGCAACTGCGCTTAATGCTAATGTGATAATGACCTTTGTTTCAGTACTCCAAATTTATGCAGGCTCAGACAAAGGTGATAATTGCTGCACATAACCTGTTGACTAGGAATTCATTACATTAAGTTGGGCAGCTGTTGTGTAACACAGACTCATTATCAGTAAAGAGACCACATGAGTAATTCAGTAAAATAGTAAAATAGCATAGCACTTACATATTACTGAGCCCTTCCTCCACCAGAATTCCACACATAGGTAAGTACTAGGCTATTTGCCCAAGGGCATTTATAAACCTAGCCTGAATGTGTCGGCTTTCACCACACCCTTAGATTAGCTCCCTGTGCCTCTGTCCAGCAGAGCCATTAGTTCCCTGCGCCACTGTCCAGCAGAGCCACTGCAGTGATCCCTGGGGTAAACTTCACCCGTCAAGGTTTCTCTTGAAGAGTGTTAGTGAGGGTGATAACAGCCTTTACGCTTGATTATTCATGGTTTCAGACCTCTCAACTGTCCATTTTGTCGCAGAATGCCCAGATGTTTACCTCATATTTTGGTCTGTCCCTCATAAAATTGATAGTTGCCTGGCAAACAACTTAGATTATTTGAGAATTGAAATCACTAAATAATTTTTCAGACTTCTTAGTACTATATGAAAGCAGCAACAACAAAGAAGATCCACCAAAAAATACGATTTATTAAAACTGACGTCTCGGCCACAGCCTTCAAGAAGTACAAATAACACAAGAAACTGTACCCACATATATACTAAAATAATTAATCAATGAATGCCATTAAACAATTAATTAATCAATGAATGCCATTAAACAATTAATCAATGAATGCCATTCTTAGTACTATATGCTTTACATCCACAACTCCTCTATGAAAAAAAAAAATTCATGTTTGAGTGTCAGCCTCGCATTACTCAAAAAGCAAGATTTTCATACTACATAGTTCTCTTAGGTCAGATTCACAAAGAACTTCAATAATATAGTGCAAGAGGAATTTCATACACATCTGTCTTTAAACTACCCTTTAGAATCAAAAATTGTAATATTGTCATTACAAAAATATTTAAAATTCAAGTTGCAAGTAAATAATTCTAAATCATTCACAATAAGTGCAATATTCACCCTTTTGCAGGTACAAAAGTAAACCTCCCTTTTAAACAGGGTAACAATTATCAGTTATAGAAATGCCTATAATTAAAAGTGTTAATGTTACCCTTGTTAAAAGTGGAAATAGGATTTGAGTTTGTTTTTCAAAGTTTATGATAAAAAGGGGTATTAATGTCAAATAATATCCACCCCTGTCATGGTCACATCTCTTTGTAGCTCTTTGTGAATTAAGCATGTCTTCTCATGAGAGGTTTAGAAATCTCACCACTGAACCCTGAAGTTTAAATTTAAATGTTTCAATCTAAAGTGTTTTGAAACTTAGACCAGTTAAATTATAAAGCTCTGTTACTTACTGGCATTTATTACAAATTTTTAGCAATCTATTTATTGTGTGATATTATAGTGTTACAGGATTTTATTCATGAGATATTTGTCATGTGACTGTCAGATATTTTTTATCACTTTTTAACTAATATATATTCAGTTTACAGCAAGTTTCTGAGTTCTGATGAAGTCCTGAATTTGCTATTTATTAAAAACTCTAGATTCTTTTTAATAAAAGTATGTCTTCTGTTGAGTACATAACTGGCATTCTCTACATTGGCAATTGTTTTATTTTTGAGTCAGAACTGGCGGACTTTTAGATTGTTGAGGTTTACTATGCAGTACCTACTTAAAAAAATTCTGATTCTGAGAACTGATGGACTTTTAGATTGTTGAGGTTTACTATGCAGTACCTACTTAAAAATTCAGGCAGTTGTAGCATACGTTTAATTATATCCCAGAACATACATATTAAGTACACTCAAAGCATCACTGTGAATGGCACATCTTTCTTTTGTCACACAGTAATGGCCAGTGTCTGTTAGTTTTCTTACACTACCAGTACTCCCTTTTCAGCTAATTAGCAATGATACTGAAAACCATTTACTGATATTTGAATATGTTACACCACTCCTGTACCTCAGATAACAATAGGGCAAGTCTTCAAATTATTTAATAAATGTGGACAATCATAGGTCACCTCAGGCAAATGCATCCCTGTGAGAATGTCTGCAGTGATGTGCATTATAATGCACTTCCACATTATATTATCAATAGATCATGAATAATGTGAATGGTTCCAGTCATCCTCAAAATAGTATACATACCTGCAAGCCATAAATGCCAACATTTCTGACTCCAAATTCAGCAGACATATCATAGTACTACCGCTCAGTTCAAGATCTTTAAAACTTGTACTAATAACAAGTATCTAAAGATATATAGTATATACATATATATATATATATATATATATATATATATACACACACACACACACACACACACATATATATATATATATATATATATATATATATATATATATATATATATATATACACACACATACACACACACACACACCTCTTAGGGGCCTGTTCAAACACCTGAAGAAAACCTCTGTCAAAGTGAATGATTTCCCTTTGCTGTAGATACAACAGACTATCTTCATTCATCAAGTAACATCCTTGTTTGAAAGCCAGCTTGCAAATAAATCATGTTCTGTGAATATCAGGTATTCCCTTTAACCATTTCATCTTAATGCTTTGTGGCTCACAAAGCTCAGTATTTTGTCTGTCTTTATTTCTCTCATTATAAACATGCTGTCCTAGGACCACCAAGATATGGGCATCAGACTCTGTGCAGATGACATAGTTATCCTGATATACCCACGTATCATATTGCCATAAGTAAGGACCTCAGCCAAGTCATATACTTGACAAATTAGTGGTTATTATTTGAAAAGTTATACATTAGTTCTAAAACGATTAAATATTTCTTTCTCAGTACTCCAGATACGTAACATACCATCCTGTGTTAAAGCACGTTTAAAGTTGCAACATATGTAAATGCATAGAAAAGTCACCTATTAAGATCCTTCTCCTTTGGGAATCTAATACTATGCAAACACACAGTGTTAGGAATATACTACATCCACATGTAGAAGATCCTCTTCTGCTGAAACACAGTTTCAGAATGAAGTTAACCTGCAGGTATTACAAAATAAAAGGCTTAATTGTATTGTCCTTCATGATTTGAGAAAGAGCTGACTTAAGTGGTGAAAATGAGAGTGACACCACTAATCAAAGCAAGACTCCTCACCTCCAGGTACTGTAAAGAAACATTATCTCCTTGGAGAAAGCAAGCTGAACTGAGTTCATCTCCAAGATAAAAATAAATAAATCAATCAACCAACCAATCACTACAAAGTGACTTTACCAGAGAGTAAATTGCAGTAGCTCAATGTTAGAAGGATTTTTTTTTAACAAATGCACTTTTCAGAATGAATTAAAAATGTTAACCACTTTTTCTTAAGCAGGTATTTCATCCATTACAAACAAAATTAGATACAATTATTTTGCTTTAGATGAAGTTTTGAATCCCAGCAGTCATTCTGAATGCTCCATTTGTTTACTGAGCAAGCAAACTCATCCTTTCAGATTAACAGGTCAGTGTGTGGCTCTGTCAGAGGCAGAGCCCATCAGTTACAAATTAATACCACAAAGAAACTTAATATTACACAAGCAAGCATGTAATCAAATAAAACAAAAAAAAAAAAACTGGGAGATATATATATATATATATATATATATATATATATATATATATGTATATATATATATATATATATATATATATATACATGTTAGAATTCTTATCCAAAAACTTGTATTTTTTACTTATGTTCTATGGAGATTTATAAACTGCTGCCCATTTATATAAATTCACAAGAAAGTTAAGTTTATTACCTCCTTTATAATATTACCCTGAACCTATTACAAGTATATTTAGACAGATCTTTGTTTTATGTTTGTATATGAGTTTGCCATTTGCATTTTCAGAAATCTGTTAAAAGGTGAGTTATATTTATGAATATGAGCTTTATTAATAGTGGTAATTTAAAATGTAAACTGAAGAGAATTACTGGAGACATTTATAAATAAGAGATTTATTTTATAGGTATAATTTAAATGCTAAACAGGGGGTATTATGATAGAAATATAATTCTTAGGACACTTATGAAGGAGAGTATAGTTGTTTTAGAGAAGCAGCGATATTCAGATATTATGTTAAAAAAAGGATCATAGGTTCAGAGGTAGGTACTAGGATGGCTGCCCTTGTGGGCTGCTTTAAGCCTGACCAATTTTTCTTTTTGTGAATTGTAATTGTCAAATTAACCTACACCATTTGACTGGACACTGGCCTTAGCCATCCTATGATTGCTAATTAATTATATATTAGCCCTAATGAGAATAACTGGGATCATACTGTAGATAATTTGAGGCAAACCATGCATGAGATAAAGCATTTAGGAGATGCCTGTCTCCATTAGTAGTGTAGGGGCAGTCCTGCAGTAAATTTTCTGTTTCCCATCCATAGATCCATCTGTGCATGAATATGGACAAGGATGACCCTTGTTTTATGAGAGGGGGAGTCTGTTCTAGAGCACTGGTATCTTGTGTGAGATATATCCATCCATGCAAACAAGTCTGTTGATGTTGCAGAAGAGGTTTAGTTCCCTAGAACCTCCCTAGACAGAGTATTTCTGATACCATTTGACTTGCTGATGTGCAGTACATCCAACAATATTGAATCGGGGGACACCTTGTATGCCAGACACAGGTCACCTCTTAGCAGGCTGTAGGATGCAGTGCATTAGCAGAATACAAAGATAAATAAGTGCTAGAGTTTAATTTTCTACAACACTGAAAGAAACGGTGAAAGTTATGTATGCTGAAAATGAGACTGATTATCTAATAAACTTTTTCACTTAATTTAGTATAAGTACATTATATGCATATATACCTTGTGTACATTTGTAGTGTCTAAGCTGAAGCCTACAGCAGGAGCAGTGAAGTTATATCCTGTATGAAAATATGTTGAAGACAGGTTATATGATGTCTGACTATGAACGATGTACCAAGACAGCAGGGGCTAAAAGTTAAGGAATTTATTCAAATAATTGTAAGAGATTTCTTCTTCTAAATAAAAGATTTCATTAGAACACCAACAAAAACTCAATGCATTCCTGTTATACTATCAGTCCAAAAACCCGCATGGTACAGTCATCCCATCACAATGTAAAATAGATTTACAAATCTTCCTAACTGAATTAAACTCATAAAGGCATATACTTTGACAAAATATATGACAAATGAAATTCTTCTATTAAATTTCTCAAATAAATAATTGATGTCCATTACTGTGCCAAAATTATATGCAGTGATATCTCCCATTTTGAATCCATAGTTATTGCTAATATCTTTACAAACAATTTCAATATTTATTTCATGCTCCTAGCCTGGGTAGTTGTTTCCCACACTACCAGCTATCCCATTCCTCCCAAAATAACTTAACCATGGAGTGGATTATATTCAAATTATCCAAACCAAAAAGAATACTAGTTGCATGGCACCCGATAATATCCCTGGGTGTTTTGCCAGAACTGTCAAGCACCAGACTGGAAAAACAACAGTATTTTACTAGCTGAGGAGGATTTGGATCCGACCGTTGTCCTTGATTTTTTTCTCGCTCTTTGCTCGGGCCCAGACAGTGTGTGTGAGGATTTAAGACTGTAATGCCACTGCCAGAATTTGTAGCAACCAAAGGAGTTTGTTCACAAGTTCAACATAAGAAAAAAACGCGCGTGTGTGTTAGTGTATATATATATATATATATATATATATATATATATATATATATATATATATATACACTAACACACACACGTGTTTTTTTCTTATGTTGAACTTGTGAACATAATATATATACAAGTGTGCCACCACGCCACTTTTCCGTTTTGACGCCAAGTGTTCAGTCAGTCTCGTCACCTAACCTTCAAAAGTATAAAAAAACAGTCAACCTACCTTCTCTCTTCTTCTAATAATACACCAACACCATACGCACCACTCACCACACGAAACACGATGGTTTTGGTTTGAAATTGCTCCGTCCTGAGCATGAAATCATCAAATTTTGACTTTTCCGATGTCCACCACAGTCTTCTTCTTCCCTCAAGTTACAACGAACTACGTGAACGCAAATCACGCGATTACTTGGGAGTTTGAGGCTTGTACAGTTAACTTGTCAATCATGATATCAGACTCGCGTCAGTCATGTGACTGCCTGCCACGCCATCTCCAGTAACAGTTCTCTACTTCTGAAAAACTGAAAAATAACAATGCAGGCTACGGGGAAAATGGGGGGGGGGGGAAAGTAAGTGTAAAAAAAAAAAAAGTGTGTAGCGTATATAGCGCTAAGAAAATCCAGGGGGGTGCAAGTGCACCCCCTTGCACCTGCCTGCGGGCGCCCTTGTCTGTATGTGTATATATATATATATATATATATATATATATATATATATATCTATATACATATATATATATATATATATATATATATATGTATACACACACACACACACACACACACATATATGTGTGTAGTTGAAATCGAATATAGTTGACACCACCAGTCTTTTTATAGTGCAGTTTATTATACACAATTGCAAATAGGACAGGTGATTCTAAGCAAAACAAAGTATTGCTGTTTAATTAAATGCACAGTAAATACCTTTGGCTCAGTCTTATACTGCTGGGAACCAATCCCTGTAGGTATCTTTCTCTGCATTCCTCTGGTAGGAATGATTTCAAACTTCTTCTCCAAGGCCTTTCTTCACCGTAGTTGATTTCTCACACAGAGCTGCTGCTCTGGTCTCCTAGTACCATTACACAAAGAGCATTTAATCTCTGAATGGACTTTTCTCAACTCTCTTTTTGTATTATATCAAACAATTCATAAAAAAAAACTGTTCTTACTGATACAGTCTGGTATCTATCCGGTCTTAAAGAACAGGCACATTTAGAAAAAAATACTACATAAAGAAGTGTCTCTCTGTTTACAGTTGATTTTTTATATTACTCTCAGGGCTGGCCTTTGATGAACTGGCACCCTGGGCAAAGGGCTCCATAACATACTTAATGTCAAAACTCCCCCCACATGCACACATATCACCCAGTGCTCCATGTTCCCTACTATTGCCATCAAGATTACTTTTTTCTTCCCTTTCTGACAGTTTTTCTTACTCTTCATTTTTTCATACATTTATTCAGCGCACATCCTAAATATACAAGACTGCATTCTGATAAGTGTAGGGGCTGCTAGGATCCTAGAAGCAATATGAGCTCTCGATGCTCTGATGTGCAGTTTAGAATTTTTTTCAAACAACCTTTACCTCCAAAGACTGCCTGAACAAAAAAGATGATTAAGAAAGAAATTCAGTCTTAGTCTTCAACTTTGCTTTTTCCTACATCCTTTCAACACACTCTAGCAACCAAAAATGACACTGTAATAACTGTGAAGGAAATAACTGCATAAGTTGGGGTCTGGGAGCTGCTAGACCTTCAAAAGCCATGGGGATTCTAGATGGTCTGAAATGCATTTTAGAGCTTTTTTCCAACCTTTTAATCCATTGATTGCCTAAACAAAAAATCATGACTAGAGAAAGAAAGCAATTCGGTGATACTTTTTCATTTCAAGAAAGAAATAAGTTGTATCCAAGGTTTAATGCTCTAAGCTGACAAAATAGCAGTTCACAATAAACTAAGAAGACATATGCTTACAAAAATACATAAATCATATCTGGATATTAAACCTGCTTTCCTAGCCCCCTCAAAAAGAGAGTCACCTTCTGTGTATCATCCTTTGGTGTTATATTTGAATGAAAATTAAGTCAGATATGGCCACAGTCATATATTTCAGGTTGCTCCAGTCATACCTTTATACAGCATGCCTCCTCATCCTTACCCCCCAAAAGACTGCCACTTGCTGTATACCCCTCTGACATCAGATTGGAACAAAACTGAAAAAAAAAATAGAACATAGCACATATCAACCTGTTGCCATTGGACATATATAAATCTTTTGCTTCCTTAACTTCCCCCAAAACGTAACCACCTGTATGTTCATCTGATGTTTGATTATGAGGAAATTAAATAATGATCACAGTAATATTTCCAGCTTTGAACTCCTAGACAGTACACTTTACCTATGCAATAGTGACTCTCTGAGCACACAATTGACATATGTGAGGAAGTTAAAGAAATAATGAATACACTGTACCCAGCACAAAGGAAAATAGTCTAGACTTATGCACACCAAACCTGTGTGCACATCACTGAGCAGGGTTGGTTTTAGACTAGGTGGAGGTCATGGTGACATCCACTACTAAGCCTCTGTCAAAATCCACTTACACCTTCATTTACTTAGTGTGTGACAATCGAGCAAGTCACTTAACCAGACAGTGCTTTGGAAAATTGGGAATATGGGATAGGCTCCTTAGTGGTCTCCAGGACTGGATGCTTAGTAACTATGAACCTGTTGTTGTTTGTCAACCATTCTGTTTTACATAGCTGATCTAGCTGGGGAAATGTTATAGCAATATCATCAGCATACAATTTCTTTAATGCAACATAGGTAATTATTGTTCAAGGGTAGCAGGCACTGTGTTGGTAGATGAAGCACTGAAATGCAAAGTTGCTGACCAGCAGCAACCTCTACATTAGAATTAGCTCTCTTTGATGTGAAGTTATTCATATGCATTTTGCTTCTGCAAAGATTGTGTATTTTGACTTAGTATATGTTATCAGGTGATTAATATTTCTTATGCTCTCTTATGGTATGATGCTAGTGTTCTTTATACTATTTAATGTAGTTCATCCATAGCTACCAATAAAAAGTAGAGGTAATTTATTTATTCATAACAATAAGGGGTGTACATGATCAATAAAGTGGCTCTAAATGCTCTTGAGGGTGAGGGGCTTTGTTTGAATGAACATATTTTATGAACTTATCTGATCATTTTTAAACAGTCTTTGCAGGACTAATGTGTATGCGTGTGTATGTATGTATGTGCATATATGTATAGGTATATTATATATTTATCTCTTTCTCTCTCTCTCTATATATATATATATATATAAATATAGTTATATATCTCGCTCTCTATATATATGTATATATATATATATATATATATATATATATATATATATATATATATGTAAATATGGATCTATGTCAGATGATCGAGTTTCCATAAACTCGAAATTCATATGGACAAGACCATATGTTCGAATTTTGAAAACTCGAACATCAACAAAATACCCCATACAAATCTACTTTTTTTTTTTACATTTATGCAGGGTCAATCCCCCCCCCTGCTCTCCCCACACCTCCTGCAAATTATATATACCAATTCCGAGATCACACTACAGTGAAGAAAAGGGTACATTTCCCAATCTTCACTGTACCGCAATCTCCATTCAAAAGCTTTGAGTTTTCAAAAACTCAATGGTATGATCTCAACCATATGAATTTCGAGTTTCTGAAAACTCGATCAGCTGATAGAAATCTGTATATATATATATATATATATATATATATATATATATATATGTGTGTGTGTGTGTGTGTGTGTGTGTGTGTGTGTGTGTGTGTGTGTGTATACTATGAATAAATGTAAGCATATGCACACACATATTTATATATGTAGTTGGGCATAGTGATGCCTGTTGAGCAAGGAAAACATATTGCTGATGGGTCATTTAGCCTACCTACAATCTGTGGAGGAAGTGTCCAGCAGGAGGAAAGAGGCAGAAGCAGTTGTAAATGGGGAGTTTTAAGGGATGATAGTTTCACATAATGGCAGGTTCCTATCTCTTAAATGTAAAAAAGGTATGTTGGGAGTCTGTAGAGAAGCTGTGTTGGAAGGAAGGAACCAGTCTGAACCCATCCCTGTACTGGAAAGTCTGAAGCTGAAGGACATCCTGCTTGAACATAAGAATTACTGTGTTTTTTGGAACCAAGAGAAATTAGCTGCATTTGTAACTACTGCTGGAGTATACCCAAAGATTTTAACACTGTGTGCAAAGTAATGAGAGCACTTGATGAGCAGAGTAATATGGCTGTTTTCCCCAGTTTCCAGTATGCACAATTTCCATTGTCTCTTGTAAATAAAATCCCATGTTTAACTGCAAATTTGTATATGGAGACTATTTTCTGTGGTTGGACTTACAAGAGATATATATACATGGATCTACTTCTACTTACTGAAAACCCACTTTGTCGAAGTTCATAACAATGAGAAGAAGTTGCAGAAGATGTAGTTTCACGAACACCCAGATCATCGTAAAATAACTCCCGGAAATGAACTACTTGCATATCAACACTTCAACAATAAACCGAAGCAAATCAAACCTACCCAAGTGGTGGGCTTTGCCCCCCCAAAATAAATATACCAACTCCAAGATCGCACTATAGTGAAGAAAAGGGCAAAGTTCACCTTGGTGGCCGAGTGGTTCATTTCTCGGAGTTATTTTATGGTGATCCAGGTATTCGTCAAACTACAACTTCATCAGTTTCATCTCGTCATTATGAAGTTTGACAAAGTGGAATCTCATTGAGGGGAAGTAGATACACATACACACACACACACACACACATATATATATATATATATATATATATATATATATATATATATATATATATACAGACGACGCAGTAGTGCAGCAATTAGTGTTCTCACCTCACAGCAAGAGGTTCGCCGGTTTGATTCTCTGCTGGGGTGCCTTCTGTGTGGAGTCTGCATGTCCTCCCTTCATTCGTGTGGGTTTCCTCTGGGTGATCCGGTTTCCTCCCACATCACAAAGACATGTGTCTGGAGCATTTCTACCCAGGCCTCCGCTGAAAATTGGCACACGTGAAATAACAATAAAATTATATATATGTATATATATATATATATATATATATATATATATATATATATATATATATATATATGATTTACCTTCAGTTGGTTGGCTAATGCAAATTTTGACATCTTGAGGGTAAGTCATGCTACATCAAAAATGGAAACCTCGACTTCCTAGTACGCATTGCCAAGGTTGCTTCTCAGTGCATACAAATATTACTTAAAAATATATATAAATGCAACATCCCTCCATGTGGGGGGTTGCTAATAAATATAGTAACCCCAGAAATTGTTCTCAATACTGTTGACTATCTGTACTATCAGTGGTCACTAGGTGCAAGGGCAAGAAGCACAATGAAAAAAGAGTGAGTACGTATCTTCTGTTATTCTAAATTTTCCACGGCATAATGACAACAATATTCTCAGCATCACATTAGGATGTGCTGCTACAAGCTACATCTGGACAAAACGTCCACAGTGTCTAAAAGCTAGGTCAAAACAGCCCCCCTTTTCCTTGTCATAGGATACACTGGTTCCAAATAATATAGTCCGTATGTTATTCTAACTTTTCCATGGCACAATGACAGGAATATTTTCACCATCACTGCGTGGTGTGCTGCTACAAACTACATCAGAAGAAAATGTCACTAGTATCTAAAAGGTGGGTGAAAACAGCCCCCATTTTTCTTGGCATCGGAAAAACTGGCTCCAAATAATCTAATCTGGGCAGTTTTGCTACAGTAAGGATTATAAAAAGCCTTAAATATGAAGAATCCAGTTTTACATTCACTATGTACTGAGCTACTAAATAAAAACTTGAGGTCATTTTGCTCTAGACCCTCCTATAAAGGCAGTTACATGGTAAACATCTATGTTATGAAGGGATGGTAATTGAAAGACTATGTAGAATAATTAATGAATTATCTACAATATTCTGTAGATCTAGACCAAAAAAGAAACTATAGCAGTAACTGACAAATAAATTTGCTTGAACAGTATTTTAATTGTGCTCATGTCTAGGGATACTGCTGTAAAAGAATATGTAGAACTGGACTAGTTTAACATACCTCTTTCATCTGCAAAGTAATTATGGTTTATCTGTGATTCCTAACATCAGCATTTTAAAATTTAGTAAACATTTAATATAATGTAATTTAATCAGAGCATAAAGTGACACACTCCCCCTTATAAAAGTATAACATAACGGACTAGATCTTTTTGTGCCTGAATTATTTTCTGTCTTCTGCGACTTATAAATTTTGTACAACTGATTGCCATCTTTTTTGTTTACTTATTTATTTGTGGATTGGGTTTTCTGGGAGGGGGAGCCTTAGGATTTTTTTCTTCATTGATACCAATATCCTTACTGCCACTTTATTTCACATGGCTTTTGCTCCACTGTTTGGTGTCAGTAGTAACAGCTACAGCCATCCTTGGATAGTGAAGGAGTCGACCAGGTGGCACCAGAGAATAATTTGTAATTCATGCAACTGCAGAATCTGAGGTTATTAAGGAACCCAGTCATCCCCCAAAATACAGTGGAATCTGGGAAGTCAGGCAATGTCAAAAACAATATAAATACAAGAAACCAGGAAGTGCTGTAAGGACTCAGGAGAAATAACAGACCCATAGGAGTCCAAGTACATGATTAAAGTAGATATAGGTTTTTAGAGAAGGCTGTACATTTTAGAATTGTGGGGTACAATAATTTTAAACAGAAGAGAAAAATCTTAAGATAATAAGCAAGCAATAATTAACACCCACCCAAGGGTGTAGTGAGACCTGACGCTGCAGGCAATGGACCTTACCACCCCAGAAGGACATTATTTCCCTAATAACACATACACCCTGGAGGGCAGAATTTTGTATTTGTTTTATTTTCTTTATTTTAATATTACCTTTTACTTTTATATGTATTTTTGATGTAAAATAGCTTCTCTACCTGATGTTTTATATTTGCTGTAGCATATGTAATTGCTGTTGGAGGAAGTATTTCACATCCAAAATGTGTTTAATGTTTGCACACATGTATGCACACACACACGCATGCGCACACATGCTCGCACATGCACACGCACACACACACACGTTCAGAAGCACAGACAGACTCAAACAAATATACATAGAAATACACACACACACACACACACACACACACACACACACACACACACACACACACACACACACACAGTAGTTGCAGATACTTTGTTGCCTGAATATATGGCAGATGTCTCATTATAATCAAATAAATGAAAATTAACAGTTATAGCAGTGTAGTGGCACAAGAAGTAGCACACTTGTTTTTGACCCTAGAAGACCAGAAAGATGTAAGTTCTAGTCCCTTTCCAGGTGATTGGCCTACCAGCAATGCAGTGCAGTATTAGAGGAGCACTGCAGTCCTGACCATGTCATCCTTCAGATGAGACATTAAACTACTGTCCCATCTGCTTGAGTTGATGGTAGCTCAGGTGGGTGTAAAAGATCCCAGTGTACCTATGGAGAGGAGTTGTGGAAGTTGCCTGTTTTCCTGACCAAATGTCTCCTAGTAGTAGAAATACTACCTTGGGTCTCCCTTGTAAAGAGACACTAGCCCAGTGAGGCTAAGCCAGTCAACAAAGGATAGATAAATAAATCAATCAATCAAAATAATATAATGCAATCCCCCTCATACCTCTTAATTGCCATGATTTTGCAGACTTTCTCTGATTTTGCTGCATACTTTTGCTTTGTCCCAGGTAGAACATTTGATTTGCTGTTAATCACTGAAGGTTACAGTCAGTCAGTAATACAAGATATTAGAGTTTCATACCTCTTATTGTTTAGACAATAGATGCTGATAAACTGCCTGCTTCACTTGAAAGAAAAGGTATGTGCTGCCTCTCTCATTCATTCTCTCTGTCTTTCTATCACTCACTCACCCACGCAGACACACACACACACACACACACACTCATGCACAGGCTCACTTCTTTTCTTTTTTTTCCATAATTATTTTATTATTTTACTCTCACTAAACAACAAAGCTGAGTTTAATGAGTGTAAAAATTTGGTGGTTGTTTTCTTTTTCCCAGACCAAGCTTCACAGCACATTAATATGCTGCTATGAAGAGTCAGACTTGTTTTTTACTGGGCTTTATCTCTATATTAATACCCTGTTGGAGAATGTTTGTTCTGTAATCGGGTAATTATCTGTTTTATCCTTTCTGTAAGAGAGTTTGGGAACCCAGTGAAGTGCAGAAAATCAGATGAGTGTGTACTGAACCCTAGAAATTGAGGTACACAAAAAAGTACAAGGAGCTCAGAAAAACTGCCATAATGCATGAATCTTTGGGGCTGTGGGGACTTAGCAAGTGAAGAAAACCATGACTGATCAGGATGTCAGAACTGTTTGTGGAAAGGATACATTATAGGAGACCAAAGTAGTGAGAATTCAAGCAGAACAGAAATACATGTACAATGCAGGAAGAGAAGTAAAGAGTCTGGGATTCCATGCAGTTGCATAATTGATGAAACATCTGGAGTCTATGAAAACTCAAGAAAACAAGGGGTTCTAAAAATACCGGGGAAAAAGCTGGTTAGACTCCTAGAGGTAAAAAGGTAAAACAAATGACCAGAAATTTAGAAAGAAAAGGAGCACCACAAGTCCAAGGCAGAGAAATTCAGAAAGTATAAACCTCTAGGATCTCAGAGTAGTCCCTCCTTTTACCTCCCCTTCCTCTCCCCTCCCCTAGCCACCATGCCTCACACCGTCTGCTCATTGCATTCCT
Source organism: Protopterus annectens (assembly GCF_019279795.1). Classification (NCBI taxonomy): domain Eukaryota; kingdom Metazoa; phylum Chordata; order Ceratodontiformes; family Protopteridae; genus Protopterus; species Protopterus annectens. The sequence goes on along the minus strand of NC_056743.1, from coordinate 909,275,864 downwards.
TCCTCTGCAGGCTGTGGCTCACCCTTTATCCCCTTCCCACCTCACTCAATCTCTCAAACCTGTTATAACATACTTAACTACCTCACTTCATCTCAACTCCAAATACATATCCAACTGACTTACACCTAGCTTCCTCTCACTACCACGTATACTACTCACTCAGTCTCCTCTCTTACGCCGCTGTCTTCCCCTTCCATCCCATTAGCCCTTCTAACTTGTTCCACCTTCATGTGAAGCTTCTGCTTTATATCTTCTTGAGTTTAGTACAATATTTGTATACAAGATTTAGGTATATGAGTCTAAAACAGTATCTGTTTGTGCTTAGTACTATCTGTATGTACATCCTACCTTTATTCCTAGGCTTTAGCTAGATATTGGTATATCTGTTCATCACTATGTTTCATATTGTATGTATAGCTAATGTTTGGTGCAGTATGTATTATTTGCTATTGTATATATATTCAGTTGTTCTTCAGGTACTCTTGCTGCTCATTTATTGTTTTGTGGAGCTTTTCTCCCCGGGCCTCCACTGAAAAAGGACCTGTGTCCAGTTGGAATTTCCTGGTAAAATTCCTGGTAAATAAATAAATAAGTAATAGCACTGTGGGAGAGAGCAGAAACTGACAAATTTCCTTGAATCCAAGACAGCATACTGGAATGCAAGGAGTCTTATAGTCTGTGGAATTTTCGTAAGTTTTTCCACGAGTCACAACTGCTTACACATGGCTTAAACCATTCTGGTGGACGAAAATTTAGTAATCTGTGAAGGAAAAAGGCATTTTTGCATGTTTCCAAGGTGCCATGCAGTACATCCTTCAAGATTTAGGAAGTGGGTGGCTTATATCATGCTATCTGCAGTCCATGAGGGCACCTTGGAAGTTTAATGCACAGGATTAAGGCTAGGAGCTGATAACAGGCTTCATCCTTTAGTCCTGTATTTGATTCCTTTATTCCCCATTGGTCTACTGTGCGAGTCTAAGCAAATTACTTAAGCAGACAGTACACCTGGCTTGTCTTTGAAAAGAGACACTTGTGACTAGTGGACTAACCCAGTTAACAAAAGTTAAAAAAAGTCCACCAGAAAATAAATGCGGAAACAGCGATCCATTTAAAACCAAATACACCAAAACGAACAGTGTAGTCTGTAGGATGAAGGATCAAAAGAAGCTGTCTTAAAAACAATTTATTGTTCACACGTAAAATCACCAAAAAACACATTTTTTTTGCTCTGTTTTTATACAGGTTATGCTCAAATTTATCCAGCTGTTTTTTTTTTTTTTTATGCAGCATATTTACTGAGATTTACTCAGTTGGGAATTAATGTCATAAGTAACTTCCATCAGACTCCTTTTTTCCTGACAGTTTCTACACTAGATAGATATGAGCAATGAAAGACTAAAATAACTTTTTATTTTTTTTGGCTCTGTTTTTATAAAGGTTATTTGCTGAAATTTATCCAGCTGTTTCTGTTTTTTTTTTTAATCATAGGTTCATAGGTTCATACTAGGCTATCTGCCCGAGGGCATTTACAAGCCTAGCCCATAGTTTTGTGGCTTACGCCACCCCTTTAGTATACCCTTTATTTTGCTGTGCCTCTGTCGAGCAGTGACACTGAGGTAATCCCTGGGGTATATCTGCTATCTCCCATCCATTGGTCAAGATTTCTCTTGAACAAGGCCAGCGAGGTGCTCTGCCTCACATATACCAGGATTTTGTTCCACAGCATAGGGAGTCTTTGGGTGATGAATCTATCCCTCCAGCATGTCCTATTAATAGCCGTGTCGAGGTTTAAGTCTCCTGCCCTTGTGGCTCTGACGGATCTAGATTTTTTGAGGTGAAGCATATTCATCAAATCTGGGTTTGACATGGCCTTGTATGTCAGGCAAAGGTCACCTCTGAGCAAGCGGTAAGCAACTGAATAGAGCTGGAGTTCTTTCAGTCTGGCAGCATAGGACAGATTTTTGAGACCCTTTATCCTTTTGGTGAGGAACTTTTGTGGCCTCTCCAGCTGCTGCAAGTGTCGGGTCAGATACATTCTCAATGGGGCATTGTACTCAATCATTGGTCTGATGAGTGATGAGTATAGGGAGACTATGACCTCCCTTGATCTAGATGTGAATCCCTTCATGATAAGGTGGGCGATGTAGAAGGTCTTCCTAACTACTTTAGCTACATGGGTGTCGAATGACAGGCTACTGTCAACCTGGGTCCCCAGGTCCCTGATAACTTCTTCTGTGCTCAGAGGATTACCACCTATATGGTAGCTAGGGGTAACCTTGTTTTTCCCGAAGGGTATGACTATGCATTTTTTGGCATTTAACTTTAGGCCATGGCTCTGGCACCAGTTATCCGTTTCTGTGAGACCCTTCTGAAGGATATCTGTGTCAGATGTGTTTTCGACTACGGCCCAGTTTGCAGTCATCTGCAAACTTTGTCAGCCATAACCCTCCTGTGTTTGCTTGTACTTCAGAAAAGTAGATGCCAAACAAGAGTGGGCCCAGGACTGAGCCCTGTGGGACCCCACTTGTGACAGGCTTTGAGTCTGACATGGCGCCAGCAACTCTGACCCTGTGGGTTCTGTCACTCAGCCAGTTTGCAACCCATCTTGTGATGTATGGGTTAACATTTAAGCTGATGAGTTTTTCAATGATACCCGAGTGGGGTATTGTATCAAAGGCCTTCGCCAGCTCGAGGTAGGCTGTATGGACTGCCTTTCCCTCATCAAAGGCTTTGCTGACTGTTTCAAAAAGTCAACCAAGTTTAAAAGGCATGATCTGCCTTTGACAAAGCCAAACTGGGTTGGATCCAAAGTCTGCAAATTCCCTATGTCTTTATTTATGAGGTCCATTATGATCCTCTCCATGGCTTTGCAGATAAGGCTTGTCAAGCTAATGGGCCGGTAATTTCCAGGGTCGGTGGAGGCACCGCGTTTGTGAAGTGGGACCACAGTCGCAGTGCGCCACTCCCTGGGTACGTATCCAGAGGTGAGACTATGATTAAACAGCTGTCCTAGCTGTGGGTTTAATTCCTCATTGAGTTCGTGGAGCACACAGCCTGGGACACCATCAGGTCCCATGGATGCTGTGTTTTTTGCTTTGGAGAGAGCAGTTCTCACTTGGGCGTTAGAGATGTTTGGGGGGCTGCAACCATTTGGTATAGATATCTCTCCTTTTGGGGGAGGGGAGAAGTTTGCACTGAACCTGTCAGCCAGTATGTTGGCAATGTCTGTAGGATCAGTAATCTTTACATCATTTTGAACTAGTTCTGAGCATATCTGGGAGTTTCCTCCCAGGTTTCTAACATAGCTAAAGAAGGCCTTATGATTGTCTTTTGAGTCTTTAGCTATTTTTCTCTCAAAATTTGCTTTGGATGATTTTATGAGAGCTCTTAGTTTTTTACTTATGGTGATCAAAGGTGTCTTACCTTTTAAGGATTTTGCTCTATCTTGTAGTAGCTTCCTCCTTTTGTTGTAGAGTTTGTTTATGGCTGGGGTCCACCAGACTGGACGCTTGCCCTTGGTACAAAGAGTCTTTGTTTTGCTTGGGATTGCCTTATCCATGCAGTCCTGCAGGTGCTGGTAGAAGGCATTTGTAAGTGATTCAGCGGCTTAAGTACTGTTTTCCATGCTCGGGGCCTTAAAGGAGACCACACTAGTCTTTAGAAGTGTGAAGTCGGCTTCGAGAAGTTTTTACTGTGGTCTTTTATTTCAGGTGGGGTGGGATGAGGACCTCCAGCAAGATCTGTTTGTGATCTGATCTCACCAGTGAGGGGTATACCTCCGGTGTTGAACATTGTGCTCCCATGTTCGTGATGATGAGATCAAGTATGTTTTCTCCTCTTGTGGGGATGGTGACTAGTTGTTCCATGGCATTTGAGTTTATGAATTCCAGGAACTTTTGGGTTAGGGTGTTTGGGCTTGAGTAGTGTTCCCAGTCTATATTAGGGTAATTGAAGTCACCTAGTATGATGGTGTTTGGAGATACATTTATCCCCTCCAGTGTTTTCAGGAAAGCCATGTGAGGTTCCTGAGTTTGTGAGGGTGGCCTGTAACATGCTACAATTTGCAGAGCAGTCTTGCCTATGGTTAATTGCACCTGGATGGTCTCCGATGCATCGTGCGTTGCCACCAGTCTTGAGGTGTGGGTGTCCTTGATAAATATGGATACCCCCCCTCCTTTCTTGGTATTGTCCGGATTTTGGGGCCGGAACACATGATATGAGGTAAAACCTGTTAGTGCTGGGGTGCTCTCAGGAGCCTTGAACCAGGTTTCTGTCACAGCACAGACATCGATGTTCTCCATACTGAGAAGGGCCTCCAGCATATTTACTCAGATTTATTCAGTTGGGAGTTAATGTCATGTATAACTTCCATCAGACTCCTTTTTTCCTGACAGTTTCTACACTGGATAGATATGAGCAATGTTCTTCTTTCGGCTTTTCCCAGTTAGGGGTCGCCACAGCAGAACTCCGGTCTGCTAATGATTGGCAGTAGATTTTTACAGTGCCAAGGTGCCAGCCCAATTCCCAACCTTCAACGAAGGCACGCCCATTCACGCATGTCTTTGAAATGCCACTCGACCACAAGGAGGACATGCAGACTCCACACAGAAGGTGCCCCAGCCAAGAATCGAATGGTAAAACCTCTTGCTGTGAGGCGACAACGCTACCACTGCATCACCATGTCAGTCCAACCTTCAATGAAGGCATGCCCATCCACGCATTTCTTTTGAACGCCACTCGACCATGGGGAGAACATGCAGACTCCACACAGAAGGCGCTCCAGTCGAGAATCGAACAGGAGAACCTCTTGCTGTGAGGTGACAACGCTACCGCTGCATGATATGAGCAATGAAAGATTAAAATAACTTGTTAAAAGTCATGTCCTTGTCTCAAAATAAATCTGTGTCCTTCTGCCTTCCAAAACTAGTGTATTATATCTTTGTCCCATAATACATCTCAGAGAAGAAGACAATCTCACCTAGGACTTGTGGCTAAGTCAGAGAAGATGTGTTCTTTAAACCTGTGTCTAGCTCCCACATCATATTGTTATCAGCTGAGATGTAGTCAGGAAACTGGGAGGGAATATCCTAGGATATCTATTCTTATGTTACACTTGTTAACTAAATGCTTGGACTGCTCCAAGGACAATTTTAGCCACGCCCCAGGCCACCTGACAAAGACATAATACACAACAAACTTGTAAATGTTTGAAACAGTTAAAAAAATATATATATCACATCCCAGATTTCATAGAGAATAACTTGACAAATATGTAGTGGAAGTCAGTAGCACAGGTAAAAAAATGTAGTTAAGACATTCATACTAGTAGTATATCAGTTGCTGTGTAACTAAATGCCCTTACCAAATCAAAAAATGTTATAACAATATTTAAAACAAACAATCTCCATGGTGTCCCTCGAAGTCTCACAAACCCAGTATGTCAATATACAGGGTCCAACACCAAATAATGAGGAAACTTCTCTGTGTAGAAGATCTAAGATTCCCTAGAGTTCCTTAGAGTGCAGGCACCTAATAAAAAACATACCGTGAATATCCCACCTAATAACAGGTAGTAGAAATACTTTAAAAACGTTCCAAAGTATAACTTCACTAATGAAAGTAAGGAAGCACAAGCTAGTTCAAGTAGAATCTTCATTATTAGAAACACATAAACAAGCGATCCAAATAGTAGTTGAAAAAACAGAATAAAGTGTAGAAATTCACCATTCCATTTATATACCTGTTTAAATGCATGTTTAAAAGCATTGGAGTGGTTTACTAGGGTAGTTTTGTTGTAAAAGACAATTAGCATGTTTACTAGGTAAATACCATACACCAGTGTGATATTCAACACAGTGCTGCCCTACCACAAGCTATGTGATTCCAGGATATGTTAAACTAAACTAAAAATTATACATTAATAATTGCTAAAACTTCCTGAAAGCATTTCATTGTAGTATCAAAAAAGAAAAACTTCACTCTCCAAAATTCATTAGAAATCTTTTCTAACAACAATTAGAAACATTTTTAACATAAATCACTTTTGTCTGTTGAAACTTCTTCAGGTCGGTGTGTCCAATGGGAAAAGCAACTAAAAATTAAAAGTTAAATAATATATAACACTAAATTTTGTATCATCAATCTGTCTACATACTGTGGGAGTAGAACCCACAGCCTTCTACACCTGCCTTTTGTACTGTTAACAATACTTTAGCACAATAGTGATATCATTTGCTAAACAGCAGTTGCACATTGTAAACAGACTTGGCATAAGCAGCATTAAACTTCTCTTCTCCTGTAGCTCTCAGCTCCTTGTAAAATGAACTTGACACTCACTTTCTTGTAAAGTGCACTTGACACACAACCATATCTCTCAACTTTGTAGCCCAAAAAATCTGGAAAAATCCCAAATTTTTGGTGGGTGGGGAAGACAAAAGCCCAAAACCAGGGACACATTTTAAATAGTGCTTGTGTAATCTTAGAAAGTTGCTAGAATAAAAGGCTTTGTGTTACCATGCCTTTCCTGAAGGATAGGAAAACTGAAACTTAAATGGCTGTCATTACTATCTTTAGTGAATTCAGTTCTCACTGATTTGCCATAAAATCACAATTTTTTTAAGAAGAACAGATTAAAAGTATGAGCCAAAAATTCCAGACATTCTCTGAAAATCTGGACAGTTGAGACCTATGCACTCAACTCCTTGAAACACAAGTGGTGGTAGGGGTAGAGAATTCAAGTTCTTATACCTAAGGTACAGGGTTTGAGACTGAGCAAAGTAACACTAACTACCAGATGTCCTTCAAGGATGCATCTGCAGTCATCACATATGGGTTGTCCTGCCTCAGGCAGCCCTTCGGTCGGCCGGATTCCAAAGTCTGGGTCTGGCCTCGGCTGATGTCGCACTTTCCCCGACGTCAGAGCACCTGGGGTATAAAAGCATCAGCCGACGCCATTTTCCTCAGTCTTTCTTGCCGCGTGGTGCCCAAAGCAGAAGCAGTTCGCAAGTGCCGGTCGGCCAGCTCCTGTGATTCAGCTACCGAAGACTTTGAAAAAGCTAAGTACCCCATTGGGGACTCTTTCTTGCCTCAGCCGATTTCAGATAAAGTTAATAATTGTTTAACTTGTGGGAAACAAATACCTCATAAGGATTTCCACTCTTACTGTCTCCCCTGCCTAGGCCCAGACCACGACGTCTCGGCCTGTTCATCCTGTGCTTCCTTCAACCGACGAACTCTTAGACGTCGGTCGGAGTTTGCAGAAGAATTCTTTGGGGCTACTTTTGCTTACAAGATGCCGTCGGAGACTCCGACTTTGCATTTAGTTAAAAAACGGAAGGACAAGGACCGACACATGCGGGCCGCGGTTTCGGCTGAAACCATGGTCAGGCCTACTGCGAGTGTCTCGGTCTCGGCTGAAACCGAGTCCTTGGTACTTCCTATTACCGAAACCGCACAACCAACTACCTCGGCCCCGGAGGCCCCGGCCGAGTCGGTTATTGAATTACCTACTGAAACCGGTGTCCAGGAACCTTCCGACACCATTCCTTTAGACAAGTCTACTCCTGCACGTGGTGCAGCCAGACCCCCTGCATCCATGTCCATTAAGGCTTTTTCTAGGGCTAAAGCTGCTAAACTTACTAAAGCTTTGCCTCCCAAGGTTTCCTCTCAGAGACCTTCTACTGGCTCACAGATTCTTAGCCTAGCAGAGGATCTTATCTCATTAATTAGAGGTTCTCAACCTCATCCGGACAGGGGCTCTCAACCACCTCCAGACAAAAGGCCCAGGGTTGAGCCCTCTGACCCCCACTCCTCAGATGAGTCCACGGATGGCTCTGCTCTGTCAGACCACCAGGAGGAGGCTTATTCGGCCTACAAGGATTCTGATGCTGAAGAATCTATTCCCTCGGCCTCCCCTCCTGAAGAGTTTTCCTTCAGAGAGACATTACACTCTATGAGAGAACATTTTCAATGGCAGGGTCAGGAATTCTATGATTCTAGAAAGAGATTAAGGACCTTTTTACATTTACCTCAGCATAGGCCTTTAGCTATACCTCCTGTTTTGAATGCCATTGATGATGTGTACTCTGATGCTAGTACAGCCCCTGACTCTCTCCCTCCGGCTCCTGCCAAACCTGATAGGTACTACAGGGTCCCAGACTCACATCTACACCTGTACAAGGCCCACTCTGCTGATCCAGAAACTATTTCCCAGGGCCCAAAAGTGGTTGCAGCTGCCACTGCTAAAAATCCTCTACCCTCTGAAAGGGAGTCCAGAGCATTAGTGAGATGGGGTAAGAAAGTGTATACTTCTGCAACTCTTTCTATGAGAGCATTAAATTGTCAATTTCATATGATACAGTACCAAGAGTATTTGCTAGATGAAATGCATAAGAAACTGTCCTCTTCTGAACCCCTTGATCGCAAATCCCTTCAGGATCTGGTACATAACTCCCAGCAGGTTAGTAACCATTTCTTGCAGTGTGGTTATGATGCATTGGAAGCTTCATGTAGGTCAGCTATGACAGGTGCAGTTATACGTAGGCATGCCTGGCTGAAGGAACAATCTCTGCCAGACCATGTTAAAGCTAAGCTTTTGGATGCTCCTATGGAAAAGCAAAAATTATTTGGTTCCACGGCTCAAGAAGTCTTAAAGAAATTTGAAGAAAAGGCAAAATCTGTGCAAACAGTCAAAGACTTTCTGCAAGTCCAACCACAGAGATTCAGCAGAAATTGACCTACTAAGAATTGGTCCTTTCCGGACTCAGACAGATCTCAGAGAGGCAGGAATAGGCGTGCCAGAGGTAGAGGGCAAGCTAGAGGCTCCTACAGAGGCCGTCAGTGGCAGCCTCCCAACCAGAGAGGTAGTGCAGGAACTATAACTGCTACACCAGGACAGACTCAATGACTTTATTTTGACTCCGCCGACCAGGGCTCAGTTAGAAGCACCTTTGGGGGGAAAGCTTTCTTTATTCTCAAAAAATTGGCACAGCATTACAAGGGACACATGGGCACTGCAAATAATAGACAAAGGATACAGGTTCCATTTCCACACATTGCCAAAAAGAAAAGGCATGCCAGACCTGCCACCAAATCAGAGGGCAGAGGCTTTGAAGCAAATTACCAACTTAATACAAATGAAAGCCATAGAAAAGGTACCTCTTTCAGAACAAGGCCAAGGATTTTACTCCAGATTATTCCTTGTTCCAAGAAAAGAAAATCAATGGAGGCCTATTCTCGACTTGTCCACACTGAATACTTACCTCATTGTGCCAAAATTCAAAATGCTGACTCTACAGCAACTCCTTCCCATGCTGGGCAAGGGGTCTTGGCTGGTGACTCTAGACCTCAAAGAGGCATACCTGCATATCCCTATCTGACAAAGTTGCAGAAGACACCTCAGATTTCTTGCAGGGTCAGAGCATTATCAATTCTCAGCATTGCCCTTTGGCTTATCTACTGCACCCAGAGTATTCACGAAATGCCTGGCATCAGTAATTGCACACTGCAGACTTCAGGGGATTCAAATCTACCCATATCTGGATGACTGCCTTATACAAGCGGACAGCAAGCAAACTTTGTTAAAGGACTTGGACTATGCCATTCACCTACTACAGGCCTTGGGATATACAGTCAACATCCACAAATCAAGACTTGTTCCATCCCAAAGAATAACTTTTCTGGGTGCGGATCTAGACACAACCACCCAAATGGCCTTTCTCACAGAAGAAAAACAAAAACAACTACCGGATTACTTCAAGAATCTGACAAGACAAACTCAGCTGTCTGCAAGGAAAATCCTGCAGGCCCTGGGTTACATGGCATCTTGCATTCTTCTGATTCCACAAGCAAGGCTGCATATGAGAAAATTACAATGGTACCTAAGGAGTTTATGGACTCAGCACAGTCACAGCTTAGAAACTTTGATCCCACTCATTCCATGCCTTCAAAAGGAATTTCTGTGGTGGGCTCAAGCCTGCCAGTCAAACAGCGGGTTGCCCTTCAGCAAGCCAAGAGCCAACCAAACCATCACCACGGACGCTTCAGACCAAGGTTGGGGAGCACACATGGAGGGCAGATGTATCCAAGGGCTATGGTCACAAAGAGAGCAGTGCATGCACATAAACCAAAAGGAAATGCTGGCAGTGATACACGCAATCGAGGCCTTCAAACCTTTCCTTCATCAAGGCCACCTGCTCATAAAGACAGACAATACCACAGTTATGTGGTACATAAACAAGCAAGGAGGCACCCATTCCTACCCTCTTTGCAGACTGGCAATGAATCTATGGGAACTTTCCTTGAAACTCAATATACAGCTGCAGTCCCAGTTCGTGCCAGGGAAAGACAATATACTGGCAGACAGCTTAAGCAGAACTACCATGGATGCACATGAATGGATGCTGCACCCAGACATCTTCTTACTCATAACACAATCATGGGGAAGGCTGGAAATAGATCTGTTCGCTTCCCCCCACAATCATCAACTGAAGAAATTCTGCTCAAGGACATACCACCCACAAGCATGGAAAGTGGACGCTCTCTCTTTCAGCTGGAAAGCTCTAACAGTGTATGCTTTCCCACCTCTCCCATTAATGACCAAGGTCTTACTGAAGATCAGGACAGAGCAGCCCAGAGTGATTCTGATAGCTCCAAACTGGCCAAGACAGCACTGGTACCCACTGTTAAAGAGCATGTCACAGACGAAACCGTGGCCTCTCCCCCTATGGCCACTTCTACTGACGCAGCACAATTTCAAGACTCTGCATTCCAACCTGAAAACCTTGCAGCTAACTGCCTGGAGAATACCATGACTCCTCCTCAGGATAACCTATCCCAGAGAGTGAAGGATATTATTATGGAAGCTCGCCGGCCTTCCACAAGGAAGGCATATTCAGCAAAATGGAAAATATTTCACACTTGGAACACAACAAAGGGCCTAGATGTGACAGTGATGAACATGGCACATATACTGGAATATTTGGCAGAATTGTTCCATAATGGCCTGTCTTACTCTTCCATTAAAATACATGCCTCAGCAATTTCAGCAGAATACAATGTTGATCCACCTGTCTTCTCTCATCCTCTCCTGAGACAGTTTCTAAGAGGAATCAAAAACATCAATCCTCCAAGGAAACCACCTCTACCTACTTGGGACCTTAACTTCGTGTTGGAAAAACTAACACTTCCTCCCTTTGAACCAACAGCATCGGCAGATCTACAGTTTCTGTCTTGGAAAACTGCCTTCCTTCTGGCCATAACCTCAGCAAGAAGAGTATCTGAGTTACAAGCTTTAATGGCAGTGCAGCCATTTCTTATGTTTCATCAGGACAGAGTTTCCTTAAGAACCAATCCTATATTTATGCCAAAGGTGGTATCCAGGGTATCTTTGAACCAAGCTATTCATTTGCCTACATTCTTCCCACAACCACAAAATAAAGGGGAGAAACTTCTGCACACCCTGGACATACACAGACAGTTGCGCTACTACTTGGACAGAACTAAAAGTTACAGAAAGACTGACCAGCTGTTGGTAGCATATGCTGCTGGGGCACAAGGAAAAGCAATTTCTAAACAGACAATTTCAAAATGGATAGGGAATTGCATTCGTTTTTGTTACTCCTTTCATGGAAAAACTGTGCCAGCTAACATTAGACCTCATTCCATGAGAGCCACAACCACCACCACAGCCTTTCTAAGAGGGGTGGCTACCAAGGACATTTTAGAAGCTGCCACATGGAGCTCCGTGCATACATTTGCCAAGCATTACAATTTACCTTTATATTCCAGATACAGAGCAGGCTTTGCTACGAGTGTCCTGCAGGGTATTTTAGCTACACCATCCTTTACTTAGTTCCTCCACCCCCTGATTGGCTATGGTGTACTCTACCCATATGTGATGACTGCAGATGCATCCTTGAAGGACATAGTACAGTTTTGTACCTACCATAAATGTAGATGTCCGATAGGTATGCATCTGCAGTCAGGTTTACCCTCCCTCCTTCCCCTCTGTGGTATACTTCTTGGGTACTTACCCCTCTTATAGCTAGCTGGGGGGATCTATTATGATGTATTTGTTTTTTATAGTACTGTATATGTTTGGATTTGTTTTTGCAATGCATATCTCCAAATTTTAGCCTTCCTTAGAGGGCACCTGGCATCTGGGGCAAGAAAAACTGAGGAAAATGGCGTTGGCTGATGCTTTTATACCCCAGACGCTCTGACGTCGGGGAAAGTGCGACATCAGCCGAGGCCAGACCCAGACTTTGGAATCCGGCCGACCGAAGGGCTGCCTGAGGCAGGACAACCCATATGTGATGACTGCAGATGCATACCTATCAGACATCTACATTTATGGTAGGTACAAAACTGTACTTTATCCCTAACACACACACACACACACACACACACACACACACACACACACACACACACACACACACACACACACACACACACACACACACACACACACATGACTCTTACTTATTTAAGACGCACACAATCCAGATGGCACTTGTTAAAAACATAAACAATCCAAAAGACAAAGACAATCCAAATGACACTTACTTGTTGAAGTGAAACTGTGGAAGCAGCAAGGCAGCAATGAGTGGAGCATTAAATTCTGCATGGTAGGAAGAACAGGTGATGCACATACAGAAGTAACTTTTAGGAAGGCTGCTGCTGCATTTGGATAATTGTCGTTTTAGGAAGACTGCATTCAGATAATTGACTTTTCTGATAATCAACTCTTTACTGTACAATGCTTTCTAATATTTATAATTTTCATAATTTTTACAATTCTTCAAATATTTATAATTTAGTATAGTGTAGTACTTATTTATTTATTGACAGCAAGTCACACCATACATAGATTAGCGTGGGGCCCTTGGGCAACTGCCCAGTGTGCCCATGCATTAACACAGCACTGACCCCAGTACCCTTCAAACCACTTTACTGCTTTTATAGAGTGCTTGTTTTTCTTCACTCCATATATGACTACCCCAGGTCCACTTAGATGTTTGATTTTCTGCTATTTCTTCTTATGTTTTATGTATTATGTTGCAGTCTTTGCACTGGATGTTTCTAACCATTCATTCAGTATTATCCACACACACACACACACACACACACACACACACACACACACACACACACACACACACACACTCCTACTGCGTGATCTACCCTTAGACATAATTATGTTCTTCCAAATCCTATGCAGTAACGTGATGAGACAGTAACAGGATTGGGCCCAGCAGCAAATGTTGCAGCACTTAACTAATTACTCTCTTTTCTTCGTACTAAGCTCCATTTACTATTACCCTTCTGTATCCATTTACTCATTAAGTTGTTTTACCTTGGTTGCCCCCCCTGAGATCTATTTCAAGGCTGTCTAATTCATATACAATTTTTTTGTATGGTGTGATGATAAGTTGGTCATATTCACAACCCCTCACTAGTGCATTGTTTCAGTCACCCGACAAATACCTCTACTAGATTTATCTGATGCACCTCTCTAACACAATGAATCAGTGCTACCCTGCATCATGGTGTCACTAGCCTCCATGCATACAATAAGTTACATGCTGTACAACTCTGAGCAAGTCTCAATGGCCCAGTCCTCTCCGGCAGACCTTGGAAATGCATTTGTGACACTTGAGCCTCTCTTGACTTCTCTGATCATAGAAAGTAAGTAGAATAAAATTTTTAATTACCTGCACAATAAGTTTTTTATGTTGCACAGAAGTTAGTAACCACTTTCAACGAGCAGGGTCAGACAGGTTTCTGTGGTAGCTACCTGTGCTCTTCACGCAAATACAGCTAATTCCTAATGAGCTCTCGTCGCTGGTACACTAATGTGGCTGCCTTCCTCCTCAACAAACCATTTGTATTGAAGATTGTGAAGCAAAATTGTGCAGTTTATTTGCCTGATTTATTTTCTTTTAAAGATTCACTGTCTAACTGCACGATGGAGTTATTTCTTCCCCGTGAGGTTCTGTTATTTTGTTCCTGAACAGGCTAATTTAATGAAATTTAACAAATGTATAGCATCCAGGAAAAGTTTACATAAACTGGTCATCTAGATTTTTTTCTCATTTTCCAAACAGGAAAGGCACACCCTTCTCGTGCTATGAAGTGAAAGGAAACTATAGGATATGAAGTCAATGTCTAGTGTCCCATTGTTAGCAGTTATGTGGGCAGGGCATAGTCAGTAATCATAGAAGACTGTGGAGGTCACTATTAAAGGCCACTGCATGCATTTTTATTTATTTATTTAATCTTATTCATGTGTTAACCACATAAGACACATATGTGTAGTACCTTTTGTCAGGGATGACTTGTGAGTACGGTCTTGTTAAGTGGCTTACTTGGAATGACACATTACCCAAGTGACGACTGAGGGAATCAAACTCAGGACTACAGGATGAAGCAGATCATCAGATCCTAGTTTTAATCAGCTATGCCATCCATAATAGTGAATTCTCTTAATTTTTAAAATAACTGATTAATATCCACCATGTCAAGTGTTTTGTTTTGAGCTCATGTTAAAACATAACCCATTTACGCCCTTTGTTTAGACGCAAATAATGCACTGAGAATGTAGTTGGCAATAATGCATGTCCCTTTAGAACTCATTAGCTTTTCATAAGGTAGGCAACCATATTCCTGCAGTTTCCTTATCGCTTTTCTGTCAGACAGCGTCATGCTTTTTATTTTCCCTTCTGTTTAAATTAGGCAGGTTATTATTTTTAGAAATGGCTGAGATTTATTAAAACCTCATTGTAAAAACCCCATTTTGAAAAAAAAAAAAAAAAGTTCTAAAGGTAGTGTAAGACCAAGTCTATTACTAAGAAAATCTGATCCATTTACTTAGAAATGTCATTACCTCTGGTATGCTTAGTTTTGTAACAATACAGTTAACCATCCTTTTACAACCTAGACATGAGTAGTGCTTTTCTTATAACTTTCCTAGCCTTTTTCTATTCAGCAATGAAATTCTTAATGTAATATCAATCAAGTAAAGAAATCAAATGTCTGTTTTTGGTAACATGACCCAAGGCACTTTTAAGTACCTTCAAGGTATTTTAACTTTTATTTTAAAGCTTTACTTATGACATGGAGCATAACTTCGGAAGGAAGATAAGGACCTCTGAACCCACCTAGTATGTCAGTTTTTCTCTACCTTCTGGAAACATTTGCCAGTTCTATTAAGCTAATAGGTTATTTCTTCTGTTTTTCCACCCAGTGTATCAAGTATCTTATGTTTGATGTATGGATCTTGTGAAATTCTGTCAGAAAGTTATCCTGTCTTGAGAAATCAGTTAGTGATCTAATCCCAGTGAACATTCATGTTATTTACACAATGCTGAACATTACTCTTCGAGTTCTATTTACTTTGCCAGTCCTAGATGTTACATACATATCTACATGCATACAAATATTTCAGGCAGAGGCAATAACAACCTTCTAGCCTGGCAATATTCCCAGAATAGCTGTCCATGCTGTTCTTAAAAATATCTACACTAGTGATTGCTTTAATGCAATTTGGTAGTCTGTTCCATGCATCAGCTGCTGTCTCAGACATCCCATCAGTACACATCTCATTCCTGTAGAATCTTCTACATAGGTTGCCTGATGATTCTCTACTACTTTTTGATAACCCCAAATATTCCCAGAGAAAGTTGCCTCTAAAAGCTCGATATACCAAATAAGATTTCCTCTTAGATATCTATGAGAAACTGTACATGTTCAGCTATTTTAGTCTTTCATAATAACTTAAATTGCCCCATCCGTGGATGCCCTTGGTATATTTCCATTGTACTCTTTCCAGTTTACTCGTGCTTGTTTCCTTATAAGGTTTCCATATTGTTATTCCTTACTCAAGTTTGGGTCTGTTATAACTAGCAAACAATGACTTCATCATTTCTGATTTCCTAGACTTTATAAATCTTTTTATACAACCTATAATTTTATAACTGCAATTAACCAATGGTTGATGTGATTAGGAAAAGTAAAAAATGGAGCTACTCTTATACCCAGTTCCTTAAATGAATCTACAGTTTCAAGCACTGTCTGCTGTATTAAAAATGGTTTACTATCAAAAAGTTGAACATTGGTTCAACGAACAGGGAAAGTTGAACATTAGTTAGTCGACTTCCATGTTGCCGAACGTGAGGAGATCGAGAGTACATATCAGCGAATGCAAGTGTGCATTCACTAATATGAACATGATATTATAAGTAGAGTCACGGTACAGTGCGGATTGGGAAATGTATCCCTTTCCTCACTGTAGTGCCATCTCGGAGTTAGACTATCTAATTTGCAGTGGGTGTGGGGGCAGCAGCCCCCTCACAGGGGGGTACAAGGGGGGCTTGCCCCCCTGCTAAAATGTGAATGACAGTGTAGGCGTTTAACTTACATTTGCACCTACACTGCTATCACGGTCGATTTTCGACATAGATTTCGAATCTGTTGAATTCGATCAACAGATTCGACATTTTAACCTAATTAGTATGCAGAAAGTATGACATCATTTTCAAAGTATCGAATGTTCATTGTTATGAATGTCAATATTTTGATAGTAAACCTTAAATATTCACCTTTTAATTTATGTCTCCCACATCTTGTATGCTTGGTTTTCTATGTATTAATCAGCATATTATTTTCCTGTGCCCAAATGGTTAATATATTCTAGTTCTTTTGCAGACATACCCTATTTGTAGCACAAGTAATCAATTTACCCATTTTCACGTTATCTGCATACAGACTGTAGAACACCTCAGATGAAAAAGATAGATCTGAGATACAATCTAAACAAGTATGGACATAAGACAGAGCCCTGTCAGACACCCTGAATGTGACCTAGAATCTCACTTGTCCAATTGCTGTATGATACTTGCCATGTCTTGTTTGTAAGCCATGCAGTTATCCGTCATAAAGAATACATCAATACCTAGGTGTTCTAATTTATTGATCAGTATTTTGTGCATGGGCCTATCAAATGCTGAAGTTAAATATATACAAATTGCAACATAGCACACTTGTTCATTTATGTCTGCTATTATATTGCTATACAACATCATGTTACAGGTGGTTATAGATATATTTTCAATATATGCATGCTAATATATGGTTTGAAGATCCAGCCTTTCCAATTCTGACAATAATTTATCCAAAATAATCTTCTCCATTATTTTTCCACAACATATGTTTCTAGATCTGATATATGGTTTCAAGTCTCAGTCTTTTAAGTTCTGGCAATAATTTATCTAGTTTAACCTTTTCCATTATTTTTCCACAACCTATGGGTCTGTATGACTCTGGGGTTTGTCCTACTGCCCTTCCCTTAAAGATAGGTTTAACAAGTGCCTGTCTCCAATCATGCAGAATCTTCCCACATTTAAATGAACTAGTGAATAACAGATGCAATGGTACAATAAACTCATGCTAAAGTGTTCTCATGTCATTATTATGAATTATTTCTCCTCCTTGTACTTTATTTGTGTCCATTTTGCATAGTTCTTATTCAATATAATCTAATTTGGTTTCGGTACCTGAGGTTACCGGAATGTTACCAAGACAATTTATCACCCCCCCCCCCTTTGTGAAGCCAAACTGCATTGCATAAGATTTTGTAAATATATCTACAATCTGTTGTGTCTGAGAATAAATTTAAGAATATGCATACAGTTTATTCATTTTTATGTCTTTACTCCTACTACGTCTTATGTATCTGTAAAATGGTTTGCTATTATTCTCAGTACCTTTTTATAAATGTTCTTCAAGTTTTTCTTGATCTTGTCTCATAAGTGTTGTTTGTCCATTTTGTTTATTTCATATTTCAGTCATAGCTCAGTCTCTTATCTTTTTCTTATATTTTTGTCTATCACCTTAATAATGTATCTTGTTCTTACGGAAATATGTCCTTCTGACATTGTCTGACTAGATCCTGATGTTAAATATTTTTTTGCATTCAAACAAGTTCTCTTTCAAAATCTGCCACATTCCTTCTCAAGTTTTTCCACTGAACGCATCAGTCCAGGTCATATTACTAGTGCCTGTTTTGCTTCCATATAATCTGTTATTAATCTTCTGTGCATTGGTTTAGATTTCAGTTTGACAGAATTATCTAGCAGCAGTTTAACCTTTCTAAGTCCATGTTAACTGCACATCAGCATAAACTTGCTCTAATGAACAGTTAGTGACAATTAGAGCTAATATATCGGCAAAAGTATGCTGTATTCATTTATACTGAGAAGTGCATTCCATTGAGAAACAAACTGGACAGCAGTGGTGCATTGCAGTGTTGACTAACACCATTTATTGCTCACTGTTTCCATGTGACATCAGAGGAGGCTCAGTGCTATCAGACTGCCAGAGAGTATGCTGAGACCCCATTATTTACTTGATATACAATGTGCTGGCTGGCTAAGTGTCTCTGTGAGTTAAATGAAACTCATCAGTGATAGAATGCTTCTTTATCCTAGCATACTGTGCACATTAAGAACTGCTCATTCTTTCCTTACAGTACTTTTGGTAAAACATCCTGTGCCATATTAGTCATGCTCCTCTGAAAACTTCTAAAAAGGCAGCTTAAAGAAGTGGCAGGTCTAGAAAAGGCAGCTAGCAGAAGTGGGCTTGCTACTAAAGCTGGGGAATTCATAATGATATCCACAGAGGTATTGCCACCTTATCATTCTGTAGGTTGCTCAGCCCCCATCCCCTTCTATACTCTAGTCTCTGATTGCTTGTCTTACTGCCTTGTCATGCATTGCTTGCTTTACTGCCTTGTTATGCATTGTTTGTCTTACTGCCTTGATATGCACTGCTTGTCTCACTGTCTTATTATGCACTGCTTGTCTCACTGCCTTGTCATGCACTGCTTGCTTTACTGCCTTGTTATGGAGTGCTTGTCTGACTCCCTTGTCATGCATTACATGCCTGCCTTCTTGTGCACTGCTTGTCTTACTGCCTTGATATGCACTACTTGTCTCACTATCTTGTTATGCACTGCTTGTCTCACTGCCTTGATATGCACTGCTTGTCTCACTGTCTTATTATGCACTGCTTGTCTTACCGTCTTGTTATGCACTGCTTGCCTTATTGCCTGGACGTGTACTATTTGTCTTACTACCTAGTCATGTACTGCTTGGCAGCATCTGTATTCATTTTCACTATTGTTAATTTTAAACCATACCTTGCTCCATATAGCCAACTTTTCCACTTACTCAGATCACACCTGGGATTTCATAATTGTGCTCCATGCTTTCACGATCTGCTCCCACATCTCCTTACACAAGTGTTACTCGATCTCCCACTTATGCTTTAACTGATTCATTCATTTCATTTTCTAATTCTCACTTTCTGCTGTTCAAGGTAACAAGGAAGCTGAAGCCGATCCCATTAAGCAATGGGAACAATGTAGATAACCTATCCTGGAGAGGATGCCAATCCATTGTAGACCGCACATGTTCGCAGCACACACCTACTAGCAATTTAGATGACAACCAGTCCATTGATTGGCATTTCTTGGAGATGTGGGAGAAAATATGAGGCCCCAGTGAAAACTCTTATGAACAAAGGAAGACCATGCATGTTCCATAATGAAAGCACCTCAGTCAGGAATTGAACTTGAAGACCAAGCACTATAAGGTAGCAACACTAACTGCTGTAGGATTGTACTGCCCTTTTATGAAATTGAACCATAAGTATTTAATGTGTCATTTATTAGGTTTTCTAAATCTGTATATCACATGCTACCTTAAGTGGTGGCAAAATAATGTATACAATGCTTCCACAGATCACCAACAAGCTTAAAACATTTGAAGTGTTTTTGTTTTTTCTTTATTTTATTTTTGTAGAGCTTTGCTAGTAACCATTACTGACACCTACCAAAGGAGTCTCCCAATGCAGTTTATGAATGGCAGGACACAAGATACTTTGTATAGTCAATCAGTTACTTGGTGGATGTTTATTAAAATTCTTAAGCTTCAGGAGGTTGTATACGGCACATTATTGTTTTACATGTTGCTTGTTAGTACATGTACTGAATTTCTCATGAACTACTTTCTGTTGCCTGTGTCTTCACTGGCCTTCATTAGTGCTTAGATAAATAGAGTTATGTCTCAAGCCTTCACCAGGAAGTGGAGCAAGCCATTGGCTCCTTAATCTCTACCCCACCATGTCACCACCTATACCAGTGACACTACTTAAGTCAAGGTTGCTAGCACCACAAGTTGAAACGTTCCCTCTGTGTCATCGGGTCAGCCTACAGCATTTGAAGTTGGAAAAATAATACCACTGCAATGGGAAAGTGTTTCTTGTCAAAATTTCCTTACTTATAACTTCTGAGGTTAATGCCTGCCAGAATCCTTGCCTCTTAAAATAAGTCCATCACCTACTTTCTGATTTTTTGCTTCTGATGGAAACAGTCCTTACAGCGTTGCCAGTGCTTGCCTCTTATATTTGTAAAAACAATTAATAGTCTAATCAAGATTCACACTTCCTTGTGCCATCTTTAATTTTTTTTATTCTAAGTATATTTCATTCCACCTTAATTCAAAAGAGTATAAAGAGACTACATACAGCTACTTAAGTCTTAAAGTATTTCTGGCACCCAAATAAAAATTGTGAGAAACAATAATTGCACCATGCTGTACATTGCCCTTCATAATATTTAATACTGTGAAATCCTTGAAATATCTTATACCCATCAGTAGCATTCCATTTGAGTTAATCTTTTTTTTCCACTTACTATTTAAATTAAATTATAGTCGTCCACTATGACATCACAGTATGTTACCATAAAAGTAATTATGTTGTCTTAATTACAAAATTATGAGCTTATATGGTGTGAATGTGTTAGAGACAAATGAGCTCAGCAAGACAATTGTTTTGTTTTAATATATATTACCTCATAAATAAATAATGGTAAAGAGAAGTACAGTGCCAGCAAGTAAATTTAACTGAACATTTAATATCACATTTTGAAGTTATCTGTATGATGTCACTGGTACTGTTTTGCTGATTATAACCTTGTCATGGAGATAAGTCTGCATTTTCTTTGGTGCTTAGAGCTACATAATCTAAAGATCTGTGCCCCTATCATGGTCACCATTGTGAGATTCATCTAAGTAAAAGTCCAGACAAATAATCCACAAATTTAACTGTCACGATGGTTTGTTCAAAGAATAAGAGAACCTTCCCTGGAGCAGCAGTGCTTGTACCCATCCCCAGAAACAAACATAGGGTGATGTTTCCCAGCAAACACCTGTTGGCTGTTGAGCATATATGGTCTGGGCAGCCTCAGAGCCAAAACATTACATTAAGTCACCATTTGGCTTTACTACCCATATAGTTAAGAGCAGGGATCAGGGTGGTGTACATAACAGTGGAACAGATTAGGATGGGATAGACCCTGTTGATGGAAATTTAATCTGAAGAAGTAGAATATGGCCTCACTGCAAGGGCACCCGCAGGCAGGTGCAAGGGGGTGCACTTGCACCCCCTGGAATCGGCTACGGCTAGATAATAAAAAAAAAAGTTTTTTTTTTTTTTTTTTTTTTTACGCACATTCTCCTTTAAGAAGGAGTCCAAATAGTCCAGTCGCAGGCGTGCTGAAATCATCGTTGTCAGTTTAAGGTTTGTGAGCGGGAACTCACACAGGCGGGACCTAGCAAGCGGCAGCACTTTCAGGAAGAGAGAAGATGGGAGCGGGACCTGACGACCGGAAGATGGGAGCGGGACCTGACGACCGGAAGAGAGAAGATGGGAGCGGGACCTGACACTTAGGTGTGTGAAACGGAAGATGGGAGCGGGACCGGACACTTAGCAAGCGGCAGCTGAAACGAACGGAAGGAAGGAAGATGGGGCACTTTCAGGTAGTGTGTGTGTGTGTGTGTGTGTGTGTGTGTGTGTGTGTGTGTGTGTGTGTGTGTGTGTGTGTGTGAAATGCCCCAGGTGTACATGGTGGTGGGTAGTGAATAAGGCTTGAACCCTGTACCTTGGGCCCAAGTGGCAAGAGCCTGAATTCCCTACCCACCACCATTTGTGAAAATGTTGCAGGATTTTCCCTCATACTTTTTCTGTTCCTCATAAAATCTGTGGTTTCTGCATTTGTGTCCTTGTTGCCTGACAGCTACATGTTCTCTGGTTTTATTCTTGGCTGTCTGGAGTGTTTCTCCCTGGGCCTCTGCTAAAACTTAGCTTTTTTTTTTTTTTTTTTTTCCAAAGTCAGACTTTCCTGGTTAACAAAAGTTAAAAAAAATGGACACTTGTCAGACTTCATATTCTTCGTGTATGTTAACAAAAGCTTTTATTCTAGCAATTTTCTAAGTGTACAAGATGGATATTTGAAATGTATCCCTGTGTTTGGGACTGTATCCCCCCCCCCATTATTGGCTTCGTCCAGGTTTTGTGCTAGGGTTGAGAGTTATGGTAAGAACTGAATTCACTGAATATGTTTGAGGGCTGTATTCACCCAGTATTGGTTTTGTTCAGGTATTTATTGGCTTCATCCAGGTTTTTTGCTAATGTTGAGAGCTATGGTAAGAACTGATTTCACTGAATATGTTTGGGGGCTATATTCTCCCATTACTGGCTTTGTCCGGGTGTTATTTGCTAAGAGGTTGAGAGCTATGGTGAGAACTGAATTCACTGAATGTTTGGTGGTTGTAGTAGTCACCCATTATTGGCTTTGTTCAGGTCTTTTGTGCTAAGAGGCTGACAGCTGTGCTATGGTGAGAACTGAATTCACTAAATGGTAGCTATTTAAGTTTCAGTCTTCCTCTTTCACAAAACAGTTTATTTGGCGTAGTGGTATGTTGCTCTGACTGTTTTGCATGGGGTCCCCTGGGTTCAAGACGTGGCAGTGAAATGTATGGTGGTAACGCAGTATTTTGTTCTAGCAACTTTCAAACATTATACAATCAATGTTTAAATAAAATGTGTCCCTAGTTTTTGGCCTTTTGTTCCCCCCCCCCAGATTTCTTGTGCTGAAAAGTTCAGAGATACAGCTGGGTGTCGGAGTAGATTTTACAAGGAGCTGAGAGCTGCAGGGGAGCAAAAGTTTAGTGCTGCTTGTGTTTAGTCTGCTTGCATTGTTAATAGCACAACAGATAGTGTACTTGCTTTAGATGCTGAAGGCTGTGGGTTCTACTCCCACAGTAGGTAAATGCATTGCTGATGCTGTATTGTGTTGTAAAGGGGGTGGATGCTGCAGTCTTTTTGGCAAAGATACCTAGTAACTATGAACCTGTTAACAGTTTGCTATCCATTCCCTATTGCGGTATTACTAGCTTTTCATTTTTTATTGCATGCAACAAAAGCAATTTATTCTTCAAGAGTAACAGGCACTTTATTTGTAGATTAAACAATGACATATAAAGTGTTTGCTAGCAGCAACCTCTTTATTAGTTACAAATTTTTTCAATGTGGAGTTTACTACTTCAGAGATTGTGTATATTTTTACTGATACTGGTGGACTTGAGTAGACTTTTATGATGGAAATGTTCTGAATTGGGCAGTTTTGTCATTAGTGGATGCTTTTGTTTCATTGTTTACTGGAAAAATGTTCAAAACAATAAATTTAAAATGCCCTCTAACAACTGTACTGTATTGTACAAGGAATATAATGTAATACAGTCAGGAAGGTGTATCGAAGAGCATGTGTATGTTATGTTCGAGGGGCCTATGATTTTGTAGACAGCCCAGAGTTAATATTTGCCATTGGCAAAATGTATTTTCTCTGAAAGTGGGTTTCAGTGCTGTTTCAATGCATGCGAGTTTCAAGAGCAGAGAAGTTTTAATGTTGGTCTATTTTCATTGTGAGACTGCATTGCTTTAACAGGTATGTATTAGGGTTTGTGCTGTAAAATGCAAAATAAAACTTTCAAATGAAATCCTAAATCATCGCAGAAGTGAAGCAGTATGCACATTAGTGTTTATGATAAATGGGACATTGGAATGGCTGCAGGGGAGAGGCTCCATTTGACCATGATTTTGTGAGGGGGGGTAGCAAGCTCAGACAGCCGCGGTTGAACTATACCTCTCAGTTGTCCATATCTTTGCAGAATGAATAGATATTTGCTGCTTATTTTTGGTTTGTTCTCAAATTTGTGATTTTCTAGCAAATCATTTAGGAATGAAGCCATTAAATGACAGACATTGAGTTTCAGATGTCATAACCTTCAGAAAAATGCATGCTAATGCAAGACTGTCTTTACGTTTATACAAGAGCAATTTTTAGTAGTGTTTGTATGTTCCCCAATATATTTGGCCTTGTTCAGATTTCCTGCATTAAGAGGTTGAGAGGTACGTGCAAATCACTTTGTAGATTAGGAATATCCAAACATCTCAATTGTCCCCAATTCTGGCTCAAAATGTTGCTCTCCCTAATAATCCCTCCTCCAAAATGGCAATTTTGGAAGAAAATGTGGAGGGTTTACAATTATATATAACTGTAATGATCACTTATAGATTACCTTTATTTCAGAAATGCATGTGGATGCTCTTATTTTGTTAGCTGCTTCAAGTTAACTGTTAATATTAAAAGGTGTCCCTTTTTGACAGGTATTTTTGCATCACATTTTGGTCCGTTTTCATAAAATTGTGTTTTTCTGGCAAATTAGTGGCAAGTCATTAAAGATTGAAGTTAGAAAATAATGGCAGACATTTGAGTTTCAGATTTCATACCCTTCAGAAAACTTGTACTAATGCAAGATCTACCTGTTCTATTTAAGTTATAAGAGCAATATTTAAAAATTGGCCTTATTTTTGGGCTTGTCACACTTCTAGTTCTATGTATGGCTTTGTCCAGATTTCTTGCTCTGAAGTTGAGAGGTATGAGTGTCAGAGCCATCACTGTCAGCCAGAGACATTTCAAATTGTGACATACTTATTGCCAGAGACATTTCAAATTGTGACATACTTATTGCACCCCATTCTCCCCATTGTAGTGGCTCTGGATGTGTCCATGGAAGGCAAGGAACAGTTATGCAGTGTAAATGTGCAGAGTATTCCCCCCATCCAAAGTAGATCACAAATACGACCGTGGCTTTTCATCTGTCCTTGATTTTGCAAAATGTTCTGGTTTTCTATCAGATTTTTGTACTGTTGATTTATGCTTCTTATTCTGGAACTGTATGCTGTCACAGTGCCCTGTTGCTCTGTTTAAGTAGCCATGGTTTAATGAACATCAGGTAAGCTTGTCGGAGATTGTAAGATGCAAGTAAGCTTTAGTAAGCTTGTCGGATATTGTAAGATGCAAGTAAGCTTTAGTAAGTATATTGTTAAAGAATTACCAGCATTGAAAGCCTTTTCGTTGTTGCCATGCAGAGAATATTTACATGACTAGATAATGTATAAGCCTTGGGTATTGAAATGCATATGACAGTTTTATTTATTTTATTTGCAGTTGGTTTGCCAGGATAGTCCATTGGGCCAAATGAACCCGTTTTCAATGGAGTCCTGGGGAGAAAAGCTCCAAAACTAAGTAGGTTATTAATAGATATACAAATTATACAATTACACAGAAGTTAATCATACAAGAAATAACAATTTGAAAATAATACAACTAGAGCGAGTACAATCTAGTGATGAAATTAATAGGTAATACAGACTAAAGGGAAATTTAGCACAAAAGCACTGAGAAATAACATATTTGGAAGCATTTCATGACAATATTGAGGAATAATAACATATTAGGAAGCAATGCACAAAAGTACTGAGAAGCAATAACGTATTAGGGAAGCAATACTTGGGAAGTGTGGCCTAGTATATTCTTTCTGATTATTCTAGGAATAATAATATGTATGAGTTAGGGTGGGTAATTAGGAAAGTTGCAGGAGGAAAGAGAGGTAGAAAGAAGATGGAGTTTGCAAGTGTTATGTGGTGTGGGAGCAAGAGCATTCCCACTGGGATACTAGATGTGAGTGAAGAGATCTTTTAAATATAAAATGGTTGGGGGTGGTGCGAATGGAAGGTGGTATGGAGTTCCAAAGGCATGCAAGGAGAAGATTTTTGCCTGGGGGACTAGTTGGTTTATATACTTCTAATAGATTTTGATTGTTGGATCTTGATACTCTTGCAGGAAGGTGCATTTTAAAGGCTGATGAAAGGGAGGGACAAAGGGAGGGGTTGAAAATGAGCTTATGTGCAAGATTTAGTTGAGTATATGTGAGATAACTGGGTAGCTCTAGCCATTTTAGTTTTTGGAGAGAGGAACAGTGGTGGGTGGAGGACTTGTGGTTGGTAGCGAACTTGGCAATTTTGTTGTAGCAAGAGGAAAGTTGTGTTGGAGGTCTGTAGATTAGTTAGGAGTGGAGCTCCATAGAGAAGGGAGAGGATAAGAAATGAGGTAGAGGGTGATTTTGGTAGCAGGTGTAAGGTAATGATTTTGTCTGTAAAGCATACCGGGTTTTCTTGATATTTAACTGTAGGTGGGAGTTGAATTTGAGCTGGTATCAATTTGGACCCCAAGTAACTTGGTCTCTGACACCAGTTCCAGGAGTAGATTATTTTGTCTAGAGATGTGGAATGTGTTTATATTGAAAGAAGTTGCCTTAGAGGGGATGAATAACATTAATTTGGTTTTGGAGGCATTGAGTGCTAGGTGATTCCTTTTCATCCATTGCTCAGTTGTTGTAAAAGCATCTTGAGTCAGTTTTAGGAGTGAGGGGATAGAGGTGGCAGCAGATAATAGCAGAATCATCGGCATATTGGATGATGTCTGAGAATGGGATAGAGTTATGGAAATCATTTATAAATATATTTAAGAGAAGGGGACTCGGTATAGAGCCCTGGGGTACCTCAGTAGGAGTATTTAGAAATGAGGAGGTGGCCTTTTTCCATTTGACTGCTTGAGATCTGTTAGATAAGTAGCTGGAGAACCAGTTCAAGGAGGAGGGAGATGGGTAAAGTTTAGTTAGTAGCAGGCTGTGAGAGTGTGTCAAAGGCCTTAGAGAGGTCGAGTAGTAGGGTAGAAACAATTTGGCAAGAGTCGCGGGCTTTATTTACAGTTTCAAGGAAGGAGAGGAGGGCGGTCATAATGCTATGATGTGGTCTGACCCCATGTGTGGGAGTTAGTAGGTGATTATCTAAGAGATGTGGAAGGAGTTGTAGTTGGATACACTTTTCTAGGTGTTTAGAGATGGGGGACAGAATAGCGATGGGGCGGAAATTAGTAACATTGTTGTTGTTGCCACCTTTTATGTAGAGGTATGATAAAGGCCCTTTTCCAGACTTGGGGTACTATACATTCTTGGATAGAGCAGTTGATTAAAATGCTAATAGGGTAAGCGATTGCTTCAGCAGCTTTGCCAAGAAAGTAAGAAGGGATGTTATCAGGAGCATTGGTGCATGGCTTCAGTTTCATAAGGAATTTCTTTATAGTAGAAGTTGGGTATAGGTTTAAATGAGAAAAAGGAGTGTGAAGAGGGAGAATTAGGGGCTGATGAAGTAGTAGGAGGAGTGGAGGGATGGGAGTTAGTAGATGGGAATGAGGAAGTAGTAGCAGTGTAGTGGTGTTAGAGAAAGATGGCGTTAATTTGGAAATGGATTCAATGAAAAGAGTTAAATTGGGTAGCCAAGTCTTGGTCAGGAGCGTTTGGGTCTGGGGTAGGGGTATCTGGTTTGCTGGGGTTAAGTAGAGTAGAGATACCTTTCCAAAATTTCTGAGGGTTTGATTTTATTATTTTGAAGTGTGGAAAAGTAGTTTTGTCGGTCTAAGATTATGAGCTTTTTACCTTATTTCAAGTATTTTATATTCATTGTAATAAAAGGACAGGATTACAGTATTTTCAGAAGCTCATTACATTTTATTGCAGACCAGTGTCTTATAGCAGTGTCTGTGTGTTAGTACACTTGTAGTTGGGTCAGGGTGGCTTTAATGGTATATGGTAAATAAGCATTGCTACCTTATTTAAAAGCCAAGCCCTGCAACAACTAGCTCCACACTGAAGTCAAAACACAATAGCTCTGGTGGGTAAATGTACTCTGTAGTAATCAAAAAGGCAAATGTTTAAAATAACTACAGCTTATGTGCAAACACAATAGGTAGTGATGAAACAATGCTCTGCTAAAAATGCTTTAATGCTCCACAATGCTGAGCTGCAGATCAGTTATCACTGGCTACCAGGATTTCACCCACTTCAGCTCAAGCACGGTGCCGTTCAGTGCAACCTTCCCAGAACTAATTTGTCTGACCAGAATTATTTGGTGTGTGTATTAGAGGGAGGTAGCATACCCCTCAGCTGTCCAGATTTTTGCCCCATATTCCTCCTAAAAGGATTGAAGTTGCTAAATGAGACATTTCAGTTTTAGATGTCATGTCATTTAGAAAATGCATACCAACACAAATCCTGTTACTCTTGCAATTTTCTAAGTTTCTGAGAGCCATATTTATAATCTGTCCCTATTTATTTTAGGCTTTGTCCAGATTTCTTGCACTAAGGTTGAGGCCTTGAGGGTATGGTATGTTTGTGAGAAAGTGAAATGCCCAAGTTAGAGTTAACAGGTGGAATTTTCAAGTGCATTTTCAAGGAACTGTGAGTTTTAAGGAAGCTAAGTTCACTGCTGCTCATGCCAAGTCTATTTACAATGTGCAACTGTTTTGTTTAGCAAATGGTATCTCTATTGTGGTATAACGTTTTAAAGCTATGTTAGTAGCACCACAAGTAGAATACTTGCATCTTAATGTAAAGGCTTGAGGTTCTATTCCTACAGCATATACATTTGTATGTTGCAGTCCTCAGGATGCCCTCCTTTGGATGAGATGCCTAATAACTATGAACCTGTTTTTCAGCTTGTCATCCATTTTCTATTGCAATATACCAGCTTACCATTTTTTTTAATTTAACATAGGCAATTTATTCTTTGACGGCAACAGGCACTGAATTTGTAAATGAAACACTGAAATATACAGCAACAACATCTTCATTAGTTTCAGATATCTTTAATGTGGAATTATTCAGATTACTTTTACTTCAGCAGAGTCACTCAAACAAGTGCTGCTGTATAATACAAGGGATATAATTCAATTATATATTATAATTAATACAATCAGGTAAATCTAATAACTTTTGCATGGCCCTAACGGTGTGCAAGGAGCCTATTGCTTGAAAACAGTTCAAAGGTAAATAACCTGCCACTGGCCAGATGCATTTTCTTTGAATGTGGGTTTCAATGCTGTTTCATTGAATGTGAGTTTCAAAAGTAGAGAAGCTTTAATGCCAAGTCTGTTTTCATTGCAAGACTATTGCTTTGTTTAGGTTTAGTAAATGTCTCAGTGTTTGGGCTATAATGTTTGAAATAAAAGTTGTAAATTAAATCCAACTGCCTGTAATCATTGTAGAACTAAAGCATAAAACAGTATGCACACAGATTTGAACAGTGTCTACAGTAAATGGGGAGAAATAGCCAAGTAATGGGACACTGGAATGGCTGTGTGGGCGGGGCTTGGGTGGGTGGACTTGGGCGGGGCTGTGTTGGCAGGGGGCGGGGTGAGCTATGTGGGTGGGGCTCTGGGTTTGCACCCCCCTGCAAAAAATCCTGCGGGCTCCCTTGCCTCACTGGTAGAGAAGGAGTCAAAACTTAAGATAGGAGGCAGAGAAATACCATCTAGGGATGTGCTTATTTATTTTTTATTTATCCTTTGTTGACCAGGTTCATCCCAGTACACTAGTGAACTCTTTTCAAGGGAGACTCAAGGTGGTATTTCTACTACTAGAGCAAATTTGGCCAGGGCATCAGGGAGTTTGCCTATTCTTTGTGTGCTGGGACTCGATTCACTGTTGCACTTCCTGACTTCCAGTCTGGGAGCGATGGCAGCTTGGAGAGGCAGGAAGCAGAAAATCAAAAATGGAGGAGAAAGATCATGTTTTTCAAATATTGGAGATGAATGAGGCTGGTAATTGAACAGCAAAAAGACTGGATATGATAAAAATGAGTTGGAGGTTAAGCAGAGTGGAGGGAACTGAGAAGGGAGGAAAAAAGGAGGAGGAGAGCTAAAATAAGGCAAAAAGAAGGAGTTGAGGTAGATATTATGGATTTGGAAGATTTGTTGCAACAAAATTTGTTTTCAGCAGATTCTACAACGCCTGAGTGTGTTGTTACAACCCTCCAGTTGGGGGATTGCAAGATATTTATTTGAATGAACTAATTGAACAAAGCAAATAGGAATGTGAGAAGGCAATGTAGTGGGAAGAAATAATGGACAGAATACAAGAAGAAGTAGTTCAGGAAATAAGGAAGAAAGAAAAGAAATCATAAGCAGAAATGGTAAGAGAAAACGAAAGAAGGGAAGAGAAGAGAACAGATGTAAGAAGAAAGCATCAGGTGAGGATAAGTAGCAAAATGGAAAAGGAACTGGACAGGTATGAAATATGGGACAGCATCATTTCACCATTGGATATTGAACCAAGTGAGGTAAGAGCATTATTTATTTGTATTAACAGAGATCTTTTTTGTGACATTTTTGTCATGGAGGCACAGTATATAGAAACATTCTTAGAACAATATGAAAAAAGATAGAATGAAAATCCTTGGAACTTATATTTGTTGTCCAGGCATTTAACAGAAAAACAAAAAAGTATATTTATACAATTTTGAACTGAAGTTGAAAGAGACAATTTAAAAGACTATTTACAAACTTTGTGTAGAGATGTAATGGGCATTACAAAGATCTATGACAGTAGAGGTTTATAGACTAGGGATGGGAATGTGGTGTTATATTGAAAATGCAAAATGACAAAATAATGCATTTGCCAAGTATAATTAATGTGGTGGGGAATAAGGGATTGTTTAGATACTGGGAACAACCAAAGACATGTTTTTGTTTTGGTAAAAATGATCATTTAATTAACAATTGGGACAACAAGAAATGTTTTATTTGTGGTAAAGTTGGTCATGAAGCAAATAAAATGTGAGCAAAACTGTATAAATTGTGAAAAAATAGGCCATTCATGGATGGACTGTAATGCTAAAGAGAATTATATACAGGAAACAAAGTCAGACCAAGATAGGGAGAATGATTTAGCAGATAATACTGAAGAAACACAAAAAGAAAAAAAAGACTGGAAATAAAAGAATACATAAGGGAAAAAAGAAAAAGAAGGAGAGATAGAAGAAAAAATAAGTAATTCAAGTGATGAAGGAGAAGATAAATGGATATGAGTTAAAAGTAAAAGAAATTATATTGGGAAAAGAGTGAAAGGAAGAAAATGCAAATTTAAAAATATAGGTATAGGAGGAACCAATAAAGGAAAAGGATAAAAGCAACAGAAACTTTTTCATAGAGTGAGGATCATAGCCTTTAATGTGAATAGTATAAAGAATGGTCAAAGAAGGCTAGGAGTGTTGGAATAGTGTAGAATGTTAGATATGGATATTATTGTATTAATAGACATAAGAATAACAGAAGAAGAAAGAATACAAGTTAATGGGTTATGGGATGGCAAGGTTATAAGGAGCTTAGGAGAAGAAAAATGTTCAGACATAGCAATTTTATGTAAAGAATGTATAGAAATGCTGGACTACGCATTAGTAGTATTAGGAAGAATAGTAATATTGGATATAAGATGGATGAACCAAATATATAGGGTGAATACACTCTTTGCATACATTTTACAAAAACAAAAAGAGATTATGTTTAGGAAAATACTTGATTATGTTAGTGTAACTATGCAAGTGATAGTAGTGGCAGACTTCAATTGTGATTTAAGACATAGGCACAAAGAAGGGGTAGATGTAAAAGTCATTTCCGATATGATCAAAAGCGGTAAAATGTACTTATAGAAAAACAAACACTAGACATACAAAAGGGGTCATTTGAAAACTGAAATTGATTATTTTATATCAGAGAGTTTAAGGATATTACATCAAGAGTTTAAATGATTTTTTTAGACAATGTAGTAATCTGGATAGAGATTCAAGAAAAAACAGGCTATATAAAAATAGGTAGAGGGATAAAAAGAGTTAATGAATCAGAGTTAAATGCATATGTAAAGAAAATAATACATCAATTATGATTAGATCATATAAGCATGAGAGGATTTTATAAAGACTGGACAAGTTGGTGGATTAGTCTAAAAGAAAAATATGAAAAGAAGTGCTGGAATGGCAAAGGACAAAAAGAATATAAGATAGATACAAATATAAAGAAATCAGTATTCAAGTCTTTAAAAGTATAATAAACAATACAGAAGAGTTTCTAGAAAAAGAGAAAATGTTATACAAAATAAACCAAGACAAAATTAAAAAAATGCTGTTCAAACAAATTTATTTTTTTACAAGGAAGAAAAGAAGTGGGACCATACCTATGTAAAATGGTTAGAGAAAATAAGAATAATAAGAGAATTAAGGAATGATAAAGGTTCTATAATGAATACACAAAAAGAAATAATGCAGACAGTAAAAAGGCATATTTTAAAAATGCTTTCCATATGTGAGACTATAAGAAAAAAATAGATGGAACTTAAAAAATTAGCTGAAGTAGACAATAAGAGAATGGAAGAAAAGATTACTATGACAGAATTTAAAAATGTGTTGAAAACAGTAAATGTAGAAGCAGCTACAGGTTTAGATGGACTTGTATGTCTAATGTATAAGGACATGCAAGAATGGCAAAAAGAATATTTTTAGAGGTTTTAAATGAATGCTTTAAAAAAGGGGTAAATGATGAAAAAATATGTATGGGTGCAACGAAATTTATATGGAGAAAGGGAGAAAGAACAGACATAAAAATAGAGACCACTAGTCTTAAACAATGTTAATTAGAAGATTTTTTTATGAAAATAGTAGAAAAAAAAGAATAGTGCGTAAAGTTAATAAGTTACTGAATGAAACAATTTTGGAATAAAAGAAAAAGGAAGTCAAGAACTTTTAATGATAATAAGAGAATTGGTAGATAATGCAATAAAGAGGGAAACAGAATTAAAAATATTAATAGATGTAAGTAAAGCATTTGACAAGATTCAGCATGAAGCATTATGAGAAACTTTGAAAGAATATAATATAAGTAATAAAATAATCAACATTTTGAAAGCAGAATATAACAAAAATAAAGTGAAACTAGTGGTTAATGGTTGGTTAAGTGAGACAATAGAAATGAAAAGTGGCATTAAGCAAGGATGTCCAGCAAGTAGTATTCTATCAGCACTAATTATGAATACGGTAGTTACCAAGATAAATTTAGAACTGGAGGAAGCTAAATACTGTACGCCAGAGGGAAATCAGATCCCAGTGATGTTCTCTTATGTCAGCAATTTAGTTTTAGTTGTTAAAAAAGAATGGATGAGTATAACTATGAAGACACTTGAGAAAGAATTAAAGGTGTTAGATTTAAGTATTAGTGAGGAAAAGAGTAAAGGACTGGGATTTTCAGGGAAAATAAGAGGTATTCAGTTTAATAAAGAAGAAACAGAAATTCTGGGAATAAGGTTTGGAATTAAGCAACAGAGAGTGATACAATGGAAAGATATGATACATAAAATAAGGAACACTTGTATATTCTGGAAAACAATTTAAACTTGCATATAGGGAAAAGTATGTTTAATTAATTCAGTAATATTAGGTAAGATGGCACATCTAACAAGTGTATTTACGATACAACTAGAATGTGAAAAAGAATTATTGAATGTGTTATTTACATTTATATGGGGATCCAGATTGAACCCTATTAAAAGTGGAATTCTTTGTACTGCAAAAAAGGAAGGATGTTTGGGTTTAATAAACCCAATTGTATACATAGCCTCATTGAATTTATATAAAATATTGACAGGAATACAAGAAAAAGGGCAATTGTTAATAAAGATTTTAGAGGAAAAATATAAAGCAATATGGGAAAAGCTTAAATGTTTAAAAAGAAGTAAAGGAATTAGTTGTACAGAAATGAAACTATATCAAGAGAAAATGTTTCTATGGAAGATTGATTTAAGAAATATTGAAAAGAGTAGGAAATAATGGTATGAAAATATAATGGAAAAATGTTATTATATTTACCCTTGGAGGCACTTTGGAGAAAAAAGTAAAAAACTGTAAAAGCAAGAATGAAAAGATGTGAAAAAAATATGTGGAATATACTGATATTTTTGTGGAGGTTGTCTATAAATAGGCTTCCATTGAAAGCAAATATTCCATATAAAACAATAAAAGATAGACTTGACATATAGGGAATTAGAGACCACTGAGCATGTTTTTCTGAAATGTAAAAAACTAAATAAATTGTGGGAAGAAATATGTGTCAAATAATGTTTAAAAGGATTGAAAAATAATGTTAAATATATAAATATGGTCATGATAGAATATGGATACTATGAAGATACGAAACAAAATGCTATAGATAGAAATTTGTTTTGTGTAGTGTGGATTGTTTGGAATGAAAGAATGAATGAGATAAAATTTAATGAGAAATGGGTACTTTCAGAAATTTTGAAGAAAATAACATTTTGGTTGTGGAAAAAGGAGTGGGGGTAATTGAAAGTTTCAAAATTTTGAAAATATGTGAATTAATTGTAAATAATTGTAAATGAGCTGTAAAATTGTATAAAGAATGTACAGTATATGTTATATATTGTGAATTTTAATAAAGGACTCCCTACTCTTTTTGATAGGTATGGTAGGATCTTTTACATCCAGCTGAGCTACCACCAACTCAGGTAGCTTGGGCCACAGTTTAATGCCTCATTCAAAAGCTAGCACACATACAAGTACAGCAGCCCCCTTCTGACGTACTGCAGTGTTGGTACTCATAAATAGTCCATGCACCAGGTGTGGGACTAGAATCCACGACATCTGATCTTCCAAAACATCAAAAGCAGGTGTACTACTTATTGCGTCACTGAGTAAATATTCCATCATTACTCAATACACTGCATTAGTTCTAGGACCAGCCTTCTCCTTTGAGGTGGCCTGACTCCTATTCTGGAGTTGCCCCTTGGCAAATACCCTGGATGGATGATGAGGAAATTGGAAGTGAGATTTAAACAAAAATCTGTCATTTGTTTGTGCATACGCACCTAATAGATACAGTTGAGAGTCTAGTATCTGAACTAATTCTGACCTAGGGTAGTTGGGATAATAAAACATGTAATTGCACTGGATAAAAACTTCAGCAATTCCAGTGAACAATAAAGAATATTTTTCACACGAGTGGGCTAAAGCTCAAAAAATATGCACAACCAAATACATATAATTTTTACGTATTCAGACTTTATGATTTTTCCTACCCGAAAACTCTAGAAGGCTGTGTTCAGATAATTGACGTCTCAGATAATCAGCTCTCTACTGTATTGAGACTATTCATCCTTCTTGGACAGGTATCCTCTAAAAACATTTTTAGCTATACTGGGAGACTTCACTGCCTATGTGGTGAATGATGAGAACATCTGAAGAGTCTTATTTAAAAGACTTTCTTCCTGAGCTAAATGTGAACGCCAATTTGTTACTGGGGTTAATTGCTAGATATGGACTGTTTTGAATACAGGCTGTTTGTAAGTGCAATTATTATCATAGTATATTGGACCAAAGTCAAGGATTGACTTTTTAGTCATGTCATCAGACATGATGCCATATGTTATGAATAGTCAGGTCACAAGAGATGCTGAACTGTCAGCTGATCACTACTAAATGCTGAGTTTGGTTAAACTGCTTGGGCGGTGGATGATCTGGCCCAGAAAACCCACATATAAATTGAGGGTATTCTGGGAATACCTTCCAGATGCTTCTAGATGAGATAAGTTTAACTCAAATCTCTGTAAAACATCTGATACATAGGCAGAGGTCAGGAATTTGGAGTCTGAACAGGTCCTTTTTTAGACAACAGTAAATAAAGCAGCAGCAAGGAGCTGAGGCTGAAAGATGATCAGTGCCTGTCATGCTGACAACCTTAGTACTTGCTGGTAGACATCAGTAGAGAAGGAAGCCATCAAGTTAAGAGTTCCTTGCAAATAATAGCAAGGCAAGCTTCCATGTTTTTTTGACAAGTACTGACATGTCTAGAAGGCAGCTGCTGCAGCAGTTACTAAAGTGAAGATCTCCATGTGGGAAGAGTTTACTCTGGTGACTCTTGGTGGGAGGGGATGACACTGCTCTCGCTGTTCTCAAAAAGGGTAGAAAAACACTGACCTTAACTGTGACATTGTAGGAAAGTGGAAGGAACACTTTGAGGAGCTCAGTGAGCATACTTTCAATTGAGGTGGCAGTGCTAGAAGTAACTGGTGTGACTCAGTCCATTTCTATTCATGAGGTTATTAGAGCAATTAAGCTGTTCCCATGAGGCAAGGCTGTGGAAGTGGATGAACTCTGGATGAAAATGCTGAAGGTGCAAGATATTGTTGGGGTATCAAGCTTAATAAATGTTTCCTGTACTGTATGTAAAATGTAAAAGTAACTTAAGGATTGGTAAACTGGAGGCATGGTCCCCATCTTCAAAAAAGGGGACATAGGAGGATATGCTCCATTTATAGTAGAACCATGCTGCTTAGCTTGACTGGGGAAATCTAAACTGGGGCACTGGAAAGAAGACCAAATCCAAAAGAATAAAAATTTTGAAATATGTCAGGAGGAGCAGTGAGGATTCCATCCTGGCAGTGGAATACTGGATTGACCCTTTGTCCTTGTGTAGATATTGGAGGGAGTTTTGGAAGGTCATCAGTGTTATCTATATGTATTTTGTAGACCTGGAGAAGACATATGATAGTGAGCCCTAGAATGTATTGTGGAAGGTGCTACCACAGTATGGAGAAGACATATGACAGTGTGCCCCAGAATGTATTGTGGAAGGTGCTACCACAGTATGGAGAAGACGTATGATAGTGTGCCCTAGAATGTATTGTGGAAGGTGCTACCACAGTATGGAGAAGACATATGATAGTGTGCCCCAGAATGTATTGTGGAAGGTGCTACCACAGTATGGAGAAGTAATAGGATAGTGTGCCCTAGAATGTATTGCGGAAGGTGCTACCACAGTATGGAGAAGACATATGATAGTGTGCCCTAGAATGTATTGTGGAAGGTGCTACCACAGTATGGAGAAGACATATGATAGTGTGCCACAGAATGTATTGTGGAAAGTGCTACCACAGTATGGAGAAGACATATGATAATGTGCCCCAGAATGTATTGCAGAAGATGCTATAATAGTATGGGTTCCTAGGAATGCTATTGAATGTCATTTTTTATTGTATTTGTAAAGGAGAGTATCATCTCTTACCCACAAGATTCTCTTTCACACTGATAGGACTCCTATTCTTTGTAGCATTGCAACTCCTTATAGAAATCTTACTACCTTATGCTCAGCGAATAAATTACAAATATCCACCCAGAAATCCCTTAATAAAGCCGGGGACTCCCTCTTTTCAAATGCTGTGGGTAAGAGTTGGAACAAACTCACCAGCAACCTACAATTACTTTCATCCTTATCACTATTCAAACAGCAGCTAAAACTACACCTTAAAGAACATTGGTTATGCTCATGTACTAATCCAAATTAACACCAGCCAGCTATCATAATCCCCCCCTACTACCCACTAGGTCACAATCACATCCTATTCATTCATAGTCAATATTGTAATTTTTCTTATTTCCTTCTAACTTCATTAAACTTACTCTTCATTTTTCTAAAATCCCTCACCACTTACTGATATTGTTCTAATGGAGGAATTAAACCCACAGTTAGGACAGCTGTTTAATCTTAGCCTCACCTCAGGATACGTACCCAAGGAGTGGCGCACGGCGACTGTGGTCCCACTTCATAAGGGCGGTGCCTCCACAGACCCTGGAAATTACCGCCCCATTAGCTTGACAAGCCTTATCTGCAAAGCCATGGAGAGGATCATAATGGAACTCATAAATAAAGACATAGGGAACTTGCAGACTTTGGATCCAACCCAGTTTGGCTTTGTCAAAGGCAGATCCTGCCTCTTAAACTTGGTTGACTTTTCGAGACAGTCACCAAGGCCATTGATGAGGAAAGGCAGTCCATACAGCCTACCTCGACCTGGCAAAGGCCTTGACACAATACCCCACTCAGGTATCATCGAAAAACTCATCAGCTTGAATGTAAACCCATACATCACAAGATGGGTTGCAAACTGGCTAGCGACAGAACCCACAGGGTCAGAGTTGCTGGAGCCATGTCAGACTCAAAGCCTGTCACAAGTGGTGTCCCACAGGGCTCAGTCCTGGGTCCACTCTTGTTCGGCATCTACTTTTCTGAAGTACAAGCAAACACAGGAGGGTTATGGCTGACAAAGTTTGCAGATGACTGCAAACTGGGCCATAGTCGAAAACACATCTGACACAGATATCCTCCAGAAGGGCCTCACAGAAACGGATAACTGGTGCCAGAGCCATGGCCTGAAGTTAAACGCCAAAAATGCATAGTCATACCCTTCGGAAAAACAAGGTTACCCCTAGCTACCATATAGGTGACAATCCACTGAGCACAGAAAAAGTCATCAGGGATCTGGGGACCCAAGTTGACAGTAGTCTTCGTTGACACTCATGTTGCTAAAGTAGTTAGGAAAACCTTCTATATCGCCCACCTGATCATGAAGGGATTCACATCTAGATCAAGGGAGGTCATCGTCCCCTGTACTCATCACTCATTAGACCTATGATTGAGTACAATGCCCGTTCGAATGTATCTGACCAGACACCTGATGCAGCTTGAAAGGCCCCAAAAGTTCCTCACCAAAAGGATAAAGGGTCTCAAAAATATGTCTTATGCTGCCCGACTGAAAGAACTCCAGCTTTATTCAGTCTCATACCGCTTGCTCAGAGGTGACCTGTGCCTGACATATAAGGCCATGTCAAACCCAGATTTGATGAATATGCTTCACCTCAAAAATCTAGATCCCTCAGAA
Source organism: Protopterus annectens (assembly GCF_019279795.1). Lineage (NCBI taxonomy): Eukaryota > Metazoa > Chordata > Ceratodontiformes > Protopteridae > Protopterus > Protopterus annectens. The sequence continues at coordinate 909,237,003 of NC_056743.1, read as the reverse complement.
CCACAAGGGGGAGACTTAAACCTTGACACGGTTATAAATAGAACGTGCTGGAGGGACAGATTCATCACCCAGAGACTCCCTATGCTGTGGAACAAAATCCCGGTACATGTGAGGCAGAGCACCTCGCTGGCCTTGTTCAAGAGGAATCTTGACCAATGGATGGGAGATCGCAGATATACCCCAGGGATTACTTCAGTGTCACTGCTGACAGAGGCACAGAAAAATGATAGGCATAGTTTTTATTCAAACTAAAGGGGTGGCGAAAGCCACATAACTATGGGCTAGGCTTATAAATGCCCTTGGGCAGATAGCCTAGTATGAACCTATGAACCTATGAACCTATGAACCTATGTCAATGTTAACTCCTATGCTACCTATGACATTTCACACTTCCTGATATTCTTCTATGTCTATGTTAATACTTATGCTACCTATGACATTTCACGCAAACCTTGTCTAACGTAACAACTAGATAGTACCTTTCACTCCCTCCACTCTTTTTTTTTTGTCCATATATTGCCAAACATTCTTCCTCTTGTATATACTGCTCATAATACTACTTACTCAACACCCTAACTTTTCCTTCTCTAATGTTGTTTGTTCCTTCTTTGCTAACCTAAACCTTCTTTGATTTTGTTTTTTTCTTTACCATTTTTTTTATCTTTGCTATTTGAAGCTACTTGAGTTCATTAGAAGACACCCTTTAGCTGTGAACTGCATTAATTCATTGTAATAATGTACTGTTTACAATTTATTTTTATTTGTAGTCCTGTTACACTACCTTAATATTGGAGCTTGCATTAATTCTTTGTAATAATTTACTGTTTACAATTTATTTTTATTTGTAGTCCTGTTACATTACCTTAATGTTGGAGCTTATCTCCCCGGGCCTCTACTGAAAATGGACATGTATCCAGTTAGACTAGCCCAGTCAACAAATGTAAAATAAATAAAAAATAAATAAAAATAAAGGAGAGTATCACTGTTTATCGTGACACTAGCCATCATCTCACAAAATTTCAGAGCAGAAGATTATATCTTTATGCCGTTGATGTTTTTCTCTGTCTTAATATTATTTGTCATTGGCGCTGTACATTGGTTTGGGTCACGGGAGTCAGACAAAAGAGGAAATGTGAATTTCACTTTTTTCCAAGTTTGTGCAACCTTGGACTGTGTGTGTGTGTCTGTGTGTGTTTGTACACATATATAGAGGCAATAAGGCATAACGTGTTGTGCATGGTAGGCATACCTGTCAACCTCTTATTGCAAGAAATATGGATAAAGCCATAAATAAGGGGGACAAAGGTCCAAAAATAAGGACACTTTTTAATATTGATATTACAAACTTAAAAAAATGGACACAATAACAGGTTTTGCATTAGCATGATTTTTTTCTGAAGAGTCTGAAGTCTGAAACTCAAATGTCTGTCATTATTTTCTGACTTCAACCCTCAATGATTTGCCAGAAAACCACAATTTTATGAGAAACAGACCAAAAATATGAGGCAAAAAATCTGGACAGTTTGCGAAAATCTGTACGGTTGAGTAGTATGATGGTAGGTAATGTGAGGCATGTGCCCTAAGGACACACCCCCAAGTACCTTATTGTACAATAAAATAGACCTTTTTTCAGTTTGAATTTTGCATTTAGTAGCTTACTTATTGTGATTATATGTTTCTATTGTATTTTAATGTAAAATAGTTCTTCCACCAGTTTTAGCTAATTGATAACTGTGCAGGGTTATAACTTTTAATTGTATGGAATGTTGGTCTGAAATGTTCAGGATTGTCATTTGAGGGACTCTTCTGTCAAACTGTTATGTATTATTGCATGTTCCAGTTTATAAATAAGTGCTAACATTACACAGTACCTCAACTGCATTCAGATGACAGGACTAACATAACAGTAGCACAGTATTTCATAACCATGTATACTGATTCCAGGCAATATATCTTCAAAATATTCTCAAGAGCAATCATTTTGCAGGATTCCCAAGAACTGAAAGCTACATATATGCAAATGGTAATGCTTTCCCCATCAGTTTTTTTTAAGTTCATTTAGCTGATTTGTTTGTTACACATGAAAAATATTCACCAGGGTAATCATTTTGGTGTCAACTATCAATAACTGAAGGAAAAAAAAAACATATGTATGCAGTAATGCTACCCCATCACTTTTCTTAAGTTGATTTACCCGTAAGTCTCATTTTTGCCTTTATTTCATTTAGTTTCTGAGGTAATGTTTATGTGTTTTTATTACCATTTTAATATGATTTTGTATTCATACAGTGTGCTTTACCTTTGTGTACTGTATTTTGAGATTTACATCTTACATCAAGCAGTTCCTGGCATATTGTTTCTACTACATTTAAGTGTGTGTGTGTGCATGTGTTTTATGTAATTTGACTCATAGTTATGGTTACAGCTTTCTGTTACTATGATTGTCTTTGTTTCATTTTATTCACTTCCTATGTCATTTTCCTCCAGTACTTCTTTTCTGTTTGTGGAGTTGAATCGTTAAGTTTCTTAAGGAGATTTTTTTTATATTATTGTTTGCCTTCTATTATTTCTGTTCAAGTAATGTAAATAAATATATGTCTTCACTGCTTTTATTACTGAAAACTTTGTTTAATTTGTGTGACAATCCTGTTTCTTGCTTTGATCTATTTCTTTTTTTCTGTAGAATCAGTAATGTATTCTGAGTTATGGATATGTGAAGTCAGTAATTTATCTCTGTGGAGTTATGTATCTGTGGTGTTCAATATTGCTTTTATTGACTTACAAGTTTGTTTTAGGATTATTTTTATGTTTGACAGTTTTTCCTGCTATATGACTTATTAGGAAGGTGACATTTTGGTGTATTTTAAAGAATGAGAGCATGCAGGAATCTATGAGTGTATGCTACCTGCAGGATGCCAGCACTAGGTTTTCACATCTGTGGAGCCAGGGGCGGCTCATGCTATTGGACTGCAGGACTGCAGCCCCCCAGCTGCAAAAAAGAAAGAAAAGAAAAGAAAACCAGCTGTAAAAAAGAAAGAAAAAAATAAAAACAAACGTGAGTCCCAGAACTTTGTGCATGCATGCTCGTGGCATTTCCCAATATCCAGACTGCTGGTGAACCAGTCCAGAGCATGTGCAAGAAATCCGGACTGCTGGTGAGACAGTCCAGATTAGGAAGACAGCATTCAACAGCAGAGATCCCAGAAGTCTATGCAGTGACAAATGCATAGACTAGAAGGAGATCAGACTGGAAAGTCTGCAGGCTGGGTAGCAGCTTGCTCTCACAGGAAGGGGAAGGACTTTGCTCTTGCGGGCTGTTTAGTGCAGGAATGGATGAACTTGAATGCAACGGACTTTGCAGCAATGGAGCTGGGCTAGCATTTTATCAATGGATTTTACTACTCAGGTAGGGTGTGTGTGCTAGGCTAGCATTTTATCAACAGACTTTGCTACTCAGGTAGTGTGCATGTGTGTGCTAGGCTTGCATTTTATCAACAGACTGCTACTCAGGTAGTGTGTGTGTGTGCTAGGGTAGCATTTTATCAACAGACATTGCTACTCAGGTAGTGTTTTTGTGTGTGAGTGTGTGTGTGTGTGTGTGTGTGTGTGTGTGTGTGTGTGTGTGTGTGTGTGTGTGTGTGTGTGTGTGTGTGTGTGTGTGTGTGTGTGTTTGTGTGTGTGTGTGTGTGTGTGTATGTGTGCTAGGCTAGCATTTTATCAACAGACTTTTGCTACTCAGGTAGTGTGTGTGTGTGTGTGTGTGTGTGTGTGTGTGTGTGTGTGTGTGTGTGTGTGTGTGTGTGTGTGTGTGTGTGTGTGTGTGTGTGTGTGTGTGTGTGTGTGTGTGTGTGTGTGTGTGTGTGTGTGTGTGCTAGGCTAGCATTTTATCACCAGACTTTGCTACTCAAGTAGTGTGTATGTGTGCGCTAGGCTAGCATTTTATCAACAGACTTTGCTACTCAAGTAGTGTGTGTGTGTGCTCTAGGCTAGCATTTTATCAACAGACTTTGCTATTCAGGTAGTGTGTGTATGTGTGTGTGTGTGTGTGTGTGTGTGTGTGTGTGTGTGTGTGTGTGTGTGTGTGTGTGTGTGCGCTAGGCTAGCATTTTATCAACAGACATTGTTACTGAGGTTGTGTGTGTGTGTGTGTGTGTGTGTGTGTGTGTGTGTGTGTGTGTGTGTGTGTGTGTGTGTGTGTGTGTGTGTGTGTGTGTGTGCGTGCGTGTGTGTGTGCTAGGCTAGCATTTTATCAACAGACTTTGCTACTCAGGTAGCGTGTGTGTGTTTGCTAGGCTAGCATTTTATCAACAGACTTTGCTACTCAAGTAGTTTGTATGTGTGCGCTAGGCTAGCATTTTATCAACAGACTTTGCTACTCAGGTAGTGTGTGTGTGTGTGTGTGTGTGTGTGTGTGTGTGTGTGTGTGTGTGTGTGTGTGTGTGTGTGTGTGTGTGTGTGTGTGTGTGTGTGTGTGCATCAGACTTTGCTACTTAGGTAGTGTGTGCTAGGCTAGCATTTTATCAACAGACTTTGCTACTCAGGTAGTGTGTTTGTGTGTGTGTGTGTGTGTGTGTGTGCTAGTCTAGTATTTTATCAACAGATGTGTGTGTGTGTGTGTGTGTGTGTGTGTGTGTGTGTGTGTGTGTGTGTGTGTGTGTGTGTGTGTGTGTGTGTGTGTGTGTGTGTGTGCTAGGCTAGCATTTTATCAACAGACTTTGCTACTCAGGTAGTGTGTGTGTGTGTGTGTGTGTGTGTGTGTGTGTGTGTGTGTGTGTGTGTGTGTGTGTGTGTGTTAGGCTAGCATTTTATCAGCAGACTTTGCTATTCAGGTAGTGTGTGTGTGTGTGTGTGTGTGTGTGTGTGTGTGTGTGTGTGTGTGTGTGTGTGTGTGTGTGTGTGTGCAACAGACTTTGCTACTTAGGTAGTGTGTGTTAGGCTAGCATTTTATCAACAGATTGTGTGTGTGTGTGTGTGTGTGTGTGTGTGTGTGTGTGTGTGTGTGTGTGTGTGTGTGTAGACTCAAACCCTGTACCTTGGGAGCAGGTAGCAAGAGCTTGAATTCCCTACCCATCACCACTTCTGAAATGTTTGCCTCATATTTTTGTTCTTGTGAAATGTGTGGTTTTCTGGATTTTGAATTCACTAAATAATGACAGGCCTTTGAATTTTAGACTTCATATTCTTCAGAAAGTACATGGTAACACAAAACCTTTTATTCTAGCAGTTTTCTGTTTATAAGTTCAATATTTGAAATTTGTCCCTATTTTGGTGCTGTATTCCCCCATTATTGGCTTTGTCCATTTTTTTTGTGCTAAGAGGTTGAGAGCTATGATGAGAATTGAATTCATTGAATATGTCTGGGAGCTATATTCGCCCATTATTGGCTTTGTCTAAGTGTTTGTGCTAATATGTTGAGAGCTATGGTGAGAACTGAATTCACTAAATGATAACCATTTAAGTTTCAGTCTACCTGTCTTTCAAGAAGCATCTGCTTTGGCATAGTGGTATGCTGCTCTGATTGTAGTACACAGGGTCCTTTGGTTCAAGACTTGGCAGTGAAATGCATGGTGGTAACACAGCATTTTATTCTAGCAACTTTCCAAGATTAAATAAGCAATGTTTAAAATGTGTCCCTAGTTCTTGGCCCCTCCCCCCAATAAACGTTGGCTTTTTCCAGATTTCTTGTATTTCAAAGTTGAGAGATACAGTTGAGTGTCAAGTGGATTTTACAAAGAGCTGAGAGTGAAGACAAGTTTAATGCTGCTTATGCTGAGTCTGCTTGCATTGTTGATAGCACAACAGGCAATGTACTTGCTTTTGATGCAGAAGGCTGTGGGTTCTACTCCCACTGTATATAGATGCATTGCTGATACTGTACTGTGTTGTACTTTTAAAGGGGGTGGATGCTGCAGTTGTGAGAATGTCCTCTTTGGCAGAGATACCTAGTAACGATGGACCTGTTATCAACTTGCCATCCATTTGCTATTACAATATTACTAGCTTATCATTTTGTAATGTAACATTGGCAATTTATTCCTCAATGACAACAGGCACTTTATTTGTAGATGAAACAATGAAATATAAAGGTGTTTGCTAGCAGCAAGCCCTTCATTAGTTACATATCTCTTTAATGTGGAATTATTTACTTTTACTTCTGCAGAGATTGTGCATATTTACTGATACTGGTGAATTGTAGAAGTCTGAGTAGACTTTTATGATGGAAATGTTCTGAACTGGGCAGTTTTGTCATTATTGGTGCATGCATTTTGTTTAATTGTTTACTGTAAAATGTTCAAAATAAATTTAAAATGCCCTCTAAGAGCTGTACTGTATTATACAAGGAATATAATTTAATACAACCAGGAAAGTGTATCAAAGAACACATGTATGTTTCCTGTGCAAGGGGCCTATGATTTGAAAACAGCCCAAAGTTAATCTTTATCTGCCACTGGCCAGATGTATTTTCTTTAAATGTGGGTTTCAATGCTGTTTCAATGAATATGAGTTTCAAGGGCAGAGAGGTTTTAATGCTAAGTCTATTTTCATTGTGAGACTGCATTGCTTTGTTTAGCAGATGTCTATTAGTGTTTGGGTTGTAAAATGTAAAATAAAACTTTTAAAAGAAATCCAAATCATCGTAGAAGTTAAGCAGTATGCACATTACAGTGTTTATGGTAAATGGGGAAAAATAGCCAAGTAATGGGACATTGGAATAGCTGCAGGGGCATGGCCCCATTCAACCATGATTTTGTGAGGGGGGAAGGGTGGCAAACCCAGACAGCCCCGGCTGAACTATACCTCTTAACTGTCCAGATTTTTGCAGAATGAATAGATTTTTGCTTCTTATTTTTGGTTTGTTCCTCATAAAATCTGTGGTTCTCTGGCAAATCATTTAGGAATGAAGTCACAAAATAATGACAGACATTGAGCTTCATACTCTTCAGAAAAATGTATGCTAAAGCAAGACCTGTTGTTCTGTCAACTGTAAGTTTATATGCAATTTTTAGTACTGTTTGTATGTTCCCCCAGTATATTTGTCCTTGCCCAGATTTCCTGCTTTAAGAGGTTGAGAGGTACACGCAAATAAATTGCTTTATAGAATTAGGTATATCTAAACCTCTCAACTGTCCCCAATTTTGGCTCAAAATGTTGCTCTCCCCCAATAATCCCTCTGCAAAATGGAAAATTTGGAAGAAAATGTAAATAGTTTACAATTAATAAACAATTGTAATGATCAGAGTTATAGATTACTTTTAATTTCAGAAATGCATGTAGATTCTCTTATTTTGTCAGCTGCTCAAGTTAACAGTACTAATATTAAAAAAAGTGTCCCTTCTTTGATATGTTCCCAGCTATATTGTGTGGCTATTTTATATTTTTGCATCAAATTTGTGGTCCGTTTTTCATAAAATTGTGGTTTTCTGGCAAATTAGTGGCAAATCATTAAAGACTGAAATTAAAAAATAACGACAGACATTTGAGTTTCAGATTTCATACCCTTCAGAAAGTTCAATACCTACTCTATTATCTTTCTAGGTTTATAAGAGCAATATTTAAAAATTGTCCTTATTTTTGGACCTTTGTCCCACTTCTGTTTATGGCTTTGTCCAGATTTCTTGCTCTGAGGCTGAGAGGTATGACAAATGTGTCAGGGCCATCACTGTCAGCCAGAAACATTTCAAATTGTGACATACTTGTTGCACCCCACTCACCCACATAGTGACTTTGGATGTGTCCAAGCAAGGCAAGGAGCAGTTATGCAGTGTAAGTGTGCATAATATCCCCCCATCCAAGGAAGACACAAGTACTACAGTGGCTTTTCATCTGTCCTTGATTTTGCAGAATGTTCAGGTTTTCTGTCATATTTTTATACTGTTGATTTATGCTTCTTCTTATTCAGAAAATGCATGTCATTGCAGTGCCTGTTGCTCTGTGTTTAAGTAGCAATGCTTTAATGACCATCAGGTAAGCTTATCTGAAACTGTAAGATGCAAGTAAGCTTTAATAAACATACTGTTAAATAATTACCAATATTGAAAGCCTTTTTCTTGTTGCCATGCAGATAATATTTATATAACTAGATAGTGTATAAGCCTTAAGTACTGAACTGCATATGACAGTATTTGTAATAAAGGATTACAGTACTTTCAGAAGCTCATTACATTTGGTGGAGACTTATAGTCATCTTTGCAAGCTTTACCATAAACTAAACAGAATGCTAATCTATCAAGTGTGGTCCATAACCTGTGCAGTAATCCTTTAAGCAAATTATCTTGAGCTTGTTTCTTGTTTGCTGTTCATTTTTTACTTTGATTATGTTTTCCCCATGAAACAAGTAGATAGTTGTTGTCAGGCAGCAGGTCTTTTTTGGATAAGAAACTTTTTTACAAGTAGGGGTATTACAGAGATTGCTACTTTCAGCAAGTTACTTGGTACTTTTATAAAGCTGAATATAAATTATAATTAGAACTGCAGTGCAAGGAGAAGTGATTTGAGTTGAGTGCTGCTTGTTTTTTATACTTGATTTTGACTGGCATTTCAGTAATGTATTTAAAAAAGTAATTTATTTTTTCATGCCTCGCAACCTTTTTGTTTCCATCTAGATATTAAGTAAGCTGTTATGTAGCCAGCGCATTGAAATATTTTTTTCTTCTACAATTCATTTTGTCTTTACTGGACTCTCATAATGACGGTTTGGCACCCAGGTTAGCGCATTTAATTAAAGTCCCAGTTTTTGTGCTTTTTAGCATAGTGCCACCCCTTTCTGTTGGCTCCACCCATTCAGCTGTCTCCTGCAGCCCCCTTTTGATTTAAAGTCACCAGCCGCCACTGTGTGGAGCAGATTTGATGCATAGGTAGCTAGAAATTTGATTGGTTAAGTTTCCTTGCCCACTTTATAAATATTTATACATGTGGCTATGTCTGCAAATTGTGAATCTTTTTTGGCTGATTCATGGAATGTTAACCCAAAAAACATCAAATGACAAATTAACAAAAAATATTAATCAGGCTTTAATATTGATGTAATTCTCAGCAGCTGTACTTTTTATGTGTGTGTCAATTATTTTACAGAGTATTCCCTTAGATATTTGTACAATATGAAATGATTTTCTTGAATAAAGATAGGAGTAGCTGTCAGTTGCCACTACTTTAAAATCTTGTATAGTGTCATGATAATTGTCACTGTAATCTTCAGCTTGCCATATTGTCAAACCATTTCTCTTCACTAGCATTGCCACTTACCTGTTTTTTTTTTTTCGGACTATCCAGAAATCAAACTGATTGTCCGGTAGTCTGGAAAACACTGTACAAACTCCAGTATTCAGTTTCAGAAAAAGAAACAGACTATCAAAATTTATTAAATCTGCAGATTTGCTATGCTTTTTTTATAAAATGTATAGTTAATCTGCAGAAAAAAGCATCCCGAATGGAAAAAAAGGGTGTTCCCCCAGATGACATGATGATGATGTCACAAAATGGCTGGAAAATGGGCATGGTTATATGAGGCGTAAGGGTGTGTGTCCTAAGTCTGTTTTTTGCTACAATGAAAGGTGGCAACCCTACTATTCACTCTGAATCCTATGTCTACAACCAGTCATCACCAATACCTGAACAGTTTTACTATCATCTCTCATATACATAGTTTTATGACACTGCTCACCACCTCACCTCTATATTTCTAATATAAATGTTATGATAGCCATATATAATTGTCCCTGAAGCTGTTTTGTACCTCACTTCCTGACTGCAGTGTTGACTTTTTCTGCCATGCCAAGTTTCTTCCCTCACTTCCATTTCTTTGACTTTCTAATTCTAAATCACAAAAATCTGTTACCTATTTGATAAGCATTACCAACCAATTTGCTTAGCTGGCCTATCTCACCTGTACCATATAAAGCATTGTTATCCATTTAGGCTAGCCATCAGCAACTCTGGTGCATCTTCCCGCCATGTGATGAGCATAAAGGATTGTTGTCTTTTGGGATGGTGTTCTGCTCCATAGCATTTTTCCTATGTTAATGTCTATCATCAGGCTGATGCTGAATTTCTTCCACAGGACTAAAGCTGTAGAGGAGACAGCACCTATAAGGGAGCAAGATGTTGTAAGTGAGGTGAGTTGATGTCCATTGAAAGGGCCAGCCTAATGTGGAATAAAACAGTACTAATGGAAAAAAGATTGAATGGGATGTGAAATTTAAACTTAATCACTGGTAGCTTTAAGTCATTAAGAAGTCCACGGAGATTAATTCAGTTGACAGACATTTAATTTAACTAGTAGCCATTTTGCCATAAAATAGGTAACTATTATCATGCACAGATCCCCTTACTTCTGGAATTCAACAGTGATCAGTCCTCTCACCCTTTCTTTACTCCTTCCTCATCAACTCTCTGTCAGCTGACCTTCTGCTCTTAGCATTTATTCTTTATGCAGATGATGTAGTGATCTACAGATCCCATCCCTCCTACACCATGATCAGGAACTAACTATAAGAAAATGTTGCCCTGCTTTCTGATTAGCTTTTTATTTATTTATTTATGTATGTATGTATGTATTTATTTTTGTTTGTTTGTTTACCAAGGTAGTGCAGTGATCAAAACTGACCAATTTCAGGCTCAGCATGGGGGAAATACAAAATATTTCACAAATAAAAGCGGTAGAAATGTAACCAATAACAGTAGCTACCATTGGGGACATAAAAAACTGTATGTACATTTCATTCCTACTAAACCTGGTGGGCTTATTCAAGAAGGTCACTAGAGCCATGTATGAGAGCAAAATGATGCATACTGCCTACCTCATCCTGGCAAAGGCATTTGACACAATACCTCAATCAGGTATTATCGACAAACTCACAAATTTAGGCATAAATTACTCGATGGATAGTCAAATGGCTCATGGATAGGACACACGAAGTTAGGATTGGAGGAATCCATCTCCACCAAGAAACCTGTTACTAGTGGTGTCCCACAGAGCTCAGTACTGGGACCTCTTCTGTTTGGAATATACTTCTCTGAAGTCAAGGCAAGTCTAGAGGGCCTTTTGCTGACCAAATTTGCAAATGACTACAAGATGGGTGCAATCACTGAATTCCCCCAAAGATGTAAATATCTTCCAGGAGGATCTGACACAGACAAATAACTGATGACAGAACCATGACCTAAAACTCAATGTAAAAAAATGCATCATTATACCCTTTTGGAAGACAACCACCCGCTGTAAATTACAACATTGCTAACACTCCCCTAAGAGTAGATCCAGTGGTAAGAGACTTGGGATCTCAGGTTGACAGTAACCTGAACTTGGTAGTGAGAAGATCCTTCTACATGACACAACTTATAAATAAAGGCATGGCATCCATATATAAGGTAATCATAGTCCCGCTATACTAAGGCCTCATGAGACCAATAATCGAGTAAAATATACCCTTCAGCATGTACCAGAATAGGCATTTGTAATAGCAGGAGTGATCACAGAGGTTTCTCACTAAAATAATACAGGATGTAAATAACATGTCTTTTGCAGACCATCTCAAAGCCCTGTTCCTGTACTTGGCCTCTTGCAGACTACTTAGGGATGATCTATGCCTAACCTACAAGGCACTCTCCAATCCAGCCCTAATGGATCTACTACACATTTGCAAAACAAACAGCACTAAAATTACCCAATCTAAGGATCTAAACCTCATCTGTGACATAAGCAAAACATGTCTGAGGGACAGGTATATGTCTCAGAGATTACCCCTTCTCTGGAAAAGACTCCCCATTCTTGTGAAGCAGAGCTTTTCACTAAGCCTGTTCAAAAGCACAATTTGGACCAATGTGCGGAAAATCACAAATTCACCTCTGGCTTGTCATCTGAGTCCCTTATGAACAGGGACAGCTTGTAGAGGCCTAAAGCACAGGCATATACCAAAGGCATTCTAGCCCTTGGGCACTGATAATTGGAAAACTGGGATATGAATGGCTCGGCTTAAAAAGACTGTAATGCCATTAACCTAGTAATCTCCTATGATCCTATGAGCAACACAGTCTAATGCACAATATTTACATTAGTTTCTGAAATGAGTTAATCTTCAGTATTTCTATGAGAGGAGAAGAGAACTGGAAAGGAGACAGGGATAGTGTTTTGAAGTAGGCACATTTACCATGGAAGAACAGGTGCTTTTCCAGAGAAAACAGTGGGTGCCTGAGAGGAGACTGCAGTATTGTGGAGTTTGGTTGTAGGGGTAATAAGAAACATTAAAATAAACTAAATTTTAATGTAAAAAAATCTATGATATTTGGGACTCATTGCCAACTCTCACATGTGCTCAGTGACTGGCAAATACCTTTAAACATCCTGACCCCTCTGGAAATACTTCAGATGCCTGAGAATGTGTCTTGATCAGCAGCTTAACTTTCATCACCACAATGACGCAACTAAGGCAAAAATTAGCTCACTACTCTTCTGGGAAAAAGAAGATTTCTTGCTTTCTTTCCCCTGAAGGAAGGATAGCTTTTATTACAGAAGTACATTTGGCACAACTTGAATATGGGCCCCCCTCCTCACTGTCTCAGCTTCCAAGAGGAACCTCTCTATACTCCAAACCTCTGCCAACAACACCTGCAGATTCATCACTCTCTCACGTGAAGCAGGCTATGACTGGCCAATGCTTGCCAAAGCCCACCATCTATCTAACAAACATGAAATAAACTGGGTCTTAAGCTCCCTGTTATTCAGAATTATTAACTTTGAATCCTTCCCCTTCTTCAGTAACTAGCTATTTCCACTGAAACTCATGCTGGAACCTTAGGTACCACCTTGCCAGCATAAAAACCTTGTAGACACCAAGGAAAAATCTGCACTGCACTGACCATGATTTCTCTATCATTGAACTACAGATCAAGGAATCTCTGCTTACTTTCTTGAAACAAAATATGTCATAGAAGTCATTTAGGCATGATCTTAAGCCATTTTATTCAAGGATGCAACTTGTTCCTGCTTCAAAAGAGGTTCCATCGCCTGTGACTCCCTCACCAGCTCCTCCGCCTATAAGACTTCTCTTATGACATAATTATGGCCACCTACTCCTGAAAGGTACCATGGACTCTGTAACCTTCAATGAAACCATGCTTTCTGTGTGTACTGTACATAGCACCATCTTTTTCAACAAACACTTAACAGTTTTTTAACAGGTGAAAGTACTTATTTTATCTTTTAGGATCCTGTGTTCTTTAGATTTGACTATATTGTGTCTACTTATTAGTATTTTACTATATAATTCTAATTACTTTACATTGTAATGTGATGCATAGTTTACTACTTTCTGTACATCTGTAAACTTTGAGATGCTGTGTTCTGCTATTTTGTTTTCTTTTGTGGTGCAAGGCTGAGCCGGTAAGCAGTCCACTGAGATTATTGTTCTATGCTGGCTAACAAATTCAAAATGCAATAAATAAAATTATAATAAAGCCACTTACATGTGATCGTACATTTTCTAAATAACAGACATTCTCCTTATTAGCTGATCTATGAAAAGATTTCACTTGATGGGTCCTTGACATTAAATCAGACAGCTTTGAATTTCAGATTCAGATTTTCTGTGTCTGCAGATGTTCTTCATGTTTCACTGTTGCAGTCATTACATTTGGGTAATCTGCTGGCAGGTTGCCCTCAGTCGGCCTGAATTCTAAAGTCTTGGGTCCTGCGTCAGTTGCTGTCTCCTCTTCCATGACGTCAGGTCGTCAGAGGTATAAAACATGCAGCCGACGCCATATTCTTTAGTCTTTCTTGCTGCGCAGTGCCCGAAGCAGAAGCATTTCGCAAGTGCCGGTCACTAAAGCTAAGTACCCCACTGGGGAAACTTTTTTCTTGCTCCATACCGATGTCAGAAAAAGTTAATAATTGTATTACTTGTGGGAAGCAAATACCTCATAAGGATTTCCATTTATACTGTTTTCCTTGCCTAGGCCCTGATCACAATGTGCCTGGCTGTCAGTTTTGTGCTAGATTTAACCAATGCACTATTAAGCGTCGGTATAGTTTTGCCTCAAAATATTTTGGAAACAGATTTAACTACCCAGAAATGTCGTCGGATAGCAATCCGACTACTGGAGTACATAAAAAATGCAAAGAAAAGAACAGAGAAAGGCAGTTGAGATCCAAAACCGACGACGAAGCTTCTCCTAAGCCAGTTGCCGGTTCGCCGGTACTCAGTGAGGCGCTTTTGCAGCCCCTGATACCCACTACTTTCGAGTCGCAGGCCTCTACCGACACCCATGTGGAGTCCGACATGCCGCAAGATACTCAAGGTATTGGACCGATGGATGTATCTCCCTCGGATGGGTCCGGAGCCGCTGAGCAGGCACCAGCTTCTGAGGGTGTATTCAGACCTCAACATTTGTATATCAAACCAACAACAGCTGCAAAACCAAAGACAAAAGCAACTTCTAAAACAAAAAAAATGATGCGTGAGCCATGTGCACAGGCCTCTATGCCTAAAAAACAGATGATTAAAATGGCTGAAGACCTTATTACCTTGATCAGGGGTACCCATCCCCCTCCAGATAAGAGGCCTAGGCAAGACTGATTATGAATCTTTAGATCAGGTTTCTGTTTCTTCTGATTTCTCTTCTGATCAGGAATTATCTATACCTCCCTATGAGGATTTTGATGCAGAGGAGTCGATACCATCTACATCTCCTTCTGAGAATTATTCATTTGGAGAAACCTTGCATACTTTGAGGGAGCATTTTCACTGAGAGAGTCAAGATTTCTCAGAATCAAAAAAGAGGCTCAGGGATTTCCTTCTTCTCCCTCAGCACAGGCCTTTAGCCATCCCCCCTGTTTTAGGCATTGTGGATGATGTGTTTTCGGAGTCAAGCTTGACCCCTGATTCCTTACCTCTGGCTCCCAGTAAGCCTGACAGATATCACAGGGTCCCTGACTCACATAAATTTTTATTTAGAAACCCTGCCGCTGATCCTGAAACTATTTCACAGGGTCCAAAGGGAGTTAAGACCTCAACAGCAAAAAATCCTACCCCCTCTGACAGAGATTCAAGGACACTGAACAGATGGGAAAAAAAGGTTTATACATCTGCAGCCTTGGCAGTCAGAGCCTTAAACTGTCAATTTCATATGCTTAAGTATCAACAACATGTTATGGGATTGCTGAAACAGAAAATTATACTGATTTCTGAATGTGCAGAAAATAAAGAATTGCAGGAATTATTGCATGCAGCTGAACAGGTGGGAAAGCATACTTTGCTATGTGGTTTTAACTCCTTACAGGCCTCCTGCAGGGCCGCAGTTACTGGATCTGTGATTAGGAGGCATGCCTTGCTAAAGTAACAAAATTTGCCTGATCATGTTAAAGCAAAATTGCTAGATGCACCTTTACAGAATGATACTCAGTTTGGTATTAAGGCAGAAGAGGTTTTAAAGAAAATGGAAGACAAAGCTAAGTCTATGCAAACTGTTAAAGACTTCTTACAAGTGCAGCCACCAAGATTCAGTAGACACTGGCCTACAAAAAATTAGTCCTTTCCTGTGTCAGACAGAGCTCAAAGGGGCAAATCCAGATGCCCTAAGGGTTCCAGATATCAGGCGCAAGATTCATATAGGTCAAAGCAAATTCTGGAGGAGATAAAGCACAACCCTACAGAAAACAGTCCCAATGACTTCCCTCTGCCTACACCAAGCACTTATCTTTTGGCAGCACCCTTAGGGGGAAAATTAGCGCTTTTTGCTCAAAATTGGCAGTTAATAACCCAGGACAACTGGGTACTAAACATAGTATCACAGGGATACAGATTCCATTTCCACACTCTGCCAATGGCAAACGGTTGGCCAGATCTGCCAAAAAATCAATGGGCAGAGGCACAGAAAAAGGTTACGTCCCTCATGGATATGGGGGCAATTCAGCCAGTACCAGAACAGGAAAAAGGACAAGGTTTTTACTCAAGACTGTTCAAGGTACCCAGAAAGGACAAGGTCTGGCGGTCAATACTAGATTTATAGATTTTGAACACATACCTGGACATTCCAAAATTCAAAAGGCTGACTTTGCAGCAGCTTCTGCCCATGCTGGGCAAGAATGCTTGGCTGGTGACATTAGACCTAAAAGAGGCATTACTGCATGTCCCAATAAGACTATCATGCAGAAGATACCTCAGATTCAAGGCTGGCTTAATGCATTACCAATTCTCTGCACTGCCCTTTGGCTTATCTACTGCACCCAGGGTCTTTACAAAGTGCCTGGCATCAGTATTTGCATTTTGCAGACAAAAAAGTATACAAATATATCCTTACTTGGATGACTGTCTCATTCAAGCAGAGAACAAGGACATTCTTCTTCGACACCTGGCATTTGTGAAAAGGCTTCTAACATGCCTAGGGCACACAATAAACAAAAATAAATCACAACTGGTACCCTCTCAAAAGGTAACATTCCTGGGTGCAAGCTTGAATACAACTGCCCAGATGGCATACCTCACACCAGACAAGCAAAACAACTGAATACTTAATTCAAACTGATGGCAACAAAAACCCAGTTATCACCAAGACAAATTCTGCAGGCTTTGGGCTTCATGGCATCCTGCATCCTACTGATTCCATATGCAAGACTGCATATGAGGAAACTACAATGGTACCTAAAAAGTTTATGGAGTCAACATTCTCACAGTCTGGAAACAATGATTCCACTCATTCCCTGCCTACAACAGGAGTTTCTATGGTGGGGAAAGGCATGTCACCAAAACATGGGACGGGCCTTCACTCTACCCACTGCCAGCCAAACCTTAACAACAGACGCATCAGATTATACCTGGGGGGCCCACATGGCAGGACGATGCATTCAGGGCATATGGATCACAAAACAAATGCATCTACATGTCAACCAGAAAGAGATGCTAGCTGTTCAAAATGCCCTAACAGCCTTCAAGGACTTACTTCATCCAGGACAACTACTGATAAAGATGGACAATACCACTGTCATGTGGTATATAAACAAGCAGGGGGGCACACACTCATACCCCCTTTGCAGATTAGCCATGGCACTGTGGGACACAGCTTTGACCTACCAAATACATCTTCAAGCTCAATTCCTGCCAGGAAAGCAAAATACTCTGGCAGACGATTTAAGCAGAAACATTATGGATCCTCATGAGTGGAAACTAAATCCACAAGTCTTCAGCATGATAACAGAGAAATGGGGAGCCCAGACATAGATCTATCTGCTTTTCCTCAAAATTATCAGTTGAAAAGATTCTGCACAAGGACTTATCACAGACAAGCATGGAAAGTGGACGCTCTATCCTTCAGTTGGAAAAACCTATCAGTTTACGCCTTTCCTCCTCTGCCTCTTCTTCCCAAGATCCTCCTAAAAGTCAGACAAGAGAAACCAAAGATGATACTAATTGCCCCGGATTGGCCCCACCAATACTGGTAGCCAATCCTAAGGAACTTGTCTCAACACCCAGCTTGGACCTTACCTCAAAGACCTCAACTACTGTCCCAGCAAAACAATCAGATCCTGCACAATCAACTCCAGACACTGAACCTGGCAGCATGGCTGATCATGTAGCTATACAAACAACTTCTCTCAGTAAAGCTGTGATGGATGTCATTTTGGAAGCCAGAAGGCCTAGTACTAGAAAATCTTATGGTGATAAATGGAAGAGATTCTGTGTTTGGAATCAAGCACAAGGAACTGATACAGCAGTACCAAATATTCCTCAGATATTACAATACTTAACTGAGATGCTTGACAAAGGCCTGTTTTTCTCATCAATTAAAATACATGCCGCTGCCATTTCGTCTCATTACAATACAGAGCCACCAATATTTTCTCATTCTTTACTAAAGCAGTATCTTAGAGGAGCCAAAAATTTAAGGCCTCCTAGAAGATCACCATTACCTGCATGGGACCTCAATTATGTGTTGGAAAAGCTCACCCTGCCTCCATTTGAACCAGCTGCTACCGCTGATATAAAGTTCTTATCATGGAAAACAGCTCTGCTACTAGCAATTACTTCAGCAAGAAGAGTTTCAGAGCTACAGGCCCTCATGGCTGTAGAGCCTTTTATCATATTTTACCCAGACAGGGTGTCTCTGAGGACAAATCCAACATTTATGCTTAAGGTGGTTTCCAGTGTGGCTCTTAACCAAACAGTTTATCTGCCAACTTTCTACCCAAATCCGCAGAACAAGGGGGAGAGAATTCTGCATTCCTTGGACATACACAGACAGCTAAGATTCTACTTGAGCAGGACTAAAGCTCTAAGAAAAACTGAGCAATTACTAGTGACATGCTGCAGGATCAGAAGGAAAGGCTATTTCAAAGCAGACAATTTCAAAGTGAATACGCCACTGCATCCGTTTCTGCTACTTACACCATGGTAAACCTGTGCCCAAGGGCATTAGGTCTCATTCCACCAGAGCTGCAGCTACTTCAGCAGCCTTTCTCAGAGGAGTACCAACCAAAGACATTCTAGAGGCTGCTACTTGGAGTTCTGTTCACACTTTCACAAAGTATTATCATTTGCCTCTCTACTCTAAGTCCAGGGCAGGCTTTGCCACTGCAGTTCTGCATGGCCTTATAGCTGCACCTAATGCTGTTTAGCTCCAACCTCCCAACCATAGCTTTGGGATTCTACCCAAATCTAATGACTGCAACAGTGAATACACTCGAACATCTACATTTATTGGAAGTGTACACAGCTGTACTGTTCACGTCTTGGTGCTTTAACCCTGCAGAAAATTATGTCTAATTAACAACTTGATAGACCTTATTTAGAGGTATAGACATGATCGAAACACAAAACTTTAGGCCGAATTTCTGTAAGAATGAGGAAAGTGGCAAGATTCATTTTAACATCTAACAGTGTAACCACTTTTTTTAAGAAAACTTCATTTTTTATGACTCATTTCATCAACATGTAATAGATTTCAATAATGTGTGCATTTTCCTTTCTTTCTTTCTAGAAATGAAAGTTAACCATATAAACAGCTTTCCTGCCAGCTTAAATTAGCTTTACCACCTGAAACAACAAAACAGAGAGAAACAACAGTTTTATTATTTCTGTAGATGTAATTCCATTACAATTACACGGCTGGGGTGGACTAATTTATTTTATTAATTGTATATGCCTTTTTTTCCTAAGGTCTGAGTCCCCCAGAAGTTCAAAGACTCCACCAACTATGTCCTGTCCTCCCCATTAACAAGTCTTAGTGAATCTGTAAATGAAAGAAAGCAAATAGTCGTATCAGTCACTGGGCTTCCCTGGTGAACCTCCAAAGCAATGCCAATTCTAGGCATCATACATTATAGACATTCATCCTCACTATTTTCCTCCAGATGAACTGTTATTTAGCATTTAAAGACAAGGGTAACAAAGAAACTGCACAAAATATTAAGGGCATTATAAAAAGTGCTTTGAGTGCTCTCTGTACATTCCAGGAGACTGTCGGACAAAGGATAACTTTGTTAACATCTTGAAGTTCCTTGATGGTTGAAAGCGAGGCCTCTCCTTTAAAATGTGGCAAATTTTGCAGCTAAAAGGGATGTATTAAAAGTGGAAATGGGAGAGTTTATAAAAAAGCCTCCCTGTGTTCATTTAAATTCATTTATAATAAAAAATAATTAAGTGAAAACTACATATTGTGAAAAGAATTTCTTAAAAGCAAAACAAAAGCACCAAAATAAGTGTTCTTAGTGGTGGTCAAGCCCCCTGCACCCCATGTAGAGCCCCCCACACACACATACCTCTTAATGATATATATTAACTCCATGTTCGTGCAATAGTGGGGATAAGATAAAACACTTAAGATGTGGAGCACAGCCATCTCATAGAAAGATAGAACTCACTTTGCCAAAAATCCACAAAGTCATCACAAACTAAACCAGATAACATAAAAAGTAGAAAAAGCTTACAAAAATCTGATTAAAAGCAATCCAGATAAACCACAGCAAAATCAAAGAAAAATCACAAACTTCATTCAACCAAATGCCCACAAAAATAAATACCAAAATACAAAAAAACTAATGCAGCTGCAAAACCAAACAGAAAGTAACAGAAAACATATAAAACTAACATTCATCCAAACGGTGTCCCAAAATCCCTGTAACAAAAATGAAAAATCAAACCCCCAGATTCAATAAAACAACACATTGCCAGACAGAAATTGATGTAAAATTACACCCATTCTAAAAAATGTGCAAGCACAAGATGCAGAAAAGACACATGGCTGCGTATAAGGAATCTGTTAACAATGTTTTTTTTTTTTAAAGAAAGCATGAGAAACATGTCATTAATTATATTTTACTGAGCTCATGCAATGAATGGCAAGGGTTTATAAGTCTGGGGAACAAAATTGTTACCAATTAGTCAGCAAGAAGCTCAGCCACAGTTATACCATGAAGGAATCTGCAGTAAACTATGTGCTCACCTGTTTTGCTTTTGAAGGTAATTATGAAATGACACTTCCTATAGATGTGTAAACGTTTGTGTAAATGTGTTTGACTACTGCTGTTATTATTAATGTTTACCTGTAACATATGTCACATCTAAACTGGAAGAAATTGGGTTGATAGATGCCTCAAGATACAGGAATTATTTATTTATTTATTTAAATGTGTTTATGGGGTAGAACACTGATCAAGCAATGACAATTACAGGCCCAGCCCAGGTTGCATCATAATATAATAAAACTACGATCCCTCATAAAATCATCTAAGGCTAGCTTCGAAAGAAAAATTGCACAAGACGCTAAAGCTAATCACAAGGCTTTCTTTAGTTATGTCAGAAACCTGGGTGGAAACTCCCAGATATGCTCTGAGTTAGTGCAAAATGACAAAAAATACACTGAACCCACAGACATTGCCAACATCCTGGCAGACAGGTTCAGTACAAACTCACCCCCAAATGAGCAAATGACTATCCCAACAGAGTGTAGCCTCCCTGACATCACAGATGCACAGGTGAGAGCTGCCCTCTCCAAAGCAAAAAACACAGCATCAGTGGGACCGGACGGTGTCCCGGGCTGCGTTTTACATGAGCTCCAAGAAGAACTGAACCCTCACATAAAGTCACTGTTCAGTCTCAGACTTACAACAGGATATGTACCCAAAGAATGGCGTACAGCAACAGTGGTCCCACTCCATAAAGGTGGTGCCACAACGGACCCCGGAAACTATCGCCCTATAAGCCTAACTAGCCTGGTCTGCAAAGCTATGGAGCATATCATCATGGAACTCATAAACAAAGACATTGGGAACCTCCAAACACTAGATGCTACCCAATTCAGCTTTGTTAAGGGCAGATCTTGCCTTTTGAACCTGGTCAATTTCTTTGAAACAGTCACCAAGGCCATAGACAAAGGGAAGGTAGTCCACACAGCCTACCTTGACCTTGCAAAATCCTTCGACACAATACCCCACTTGGGCATCATAAATAAGCTCACCAGCTTAAATATCAACCCCTATGTCACAAGATGGGTTGCAAACTGGCTTAAGGATAGAACCCACATGGTCAGAATTGCAGTTGCCATGTCAGACTCTAAACCAGTTACAAGTGGCGTCCCACAAGGCTCAGTCCTGGGACCTCTCTTGTTCGGTATATATTTCTCTGAGGTACAGGCTAACACAGGAGGACTATGGCTGACAAAGTTTGCAGATGACTGCAAACTGGGGGCCATAATCGACTCACCGGCTGACACAAGCATCCTCCAAAAAGGTCTCACAGAGACGGATAACTGGTGCCAGAGCCATGGCCTAAAGCTAAATGCCAAAAAGTGCATAGTCATCCCATTTGGGAAAAACAAAGTGCCCACAAATTACCACATAGGTGGTAATCCATTAAGTACGGAAGAAGTAATTAGGGATTTGGGGACCCAAGTAGATTGCAATCTCTCCTTTGACAATCACATTGCCAAAGTGGTTAGAAAGACATTCTATATAGCCCACCTTATCACGAAGGGGTTCACATCTAGATCAAGAGAGGTCATTGTGCCCATCTACTCATCACACATCAGGCCCATAATTGAATACAATGCCCCATTTGGGATGTACCTTACCTGACACCTGCTACAACTAGAAAGACCCCAAAAGTACCTCACCAAGAGGATCAAGGGACTCAAACAGATGCCCTACGCAGTTAGGCTAAAGAAACTCCAGCTCTACTCAGTTGCTTACCGCCTACTCAGAGGCGATCTGTGCCTGACGTATAAAGCCATGTCCAACCCAGAATTAATGGACATGCTCCACCTCAAGAAATCCAAATCCATCAGGGCTACACGCTCCAGTGACTTAAACTTCAGCACAGAAATAAATAGAACATGCTGGAGGGACAGATTCATATCCCAGAGGCTCCCCTCACTTGGAACAAAATTCCAATCCATGTCAGACAGAGCCCCTCAATGACCCTCTTCAAGAAGAATCTTGACGTTTGGATGGGAGATCGTAAATGTACCCCTGGGATCTCTTCTGTGTCACTGCTAGACAGAGGCACGGTTAACTAACCTTAAATGGGCTATCTTCTGTGACCTACTATACAGAGGCATAGTCAACTAATCTAAGAAGGGTGGCGAAAGCCAAACACACTCTGAATAGGCTTGTAAATGCCCTAGGGCAGATAGCCTAGTATCAACCTGTGAACATATAGTGTGCAAATAACAGTGATTTATATTTACGAGTAAGCATAGAAAATCTGGGCAAACAATATATACATAGAAGACCTAACAAACCAAATATATGTACAGTTATGTAAGTGAAATAGAAAAGGGAGAACAGAATTAAAGTAGGATGAGTAGAAATGATGGCGATATGGGCAGTAGTAGTGAGGTTTGGAAAGCTAATAGAGGTCAGTAAGATGAAAAGAGAGGGCTGGATTATGCTTAATACGTCTGGAACAGTAATGGCATGGTAAGCTGAATCACAGTTTTGGATCAATGAGTTAATCAGTGAATCAGGTAGGTGGGAGATAAAGGTACTACACAACTGGAAATATCAATTTAAGTGACATGTCCTTTAGATGGACAGTTGCATTCAAACTGTTTTAATAAGTAATGTTTGAACCATGGCCAGAACAGGGAATAGTTTATATGATCAGTTAAAGTACATGGTCAGAGATATCGGTTTAGGTGACATGTCCTTTCAGCCTACCTAGACCTCGCAAAGGCCTTTGACACCATTCCCCATTCTGGTATTATAGACAAGCTCACCAGCCTGAACATAAACCCCTATGTCACAAGATGGGTTGCCAACTGGCTCACGGACAGAACCCACATGGTGAGAGTTCTAGGAGCTAGGTCTGACTCTAAACCGGTTACAAGTGGCATTCCCTAGGGCTCAGTCCTAGGACCCCTCCTGTTCGGTATATACATCTCAGAGGTACAGGCAAGCACAGGAGGACTATGGCTGACCAAGTTCTCAGACGACTGCAAACTAAGGACTATAATTGACTCTCCGGCTGACACAGGCATCCTCCAAAATGGTCTTACTGAGATGGATACCTGGTGTCAAAATCATGGCCTCAAGCTAAATGCCAAAAAGTGCATAGTCATCCCCTTTGGAAAAAACAATACCCACAAACTATCACATAGGTGGTAGTCCCCTAAATAAGGAAGATGTAATAAGGGATCTGGGGATCCAAGTAGATAGTAATCTCTCCTTTGATAATCACATTGCCAAAGTGGTTAGAAAATCCTTCTATGTGGCCCACCTAATCACAAAAAGGTTTGCATTCAGATCAAAAGAGGTCATTGTGCCCCTCTACTCATCACTCATCACTCATTAGACCCATCATAGAGTACAACGCCCCATTTGGGATGTACCTTACAAGACACCTGCAATAGCTGGAAAGACCACAGAAGTACCTCACCAAGAGGATCACTGGCCTCAAACAGATGCCCTATGCAGCTCGACTGAAGAAACTCCGGCTGTACTCGGTTGCATACCGCCTACTCAGATGTGATCTCTGCCTGACATACAAGGTCATGTCCAACCCAGAATTGATGGACATGCTCCACCTAAACAAAACCATATCCTCTCAAGCCACACACAATGTTGTTTTCTACCTTTCCTGTAATTAGTGTTCCAGATACAGATTTGCTGTATCCAGGACTATTTGTAAGCTTCTGAGCCCCCAAGCCTTTCTGTGTTGGAGGGAAGCCTTCTAGCTCATCAGTGGGAGTGGTAAGCACTAGGTAACCTGTCTACCACATAAAGAGTGGTTCTGGCCCAGAATTTGTAGTTATTGGCCATTTGGGCGGTCTTCCATCTCTCTCAACTTTCTGATTTGAAGGCCTGCATTTGCACTTGTTTCTGTCCTGTAACTCCTGGGCCCATCTCATTTGCTCACTCAAAAAAAAAAAAAAAAATCTACTTTTACTGTATTTGTGTTTCTTCCTACTTTATTTTGCTTTTGCGTCATCTTAAAGGTACTCAATTGTATTTATTACTGCTTGGTGTAACTCATTCTAAACCTTTTAGTTTAAGCACTTGGGCTTCAGACCAGTTGTTTTACATTAGGAAGGTTTGTGGTCTGCACTCTAGTGGCAGGACAGGTAGCTTACATCCTTCTAAGTTGGGAACTGCCGATTGAGGGCTCAGTGTCTGTTATTCTAAAAGTGTATTAATTCTGGTTTAAGCACTTAGGCTTCAGGCCAGTTGTTTTACATTAAGAAGGTTTGTGGTCTGCACTGTAGTGGCAGAACAGGTAGCTTACATCCTTCTAAGTTGAGAACTGCTGATTGAGGGCTCAGTGTCTGTTATTCTAAAAGTGTATTAATTCTGGTTTAAGCACTTGGGCTTTAGGCCAGTTATTTTACATTAAAAGGGTTCGTGGTCTGCACTCTTGTGGGAGGAGAGGCTGGACTCTGCCCTTCTGAGCTGGGAATTTCTGGTTAAAGGCTTATAGTGCCTGCATATTTGAACTGCTTCTTACTGAAATTGGTACACCTTGTTTGCTCTAGCATAGACTAGATCCAGGCCTGCTGAATCTAGCTTTGTTTGTATAACTTGAGCACTAATCCAGGCATTCTTTAAAGTATTCAATTGTATCTATTACAGCTTGGTAGTAACTTGATTAAAGTGTAGCTATCATTCTAAGTCTTTTGGATTAAGCACTTGGGCTTCAGACCAGTTGTTTTACATTAGGAAGGTTTGTGGCCTGCACTGTGGTGGCAAGACAGGTAGCTTACATCCTTCTTAGTTGTGAACTGCTGATTGAGGGCTCAGTGTCTGTTATTCTAAAAGTGTATTAGTCGGGTTTAAGCACTTGGTCTTCAGGCCAGTTATTTTACATTAAGAAGGTTCGTGGTCTGCACTCTTGTGGGAGGAGAGGCTGGACTCTGCCCTTCTGAGCTGGGAATTTCTGGTTAAAGGCTTATAGTGCCTGCATATTTGAACTGTTTCTTAATGAAATTGGTACACCTTGTTTGCTGTAGCATAGACTAGATCCAGGCCTGCTGAATCTAGCTTTATTTGTATGCTTGTTGTTTGTGTGTTATTTCCCTGAAATGCTAATTCCACCTAAAATGCGGCTTCTCAGCACTTCTGTGGATCCCTAGTGATATCTGCATTGCTTACTGTACTTATTTCCTTGTTTCACTTGAAACAAAGTTACTGTTTGTCATTTTTGCATTTAAGTTACCTGTAACACATTGCATTTAAGTTACCTGGCACTTGCTCACTAAAGCAATTATATAAGTCAGCACTAAAATATTAAAAGCACTACACCCTCACAAACTCCCCTTGAGTACTTTGTTCCCCATTGGCCCTTTTTTTTCAATTATAAAGGAATTCCCAATACTATTCTAGCATGTCCAAAGGTCAGTTGTCAATCTCCTCTCCGGTCCAGCTGGTGAATCTGGGAATCTTGAGGCAATGTTACAACTGCCTCATGAACACAGACAACCCTCTCCTCCTCCCAACAAATTCCAACACATGTTGAGAGATGCAACCATATAGCCATACTGGAGGCTAAGCTCTCTCAACTCAGTACTGGCGAAACCAGTCAGGATGAGAAGGAAACCACACTCACTATAATTCCAGTCTCACATAGACCTATCATGACAGCAAACCAAACACATAAACACACAAAAACATACTCAGAGGCTCTAAATAAAAATCTGCCTAAGCAGCAGAGACCTCCAAAGCAGACACCCAAGCAGCCGCTACCCCAAAACAAAACATGTGCAACACATAGCTCACAAAGCCAGTGTGCCGAACAGTCACAGCCCTTAAGGCTAAACAACACACCTGATACACTTGTAATGGGTGACTCTATCGTCAGGCACACTGACGTCCCGCTCACCAGGCTGAACAAGGAGAAGGTCACGGTGAGCTGCCTGTCGGGCGCTAGGATCCGCCACATAACACAAGCACTCAGGTCACTCCAAGGCAAGTACAAATATGACTCAGTCATTGTCCATGCTGGTGTGAATGAATGACCTGAGACGTACCTCCCTGGACTACATGAAAAGAGACATAGAGGAGTTCTCTGAGCATGTAGCCCAGGCCGGTATGACCCTGACCTTGAGTAGTATCTTACCCTCGCCAAGAATGATGCCACAATATGAAGACAAGATGATCAATTTCAACAATTGGTTTAAGTATTGGTGTCATTCAAAGGGGATCCAATGCCTGTCAGCCTGGGATGACATGCTCGACAAGCCACTATGCTTCGCTAGGGACGGCTTGCACCTGTCACCCCTGGGCTTTCGGATATTGGCAAAGGCTCTTGCTAACCCCATAGTGCCTTTTTTAGGCAAGGCTCAAAAGACAAACCCACCTCCATAGGTATCACAAGGGATAAGAAACTAAGAGTAATGCTACTCAATGCCAGAAGTCTAAACCTCAAGATGCACGCACTCGAAACTCTCCTTAGCATGGAGAACATCGATATCTGTGCAGTAACAGAAACCTGGTTCAAGGCTCCCGAGAGCACCCCAGCACTACCAGGTTATACCTCATACCATGCCTTTCGGCCCCAAAACTTGGACCGAACCACAAAAGGAGGGGGAGTATCAATATTCGTCAAAGATACCCACACCTCCAGGTTGGTGGCACAGCATGAAGCATCAGAGTCTATCCATGTGCAACTAACAGTGGGTAAAACTGCCTTCCAGTTTATAGCCTGCTACAGACCACCCTCCCAAACCCAGGAACCCCACTCGACCTTCCTGAGAACACTGGAAAATATGAAGGTCTCTCCAAACACTATTATATTGGGCGACTTCAACTACCCAAACATAGACTGGGAGCATTACTCTAGCTCCAACACCCTAGCCCAAAGGTTCCTAGAATTTATAAACTCAAATGCTATGGAACAACTTGTTACCATTCCCACAAGAGGGGAAAACATACTGGACCTGATCATCACCAACATGGGGACTCTATGCTCCAGACCAGAAGTGTATCCCTCACTGGTAAGATCAGACCATAAACTAATCTTACTGGATATTCACATCCTGACTCCACCCTCTGCCCTGAAAACCACAGTGAAAAACTTCTCTAAAGCAAATTTCACACTCCTCAAAACTGAGGTGGAATCCTTCAAAGCCGCCGGGCCTGTGGAAAATACGGCCCGACCACAGAATCCTTTATAAACGCATTCTATGAACACCTTCAGGAATGCATGGATCATGCAATCCCAAATAAAACCAAGACCCAATCCTCCAAAGGCAGACATCCTGTCTGGTGGACCCCAGCCATAAACAAACTATACAATAGAAGGGGGAAGCTACTACATAATAGAGCAAAATCCCAAAAAGGGAAGGCATCTCTGATCAGTATTAGCAAAAAACTACGGGCACTCTTAAAATCGTCTAAGGCCAGCTTCGAGAGAAAAATTGCACAGGACACTAAGGATAATCACAAGGCTTTCTTTAGTTATGTTAGGAACCTGGGTGGGAATTCCCAGATATGCTCAGAATTAGTCCAAAATGACAAAGAATACACCAAAACCACAGATATTGCCAACATCCTAGCTGACAGGTTCAGCGCAAACTTTCCCCCCCCACCCCACCAAAAGGGCAAATATCTATCCCAGCAGAGTGCTGCCCCCCTGACATCTCAGATGCTCAGGTAAGAGCTGCCCTCTCCAAAGCAAAAAACACAGTATCAATGTGACCAGACAGTGTCTCGAGCTGCGTCCTACATGAACTCCCAGAAGAGCTAAACCCAAACATAAAACTACTGTTCAGTCTCAGCCTTACTACAGGATATGTACCCAAAGAGTGGCGTACAGCAACAGTGGTCCCTCTCCACAAAGGTAGTGCCTCAGCGGATCCTGGAAACTATTGCCCCATAAGCCTGACTAGCTTAGTCTGCAAAGCTATGGAAAGGATCATCATGGACCTCATAAATAAAGATATTGGGGACCTACAGACACTGGATCCTACCCAGTTTGGCTTTGTTAAGGGCAGATCCTGCCTCTTAAACCTGGTTGATTCTTTGAAACAGTCACCAAGGCCATTGACGAGGGGAAGGTCGTCCACACAGCCTACCTGGACCTCGCAAAAGCCTTCGATACAATACCCCACTCGGGCATTATAGATAAGCTCACCAGCTTAAATATAAACCCCTATGTCACTAGATGGGTTGCAAACTGGCTCAAGGACAGAACCCACATGGTTAGAATTGATGGAGCCATGTCAGACTCCAAACCAGTTACAAGTGGCGTCCCACAAGGCTCAGTCCTGGGACCTCTCTTGTTCGGTATATATTTCTCGGAGGTATAGGCCAACACGGAAGGACTGTGGCTGACCAAGTTCGCAGATGACTGCAAACTGGGCGCCATAATCGACTCTCCAGCTGACACAAGCATCCTACAAAAGGGCCTCATAGAAACAGACAACTGGTGCCAAAGCCATGGCCTCAAGCTAAACACCAAAAAGTGTATAGTCATCCCCTTTGGCAGAAACAAAGTGCCCACAAATTACCACATAGGTGGTAATCCATTAAGTATGGAAGAAGTAATTAGGGACCTGGGGACCCAAGTTGATAGCAATCTCTCATTTGACAATCACGTGGCCAAAGTGGTTAGAAAAACATTTTATATAGCCCACCTAATCATGAAGGGATTCACATCTAGATCAGGGGAGGTCATCGTGCCTCTTTGCTCATCCCTCATCAGGCCCATAATTGAGTACAATGCCCCTTTTGGGATGTACCTTACCAGACACCTGCAGCAACTGGAAAGACCCCAAAAGTACTTCACCAAGAGGATCAAAGGGCTCAAACAGATGCCATATGCTGCCCGGTTAAAGAAACTCCAGCTCCACTCAGTGGCATATCGCCTGCTCAGAGGCGATCTGTGCCTGACGTATAAAGCCATGTCCAACCCGGAATTAATGGACATGCTGCACCTCAGAAAATCCAAATCCCATCGAGCTACGCGCTCAAGAGACTTGAACCTCAGCACTGAAATAAATAGGACATGCTGGAGGGACAGATTCATAACCCAGAGGCTCCCTTCACTCTGGAATAAAATCCCAGTCCAGGTTAGGCAGAGTCCCTCATTGACTCTCTTCAAGAGGTATCTTGATGAGTGGATGGGAGATCGTAGGTTTACCCCGGGTATCACTTCTGTGTCACTGTTAGACAGAGGCACAGTATACTAACCTCGAAAAAGGGTATAGCAAAATTAATTTAAAATGGGTGGCGAAAGCCAAAAACACTCTGGCTAGGCTTATAAATGCCCTAGGGCAGATAGCCTAGTATGAACCTATGAACACGCTCTAGGAATCTAAACCTCACCACAACAATAAATAGGACATGCTGGAGGAATAGATTCCTGTCCCAGAGACTTCCTATGCTTTGGAACAAGATTCCAATCTACATTAGGCAGAGCTCCTCACTAACACTCTTCAAGAGAAACCTTGATGAGTGGATGGGAATCACTTCAGTCGCTCTGCTGGACAGAGGTACAGGGAAATAATCTAAGGAGGGGGCGACAAAAGCCAACAAATTCTGGCTAGGCTTATAAATGCCTTTGGGCAGCTAGCCTAGTACCTACCTATGAACCAATGAACCTATAAGATAGACAGTTGCATTCAGACTGTTTTAGTAAGTATTGTTTGAGCTGTGGCCAGAACAGGGAGTAGTTTATGTGATCAGTTAAATCAGGAGGAAGTAGTTTTGGCTAGTACAGATTAGCAGCGACTAGCAGAATGCAGTCTGATAGAAGGCATTTGTAGGGAGGGACTAATTCTGGCTTGGCTTCTTAGATTATAGGTTTGAATGGCAGTAAAAAATTTGGAAGAGAGGGGAAGAGGTGTGTAGTTTGAGTATTCTGAAGAAGAAAGTATGATGTAGCCTGTATTGGAAGCCGCTTAGCCTTTGAATGAGTGAGACAGCGTGTTCATTCCATAATTAGTTAGATATGAATTAATATATTGTATTGCAGAGGGTCTGAAGGGTGGCAATGTTTTTTGACACAGGGATATGCAAACAAGGGAAGACCAAACTCAAGCTGTGTAAAGTGGACACCTTTTCTTAATGTGACCCTTATTGAATGTGAGCAGAACTGAGTTATTTTGTAAGCTCAAAAGTGCAGAATGTTGATCTTGGCTCTCAACTTATCTATGTACTTGGGGAAGTTTAGTTTTTGGTCTAGCCACATCCTCACATATCCAGAGTCAGTGCTGGCTTCAGTAGGATTGTTATCACAGTCAATGGCATAACAGGACTGGGGGACATGGGTCATCTTTAATGGGTGCTGAATAACATGGACTTTGTGTTTTTGGCCTTGAACAGTAGATGTTCTTCATGTTTCACTGTTGCAGTCATTACATTTGGGTTATCTGCTTGCAGGTAGCCCTCAGTCGGCCTGATTAACAAAGTCTTGGGTCTTGCGTCGGTTGCTGTCCCTTCTTCCATGATGTTAGGTTGTCAGGGGTATAAAACATGCAGCCGATGCCATTACATCAGTCTTTCTTGCCGTGCGGTGCCTGAAGCAGAAGCAGTTCACAAGTGCTGGTCAGCTGACTCCTGAAATTTTTGTTTTCGAGTTTCAGAACCAAAGTCTTCAACTAAAGCTAAGTACCTCGTTGGGGAAACTTTTTCTTGCTCCTTACTGATGTCAGTAAAAGTTAATAATTGCATTACTTGTGGAAAGCAAATACCTCATAAAGATTTTCATTCGTACTGTATTCCTTGCCTAGGCCCTGACCACGCTGTACCTTGTTGTCAGTTTTGTGCTTTATTTAATCAGCGCACTATCCGTCGTCGGTATATTTTCGCCTCTAAATATTTTGGTTCTCGGTTTAATTATCTGGAAATGTCGTCAGTTAGCCATCCGACTACTGGGATTCTGAAAAAACACAAAGATAAAGACAGAGACAGGCTGCAGAGGTCCAAAACTGCCAATGACACTTCTCCTAAGCCAGTCGCCAGTTCGCCGGTACTCAGTGAGGCACTTTCGCAGCCCCTGATACCCGCTACTTCTGATTCGCAGGCCTCTACTGAGACCCATTCAGAGTTCAGTATGCCGCGAGATGCTTCAACTATGGAACCCACAGATGTTTCTACCTTAGATGGGTCCAGAGCCGCTATGCAGGCACCGGCTTCTGAGGGTGTATTCAGGCCTACGGACTTGTATATTAAACTGACGCCTCCTTCTTTACTTAGGTCTAAATCTCGATCCATGCCTAAAAAAACGATGCCCAGGCCACATGCTCAGGCCTTTATGCCTAAAAAACAAATTATAAGGATGTCTGAAGATCTAATAACTCTAATCAGGGGTAGCCAACCCCCCCCCCCTTCTAAGAGGCCTAGGACTGAAGTTGATTATGAATCTTCTGATCAGGATTCTGTTGTTTCTGATTCTTCTGATGATCTGGATTTGCCCTTATCTACGTATGAAGATTCTGATGCAGAGGACTCCATTCCCTCTGCTTCCCCTCCTGAGGATTTTTCTTTTGGGGAAACCTTACATACTCTAAGGGAGCATTGCCACTGGGAAAGCCAGGATTTTTCTGATTCAAAATAGAGGCTTAGGGATTTCCTTCTCCTACCTCAGCATAGGCCTTTAGCTATTCCTCCTGTACTAGACATTTTTGACAGATACTACAGGGTCCCTGAGTCCCACAAGTTCCTTTTTAAAAATCCTTTTGCAGATCCAGAGACTATTTCACAGGAGCCCAAGGGCATTAAGGCTTCTACTGCTAAAAATCCTACCCCTTTTGATAGAGACTTCAGGGCGCTGGATAGATGGGGTAAGAAGGTTTACACTTCTGCAGCCTTGGCCATTAGAGCTTTAAACTGCCAGTTTCATATATTAAAGTATCAGCAACATGTTATTGGACTGCTTAAACAGAAAATGATGTTGATTCCTGACTGTGTAGAAAATAAAGAATTACAGGATTTAATGCATTCTGCTGAACAAGTTGGAAAGCATACTTTGCAATGTGGTTTTGATTCATTAGAGGCCTCTTGCAGGGCTGCTGTTACTGGGTCTGTGCTCAGAAGGCATGCTTGGCTTAAGGAGCAATCTTTGCCTGATCACGTTAAAGCTAAATTGGTGGATGCTCCTTTAAATCAGGACCGCCTGTTTGGCAACAAGGCTGAGGAAGTTCTTAAAAAGAGGAAGATAAAGCTAAATCTATGCAAACTGTGAAAGATTTTTTACAAGTTCAGCCTCCTAGATTTAGTAGACTCTGGCCCTCTAAGAATTGGTCCTTTCCAGCCCCTTCCAGGTCTTCTCAAGCCAAACCCAGACACTGCAAAAACCCCAGGTTTCAGTCCCAGGGAACACACAGAACTAAGCAGTGGGGGGCCTCCACTTCCAAATCTGGGAATAATAAGACTCCCCCTTATGGTAAACTGTCTCAATAACTTCCTTTTAAAATTTTCAAGCACTTATCAACTGACTGACCCTTTGGGGGGAAAGATTGCTCTTCATGCAAATAACTGGGAACTCATTACCCAGGACAAATGGGTTTTAAATATAGTGTCCCAGGGATACAGATTTCAATTTCACACGTTGCCAACACCAAACGGGTGGCCGGACCTACCCCCAACTCAGTGGGCAGATGCCCAAAAACAAGTACTTTCTCTCTTAAGCATGGGGGCTATTCAACTGGTACCAGAAGAAGAAAAGGGACAAGGTTTCTACTCGAGACTTTTCCTGGTACCCAGAAAAGACAATTCGTGGCGTCCTATCCTGGACTTGTCTACTCTAAACACCTTTTTGGGGATTCCAAAATTCAAGATGCTGACCCTTCACCAATTACTTCCTATGCTAGGCAAAGATGCCTGGTTGGCAACAATAGATTTAAAAGAAGCATACCTGCACATCCCAGTCAGGGAATCTTGCAGAAGATACCTATGCTTCAAAGCAGGCTACACGCACTATCAGTTCTCTGAACTGCCCTTTGGCTTATTTACTGCACCCAGGGTATTCACAAAGTGCTTAGCTCCAGTTATTGCATTTTGCTGGCAAAGAAATATTCAAACATACCCATACGTGGATGATTGTCTAATTCAGGCAGAATGCCAGGACATACTTTTGAATCATCTGGCCTTTGTACTAAGGGTTCTAACTTGTCTGGGGTACACCATAAATGAAAAGAAATCACACCTGGTACCCTGTCAACAAATTATATTCCTGGGAGCAAGCTTGAATACAACTTCCCAGATGTCTTACCTCACGCCAGAGAAACAAATTCATTTGACAACCTACTTCAAACAAGTGACCACAAAAACCCTGCTATCTGCAAGACAAATACTGCAAGCCTTGGGGTTCATGGCCTCCTGCATTCTTCTAATTCCATATGCAAGACTGAATATGAGGAAACTACAGTGGTATCTAAAAAGCCTATGGTGTCAACATTATCAAGACCTAGAAACAGTGATTCCTATCATACCTTGCCTACATCTAGAGTTCCTTTGGTGGGCAGAGGCCTGCCACCAAAACAAGGGACTACCTTTCACACCACCCCCTGCCACCCAAACCCTAACAACAGATGCATCAGACTATGCATGGGGGGCTCACCTGGCAGGGAAGTGCATTCAGGGTAAATGGAACCCAAGTCAAATGCACCTGCATATCAATCAAAAAGAAATGTTAGCTGTACAGAATGTTCTGACAGCCTTCAAGGACCACTTTCTTCCAGGACAACTAATGGTAAAGACGGACAACACCACTGTTATGTGGTACATAAACAAGCAGGGAGGTACACATTCCTACCCCCTCTGCAGACTAACCATGGCATTGTGGAACATAGCCCTGAGCTACCAATTGCACCTACAAGCTCAGTTCCTGCCAGGAAAATTAAACTCACTGGCAGACGGACTAAGCAGAAAACTCATGGACCCACATTAGTGGAAACTGGAATCAAGGATTTTCAACATGTTGACAAGCAAATTTGGGAGCCCAGATATAGACCTGTTTGCCTCTCCCCAGAACTACCAATTGGACAAATGTTGCACAAGGACTCCCTACAAACAAGCCTGGAAAGTGGATGCTCAGTCCTTCAGCTGGTAAAACCTGTCAGTCTATGCCTTCCCCCCCTCTGCCTCTGTTCTCCAAAGTACTACTACAAATCAAGCAGGACAAACCAAGGATGATTTTGATTGCTCCAGACTGACCGCGCCAACACTGGTACCCCCTCCAGCGCAGTGTGTCACGGTTATCTCCAAGGCACCTGCCTCAGACTTCTTCCCTGCTTTCTCAGCAGGAGAACCAGATTCTGCACCCTTAGCTTTTAACACTGAACCTTGCAGCCTGGCTAATTAGTTAATCTCTCCTTTACCATCCTGCAAACCTGTGATGGATATCATTTTAGAGGCAAGGAAGCCTAGTACTAGAAAATCTTATGCTAAAAAATGGAAAAGATTCTGTGCCTGGAACCAATCTCAAGGGATGAGCACAGCAGCACGCAATTTACCTCAGATTTTACAATACTTAACTGAGATGCTTCACAAGGGCCTGTCTTTTTCCTCCATTAAAATCCACACCTCAGCCATTTCAGTGCATTATAACACAGAACCTCCCCTCTTCTCTCATCCACTGCTCAAGCAATTCCTCAAAGGGGCCAAAAATGTGAGACCACCCAGGAGAGCTCTAACCCCTGCCTGGGAACTTAACTTTGTCTTGGAGAAACTCACTCTACCTCCTTTCGAGCCAGCTGCTACTGCAGACTTAACATTTCTTTTTTGGAAAACAGCTTTGCTTTTAGCAATCACTTCAGCTAGAAGGGTATCTGAATTACAGGCCCTTATGGCAGTGGAGCCTTTCATCATCTTTCATGTGGACAGGGTGTTCCCTCAGAACCAGTCCATCCTTCATGCCCAAGGCGGTATCCAGTGTGGTTCTTAATCAGTCCATTCATTTGCCAACCTTCTTTCCCAATCCACAGAATAAAGGGGAATGGATACTGCATTCCTTAGATGTGCACAGACAACTTAGATTCTACATGGACAGGACTAAACCTCAAAGGAAATCTGAACAACTGCTGGAGGCATTTGCTGCAGGGGCAGAGGGGAAGGCTATTTCAAAGCAAATCATTTCTAAATGGATAAGCCATTGCATTCATTTCTGCTGTAAGCACCATGGAAAACCTATTCCCCAGGGGATCAGACCTCACTCCACCAGGGCTGCATCTACCTCTACAGCCTTCCTCAGAGGCATCCCTACCAGGGACATCCTAGAAGCTGCTACCTGGAGTTCTGTACATACTTTCACCAAGCATTATCATTTGTCAATTTTCTTTAAATCAAGAGCTGGCTTTGCCACTGCAGTCTTGCAGGGCCTTATAGCTGGCCCTAATGCTATCTAAATTCCTCCTCCCAACCATAGCTTTAGGAATCTACCCAAATGTAATGACTGCAACAGTGAAACACAAAGAACATAGTACAGTTGTGTACACTTTCCATAAATGTAGATGTCCGAGTGTATTCACTGTTGCAGTCCTGGTTACCCTCCCTCCAGCCCCCTAACTTCTTTTGACTATACCTCTACTTTCCTTTACTATGCTTAAAAGCCTTTTTGGTGTATTTGCTTTTTTGTTGGAGGTATATCTTTGTACTTTTATATTTAATTGCTTCCCATTAGAGGGGCAGCTGACATCTGGGGCAAGAAAAACTGATGTAATGGCATTGGCTGTATGTTTTATACCCCTGACGACCTGATGTCATGGAAGAAGGAACAGCAACCGATGCAGGACCCAAGACTTTGTTAATCAGGCCGACTGAGGGCTACCTGCAAGCAGATAACCCAAATGTAATGACTGCAACAGTGAATACACTCGAACATCTACATTTATGTTAAGTGTACACAACTGTACTTTTCTTGTAGTTTAGCCAGTGCTGGAGCTGAATAAAAGTCATTTTTTGTAGCAGAGTTTCGAGTATATGATATGAGGGTTCAGATATATAGATGATTGTATCAGCTGCATAAAAAAGTAGTGGTAAATGGGGCAGGTATAATGGAAGTTTGTTTATGAGTATTGAGAACAGTACTATAATGGAGCCCTGTGTAACTTCAGAGTGAATTTGAGAACTTTTGCAAAGACTAGGGTCTATCTTTACCTGGAATTAATAGTTTAGATAGAAAGACTTTAAACCATGCAGTGGAATCAGAACTGACTCCAAAGTTTTGCAAATGGAGAAGAAGAACACTCATTGTGCTCCTACCAGCCCAGAGTCCATGCAGGTAGTATTTTTGTGGGTAAGTGGTAAATTGGCTACATATTAATTTTTTCCAAGAGTGAGTAGGATGGAGATATGGTGGAAGGGGCTACAAAAAGAGAGACTGGTTTCTTTTTGTATTGGCTTGACAAAATAAGATTTCTAAATATTTGGCATAGTATTACTGGTGAGTGCAAAAGTTATAAATGTGCTTAAGAAGGTTTGTGGTGACACTTCTACAATGGTACAAAATGTTGTCAGGTACAGGTGGTGAGTCCATACCAATCCATTCAAGTAGGAGTAAAATAAGCTTAAGTGTGATTTTTGAGAAGTAACAAAATTACATATGTAAAGTTCTGCTTCACCATTAAACATTTACTTGTAAGTCCCTGAAACCCTTGCTGTCACATCTCACATCCCAGACTACTTATTCTCTCCTGGTGGCAAGCTGCATAATATAAGTCTGGCAGCTGGTACAGAGGTTAAGGTTGCAACCTTTAGCTTCTGTGGCACAGGGTTTGATTCCCTCATCCTTCATTTGCCTATTGTGTGACCTTGTGAAAGTCACTTAACCAAACATTGCTCCTGGTTGTACCTGAAAAAGGACTGTGTGTCCAGTGGACCTACTTGAGTATCAAATAGTGTTGTTATTATTACTAGTAGTAGTATTACTGCACCGCGGTGGTGGTGCTGTGGTAGCATTGTCGCCTCACAGTAAGACGCTGTCCGGTTTGACTCTCAGTTAGAGCATCTTCTGTGTGGAGACATGCATGAATGGGCGTACCTTCGTTGAAGGTTGTGCATCAGGGC
Organism: Protopterus annectens; assembly: GCF_019279795.1. Lineage (NCBI taxonomy): Eukaryota > Metazoa > Chordata > Ceratodontiformes > Protopteridae > Protopterus > Protopterus annectens. Next base: position 909,199,577 of record NC_056743.1, on the reverse strand, counting down.
TGGCAACTCGGTACGTAAAAATCAACTGCCAATCATTAGCGGACCGGAGTTCCGCTGTGGCGACCCCTAACCGGGAAAAGCCGAAAGTCACAACAACAACAACAACTAGTAGTAGTATAACTATGTGACAGCTAGCTTATAATAAAAATAACAAGACCTGTGTACTATATAAAACTACACTTTGATTCAGTAAGCCAATTCTACAGCTGGAACTGCTACTTATTACAGAAACTGAAATGAATTAATAGTTGTTTACTTGATTTCAACTATGTACAGTCCCGATACCAGAGTGATATCTTAACTAATCTTCTACCCTATATACAGTTGTGAATGCTCTGTTTAGCCTCATCGCTCTCTGTAGTGGAATTACATGAGCGATACAGCATTAATTCAGTAGACACTTCACTGGTAAGGCTGAAATCTGAACTGCCATCTGCAGACATCATTATAGATGAAGACCAATTCTCTGAATTCATTCCAATCTCTGCCATGGACATGTTCTTCTACGATTCATTCCCCTATTTCTCTGGCAATAGTATGTGCCCTGGTCATTTCAAAAGATGTCTATGACTTTTGTTTCTACAACTGCATATCATCCACTTATAACGCATACAATCTCAGACTGGGATATGGCCCTTGTATCTGTGACTTCTGACTAAAATTCCATCTAACAACATCCTAACCTTTTCTTCTTCCTTTAATAAATACAAATTATTTGTCACAATAAATTTCTTTTAATAGCTGGCAAAGTGCTGGGTTTAAATGAAAACATTAATATCAAGTGTTACCTGAAATGTTTACCACCTTTATAATGTTTATAAATGTTTTATTCATTGTATAGTCATAGTTTTTTCATTTATTTTTTTCATGTGATTATTCAAGTGATTGCTTACAGATTATTTAAGTTTATTATGTTTCCTATTTAGTTCTTGCTCATTATGGAAGGAAAGCACTTAAGTTACTAAACATCCCGGTTTATGTATTTTTGTGTAATTTTTATTAGTTTTAGCTTGTGGAGCTTTTTATGACATTAACATTTTGTTTAGATTTTGATTGTAGATATAATACAATACTTAATTGCATTATTGAGGATATATCATTAGTGTCTTGCATGTTTATGATGCACTACACAAATGCACTTTGTCACCATCTAATTGTAGCAAAACAACAAAACAGAACTGATGCTGTTTGTCACAAAAATGAGCAAATCACTATATTGTGTCACTTATTTTTCCTTTATTATGCAGACCACAAAGTATATGATTAAGCACTTTTGACTTGTTATTAGTCTCAGGCCTTTCAGTCCTCATATTCTATTTTGTCAGTTATTTACTTTATTTAGCCTCTGGTTGTAATCTGTAATCAGTAAGTAAATGACTCATGTACTTCAAAGAAGTAACTCCAGTTTGACACATCCTTGTACAGCTTCAAATATTGTGAACTGTCCAACAACTTAATCAATCTATTGTCCTGCCGTTCATTTGAACAGACCAAAACATTAGTAATATCTGCAACTTCCAGTCACTCATGTTTGTTTGTCTTTGCTTATTGAAATAACGTCTGGTGCTGATGAAATCCCAGTGGGTAATCTTAGAGATCTACATTGACCTAAGTGCATTATTACATGTTAACATCTTAAAGCTTGCCTCATCCAGTTTAATCTGCCAAAATCCCTGATTTACATCTGGTACAGGAAAGAACTTTGAACACATCATTGTGGCAACTTCTTCAACAGTCTGTAAAGGCTGAAGCTTTCTCTTAATCCATTTGTTGAGATCCCACAGGTATATGCAAATCCTCAGTTATCTTGCCTAACCAATTACTATACTCCTGATCAATCCAGTAGGGCATGGTTGTTTAACTTCTGCAGCTAGCAATACCATGTATTCATGCATCTGCTTGAGTCTTTCCTTAAGAACAATAAGCACTTTCTACAGACCAGCTATTCACCAATGCATCTTCTATGTATAATTTGATATGATACTCTATTTCCAAGCAAACTAGGCCCTCAAATAAATCAGAGGAGCTCTCCAGGACATTAGTCTTTCCTTCTGCACTTTGTATTTTATCTTCATGCATATGAAATGAAGCACTTATAAGAGACACTTGTTTATTTTCAGAAAGCATTTTGTCTGCAATAGCCTGAATATTTTGCCTTTTATTAAGTGTAATTATTTTAAAACTAGAATTAGACAGACTGCACTGGCTTTCTATTAATACCAGTCAAACACTTAAAATTACTGTTTTTACAAACATGTGAGCAGTGTGGGCTGTCCCTGCAAATAGGCAAGCTGTCCTAGCTACTGTCTACATATTCTCACAACACTGCCTCCTTAACTCGGTTTCCATATGAGCAGCATAATTTTTCTTAACTATGACCATTGATACAAAGGCAACTTTGTATAATATGTCCAATTGCTAATTCTTACACACCCAACTTAAATATATCTGACCCAAAAACTTTAGCTTGTGCCCCGACTCTAACAGCAACATGCATACAGACTTATAGATCCATGTCGATTCACAGAAGGCAGTTTCAGTGAATGTAAAAAGTACGAAAAATGTGTACCTAAACTATGTTCAGCATCCAACACCCTCAAAACTTGTATATATCCACCAGAAACATAGCTGGTTCAACCAGTGCCCTGCGCTGGTTCCACAAAACAGTTCAGCCCCTGCCACTCTTCCACTGAAGAGTAAAAAAATGGCTGTTCCTTCTATTAGCACACCTACCAGGTGACCAGATGCACAACACACACACCCCTCCCCCTCTTGCCCCAGCTATTCAGTTCCCATTTCTGTGCTCTGTCCCAACCCTCCTTCTGCACATTTTATTGAAAAAACAAATTATTTTAGACTGTAGCAAACTGCTTGCTACAAATTAGTAAACAGTTGCTACTGTTTATCCAGTACCTGCACAGAACACTACTATGTTAGTTAAAAAAAATGTTTTATAAACTATAGCAAATAGTTGCTGCAGTTTATACCCTGCCTGCACAGAGTGCTCCAGTGCTCAGGTTTTAGCTAAAAAAAGGAGCGAGAGAGATCTCTTTTTTTTTTTTTTTAACTTTTCAACTGTAGCAGTTACTACAGTTTAGACCACACACAGAGGGCTACAGAGCTCAGGTTTGACTGTAAATCCAATATCAGCTTTTAAAAGCCAGTATTGCATAAAACAGAGAGATCCAAAACACCTGACCATGCCACCCCCCCAACACTTTGCACCTAATGCAGTTGTCCCTCTCATCCTGCCCTAGCTACGCTACTGATACTCTGAGGTCACATAACAGTGTTGAATGAGGCAAATTCCACTGTCAACAAATGTAGTTTCAGAGGCCGTACTTTGATCCTTTCATGTTCATCGAGACTATCTTCAGAAACCTGACATACTCCCCATTGCTTGTTCCTGTCTAACATAGCAGGTGGAGTATTTTGTTTAGATGCTTTAATACACAGAAACACATCAGGATGGACAGCAGTATCATAAAATGCAAATGAACTGGTTAACAGACAGACCCTACATACATACATGCTTGCATCTCAACAGCTTACTACAAAATGGCAGTCTAGTTTGCACATGCTCAGTATTCATACATTTGTGCAAGCCCTTGGATAGCGTCTTAAAGATACATACACACACATTCATCTACATCCTCCCTCTTAAAAAGATTGCCCTTAGTAAAAACAATATTAGAGTTAGACATGCATTATTATAAACATTAGAAACAAAACACAATGTTCAAGTCCAAGTTGTCATGTATCTGTTACATGGTCTGGAGATATGACTGGATCTCGTAACATAACAATCTGAACTGAATTTAGCAACAGGGACAGTCTTCGGTGAACAACTTGTATCAGGAACTTCTGGATTCATCACAGGAATGGGAGTATTCTCTGGAACTTCCTCTGGAATTGGAACACCAGACAACTCACTCTGAGATAAAGTCTTTCTCACAGGCTATGCGCTGTGGTATAGGCTCAGACGCTGGTCTCAAATGTTTCCAATTCCCAAACTCTGCTCCTTGTGATTCCACCATGTACAATCTCAGCTCTGGGCAAATACTCTTCACGACTCCAATCTGATCATAACCTTTAGACGTCTGCAGCCTTACCACTTCTCCTACTCAAAATGGATCGAGGGGTTTGCTGGTTTTATCATTGTAGGACTTCTGGGTTAATTGCTTCTTCAACAGATTGGTTTTCACTAACCTGTTGTTCTTGACACATGGAACCAACAATTGACTACTGATTGGCAACATGGTTCTGATTTGTCTCGACTGAAGTTTCTGGGCAGGTGAACCAAGATGCTTATCATGAGGAATATTACTGAGATTCAAGAGATTCAGAAAAACATCACTATTGTCTCTTTTTGACTTCTGTAGTAACTGTTTTGTACTTTGAACTGCACATTCTGCCAAACCATTTTATTGCGGGTGCTCAGGGTTACTCCTGACATGAGTAAAGTCCCATTCTTCGGCAAATCTTTTGAACTGTTGGCTTGTTAACTGCGTGCCATTGTCAGAAGTAACTGTGGACTATCAAAGACTGCAAAATGGTGCTTCATCTTAGTAATGACAGTACTGGATGCTAGGTTAGGAAGTAGGTCAATCTCAAACCAGTTGGAGTAAGAGTCTGCTAACACCAAATAATGTTGACCATTCCACTCGAAAATGTCAGTGGCTATTGTCGACCAAGGTAGTTCAGGAATCTAGTTTAGCTGAAGTCGTTCCTTCTGCTGATGTGGCTTAATACTATTATACATGGAACAAGATAAAAGTGCCATCTCAATGTCTTGCGACATAGAAAGCCAAAATACTAGACCTCTCACCCTTTTTTGGTAGAGACGGTTCCTGGGTGACCACAGTGCAAGATAGTAATGTACTCTTCTAGCAAGGACTTTGGAATAATTACTTTTGGACCTTTCATAATTATACCATTGTCAGACAAAATCTCATCTCTGTAGGAAAAGAAGGTTGCACTTCTTGAGGTAAACTGGATTGCTTTGATGGCCATCCTTGATTAATAAAGTGGTTGAACCTCTGTAAAACTGGATCTGTGGCTGTGTGATCTCTCAGCTCATCAAGATGTGTGGAAGAAAAATCTCTCACTTCCATGACTTCAAATTCAAGGTTCTCATTTTCATGCTGTTAGTGGTGTTTCTGGGTGATCTGGATAATGTAGCAGCAAGATAAAGGAGTTTGCCTTTTGTGTAGACAAGACTGAAATTGTGCTTCTGCAATCTCAACATCATGTGTTGCAGTTGGGCTGGAGTTGAATGCATAGGCTTTCTCAAGATAGTGACTAGAGGTTGGTGATTTGTTTCAGTCTGGATAGGTCTACCATAAACATAATCATGGGAACTTCGAACATGCAAACACAATTGCCAAAAGTTCTTTCTCTATCTGAGAATACTGAATTTCAGTTTGGGTAAGAGTTCTCGATGCATATGCAGCAGGTTGGCCATCTTGCAGAATGAATACACCAAGACTAAATTTCGAAGCATCACATGAAAGAGTAACTGGCTTGTGAACATCATAGTATCTGAGAGTACGTGGACTAGCAATTCTCTGTTTCAGGACATCAAATGCTCTTTGGTGTTGCTCTAACCAAGACCAGGATACATCTTTACGTGTCAGCCGTCTAAGTGGTGCTGAAGGTTGTCTCAAGTCTGAAATGAACTTGCCTGGATAGCTAACCATGCCAAGAAAACATTGCAGGGCTTGAACATTGTCTGGAGCTGGCATCTGGAGAATGGCTGTTTGCTTTGAAGGGTCTGGTCATAGGCTTGAAATACTAAACAAATGACCAATATAAGTAACCTCTTGTAGCCTGAATTTGCATTTCTGTAGATTGAGCTTAAGATTCACTTGATATGCTCTTTCCAGAACTTTTCTGAGGTTTTTGTCATGCTCAGCTTCACGATGACCTCCTACTAGTTTGTCATCTACTATAATAGCACAAGGATACCCAGAAGAAAATTTGCTCCATTGCACATTGAAAGACTTCACTTGCAGAATTTATCCCAAATGGCATTTTTAAAAATCTGTACCTTCCAAATGGAGTACTGAAAGTAGTTAGCAATGAGGATTTCTTGTCAAGCTGATTTTGCCAAAATTAACTATTTGCAACTAGGACAGAAAAAACAGTGGCATTTGGCATCAAAGCTGTGACTTCTTCAACTGTGCGTATTGGATGATGAGGTCTTTTTACTGCTTTTTTTTTTCAAATCTCATGGCTCAATATATATTCTATCTTCTGAGCTTTTCTTATGAGCTACCACCATGGAAGATATCTACTCAGTTGGTTCTGCAACTGGACAAATCAAAACTTATCACACCATTTTATCTAACTCAGCTTTGACTCTGTCCTGCATGGCTACTGGAACTTTTCATACTGGCCTGATAACTGGACTAACATCTGGGTCTAACTTCATGGAGTACACCACTGGAAGCTTCACTAGTTTGTCTTTGAAAAGATCAGCATAGCCAGAAAAAAATTTACTGGGTAAAATTAGTGTAGTGGTCTTTCAAGCTAACATGGTGGACTTCTGTATTAAATGAAAGCAGTCCTATTTTCAAACTGTCTCTGAGCCCTAATAGTGACTGGACATGCCTCTTGACCACATAAAACAACAAGTCGTAGCTTCTTCCAGCAGAGTAAAATGAAAGCACTACTGAGCCCTTGGTCTGAATTTTTTTACCACCATAAGCAACAAGCTTTGCACACCTTGCCAAATCTAGCCTTTCACCATGACACTCTAGTAAATGTTGCTGCTGACATAACATTGCACTTGGAACCTGTGTCAACTTTGAGCCCTGTGGGTTTGCCATTTATCGGAACAGTACAAAAGACTTAATTATTTGCCCATAAATCTACTGTGTTAACTGTTTCATAAAGCACAGAAACACCATCAACATAAAGAGTAGGATTGCAGCTCTCTAATTCATCAACAAATGTTCCATTTTAATAAAATAATGTTGGCCTTTTGGTTTACAAAACCTCTTGAAATTATTACATTTATTGTATTTGCGGCATTGCTGGCCAAAACCTAAACATTTTTCCTTTTTAGATTCATGACTTCCACCACAATTACAACAGTTGGCAATGAAACTAGGTTGGGGCCCATGCTTTGAGTTTGCTGACTCACTCTTATACTTCACTGATAATGTGCTGGAAAGTTCTGGGGTTTACCAGTGAGTGATGAAGGGGCTACAGTTGCTGCTATGTGCTTGGGCCTGTTTCTTTTAACCACTTGCTGCATACTATCAACATGAGCTTTAGAAGTTACTGGAAGCATGCATCTCTCATTTGAAAGCATATTTGTGTGCTTTTCTGTGAAATCATACATCTGAAATATCTCAATGGCCTTATTCAAAGTTAAATCACTGTCACAAAGCAAAATCTTTCTCACAGCATCATCTTTAATACCACACATGTCTGTCCTTTATCATCTCATCCCTTAAATCTGCATGTTTTAGCTTTGTTTCTCAAGTCAGGTATATGTTCTGCAAAAGTTTCACCAGGCTTTTGATCCCTTGTGTAAAATAAGTGCCTTTCCATTGTTTCATTTGTCTGGGGATTACACATTTCTCTAAATTTACATTTTAAGCACTCAAGGTCCTCCCTTGACTCAGCCATTATAACAATATGACAGTTTTCCCCCTCTCTGCATAAACAGTATGAGCATATACAAATGAACGCTCCCTTTCAATGGTTTCTGACCCAGCTAAATTAAGTAGAATAAATGCTTGTGTATGGTCATCTTTATCAGAAAATGCAGCCTGTATGAAAATGTTATGCTCTTGCTCAAACAACCTCCAGTTCTCTGCAGTATTGTTGTCAAACACAAGTGTACTGGGGTTTGAAATCTGTTTGCCATGCCCACAAAGTATGCACAAATGCACTGAAAATATGGCCCTTGTAATTATGTACAAACAAATTGTTCTGTAAGCTTGTAAAATTCAAATGCACAATAAACTCTTCGAAATACTGTACTTTGCGAAATATGCTCTGTAATGGCTGTATTTTGCAAAATAACTTTACTGTAATATTGCACAAACATGCAAACACTTTATACACTTCTGATAACTCAAATATCTTTAATTAATACAAAAAATACATGCTTAGCAAAAATGTGGTTGTTTCCTGTTATTTTATTAATTTTATGCAATTTGTACTTTATTTCAAACATTTTCCACAGTAATTCAAATATTTTTATCAGTATCAGACATATCAGTTTATTTGAATATTGTTCAGAGCATTCTGTATACCTCCTTTCATATTTTGCAATACAAAATAGTTTTGAACAAGTTTTAATATCTGAAATTTGTTTAACCTGTTTTGCGGATTATGCATGCAGAAGGGGTGATTCACTGTTGTACATTCCTCACTCTTAACTAAGTGCCTCTTGCTGTCGAACTGAAGAATCTGTATCCCACTTCTGACAGCATGTTCCTCGTCTCTAACGTAGAAGACAAGCAGGCGGGGGTATTTCATTTAGATGATTTAATACATAGAAACATCAGGATGGATAGCAGCATCATAAAATGTAAACAAACTGGTTAACAGGCAGATCCAACATACATACATGCTTATATCTCAAGAGCTTACTACAAAATGGCAGTCTAGCTTGCACGTGCTCAATATTTATGCATTTATGCAAGCCCTTGGATAGCTTCTTAAAGGTGCGTACACACACTTTGATCTACACTCCCCAAAATTACTCCTGACTGTTAACTTTGCTCCAGTGTCTGATTGCTTTGCTATTTACCCACAATGACTAGACTGAGTCAGACAGAGCATCTGCTGAACTTAAGAGGTATGTGATACTGCATTAAAGTAGGAAAGAATAACTCCAGCATAAAAGGAGGAAAGTGTGATACCTGCTTGGGAATACCTTGACAGGTAGAGTACAAACAGCTGGCATTATAGATAAGTCTAAGGTACTGTTACACAAGTATATGGAGGAAAACACGTGCAGACATAACAGGATAGATGGAGTTCTCAGGAATATACTGCTCCACCTGCATTTTTAAAGTTGCATTCAAGTTTTGTTGTGAATAAAAAAAATTATTTTTACGATGCAACCTAAGTGGAATAAAATGTCACTATTGGTAGACAAGTAGTCTATTCAATTTAATGGTCTTCATTTTTTCATCTTAGTGCAGTACAGGAAGCTGTAAAATGCATTTCAGTTATACTCGCTGTCCCTGCTATTAAAAACATATAAATGTATGTAATTTTTTTTTGGTTCCAGCTTAATCCTGTGACACTGTACATTATTTATTTATTTATTTATTTATTTATTTACTGACTGACCATTGTTGAGCAGATTAGCCCCACTACACTAGCGGCCTCTTTCTGGGGAGACCCCCTGTGGTATTCATGCTGACTATATCTGGCGATTAATGCAGCGGGTTAAGGCTGTGAGCTGTAGTTCCTGTGATACATGGCCTGACCCTCTTAGCCCTCATTTGCTTACTGTGTGAACTTGAGCAAGTCATTTAACTATGTGTTTCTCACAGGTTGTCTCTGAAAATGGACTATGTACTCAGTGGGCCTACCTGGTTAACAAATGAGCATTATGACCCATAGCTACAAAATGCATTTTCAGAGGAGGCTGGCACAAAAGAAGGGGTGAGACTGTTGTAATAATTGTTAAGGTCTTCACATCACGGATACAAGGTACAGGGTTTGATTCTGACCTCAGGTTACTGACTAGGGTTGTAATAGTGTGAAGACTGAATGTTTAGTAGTTACCTATGAACCTATTAACTAAGATAAATTTGGCCAGGGCATCAGAGAACTTTCCCTTCACTTTTTGATAAGTTCCATGAGATTTTATCCACCTGTGCTGATGGACAGAGAGAATCAGTGAATCACCCCCTATATAAATCAAATTTGTGGGTCACATTTGGGTTGTACAGCTAGACTTATAAGGCCCTAGAGGTTGTTAGCCTAGTATACACCTATAAACCTGTTAAGACCAACCCAGGCAGATGTATTCTCAGTTTAATGTCTCATCAGAAGGATGGCACCCTGAGGAGTGCATCTCTCCCTAATGCTGTGCTATTAGTAATGGAAAATGAATCAAATCACTTGGAATGGGAATAGAACACACAGTCTTCTGATCTTTCAACACCAAAGGGGTGTGTGTGTGTGTGTGTGTGTGTGTGTGTGTGTGTGTGTGTGTGTGTGTGTGTGTGTGTGTGTGTGTGCGCGTGTGTGTGTACCTTATCATATACAATTAATTGCCTAAGGAGCTGTTCATATGTAAGTAAACCTCAATACCTGACAGAAAATAATCAAACATAGTATAGGATACAGTATGCCTTTTCATTTGTATCTTACTCTCCCCTACCATTTAATACATTGTTTTTCATTTGTTTGCTTAATTAAGCTGTCCAGTCTACATAAAGAAATAGCCATAAAATCTGAACTGCCTAAACTAAGTTCAAGGATGAATCAACATACACATTAAAATTCAATGAGCCTTGCAGATACAAGTCCTTGTTTTAATGAGGACTGTCAGTACTGTAGACATATCACTAGAGCATTTGAGTGATGGCATAGCATTGCAGCTTAATAGTTTTGAGAATATGCAAGAGAAAAATGGTGCCTGATAATGGAGTCTTGTCTTATACTTTTTATTAGGATGGCAAGTACTTGCACATTACAGCACTCCAGCATTTGTACAGTATCTACCTAGCTAAGTGTTTTTAGTTTCTGAGTCACTGTATGCTATGAGGTCTAAATCTTGAAGCTGTTGTACCATTTGATTCAGTTTCTGTCTGGGAGGGGTTAGTAAGCAACAAGCAGGGATGCATTTGAGGTAATAACTAAAAGAACTGGAATAGCTCATCTTGATCAGTGCTGAACATAAACATTTACAAAAAGTGTGCATGTCTCACCTGATAAATTACTTGAAGTGTAATGGTGAAATCCTCAGCCCGCCAGGCAAATTGCTTTAACTGTTAACAGGGGAAGTAACATGCCCCTACTCCACACCCATGAGCCCACCATTGGCAATTTTTCCTCTTAGAAGCTACACAAGAGGTACTAAGAAGCTAGTCTGCAAACGTGTCAGAAATCTGTACGTTAAGTAATGCTCAGTATGTTTGTTCTGCTTTGTCCAAACTGGACTTGATTATGGCAAACCTAAAAAAAGGATGTTAGTGAGAACCCAGTCGCTTTCACATGCATAGAAAGCGTTCTTCACCTAAGCATGTGTCATGCCAATATGCATTTGGCACCCATATTCTGTCTGTAAGAGCCCTTTCAAGACTGCAAGGATTCTCTAGTCATTATACACAATGAATAGCTGGCTCTTTTCGGAAATCTAACAGCATAGAATTTTAAGTGCACCTCTAAAGTACATATATATATATATATATATATATATATATATTGTTTTATATATATATATATATATATATATATATATATGTATGTATATATATATATATATATATATATATATATATATATATATTCTACATGACATACATGCATTAAGGGCACACATATTTGTATAACTGCACATGGGGACATTTGCTCAGAGTATGAGAAATCCACCTAAAGTGATATAATGCCTGACACATTAAAATGGCTTTCTTCATTTACTTTTTTTGCTAAAGTTTGGAGGAATTATGTGCATTTTCTTGGTGCTCTTGATATTCCTAAGTCAGTGAAGTTCAAGTTAGCTTGAAGCATGGGTTATCTTTGGTAGAATTCTGTACTTCATAGTACCCGCTCACATCTGAGCTATTAACATCTAATCTTTTACTATAGAAATAGAACAAAATAAAAAACAGACATATGCTGCTTAGGAACTACTACTGAAAGCTTTGGCACACCTGCCACTTGTTTCTTGTCTCATTAAATGTATACATACCTTTGAAAAGAAATTTCCTCTTTTAGTCTTTCATATTTTCCTATGGGTGGCCACGGTGGTGCAGGGGTTAGTGTTGCCGCCTCACAGCAAGAGGTTCTCTGGTTTTATCCTTGGCTGAGGTGCCTTCTGTGCAGAGTCTGCATGTCCTCCCTATGGTCGCGTGGGTTTCCTCCAGGTGCTCCGGTTTCCTCCCGCATCCCAAAGACATGCCGTAGGTGGATTGGACAATCTAAATTGGCCCTAGGCATGAGTGCGTGGATGTGTGTGCCTTCTGTGGAAGGTGGGCGCCGGGCTGTCATCTCGACACAGTAAAACTCCACTGCCAATCATGAGCAGACAGGTGATCCGCTGTGGCGACCCCTAACCGGGAAAAGCCAAAAGAAGAAGAAGTCTTTCACATTTTCTTATCATTGCTCTGTACTACATTCACAACTGGCTAACAAATGTCTTCTAAAATGTATTTATTTTATATAGTTCGTTATTTAGCATTTTTTTGCTAGGAAACTCTGACTGGGATGACTGGTATACCCCTTTTCAGCCGAGGCCCTGAAAAAAAAGCTCACAGTTTGTTATCATTACATTTGATTACTACAAGCTAAGACAAATATAGATAAAATTTGAAAAAAATATATATATACATTTATCATATGGATAATAGTAGAAGAAAATAAATAAATAAAACAGTGTTGATCCAATTAGTTAATAGTAGTGGCAGAAATCATTTAAGGGAGAGGATGAAGATGGTATATTAAAGAGAAGCAAATTAGGGAGAAAGAGGAAGGAAAGTACACAGAAGGAAACCGAGTCAGAGGTGGGAGTAGTAAGTGAACTGTATTAAGAAAGGGGAAGTGTGAATTTGGCACTTTGGCCCCTAAAACCATGATATACAAATTATGTTTAAGTGGGCAGCATTTTATTCTGAACAAAAGGTACTGACTCCCTTAGTTTCAAGCACAAAAATGAAACTTAAAGGGTAAAAGTAAGCTGAAAAAATAACTCAAAACAAACTTATGCATGCTTGTTATTTGCTTGCTACCAAATTAAAACTTTCTAAGGTTATAAGTTAATTTTATTTTTATTTATTTATTTTATATTTGTTGATTGGGCTAGTCTAGCTGGATACATATCCATTTTCAGTAGAGGCCCAGGGAGAAAAGTTCCAAGCATGAGTAAATTACAGTATACAATACTTAAAAAAATGACTAGCTTCAATTACATAGCAAGATATGATTAGAAAAAAATAAAAGATATTTTTGTGAACAATGTACAGAGACTTAGCATAGGTTTGAGAAACAATCAAGTCCTAACTCTTTAGTAGATTTCAGGTACAATCAAGCAACAGTTTATATTGTAATTTGAACATTAACATTCATTTGAAAATTAGCAATCACTAAGTCAAAGAAGGAGCAAGAGAATAGGCAGGAAAATACAAGTAGTAGAAAGGGTTAGCTAATAATTATTCAAGAAATGTGGGCGGGCACTAGCCCAGGAGGCGGGGAAAAGGGGGAGGAGACATAAGACGATGAGTATGATTCAGTCAGGCTTCGATCAGGGTCAAAGCCAATGTATTTTTAGGTGATCTTTGAGCTCTTTCTTAAAGAGTGGTGTAGATAAAGGAGAAGTGAGTGTTCTAGGAAGCTTGTTCCAGGATCTACCCACAACATTGGAAAAGAGTGAGCCTCCAACTTTGTTATTAGATTTATTATTGGCAATTAGAAGCTTATTAGCTGAGCGTAATGTAGTAAGATTTTTATATGGGGAGATCAGATTAGAGAGGATAGGAGTATTAGTAGGGTGGTGCAGGATTTTTTGTGTAATCACAAGTTGATTGTATTGAAGTTGGTTTTGTAGTTCTAACCATCTGAGTTGTCGAAGGTTGAGACAGTGGTAGGTTCTATAAGGGGAGCCAGTGGCAAATCTGGCTATATTATTATAGCTAGTTTCAAGTTTGATAAGATTATGCTTTGATAGATTGGTATATATGGCAGACGCATAAAATAGGGCAGAAGTAAGATGAGTCTGGGCAATGGAATTTCTCGCTAGTGGTGTAAGGAAGGGTTTGATTCTATACAGGGAGCCTAGTTTTTTATTGACAGTTTTTATAGTATTGATGATATGGTCATCAAAGCTGAGGTTATGATCAATGGTTATGCCAAGGAGATAAGCAGTAGAATCAGGGAAAATACAAGTTCCATTATCAGAGGTAATAGTGAAGTGGATCTGTGGAGATTTTTGGGTGGGAGTAAAGAGTAATAGTTTAGTTTTTTGGGGGTTAAGGAGGAGGCAACGATGGGTGAATCACTTTTAAACGGAGTTAAATACAGTTTGAGTAAGGGTCTGGAGAGAGGAAGAAGACTTAGCAGTACAGATTAGAGTAGAGTCATCAGCGTATTGTATACAGGTGGTTTGTGGAAAAGCAGTATGGAGATCATTAATAAAAATGGAAAAAAGAAGAGGGCCTAGGATAGAGCCTTGAGGGACACCAGTGTTCACAGGGAGGTGTGTGGACAGATTATTGTCCCAGAGTACTGCTTGCTGTCTATTTTCTAGATAGGATTTAAACCAAATAATTGCTTGTGGGTCATGAGATTGGGCTTTTAGCATATTGATAAGTAAGTTATGATTGACCATATTAAAGGCTTTTGATAGGTCAATAAATAGAGCAGATGAGAGAGAGTTATTGTTTCGATTCCTGTTTATACAGTCAGTAAAAATTAGCAGGGCAGTAGTAGTGCTATGAAAGGGCCTAAAGCCATGTTGGCAGTTAGCAAGTAAGTTATTGTGGAGAAGCTGCTGAAGTAGTTGATGGTGAATACATTTTTCCATTATTTTGGCTAATGGAGAGAGTAGAGCAATTGGTCGGTAGTTGGAGATATCAGTGGATTTACCTCCTTTGTGCAAGGGGATTATATGGGAGACTTTCCATATGGAAGATATGTAACCTTCTGTGATTGTTCTGTTTATAAGGATGGATATGGGGTAAGCTATGGATTTAGCAGCTATTTGAAGGTATTCTGCTGGCAGGCAGTCAGCAGAGGGGGTGCAAGGTTTGAGATTTTGAAGGAGTTTGGAGATAAAGGATGTTGGCACAGGATGTATCTGTAAGGAGGGAAGTGAACTGTTTGTATATTGTGAAGGGGGGAGGGTAATGGGTGCTAGTGTTTTTGTTAGAGTTTGAATAGCTTCAATGAAGTAAATGTTAAAAGCATTAGCTATTTGCAGAGGATTATTATGGGGAATAGAGCAGGGGGATGGAGTTCTAGCCTGCCCTGGTTTGAGAAGTTTATTAATGCCTGACCAAAACTTTTGAGGGTTTTTAGAGTGTGATTGTTGAAGGTGGGAATAGTAGTTTTTTTTGTCTAAGATTATGTCCTTTTTGATAGCATGTCTTAACTGTTTAAAATATAGGTGGTCTGCAGAGCTTTTAGAGGCTCTCCATTTTGCCCATATTTTGTTCTGTAGGAACATTTTTTCTCTGGTTTGTTTTGTGAGCCAAGGGGCTATTTTGATCCTAACTCTGGAGGAGCAGAAGGGGGCATGGCTGTTTAGAATTTGAAGGATTGTAGAATTAAAGTAAGAGACTGCTTCATCCAGACTAAGTTGCTTTAGAGTTGACCAGTTACAGGCTTTGAGCTCATTTTGAAAGTTTTCTGCTTTGAAGTGTTTTTTCGAACGGTAGGTAAAATAATTGTTATTATTAGGGCTGTACTTCTTTTGTTTTATTATGTAGGTTAGAAAGTGATCACTAATATCATCTGGGAGAGTTCCTGTTTTGTAAGTTTCAGGGTGACTGTTTATAAGGATCCAGTCAAGAGTAGTTTCTTTATTACTAGGTTTATGGATTCTAGTGGGGGAGTTTATTATTTGAGTGAAACCAAATAGATTAATGTGGGTGTTAGGGTTGGGGGAATTACACGTAGTCCAGTCTATATTAAAGTTGCCTAATGTTATAGTTTATTGAGGTAGGTGGGTGGAAAGGCTACTGAGAATGTTTTCAAGAGTGCTAATATTATTTCCTGGAGGCATGTAAGAGTAGATTATATAGATAGACTTAGAGCTATTAATTTGGAGTTTGACAGTAAGGGTTTCAGCATTGGTATTTGAGGGTAGTAACACATCATAGGATGAAACAAGAAGTTCAGATTTAAACAAGATGGCTACACCCCCACCCTTTTTTGATGTACGGTCGCATCTTATGATATTGTATCCAGGTGGGGTTGTTTCTAAGTCATGAGTAGAAGGTTTCAGCCAAGTTTCTGTAAGGCAAAGAATATCAAATGCATGTGCTTGTACTAGAGCATGCAGTTGACTAATTTTGTTGTTAATGCTACGGATATTAAGTTGAGCTATTTTGAGGGAGTTACCTGATCTTATAGAGGAGGAAGCATCATTGAATGATTGTTTTTGTAGATTGTCAGTTAGTGGAATTGGGCCAGGGTTAGGATGAATGTCCCCATCTATTAGAATGTTTGTGGATTGTTTCAGTGAAAGTTTTATAGTTTTATACTGCTTGGGTAGGCTAATCTTGTTGGGGAAGTAAGTAACGTGGGTATATCTATGGAACCTAGGAAGCAGATAAGCTGAAATAGAGGTAATGTTGCTGTGAGAGAAGGAGTTAGGATGTGTAGTTGGTAGTGTTTGCAGGTGGGACACCTTATATACCAGAGTGTAGTGTTCATAGGAGGTGAGGGTATAAGTTAAGGTTAGAAATATTAATAAATAAGAAAAGAGAAGAGATTTTTTGAGGATAGGTTTATGTGAGTAGGCCATTTGTAATAGTAGGGTAAAAGGTTATGTAAAGTTGATAGGTAGGTTAAAATACAATTGTTGGGTAGGTTTAAATAAATGTTGTAGTGTGGTAGGATAGTCAGAGGAGGTTGAGGGGAGGGGTAGATATGCTGATAGAGGTAAAGAGGAGTGGTATAGTTACTGTGATAGTGTAGAGATGATTAAGGAGTGCGATAAGGGGAGGAGTCAAGAGGAGTGGTTATAGATACTGTGATGGAGTAAAGATGATTAAGGAGTGAGATAAGGGGAGGAGTTGATAAGTATATGTTTAAGGTGATAGGATGAGTAGTATAGTGGGTGTGACTTGATAGGTATAAGTTTAACAGCACTGGGGGTGGGTTGGAATTGGGGTAGGGTAGGGGAGCGGAGTGAGCCAGCAGGGCGAATGGAGCGGGTTAGAGCAAGTAGTGAAGAGACAATCAGTGAGCAGTAACAGCCCAGAGAGAGAAGGTGAAGCAGGTAAGTAGCTTCTAGTGAAGCAGGTATGGTTTAAGACAAAGGGTAGAGAAGAGGAAAAAATATATAGCTTACTAGTCTGCTGAGGATAGAAGATGATAGGAGTGCGGACTAAGGGCAGAGAGACAGAGAATTAAGGGAATAGCTAGGCAGCAGGGCATGGGAGGAAAAAATAGGAAGGAATAATGTAAAGAGCTGAAACAAGTATCAATGGAAAGAGGGTAAGGGGTCTAGGTCAGGTTAGACTGCCACCTAGTGTTCAGAAGTAATATTACAACAGGTGACTAAGGGCAGAAAAATTAGCTAGGAGGGAAGGAAAGGTATACGGTAGGGGAAAGAAAAATTAGATAATACTGGTCTTGGAGAAGAGTCAGGCTGCTGGCATTCCTGACTCAGAGACTATAAATACGTTAGTACGATTACACAACAGAGCTGAGAATAGCCTTTCAACAGGGGGCAAGTAATAAAACGTACTTTGTCAAATACTGCGCAAGCAGGGGAAAAGTATTGGGACAGCACAAAAAGAAGATCCAAATTGGCAAGGCTTGAAGTAGATGAGGGGATCCTTAGTAGCCAGGCAGGTTCTTTATTGCAGGGTAGTGGGTAGAGAGCTAGGAGGGTAGAAGGTAAGATGAGAGGGTATTGATAATGTATTGCGGCAAAAACGAGTAGCTTTAGTATACAAATAGATTAGGTATTTCAACAGTTCAACTTAAAAATAGTAATAAAAAAACTACTAGTGTAATCATTAGACACATGTACTAATAAGTCTAGGTTAGAAACTTTCAGTCTAGCAGTAAAACAATCACTAACATTCCAAAATAATACAAGTACTGGCCTAGATATAATATAATAGAAGGTTTAACATTGGATATCAAAATAAAGCAGTTGGCATAGGCAAATGTGTTCAGAAACTTTTAACATAGTAGTTTAGCAATGGAGACATCGACAAGTTATGATAGTCATAAAAAAGAAACAATCCCCAACAACAGGTAGTATGAGATAACAGCTTATGGCCAGGCAAGCTCACAAGCACGCGTAACAGCCACTTGGTATGTTAACAGTAATTCCCACAGAGGATAGGCATGACTCCACTTAGCAGTTAACTTTAGGGTTTTACAGTATCTCCTGTGCAGATAAAATAAGGCTGCTTACATTCCGCTGTTAGGAATATAAGTAATAGTTCCAGCTGAGAATTAGCTATGGGACACTTTTCAGTTTATCTCAAAGAGGAACGAATGAGCGAAAAGTTAGTCATGCAATGCTAGCTTAACATTTTTAGGGGTAGGCGTACCATAGAGGAATATAAGAAGGTAAGGCACACTATGTAAGCAGAGGAGCTAAAGGGCGGGATATCATAAAAAAACACAAAACAGGGCTAAAATAGTCAAGAAGTTAGGAAAGTACAAAGCTCAGATTAATCCGAGTGCTACGCTGCAGCTAACAGACCGAGGTCACTTTAATTAGCTGCTCCGTGTGGAACGTACTTTAAAGGTGTCATAATAACCTTTAGTTTGTACTAGTACATCATAGATAAAGTATGTGGCGTTGTACTGTTTGGGCACAAAAGTAGATCAATAGATTACACAGTTCGATGAGCTGACCTGATACAAAAAGGCAATGATATGTATTCAGCACACTAAGCATTTATATTAAGAATAGTGAGAAAGGAAAAGTTTTAGAAGGGCCACGCAATGCATACCACTTAACATTACCCCCGATTAACGTAGCTGTTATAATTGAGTGGACTAGGTAATGTCATGTATTCAACATTCTTCACATTTATATTAAAAATAGTGAGAAAAGGAAGAGTTTTAGAAGGGTAAAGCAATGCATACCACTTAAGTTTACCCCCAACTAATGTAGATGTTATAATTGAGTGGACTAGTACAAGCACATTGATGGAGCAGGGATTCACGCTCCACAGAACTGCGCAACCACAGTCCACGTGGGAGAAAGTGCAAACAAAGTAGTTGCTAGCATTTTTAAAACCTCATAGACCAGGATATCAAATTAACCACATTTGTTTACTACACAACTTGTACTGATAACACAAATAAAGTCGTTGCCATCGATTATACAGTCTAATCAGCAAGGACACAACAATAAGCATGTTCACTACCACGCATGTTTAAAAAGAAGAATCGCTTCAAAAACGCTGAGCACAATTAGCAAATCCTGCAGTTACAAAGCCCTTATCTTGGTAATACCAGGAATAACTAACAATTAATATAATTCAGCAGTGTTAAAAATGTACGACAGCATAGAACAATATTAGATAAAAACACAGACAATGAATGGTACTTACAATTATGATAGTATTTCTGGGTCAGGAGCACACAGCAGCCGGGTAGAAGAACAAGTAGTAAAAGGAGAGGCGCCACGAAGGTCTTCCCCCTATATGCCCTATTGGCAGGATATGAGGTGTGGGGGGGGAGAGACAGGGAATGGAGGGAGAAATAGGTAAGAGAGGGGCAAGGAAACCTAAGGAGAGTAAACGAGGAATGGGAGGTAATAGCCAGGTAACATGGGAATTCAGAGATACCAGAGAAAAGCAATCATAAAGTACTAGCTAAGTTGATAGAGATATCAGAGAACACAGAACGAAACACAAGAGTGAAGTGGGAAGGGGTAGGTGAGGAAATAAAAAGTATAGTAGAGTAAGGTTAGCAGAACAGGGTGGTTATAGGTATATTAAGGACAAGGTCGAGGAGGTTACTAACAGAGGTAGTAGAAGTAGAAGAGCAAGTAGTGAAGGAGACAATCAGTGAGCAGTAACAGCCCAGAGAGAGAAGGTGAAGCAGGTAAGAAGCTTCTAGTGAAGCAGGTATGGTTTAAGACAAAGGGTAGAGAAGAGGAAAAAATTTATAGCTTACTAGTCTGCTGAGGATAGAAGATGATAGGAGTGCGGACTAAGGGCAGAGAGAGAGAGAATTAAGGGAATAGCTAGGCAGCAGGGCAAGGGAGGAGAAAATAGGAAGGAATAATGTAAAGAGCTGAAACTAGTATCAATGGAAAGAGGGTAAGGGTTCTAGGCCAGGTTAGACTGCCACCTAGTGTTCAGAAGTAATATTACAACAGGTGACTAAGGGTAGAAAAATTAGCTAGTAGGGAAGGAAAGGTATACGGTAGGGGAAAGAAAAATTAGATAATACTGGTCTTGGAGAAGAGTCTGGCTGCTGGCATTCCTGACTCAGAGACTATAAATACATTAGTACGATTACACAACAGAGCTGAGAATAGCTTTTCAACAGGGGGCAAGTAATAAAACGTACTTTGTCAAATACTGCGCAAGCAGGGGAAAAGTATTGGGACAGCACAAAAAGAAGATCCAAATTGGCAAGGCATGAAGTAGATGAGGGGATCCTTAGTAGCCAGGCAGGTTCCTTATTGCAGGGTAGTGGGTAGAGAGCTAGGAGGGTAGAAGGTAAGATGAGACGGTATTGATAATGTATTGAGGCAAAAACGAGTAGCTTTTGTATACAAACAGATTAGGTATTTCAACAGTTCAACTTAAAAATAGTAATAAAAAAACTACTAGTGTAATCATTAGACACATGTACTAATAAGGCTAGGTTAGAAATGTTCAGTCTAGCAGTAAAACAATCAGTAATATTCCAAAATAACACAAGTACTGGCCTAGATATAATATAATAGAAGGTTTAACATTGGATATCAAAATAAAGCAGTTAGCAAAGGCAAATGTGTTCAGAAACTTTTAGCATAGTAGTTTAGCAATGGAGACATCGACAAGTTAAGATAGTCATAAAAAAGAAACAATCCCCAACAACAGGTAGTATGAGATAACAGCTTATGGCCAGGCAAGCTCACAAGCGCGCGTAACAGCCACTTGATATGTTAACAGTAATTCCCACAGAGGATAGGCATGACTCCACTTAGTAGTTAACTTTAAAGTTTTAGAGTATCTCCTGTGCAGATAAAATAATTAAGGCTGCTTACATTCCGCTGTTAGGAATATAAGTAATAGTTCCAGCTGAGAATTAGCTATGGGACACTTTTCAGTTTATCTCAAAGAGGAACGAATGAGCAAAAAGTTAGTCATGCAATGCTAGCTTAAACATTGTTCGGGGTAGGCGTACCATAGAGGAATATAAGAAGGTAAGGCATGCTATGTAAGCAGAGGAGCTAAAGGGTGGGATGTCATAAAAAGAAAAACACAAAACAAGGCTAAAATAGTCAAGAAGTTAGGAAAGTATAAAGCTCAGATTAATCCGAGTGCTATGCTGCAGCTAACAGACTGAGGTCACTTTAATTAGCTGCTCCGAGTGGAACGTACTTTAAAGGTGTCATAATAGCCTTTAGTTTGTACTAGTACATCATAGATAAAGTACGTGGCGTTGTACTGTTTGGGCACAAAAGTAGATCAATAGAGTACACAGTTCGATGAGCTGACCTGATACAAAAAGGCAATGATATGTATTCAACACGCTACGCATTTATATTAAGAATAGTGAGAAAGGAAGAGTTTTAGAAGGGCCACACAGTGCATATCACTTAACATTACCCCCGATTAACATAGCTGTTATAATTGAGTGGACTAGGTAATGTCATGTATTCAACACTCTTCACATTTATATTAAAAATAGTGAGAAAAGGAAGAGTTTTAGAAGGGCAAAGCAATGCATACCACTTAAGTTTACCCCCGACTAACGTAGATGTTATAATTGAGTGGACTAGTACAAGCACATTGATGAAGCAGGGATTCACGCTCCACAGAACTGCACAACCACAGTCCACATGGGAGAAAGTGCAAACCAAGTAGTTGCTAGCGTTTTTAAAACCTCATAGACCAGGACATCAAATTAACCACATTTGTTTACTACACAAGTTGTACTGATAACACAAATAAAGTCGTTGCCATTGATTATACAGTCTAATCAGCAAGGACACAACAATAAGCACGATGTTTATCGTGCATACAGCTGCAGTCATAACAGATGGGTTCTCCTGCCGTCAGGCGGGTCCTAGGTCGGCCGAATTCCAAAGTCTAGGTCCGGCGTCGGTTGTTGTCACTTCTTCCCTGACGTCAGTGCGACAGGGGTATAGAGGAACCAGCCGACGCCATTTTCTTCAGTCTTTCTTGCCGTGTGGTGCCCGAAGCAGAAGCAGTTCGCAAGTGCCGGTCGGCCAGCTCCTGAGATTACAAAAATTTGGAAACCGAAGTCTTCTTAAAAGCTAAGTACCCCGTTGGGGAAACTTTTCTTGCCTCAGACCGATGTCAGACAAAGTTAATAATTGTATTTCTTGTGGGAAGCAAATACTGCATAAGGATTTCCATTCCCTCTGTATACCTTGTTTAGGCCCAGACCACGACGTCTCGGTCTGTCGCTTTTGTGCTACATTCAACAAACGCACTATTAAGCGTCGGGTGGAGTTCGCCCAGCATTATTTTGGGAAAGCATTTAACTATACTATGTCGTCGGATACTCCGACTCCGGTTTTGTCTAAAAAACGCAAAGACAAGGACCGACACACGAGGTCTGCGGCCTCTACCAACACCGTGCCAAAGCCGACTACACGTGGTCCGGTTCTCAGTGAGGCGCCTATGCAGCCCCTGACTAGCGACGACATTTCTTTGACAGTGTCTCCTGTGCCCGAGGTCCAGGCTCCTCGGCCCACACCCCGACTACAGATACTGAAGCCACTCTTGGCGTTGAAACTCAGAATGTGGACAGGTCCACCTCCACTCAAGGTGTCTTCAGACCTTCCTCTTCTTTCTCCATTAAGGCTTTCACAAAGTCTAAAGCTACCATGCACTCTAAGAGACCAGCTACACAGGGCCCATCTCCAGGCCCCATGCCTAAGAAACAGATGCTTAAAATGGCTGAGGATTTAATTACTCTTATCAGAGGTTCTCAGCCCCCATCGGACAAGAGGCCCAGAGTGGAGGAAGATTCCCCATCCTCTGATCAGGGCTCCATTATTTCAGAGCACTCTGATGATCAGGAACATTCTTACTCCCCTTTTGAAGACTCTGATGCAGAGGAGTCCATCCCTTCTGTATCTCCCCCTGAGGATTACTCATTTGGGGAAACTTTGCATACCTTAAGGGAACACTTCCACTGGGAAGGCCAGGATTATTCAGATTCCAAGAAAAGGCAAAGGGAATTTCTCTTGCTACCTCAGCACAGGCCTCTGGCTATACCTCCTGTCTTGGACATCCTAGATGATGTTTACTCGGAGGCCTGCCTTAACCCGGACTCTCTACCTCCAGCTTCAGTTAAGCCTGAGAGGTACTACAGGGTTCCTGACTCACACCAATTTCTATACAAAAGCCATGCTGCTGACCCAGAAACCATCTCACAGGGCCCCACGGGAGTTAAGGCCTCCATTGCTAAAAATCCATTGCCTTCCAAGAGAGATTCCAGATCCTTAGAAAGGTGGGGAAAAAAGGTATATACCTCGGCTACCTTATCCATGAGGGCCTTAAACTGTCAGTTTCATATGCTAAAATACCAACAGTTTTTGTTATCACAATTGAAAAGTAAAATGTCACAACCTGAACAACCAGACTTGAAGGAGTTTCAGGATTTGATGCATAGTGCAGAACAAGTGGGTAAGCATACCTTACAATGTGGTTTTGATGCTCTAGAGGCCTCATGTAGAGCTGCTGTTACAGGATCAGTCATACGTAGGCATGCCTGGCTCAAGGAACAAGCCTTGCCTGATCATGTAAAAGCTAAATTACTAGATGCCCCTCTTCAAAAGGATGTACTATTTGGTGCTAATGCTGAGGAGGTATTAAGGAAAAAGGAGGAAAAGGCTAAATCAATGCAAACTGTGAAAGAATTTCTACAGGTTCAACCCCCATGTTTTAGCAGAAATTGGCCTTCTAAAAACTGGTCCTTTCCTGCCACAGACAGCCCCCAAAGAGGCAGATACAGGCGCCCGAGGGGCAGAGGACAATCCCAAGGATTGTTTAGAGGCAGACAATGGCAAGCTCCTACACAAAGAGGTGGTGAGGACAACTCGCAATCTTTCAGAAAGCAAACCCAATGACTTTCCCCTTTGTGTGCCAACCAGGTCTCAAATGGCAGCCCCCTTAGGAGGAAAGCTGGCATTATTTTCAAAAAATTGGCATATTGTCACAAAGGACAAATGGATCCTGGACATTATAAAGAGAGGTTACAAATTCCATTTTCACACCCTTCTAAAAATGAGAGGCATGCCAAACCTGCCACACAATCAAAGGGCAGAGGCACAAAGGCAAATTACAGATCTCATAAACATGAAAGCTATTTAAGAGATACCTACGCACGAACAAGGTCAAGGTTTTTATTCCAGGCTATTTCTGGTGTGAAGGAAGGGAAAAGATTAGAGACCTATTTTGGATCTATCCATCCTAAACACATTTCTACTCATACCAAAATTCAAGATGCTCACTCTACAGCAACTTCTTCCCATGCTGGGCAAGGAGTCTTGGCTGGTAACATTGGACCTCAAGGAGGCATACCTGCATGTCCCAATCAGACAAAATTGCAGAAGGTACCTCAGATTTCTTGCAGGTTCTACCCATTATCAATTCTCTGCATTGCCCTTTGGCTTATCTACTGCGCCCAGAGTGTTCACGAAATGCCTGGCATCAGTAATTGCCTACTGCAGACTTCAAGGGATACAAATATACCCCTATTTGGACGCGACTGCCTGATCCAAGCGGACAGCAAGCACATTCTTCTAAAACATCTGGCTTATGTAATAATGTTATTGAACTCTCTGGGATACACAGTCAACAAAAAGAAATCAAGACTAATACCCTCTCGGAAGATAATTTTCCTGGGTGCCAATTTGGACACAAACACCCAGATGGCCTACTTCACGCCAGAGAAGCAGGGGCAACTAATTCAATACTTCAGAACACTAGCAAATTGCACCAGGCTGACTGCAAGGAAAATCCTGCAGGCTCTGGGGTTCATGGCATCTTGCATCTTACTAATCCCATGTGCAAAGCTGCATATGAGGAAACTACAATGGTACCTGAAAAACATATAGTCTCAACACAACCACAGTTTGGAAACAATAATACCACTAATTCCATGTCTGCAAAAGGAATTTCTGTGGTGGGCTCAAGCATGTCAAACAAACACAGGTCTTCCATTCAGCAAGCCTCAAGCAAATCAAGTCATCACAACAGACGCCTCGGACTACGCCTGGGGCACATGACAGATTGGTGCATTCAGGGCAAATGGTCCCAAAAAGAAAAGCACCTTCACATCAATCAAAAAGAAATGCTAGCAGTGATAAATGCTATTATAGCTTTCAAGGACCTTCTACAACCAGGTCAACTATTGATAAGAACGGACAACACCACAGTTATGTGGTACATAAACAAACAGGGAGGAACACATTCTTACCCCCTATGCAGACTGGCCATGTCACTTTGGAACACAGCCATGGACTTACAAATGGAACTACAAGCACAGTACTTGCCAGGCAAGGAAAACACGCTGGCAGACAACCTAAGCAGGAATATGACAGATCCACAAGAATGGAAATTGCATCCAAAAGTTTTTACAGAAATAATCCAAGAATGGGGAAGGCCAGACATAGATCTCTTTGCCTCCCACAAAAATCATCAATTGACAAAATTCTGCTCAAGGATCTTCCATCCAAAGGCCTGGAGAGTGGACACTCTCTCTTTCAGTTGGACATCAATGACAGTTTATGCCTTCCCACCTCCTCCTCTGCTGCCCAAAGTTCTATTAAATACCAGAGTAGACAGACCAAAGATGATTCTCATTGCTCCGGACTGGCCAAGGCAACACTGGTACCCACTCCTGAGGAGCCTGACGCATTCCCCACCATGGACTCTGCCTCTAATGCCTCTTCTTCTGACTCAGCACAGTTTCAAAACTCTTCACAGCCAGCTAAAAACACTCAATCTAGCCGCATGGAAGATTCCTTAGCATCACAACAGGCCCTACTCTCCAAGGAGGTGCAGGATGTCATTTTGAAGGCCAGAAGGCCATCAACTAGAAAAGCTTACTCCGCAAAATGGTAACGTTTTTGTGTCTGGAATGAGAAAAAGGGCCAGGATCCTGGAAAACTGAATTTACCTCAAATACTACAATATTTGGCTGAACTGCTAAGCAGTGGACTTTCTTTCAACTCCATCAAAATCCATGCCTCAGCCATTTCTGCAGAATACAACACTGATCCACCTTTATTCTCTCACCCTCTCTTAAGACAGTTCCTCAGAGGGACTAAGAATTTAAGACCTCCAAGGAAACAACCAATACCTGCTTGGGATCTTAATTTCATTCTGGAAAAACTGACCTTGCCTCCCTTTGAGCCAGCTGCCTCATCAGATTTGCAATATTTGTCCTGGAAAACAGCTTTCCTTCTGGCTATCACCTCAGCTCGTAGAGTTTCAGAACTACAGGCTCTCATGGCTGTTCAGCCTTTTATCATCTTCCATCAGGACAGAGTTTCCTTACGAACCAACCCGTCCTTTATGCCTAAAGTGGTATGCAGGGTAGCTTTAAATCAGGCCATACATTTACCTACTTTTTATGCTAATCCTCAAAACAAAGGGGAGAGATTACTACATTCCTTGGACATCCACAGACAACTGCGTTATTATTTGGACAGAACAAAGCCTTTTAGAAAATCAGAACAGCTCTTTGTGGCCTATGCGGTGGGAGCTCAGGGAAAGCCAATTTCCAAACAGACAATCTCAAAATGGATAGCCCACTGCATACACTTTTGCTATTCCTTTCATGGCAAAACTGTACCTACAGGCATTAGAACTCATTCCACCAGGGCCACAGCCACCTCTGCAGCCTTCCTCAGAGGAGTTCCTACCAAGGATATTTTGGAAGCAGCCACTTGAGTTCTGTGCATACCTTCTCCAAGCACTACAACCTACCATTATACTCCAAATCTAGAGCAGGCTTTGCCACTGCAGTCTTGCAGGGCATTTTGGCTCCTCCTAGTTCCACCTAGTGCCTACCACCCCTTTCTTAGCTTTGGGATTCTACCCATCTGTTATGACTGCAGCTGTATGCACGATGAACATAGTACAGTTTTGTACCTACCATAAATGTAGATGTTCGAGTGCTAATACAGCTGCAGTCCAGGTTTCCCTCCCTCCTTCCCCTCTTGGGACAGGCCTATAGGCTAACACATCCTCATACAACCTGATTGGGGTATTCATTTATGATGTATTTGCTTGCAACTACTGTATTTTGATTATATTGCACTGCATTATCACACAAATTTATGTATTGCCTTCCTTCTGGGGGCACCTGACATCTGGGGCAGGAAAAACTGAAGAAAATGGCGTCGGCTGGTTCCTTTATACCCCTGTCGCACTGACGTCAGGGAAGAAGCAACGACAACTGACGCCAGACCTAGACTTTGGAATTCGGCCGACCGAGGACCCGCCTGACGGCAGGAGAACCCATCTGTTATGACTGCAGCTGTATTAGCACTCAAACATCTACATTTATGGTAGGTACAAAACTGTAGTTTCACTACCACGCATGTTTAAAAAGAAGAGTCGCTTTAAAAACGCTGAACACAATTAGCAAATCCTGCAGTTACAAAGCCCTTATCTTGGTAATACCAGGAAGAACTAACAATTAATACAATTCAGCAGTGTTAAAACATAGAACAATATTAGATAAAAACACAGACAATGAATGGTACTTACAATTATGATAGTATTTCTGGGTCAGGCGCACACAGCAGCTGGGTAGAAGAACAAGTAGTAAAAGGAGAGGTGCCACGAAGGTCTTCCCCCTATATGCCCTATTGGCAGGATATGAGGTGGGGGGGAGACAGGGAATGGAGGGGGAAATAGGTAAGGGAGAGGCAAGGAAACCTAAGGAGAGTAAACGAGGAATGGGAGGTAATAGCCGGGTAACATGGGAATTCAGAGATACCAGAGAAAAGCAATCATAAAGTATGAGCGAAGTTGATAGAGATATCAGAGAACACAGAACGAAAGACAAGAGTGAAGTGGGAAGGGGTAGGTGAGGAAATAAAAAGTATAGTAGAGTAAGGTTAGCAGAACAGGGGAGTTATAGGTATATTAAGGACAAGGTCGAGGAGGTTACTAACAGAGGTAGTAGAGGTAGAAGAGCAAGTAGTGAAGGAGACAATCAGTGAGCAGTAACAGCCCAGAGAGAGAAGGTGAAGCAGGTAAGAAGCTTCTAGTGAAGCAGGTATGGTTTAAGACAAAGGGTAGAGAAGAGGAAAAAATTTATAGCTTACTAGTCTGTTGAGGATAGAAGATGATAGGAGTGCAGACTAAGGGCAGAGAGAGAGAATTAAGGGAATAGCTAGGCAGCAGGGCAAGGGAGGAGAAAATAGGAAGGAATAATGTAAAGAGCTGAAACTAGTATCAATGGAAAGAGGGTAAGGGTTCTAGGCCAGGTTAGACTGCCACCTAGTGTTCAGAAGTAATATTACAACAGGTGACTAAGGGCAGAAAAATTAGCTAGTAGGGAAGGAAAGGTATACGGTAGGGGAAAAACAAATTAGATAATACTGGTCTTGGAGAAGAGTCTGGCTGCTGGCATTCCTGACTCAGAGACTATAAATACGTTAGTACGATTACACAACAGAGCTGAGAATAGCTTTTCAACAGGGGGCAAGTAATAAAACATACTTTGTCAAATACTGTTCAAGCAGGGGAAAAGTATTGGGACAGCACAAAAAGAAGATCCAAATTGGCAAGGCTTGAAGTAGATGAGGGGATCCTTAGTAGCCAGGCAGGTTCTTTATTGCAGGGTAGTGGGTAGAGAGAATTATGATAGTATTTCTGGGTCAGGAGCACATAGTAGCCGGGTAGAAGAACAAGTAGTAAAAAAGTAATAAATAAAGTAATAAACATGATGTATGTTTAATTCACTTTTATGATCAGTGTCATAGAAAAAGGCCAGTAATGTTGACAAGAGATAGCAACACACATGTTAAGTGTATAAATCAGAAATGTCTGGCTCCTACCAGTTGTGGGAGCAAAAGTTTTGATTGTGATATACAATTTCAATAATCCTGGCTATACCGCTGTCTGTGATACTTTGTTCTTCTCCTAAGTATCACATCTTCATCTTCTCTGTTAGTGAAAACATGCTTTGAATGTTCCTTTTGTAAATGCATTTTCTAAATACTTTGTATTTGATAATTATTTCAGTTTTTAACCAGCATATACATTTTACATGCAAAGCCTTTGATGCAGACATCACAACTGCTTGCAAAACTACCTCTGCCCAGAAACTGCTATCATCTAATAATTGCTTGTGAGGCTACCCTTCCTTCTCTGTCCTACAGACTTATCCCATGTTTTCAGCTACTTCTGTATTACTGTTTTTGAGAAATAAAACACAGAATAGAACATTTATTATTTAGCTTTGATCCCTCTAAACTTGGTCAGCATTATCCACTTTACTCTCTGTGCTTTGCTGACTTCCTAATGTAAAACCTTTAGCCTGGCCCCCCTTTATTAGCACATTGTCAGATTTTGCCTGTTAACTGACCTTGCCTGCCATTTACTTTGCATTCACTCACACATAAGAAACTATAAGTGGAGTGGACAAAGGGGGGCAGCTACACGGGGTGCATATTTTAGAGTGTAATTGGCACTGTGGAAGTGGTGCTGATTGGTCAGTGCTATTCAGATGGTCATTTGCTGTTGTTGAGTGTGAGTACCAATAATCATTTAAACATCCATGATTAACATTGTGACTTCTGTGTTTTAAAATATTACCTGTAGTTTGTATGTTAGTAGGTACCTGCATTGGTGAGTCCTATAATGTGGAGACTGAATGGCCAACAATCCAGACTTACATACATACTATAGAAAGAAACCACAACGCCACAAACTCCTATAACTCCAAACTGCAAGACAACTCTGACCACTAATAAATTTCACTGACTGTGAAAAAAGAACCACTCAATAGAACAAATATTTATTCTCTCTAGCGCTTCGGTGTTGCCACCTTCCAGGAGTATGTGGAGACTGAATGGCCAACAATCCAGACTTACATACATACTATGTCTGAGTGTCATTTCTCAGAATATTCCCTTTTCCTAGAGGCATGGCTTTTGTCACTGTTTATGAGAAGACATGTTATGCTGTATTCCCCTTGATGTTTCTGTTTTTTTCTTTACTTGAATGTCAGCACTTATCAGTTAATGTGAAATATTTAATGTGCTGAATTCCCTGTTAGAAAGCAATTCTGCCTATATTCAAAGAACAAAGGACTCGTTTCACAGCTTGGGATTTCAGTATTTAACAGTGTTATAGACAAAGGTCTTGCCTGATGACAGTGAACAATAAACAGAGGCTTCATAACTGCATGTGAAGAAAGAATTGTTAATTCAAAATTATTTATAAATGAAGTGTTTCTGATTTTATGTGGGCATGGAGGAAAATGTCTGCCAATAAATTATGTTTAATTTTTTTGCTATTTTTTTAATTTAACAAAATGGTATGTTTAGGATCCAAAATGAAGGTTCTGCTTAATATGTAACTGCTTAATATGTAAAGGTAACATATTTTGTTATGCTCAAGTAACAGTGGGCTTACTGACCCTACTTAGTAACACAGTAAAATCTGGCTGCACTTCCTATTTGCAAGGCTGTAGCATAAATAAATGACCAGTACAGACTGTATCAACCAGTCACATGCATGGAAATGGAGATTCCGTTTTCTAAGGTCCTGTAATTCCCCTCATTTAAGTCTGTCTCAGAGTTGTAGCTCCTTTGTTTGGTTCCTCTGACTTTTTTCATCCAGCAGAGTTTAAATTCCCTCCCATTGTAACTCAAGCAATCAGTCTTCCAGAATTACTTTACCCTTAATCTGTAATATTAACTTATGACATATCTTTCTGTTAGCGTTCAGCACCTCACTGTCTTCAGAAATCTTTCTAATCTTTTGGATAGCTCTTGGTGTTTTCAAATTTGCATTGCATTTGTTTGATAATAGAAGGAGACAATAACTTCTTTACAGATGATGTGTAAGCAAAGTCGTACTCTGTCTATAACTGTAACACTGAAACCTACTATACACATTGCCTAGCCTTTCCACTTTCAAAAGGTAATGGTGTTATATAGCCAATTAAGTTATTTTTCATTTAAAAACAAAAAAACTAAATAATAGCTCCATTTCCAGTATACGTGGTGCAGTACTTCTTGCAATTGTATCATTATGTTGAGAGTTGTAATGATGTGATTATAAAGCTGAGAGTGGTGGAGGTAAGTGTGACCATGGCTTTCAAAAAATGTTTCCCGCTTTTCTATCTGATTTTTTTTTATTCATTTCCAAGTTTCCCAAAGTTTGGTTATTCGTATGCCTACAAACTGGTTCCAGCTACCACATGAAAATGCAAACACCTCAACTTAATTTGCATTGCAACACTCATGCTAATCACTGTATTAATGACAGCAGCAAACATTCTGACAGCAGCTGCACAGTACAAACACATATGCACAGCTACAAGTAAAACATATGGAAACGTAATGACCCTGTATCTTGAATTAGAAACCACAGCCTTTACTAATTTCAAATAAATGTTAAGCATGGCTTAAGTCAAGGACAACTTTTGTTTCATATCTTCCACTCACTTATTTGGTCATTTGTAAGAGAGCACACAAGTCATTCATAAAGTAATTACATTTGCATGTATTTACCCTTTCATTCTCTCATTCATAAAACCTCACACCTCCCATTCATTCATGTACCTTAATCCATTTACATGCATGTACACAGACACGTTCATACAAATTCACACTTCACATTCATTTACATGCCTTCATACACATGCATGCATACACAAAGACTCATTCATAAAACCTTACCATTCACTTTTATTCTTATACCTTCATAACACATGCATGCATTCACACAGACTCCTTCATAAAAACACATACCTCACATTCATTCACATGCCGTCATACACATGCATCCATATGTACAGACTTGTTCATTTAAACACACATCTCAGTTTCATTCATATGCCTTCATACACATACTTGCTTACACACAGACCTGTTCCTAAACAATCACACCTCATATTCATTACCTTCATAAACATACATGCATGCACGCAGGCTTGTCCATAAAAACTCACACCTAACACTCACTCATGCAGTGCAGTACAGCTGCATACATTCACCTGCATGTTATCATATTCACACACACATGCCAGTTGCAGAACTTCCATTCTTTTCCTCATTTAGTCATAACATGACACTAATGCAGGGCAAATGGTTCACAAAAGGTGAGGTGAGCATTTTTCCCGCTTCACAGAAAATGCTGTCATGCTCTATAGCATCTAACTGAGAAACAAGAAATTAGAGGGAGATTTGTTAGGCTATGGCAACTCTGTGAATGATTTTATATTCCTCAGGGGGTAACCCGGGACTGATTTTCTGGAATATGTTTCCCTTTTTTAACATTGCATGTTGCATTAAACACCAAAACACATTCAAAGCCTTAGGCAAAAACCTCCAGCACTGCAAAGATGTCATGATGTTAACTGCAAACACTCAGATCATATACATGCACTACAAAGACTGTGACCATTGTTGCGGTGGTGGTGCTGCGGTAGCATTGTCACCTCACAGTAAGATGCTGTCCGGTTCAATTCTCAGCTAGAGCATCTTCTGCGTGGAGACATGCGTGAATGGGCATACCTTCGTTGAAGGTTGTGCATCAGGGCTGGTAACTCGGCAAGTAAAAATCAACTACCAATTATTAGCGGACCGGAGTTCCACTGTGGCGACCCCTAACCGGGAAAAGCCGAAAGATACAACAACAAAGGCTGTGACCATTGTAGATTAAAATAATAATTATTTAAATACAAATGCATAAGTGATTTTTCAGTGCTAACCAGCATGTATTAAATATGGTGGAAATGGAATGCAGTTGTTGCAGTCCATTTTGAACCTTTGCCCATAATCTTTCAGAACATTTAATATTTAATCTGCTCTCCCATCCCTACCTTCCACCTTACCCTTTTTTTACCTACCTAATGCCATCTTCAATGGTTCTGTGGATTCCCTTTCCACCATCCACATCATTAGTCCATTCCAAGGGTCTGAAATTATCTTTACGAAGAAGTACTTTCAGAGGTCTGGGGAGTACTTACACATATCATTTGCTTGTATTCTCTTCTTCCTTATTTGGCCTCTTTATTCAAGATGAAACCTTTACATTTCCATGACAAAATATTGTGCCCCAATATCATGCCCTCCTAAATCATCTCCTCTCTTTTAAGAAGAGTTTTCGCTCCTTTAGTCTCTTGGCAGATCCCTTCTCCTCCGTCCAACATTTTTTTCTGGTGACATTTTTCTTTCCAGAAAATTGATGTACTTTTTCTTGTGTACTTCCAGAGCTACCTGGCAATCCTCTAGTCAAGGTGTGGTCTGATCAGAGTGGAAGTGTTTCCCTTTGCTTTTTTTTTCTTTTCTGCTCCCCAGCCTTCTCACTCTGCCTCTGGTTGAACAGTCCAGGTACATTTAATACCATAATATGCTTTTCCTGCCCTGTTGCCATCAGCTCCACTCCCCCAGCTGATGCTTCACACTGGTGTTGTGGCCAGAGTGCAGTACTTTGCACTCACTTGCCACCCTTCTGTCCATCTCCTTCCCAAGGATCTTCTCCCATCTTTTACTACTGTACCATTCTCAGTGTAATCAGTGAAGAGAACCTACCTACTGTACCCAGACCAGTGTGCAGTGAAGCAGTGAAAGGCTGATCCTGAACTGTACCATTCATTCTGTGTACCAGTGAAAAAAGGCTGATCCTGAACCTACCTAAACTCAGTGTAAACAGTGAGTCAGTGAAAAGGCTGATCCTGAACCCTGTACCATTCTCTCAGTAGTCAGTGTGAAAAAAAGGATCCTCCTGAACCTACTACACCATTCTCAGTGTAGAGTGAAAAGGCTGATCTCCCTGACCTACTACCATTCTCAGTGTAGTCAGTAGTGAAAAGGCTGATCCCTGGAACTACTGTACATTTCTCAGTGTAGTCAGTGAAAAGGCTGATCCTGAACCTTGAACCTACTTCTCCATGTAGTCAGAAAAGGCTGATCCTGAATCCATTGTACCCATTTCTCAGTGTAAGTGATGAAAGGTTGGATCCTGAACCTACTGTACCATTCTCAGTGTAGTCAGTGAAAAGGCTGATCCTGAACCTACTGTACCATTCTCAGTGTAGTCAGTGAAAAGGCTGATCCTCAACTCTTTCCTTCATATATGTCTGAGACTCACTGAAGAGTGCTAGACCTAGGAGTTAATCCTGTATTATTCCATTAGTCACTTCCCTGATTCCCAAACCATTCCTCTCACAACAATCATTTGTGTCCCACCTTTCAGACATGCAGCATTCCAGTTCCTCAGTCTTGGTCCTACCCCAACACCACTGGATTTCATGTTAACTTATTGCATGGGATCAAATCACAGCCTTTGTGTAAGTCCAAATAGAACAGACCTACTAGTCTTCCCTTCTCAAGTTCACCTGGAACCCAGTAAGACAGCTGTTGCTTGTTCCCATATTGGTTGTTAACCTGGAGATTGTTGTTCTTTAGATACCTAGTGCTAATTTGCTTTGTAACTCTGTCTCTAGTCATTAATGAGCCTTGTCTTCAGAAATTACTCTATAACTTTCTCCGGCACTGCTTTTAGGTTAAATGGCCTGTGACCTTGCAAATTATTCCTGCCCCTCCCACCCTTGTCCACACACTTGCTGTCATCCAGACCTCAGTCCCATCTACACTTGGAAGTGATCTGCTGAAAATCTCCAACAGGGGCTTTTCACCATACTGACCAACTTCCTGAGGATTCTGAGGCATTGTCCACCTAATTCTTGTGCTTTATTCTAACAACATCCATTTCCCTTTCTACCTCCTCCGTCTCCATTATGATGTAA
Source organism: Protopterus annectens (assembly GCF_019279795.1). NCBI lineage: Eukaryota > Metazoa > Chordata > Ceratodontiformes > Protopteridae > Protopterus > Protopterus annectens. Next base: position 909,164,543 of record NC_056743.1, on the reverse strand, counting down.
ACCACTGTGTACCATAGCAATTGTGGAATGTGTGTTTACCACTGTGTACCATATCAACTATGGAACATGTGTTTACCACTATATACCATAGCAACTATGGAACATTCGTTAACCACTGTGTGCTATAGCAGCTATGGAGCTTGTGTTAACCACTGTGTACCATTGCAACTGTGGAACATGTGCTTACCACTGTGTACTATAGCAACTATGGAATGTGTGTTTACCACTGTGTACCATAGCAGCTATGGAACATGTGTTTACCACTGTGTACAATAGCAGCAATGGAGCTTGTATTAACCACTGTGTACCATATCAGCTATGGAGCTTGTGTTAACCATTGTGAACCATAGCAACTATGGAACATGTGTTAACCACTGTGTACCATAGCAGCTATGGAGCTTGTGTTAACCACTGTGTACCGTAGCAGCTATGGAGCTTATGTTAACCACTGTGTACCATAGTAACTGTGGAACATGTGTTTACCACTGTGTACCATAGCAATTATGGAACGTGTGTTAATCACTGTGTACCATAGCAGCTATGGAGCTTGTGTTAACCACTGTGTACCATATCAGCTATGGAGCTTGTGTTAACCATTGTGAACCATAGCAACTATGGAACATGTGTTAACCACTGAGTACCATAGCAGCTATGGAGCTTGTGTTAACCACTGTGTACCGTAGCAGCTATGGAGCTTATGTTAACCACTGTGTACCATAGCAACTGTGGAACATGTGTTTACCACTGTGTACCATAGCAATTATGGAACATGTGTTAACCACTGTGTACCATAGCAGCTATGGAGCTTGTGTTAACCACTGTGTACCATAGCAGCTATAGAGTTTATTTAACCACTGTGTACGTAGCAGCTATGGAGCTTGTATTAACCACTATGTACCATATCAGCTGTAGAGCTTGTGTTAACCACTGTGTACACAGCAGCAATGAAGCTTGTATTAACCACTGTGTACCATATCAGCTATGGAGCTTTTGTTAACCATTGTGAACCATAGCAACTATGGAACATGTGTTAACCACTGTGTACCATAGCAACTTTGGAACTTGAAAGTAATGCTTTCTTCTGCTAGGTTTTGTTTTTAAGTATTTATTTGTATTTCTGTATTTGTATCATTTATTGTAATTAATTCATTTTCTGTCAGACTTTATGATATAATGATATAATGCATACTTTGACAAATAGCCAAAAATGTGCTAGAATAAGGATGGCATTAAAAACAAAACAACTAATAACCAAAATAAAAATATCAGGAAAACACCATTGACAAGAGACTGTATTTTAATATAATTTACCACTTTCATCTAGTGGACTTCTTCAGAACCATTGCCACAGTCTAAAGGTATACGCTAAAACATCACAATTTAAAAAACGGTTTTGCAAATCACATGATACAAGCAGTTGGTATAGCAGTTGATAATTTGAAACGTAAACAAAACATAAAAAAATATATATTTATGTTAAAAATACAAAATATATTTACAAACATCATATCAGCAAAAAAGTTATTTAAAACACAAAAATAGATGTGTTTATATCATACCTTTGCTGATCGCAACTTAAATATCCTGGAAATAATAATAAATCATTTAATCCTGGGAACTGTGTGACACTGAAATGCAACTACCATATATGTTCCCAATATTCAAGTCTAGTCTCCCAAGAGATTCCCTTTACATCAACAGGCATTTTTTTCTAATACAAAAAAAAAACAGAATTGTTTTTTTTAATCTTTAGAACATATGGCATATTTACTTTAGGCATTGTACTTGTCCTTCCTTTGAGGTATTATTATATAATATTTATTGACATTTGTTTACCAGGAAAGTTTCACTGGGCAAAATTACCCTTTTCAGCAGTGGTCTGAGAAGGAAAGTACCTTAAAAGTTAAATAGATTACAGAGAGATAAATTAATATATGTGACAAACAACAAGTATTACATGGATCTACCCAAAATAATAATATAGCAATAACCCACGCCTGGGTGTGGGCAATGCTAAATTTACCCACGGTTGGCGTGGTTTGGTCCCGAGGGCGAAGCCCAAGGGACCAAACATAGCCAACCGTGGGTAAATTTAGCATTACCCACACCCAGAAGTGGGTTATTGCTATTATACCATGACATTATTTAAGAAAAGAAACCATTACTTTTCTTAAATAATGGCATAGTATAATGCCTGTTTACTGCCCTTCCGCAGATGTCTGGCATCCGCGGCAGTTCTGATGTACTGCGCACCGCGCAGTACATCAGAGCTGTGAGCAAAGAATGGAGAAAGCAAGATCTCCGTTGCTTTTTAGTGTTCGCTATGTTAAATGAGTTTAACATAGCGAGACAGTTTAAAATAAGCAACGGACATCTCCGTTGCTTATTTTAAACCTGTCTCGCTATGTTAAACTCATTTAACATAGCGAAACACTAAAAAGCAACGGAGATCTTGCTTTCTCCGTTGCTTTTGAACTACTGTCTCGCTATGTTAAATGGGTTTAACATAGCGAGACAGCTTTAAAATAAGCAACGGAGATCTCCGTTGCTTATTTTAAAGCTGTCTCGCTGTGTTAAACCCATTTAACATAGCGAGACAGTGTTTTAAAAAAACGAGTTATACTAATGGAAAAAAGTCCGGGCGACCGGACCTTTTTCCATTAGTATAACTCGATTTACAACGGGCACGCTGGCCAATCAGCGTGCACGTTTTGGGGGGATCATGGTATAATGAGCTTATATACATTGTGAAGCTGACTCTGATAAGTACCATCACTGCAGCAGGCTGGATAGTCACATAAGTTAAATTCAGATACAAAATGCAGAACATGAATACTGAGCAGTCAGATTATAAATACAGTTAATAACTCCAGCTTGAAGAATAGCAGTGTGGAAAAAGAAAATGTGTGAATACAAAACTGAATATCAGGTTAAAATATTATTTTTATGAGGAATATATTGCTGGACAGGAGAAATATTACAATATATTGAAACAGTGTATGTATGTAAGGCATGAAGTTATTTAGAAGGGATAGTTTGAAATAATTAATAGGAGCAAAGGCAATGAGGAGGGGGTTAGAGGGGAGTTTGAGAATGCAAAAGTGAGGAAAGGTATATATTTGTGATAGTTTGTCAAAACAGATGGTCAGGCACAAAAATGGAGTGACCATGTGCTTTAAATCATGAAGTGCTGATAAGTCCTTCTGTCCCCCCTGCACATTCTCTTTTCATTCTTCCTGTCCTCCCTACCTTTATAACTTTCTCAGTCTCTCTCTTGACTTACCTCTTCTGTCTTATTATTTTATTTTCCTCCAGTCAGTTCTAACTTTTTGCATTACCCTAGCACATCACGTAGCTACTGTATATATCAAATGAATCTGTACTGTGTATGCTTTATTCCTAGATAATGTTTAAAGTAAATTGTCGTCCAATTATTGTATATACCAAAGCTGTGTTCCTACACTATACTGTTTATTTCTTAGCAAATGTTAAATTACCCTAATATCTACATATGCATATTTCTGCGATATCATTATTGCTTAGTGTTTCAAGGTTTTTTTTTACCTGGGCCTCTGCTAAAAATGGGAAATAACCCATTCAGACTTTCCTGGTAAATAAATGTCAAATAAAATAAATAAAAGTAATTTAATATGTCATAAAAGGATGTTACATGTTTTTTCAGTGACCTATCAATAAAAATGACAAGTGGCTTAGTTTTTGTTGTGTGGTAAAATTACATCATTGTGCACCTTAGAAATGCTGAATAACACATAAATTACTGGTTTCTTAACAGACCAATCTCCGTCTAACTGCATACTTTAAGACCCTCTAATACATCAAATAAAACACAACTGATATTTCATTTTTTTGATCCCACCATATAATCACTGTCATCTGTCAGAGTATCAAACATCTAGGATATATAGTCCATGCTATTCATCAGTACCACTCTCCCTTATAAGAATGTTCTTATTCTTACTGAGTGACCATAATAGACATCTTTCACCCCTGTCTAAATTTAATTTTCTTAAGGAAATCACAGGAATCTTTTAGTATGTAGCTGACCTTATTCAGTGGCCCTTTTAACGTCGTGTCCACAAAGACAGCTAAAGAATGTGTTTTACAATACTTAGCTGACACTATCAATCTATAAGGTGTTGATAGGACATTGTTATGCACCTTGGGGATCCCAAATATAACAGGAATGGTAGGATAAGGGTTATGTAAGAACTTGAACAGTTCAGGGGAAATAACTCCCTGGGTTAGGAAGTCTTCCAAAAAAAGGTCAGTCTTCCTATACGCTATGTGGATCTCATTAAGGGAAACATTAGTGTATTTATCCACGTCATACAGCATATTAGTGACCCCATTTGTATGATCAATTCTGTTGACTAAAACAACTCCACTGCCTTTGTCTGATTTCATAATTCTTATTTCTGTGTTTCCCCTGAGCTCCTCGGATAAGTTATAATCCATAAGAGTCTCATTTCCCTCCAATTTGTAAAGCTTTCCTTCACAAGTTTTTTTCAAAAACAGCAAGGGTAGATGGAGTGGAGGATTGTAAGTGCTTTTCCTTTTGAAAGGTAGTATATCACCACCCATACCCTTATACCCTGGGTTGCATAAATTGTGAGTCAATTACAAATTCAATTTTCTTGTAAATAGTTTGAGTCCTATTAGTGCATCTGATAGATTGAATGCGCTGGCTGGAACAAACTTCCATCCTTTGATAAGTAATTTAAAATAACAGCTGATGATATTCAAATTAGTGTAATTAAATATGTAGAAACCTTTGTATAAATTGATTATACCATCCTGTATAACTATTGGTGTATCCCCTGAAAACCTCACATTTTAAAACAACCTTCTGTAGTCAGAAACCAAAATAATAGAGGCACATGTAAATGTGGAGCATGTAACCAATGCCCCTAAGTGCTGGAGCAAGTGGATTACATATTTGAAACCTTCCCACACAGAATAAAACTGTGTTATGGTAACTGTAACATCAAGGGGCTAGTTTATATAGCCATCTGTAAAACTTGTTCCAAATTTTACGTGGGCAACACAGATAGACAATTTAGGAAGAGGATATACAAGCATGTGCATGCAATTTCTAGAAAAAAATCAGACAATGCCCTCTACAAACATACTCTCAACTGTTTGACTCCTAAATTTGCTTTTGGTATTTTGGAGATTGTACCCCAAGATGTCAGGGGTGGCCCTTAGGACACTAAACTTGAACAAGAAGAATTGATCTGGCAGCTATGCCTGGATACAACACATGGTTTAGGACTTAATGACCAGGTGCCCATTACCCCCATTCTTAAGTTAAGGACTAATAATCTTTAAATTATTTGTTCTCCACATTTTTTGTGGAGGTAGACATTTATACTTTTTGACGGGTCCTCCTTCAAAACATCTAAAACCCATAACATCTAATTTCATAACATTGAGACCAGAACATCTAAAACCCAAAACATCTAAAACCCATAACATTGAATTTCATAACATTTAACAGTACAAATCACATGAAAATAACATCCCCTCCAGATATAATGACATATAATGACACCAAACTACCAAACACACTTTTTACTATGTTTCTGCAGGAGGGCTTGATGCAGTGGGGTTAGGAAATTAACTTTTTTCCACTGTGGTGCGATCTTGGAGTTGGTATATTTAATTTATGGGGGGGGGTGCAGGGGGGTAAAAAGTGTGTTTGGTAGTTTGGTGTTGTTTTATGTGGACGGGATATTATTTTCTTGTGATTTGTAGTGTTAGATGTTATGAAATTCGATGTTATGGGTTTAGATGTTTTGGGTTTTAGATGTTCTGGTCTCCATGTTATGAAATTAAATGTTATAGATTTTAGATGTTTCAAAGTAGACCCTTTTGACACACCTTAACTTGTTTATTAAAAACATTTTGTTCAATACTTTTTAATTTCATAAACATTTTAATTATAATTCTGAACATTTTTACATATTTTCTATATTTTCAACATATTTTCTATATTTTACATTTGTAATGATGTCTCCATTTGGATTGGCTGTAGCTCAGCATGTGACTTGTTTGAAGAGCTATTTAAACATACTGGCTGTTGTATAATATGGTTCTGAAGTAATCCTGGTAGTATGGAGGGACGAAAGCACTAAACCATATGTTTTCATTTCTTTCTATTTTGCCACTCAAGTTTAATAAACCCAATTTTTTTTATTTGTGGTCTTCAGGTCATTTTGGTTTTTAGACAACTGGTTTTGGAGAGACACGTTTTGGATTTGAGAATGCTACATGAGCCATTTTATGTATATTTATACCTCATGCAGACTTCAAAGAATTTTTCCACAGGTAGACAGCTAGAGAAGACTGAGGTAACTGGGAATATATGTTTTAAGAGTACTGTGAGTTGGTAGATTTAAAAAAAATACTCTGTTACTACTATTACTACTAGTACTGCTAGTACTCTATCAGAAATATTGAGTGAGCAAATGACTGTAAGTAAGGGAATAATTCCTTTCAGCTGGGTTGCAGGATCTGAATTGCCTAGAAATACAAAAGCCTTGTTATAAGTCTGTTGGCTGAACTGGAAGAAGGATCTTTAGACGAGGGAAGGAGCAAATTACATTGAAGTAAATGGAAAGTTTGAGAGCAATACATGCGTAATAATGTTCAGGAGGAGGAGTGAGGCTTAAGGAAAGGCAGGAATTCAACAATTTTATAATGTTGGACTGATGATAGTAGCAAAGAAAATATATCTGATGTACATTGTATTTAAATGGAAAATGTTACAATGGTTTATTTTCTTTCTGTTAATGTATGTTTGCCTGTGTCTTAAGTGATAATTTAATAAATGTGTTTAAAAATATTGGTAGCAATGTGGACTACCTTTGGAACCTCATTCTTAGTATCATTATGGTAGGCTAAAATGCATGTTAGGGGTTACATTAGAAAATAAGTATCCAAAGCTTTTTTTCATTAATTTTTTTGTGGTCAATGGATATATTCTTTAGCTGTTAATATTACATGTCATCTTAATGCAACCAAATGAGGTAGTCTTCACAGTTACTTTTTTGTTTATACATTTATTACCTGGGTAAGCCATTGAACACAAGTGTCCTTTTTCGGGGGTGACCCATAAGCACTGACTGGTTAAGTAACTTGCTCAGAGTCTTACTGCCAACATGTTTAATTTTTGGTTCTGAATCTCTAGGCCTGGAAACTAAAAAGTCACTGTCAACTACTTTGTGTCTTGTGTTCTATAACATGTCCTAAAATAACTTGAAAATTATTTCTGATTTTACTTTTGAAGCATATACCACCCATAGGGCTATCATCCCCATGCTAAAATTTAATGGGTTATTCAATTCTCACCAAAGTCCACCCCCAGCCCCCACAAGCCTTTGCAAGAATAGTAGGTGTGGCTATTACATGAGTGACAATCTTTCAGTGGTGCATTTCTAACAGTGCTGGATTGAGTAGTGAGGCTAAGTCAAGCATAATAAATCATGCAAAACTGGGGATAAGTACAGGTGTCACACATTTCTGTTCTACTGTAAACAGAGAGTGAATTAGCAAGTACTAGCAATCACTCTCCTAGGCATTACAAAATGCAGCTGTTTGTGCAAAGGATAAGCAACAGAATATATGTCTGAATGCATTGAATGACAAACTGGAAAAGCTATGTTTGAATAAATTATAACTTGTACGCTTGTGCCATTTAGCTTTTTTATACTCATATTTATCCATCCGTGGTGGTGCTGCTGCGGTAGCGTTGTCGCCTCACAGTAAGACGCTGTCCGGTTCGATTCTCAGCTAGAGCGTCTTCTGCGTGGAGACATGCGTGAATGGGCGTACCTTCGTTGAAGGTTGTGCGTCAGGGCTGGTAACTCGGCACGTAAAAATCAACTACCAATCATTAGCGGACCGGAGTTCCGCTGTGGCGACCCCTAACTGAGAAAAAGCCAAAAGACACAATAACAACATCTATCCACAAAGCCATATATTATTGTACCATTACTTTCCACATTTGTGTAATGAAACAAACTGTACATTGCAAACATTCTTGGAATGTTTTATAGCCACAATGTTTCGCACTTGCTAAGTAAACAGATGTGCCCTGTAAGTCTTTCTCTCTCTCTGCTCCCTCTCTCTCTGTATCTGTGATACGGACCAATGCTGGGGAGGTGTTGAGGGTTTTGGGAATAGTGTGCCTAACTTAGCCATTTCTCTGACACTTCCTCTGTATTCCTTCATCTTTCCCACCCTTCAGCTACTCATTCACATGAATCTTGGAAAAAAATCATAGTGGTTTCTTTCAGTTGTGTTTAAGGAATGTTTCATTTGTCTTGTGAAATGAGTGAATCAGCATATCTCTGTCGTGAGAAAAAGTTAAGATAATGGTCTTGATAATGCTTTCAGTGAAAAAAAAAACTGCCATCGAAAAAATAAATTAAGAATACACTTAGGATATATAGCTGGTTACATTAAGTCATCAAGTTGGTCTGCAAAACTGCCATTTTCCGAGGTGTAACCACGTGACTACCTGCAACATGCTGCCAAGTACACAACCAATTAAATAATTTCTTTGCGGTTACAAAAGTCCTTCAGACCCATTTATATAAAACTGTCATTTAGAAGGTCTTAATACTGCAGTATACCAACAATTCTTTAATACTGTGAATGCAAACAGCTACAACTGTCTCTTCTTTCAGATATAATCAATGGCGATATGATCAGTCACTAATTTGGGTATTCCTTATATAACTTAATTAACCTCCCATAAACTGCAAGAATTCTGTTTACTTTCAGCAGCCTATATGTTTGAATATTCACTGAAATGTTACATTGTTATCTTTTTCATTCCTTTACTTGACCAGACCTATCCAGCACAAGCACTTTTTTTTGAGTGACTTAGGAGCACTTAGTAAATGAATAGCTCAAGAATTGCACACCTTGCAAATGTTGAGTGAGGGGAATCAAACCCAGGATTACTCAATGAAGCTTTTCAACAGTGTATAGCCATAGTCCTCTGTACAAAACAATTAAATATCTGAAGATCACAACATTTAATAAAGCTGATCAAAAAGATACAAAATGGTACAGTTTCAAGGGCATTTACATACTTTTGGATGCACTTTATAAATATAATCGGTGTACTCATATTTCAAAGGAATGTTGCGTTATAGCTTTATTTCCTCTTTCTGACATTTATGCTACTTTTAGTAAGCTTAGTAATTGTGCTTTATAAGGATGTAATGTCTTTCAATGATATTAGTGTGTTTGATTATGACATAAAAACCTACCGTCTTCATTAATAACAAATTAGTGACATTTCCACAATTTTAAGGTAAAGAAAGTCATATCTGAAAGGCAAGAGTAACATACCTCTCAGCCTCTTAGAGCAAGAAATCTGGACAAAGCCACAAGTAGTGGAGGGACAAAGTCCCAGAAATAGAGATACTTTTTAAATTTTGTTCTTACAAGCTCAGAAAGTTGATCGAAGGCAGGTTTTGCATTAGCATTATTTTTTCTGAAGGCTGTGAAGTCTGAAACGCAGATGTCTGCCATTATATTCTGACTTCAATGATTTGCCAGCGAATTGTCAGTAAACCACAATTTTATGAGAAACAAACCAAAAATATGAGGCAAAAATCTGGACATTCTGCAAAAATCTGGGTAGTTGAGAGGTATGAGCAATAATGTTTAGTCTTCTGAAACTCTAAATATGTAACATGAATGGAAAAAAAAATCACTGAGGCAAAAATACTCAAGTTAAAAGTTTAAATTAGACAGTAAGACACCCTTTAGCTCATACAATCCTGCTGCCATGTTTGTTACACAAAAAATGGCATGATAAAAAGTGACATAAACTGTTTTTCTCTCTACACAATAAGTGTAATGCATTGCTGTCTCTTCCAAGACACTTCAACTATCTGACCCATGCATATTGAACTTTGCCTAGTTCCCCTTAAATACATGCACAGGCATCCACCATCTTGGTTAGCTATGGGCAATGATTTCTTTAAAATAATATATTAAAATGTGCATGTCTTGTACTTGAGAAGCTTGTGCTCTGTTAAGTCTGATGCACAGTAAGTGAGAAAACGGGTTTCATTAATGGAATACTGCTACATAAGTGGGTTTAGAGACATGATACTTACACACAGAGTAAGATTCAGAGTGCACTCCTATACTGAAATCCAGCTGTTGAACAGAGGCCATATTACCTGCAGCATAGACACACACCTACTTCCATCAGGGAATCTCACATCTGTCATTATGCAGTAGTGTGACATAGTGTGAAATGATTGGTATAATGAGCTGTTCATTTCAATGGCATACTCATCATCAGAAAAAGAAAGAAACTGTACTCAGGTGAGGCAGCAGGTAGAGTCTACAACAGGAGAACTAGCACAGAAAAGTGTGGAGGAGGAATGGTTACATTGATTAAAGGGTATACCATGCCAAAGACTATGTAGCCATGTGTTGTATAATGCAGGTGGCGCTCAAGGAGAAGGGATCACCTGTATCCTGAGAGTACAAATAGTGGATGCACTCCTGTAGAAAGAGCTCACAAAGTGCCCTGGGTATAGTGATGCTACATAGCAGAGCAGCACTCTGAATTAAAGACTGCTATACTGCCTGCATGCACACACAGTTGTTTGAGAGCAGTGTGCAGAGGACTAGCTTTTCACAATGCATATCACTGCTAATAGTACTAATATTTATGCATGTATGTATTTATGTATTTATCATTTATTAGGCAGGCAAGTGGTCAGTGGACCCCTTTCCGTTACTGCGTGCGCCACAAAAGTAAAGAAAAATACAGCACATACATGCATATGGAGATTTTAGTGGAGCCAATCAAACACCATGTTTTTGGGAGGTGAAAAGAAATTGAGTGAAGCTTATTAACAGTTTATAATCTGAAACCACTGTGCTTAATAGCGAGATATAGAAAAAAAAGTGTGGGTATATGGAAACCATGCAAACTCCACCCAAACACTAAATGAAGTTTAGAAATTAACCCAAACACTGGTGATGACAGTCTTAACTGCTTTCCAGGGATGACCTGCACCTATCCCCCGAGGCTTTCTTATGTTGGCTAAAACCTTTTCCAACCCATAGTCCCATTTTAGGCAGTGTCAGTCCTCAAAGCATAACAAAACAGAATTTAGATAACATGAAGGTATTGCTGCTCAATTTTAAGAGCCTTAACAAAAAATTCCACTCTGTACAAGCAGTCCTTATCTTGAGAAACATTGATATATGCATCATCATGAAGACCTCGTTGAAGACCATTGAGACCACCCCATCAGTGCAAAGTTTTAATGCCTGCCACACATTCAGTTCCACTGCACAAGATGACGGCACTAAAGGTGGCAGTGTCTCCATATTCATTAAAAACAAATCTTCAGCTTCAGACTAGTTAGACAAGATAACAATCTGAAACTCCTCCACATCCAACTTATTATTGACAAGACCCCTTATCACATCATGGCTAACTATAGGACACTCCTCGAAAAACATCAAAGCACATTATCAAAGCAAATTTTTTTTATGTGTTTGTACACATGAATAGCTATTTATGCTCAAAATACAGATGTGGCTGCTTTTCAATTCATTGTATTTTGTTGTATATATATTGTTCTTTTTTTCCCCTTTTTAAATGTTTTGGTTTTGCACTGTGTGGTTGCACTTTAAGGAAATTAGTTAATTGTGAGATTAAATATTTAATTTGATTATTTAATTAATTAATTGAATGTATTTGCTAATAATGTTTGGTATATAAGGAAGTGAATTTTTGTAGTAAATTGTTCCATTGAAGGCGAAAGGCCGAGGTACCAGAACGTGAAAAATAAAAGCGTATAGCATTTCCTTGCATCGCTCCTTTCATGGTGGTGTGCTTTGATGTTTTTTGAGAGGTGAAGCTTTTTGTATTTTGTGGTTGTAACTATAGGACACTCTCTATTTCCCTCTCAGCCAATAACTCCTGCCTGACTAGTATGGAGTTCCTAAGCATTAAGCCAATCACTGTTCTCCTAGGAGACTTCAGCTACCCTTTTTAACTAAGTGACATCTATATCTTGTGTCTTGTGTATATGTCCAGCCATTTTCGAACTTCATCAATAGAAACTCTCTGTCCCAGTTAGTCTACACCCCAGCCAGAGGCAATAAAATCCCAGAACTGGTCCTCTCTAATATGTGCCAAACTAATAACCAGAAAGGTAACCAGCATTGTCACCCAACAAAAATCAAAAAAGGTTTAATTTTTGTTCTGAGTACAAGGGCAAGCCTAGTGGATACTGAGTTTGAAGTGAAAAAGTATATTAGAAAGATGAATTTGTGCTTAGTGTTTGCTACTAGTACTGAAAAGATGACTGTGTTAAAAAAGTAGAATTCTTTGAAAGTTTTTTTAATTTAATTAACAAAGATGTGCTTTACAAACTATGAAACAGAATTTGGAATTGAGTATTGTTAAGGCCAACAAAGGATGGGCCTTAACAATAATGGATACTGAATTTGTTAGTAGTAAATTGAAAGAACTGCTGAATGAACCAAAGGGTTGATAAATAATACGTTTTATAGGTATATCAATCTCTGCCTTGGTGAAACGCTGCAAAATATTTTTTAAGGCAAGATGAATTTAATTATTTGAAAGTTAACAAACTTACACTACATAAATGTTTAGATGTACCACTTATGAGACTTATAATGGCAGGTGCTGGTTTGAAAATTGAACCCTTATGTTTGTTAGTTGGTTGGGAAATAAAAAAGTATGTAGAAAAAGCAAGTTCATATAGCAAAGATTCCTTTGATTTTGTTTCCAAACTATATGGAATAGAAATTAATTCTAATGTTTTGCTGGTTACAGTTGATATCCAGTCATTGTTTACAGTAATACCACATGATGTGGGGATTGAGTGTATGGGCGCTGAACTTACAGAAGATAATGTGTTAACTGTTCAGGGTATTAGATTATTGATAGATTTGATGGCTATAATCCTATATAATATATTTTTTATTTTCTCTGATCAGTGCTATAAACAAATAATGCAGCATAGCTATGGGGGCTACAGTAGTGCCCACCTATGCGATTTGTTACTGGCCCAGTGGGAAAAGAGATATATCTATACCAACAATAAGTTTTATTTTATCAAATGTTGGTATAGGTTTTTTGATTTTTTTTTTTTTTTGGTCTGGGATGGTACATGTGAGCAATTAAAATAATTTCTGATTGAGGTTAATGAAACATTGCTGTTAGGATAATAGTATAACTTTCGAGAATGTAAAGATTTATAAGTTCCTAAGGAATGACATAGCCAATAGAAATAGTTATAAAAACAGTTTACTACATTATAGCAGTATCCATCCTAAAAAGATGAAAGATGATTTTGTTTTTGGTCAAGCTAAAAGGATCATTGATTTATTAAGTGATTTTAAAACAATCCTGATAGAAGTTAAACAGTTAAAAGAATTTATGGTTAAGTGCTATCCATTAAAAGTCATAGACAAAGGTATTTATAAGGCACTGATGCTAGTGAACTGTAAACTGTAAATACGACAAGTCCATGCCAGGTGATTGTGTTGACGTATACAGTAAATATTTAGGGCATTAAAGAAGTTATCGATCAGAACTGGAAAATTATCTTGGCTCATGATGTTTTAGCTAATAAATTAGGTGACTGTCCAAAATGTTTTATGAAAAGAAGTAAGACTATCAAACAGTTGTTAAAGAAAAAAAGAAAAGACTGTGATGACAAAACTGTAGACAACTATAAGTGTGGTAATTGCATTATGGGGAAGGTATATAGCTCAAGGACCCAATTGTTAAATTAAAGTTTTAGATAGAGCTTTCTTTTCCTAGGGTTTTTTAATTGTAATTCTACTTTCATAGTATATATATATATATATATATATATATATATATATATATATATATATATATATATATATATATATATATATATATACGCACACATATATGGTTTATTGTAATTTCCCAGATTTGACCTTAGTCGATTTTCACTAGTACGAAACGGCACTTTCGCACTATGTAAAAACCAAATGTCACAATGTCGAAACCTGCAACAGCAAATGCAAAACAGCATTCTCTTTTGTGAGTTTCAACAGTGTGATGCAGCTCACACTATATTGGGGATCGGGAAATGTACCCTTTCCCTCACTCCCCATACAACTCGCACCACTGCATTTCTTTAAACTCTCTTCAATGGCTTGAACTTCCCCAATTTCTGCTATCTTATCAATTTCATATGCTACACTCTATTCTTTATAAACCCTCCTTGTGTCCATCTCTATCTTCCTTAATCTCCATCTACATCCTCCGTACTTTTAACCAACAATTACTTGATATCTACCACCCAAAAAGGTCAGTAGGCAAACTACTCTACAAACACTCCCTTGCCCATGCTTGGAACAAACTTCCCCTTAACTTATGTTCAATCTCCCACACCTCACATTTTAAAAATGAACTGAAAGCTTATTTTCTCAATTCTAGAACCTGCCCTTGCCATGACCCTACCTAGTCTTCCTTCCCTTTATGTACCCTCAAAAGGACCATACTTAGTACCTCATTACACCTCTCTCTCCAATGTGTCTACTATGCATTTGCATAATTTTATACAAACAATTTTTTTATTGTTGACCTATTGAACTATATCAATGTAAAATTGTTACTTAGCTTCTTTTTAATGCAACTTTAACTTTATGCATGTAACCCAACAAATGTGAATCTTTTTGCTATAACTGCTATTATATCAATATTGTTTAAAATTGTAGTTGTTTAAAATGTACTACTGGAGCTTTTCTCCTCGGGTCTCCACTGAAAATGGGCCAAAAGCCCAGTTGCACAAACCCGGTTAACAAATGTCAATAAATAAATAAATAAACTGTAGTGCAATCCCTGAGTTTGTACATATAAGTAGCAGGGGGTGTGGGGGGGGGCAGTGCAGGGGGGCTTGCCCACCTGCAAACTCATTGTTTACTGTGCAACGCACAGTGATCCTGTTCCCAGAAGTGTGGTGACTGTTCAAAAATGTTGAAGTCGACATTTCCAGTCACCACACTTCAAGTTCTTTTTCGTTCGTTAATTTGAATTTTGTGGTTTCAGTTCAGAATAACCATGATTCACTGTTGTGCAATCTGGTGAAATGATAGTAAACCATATGTGTATATATATATATATATATATATATATATATATATATATATATATATATATATATATATATATATATATATATACACACACATATATATATATATATATATATATATATATATATATATATATGGGTCTACTTTCATAGACCGAACGTACGGATCGCCGACACACATCTTCCCGACCCCAAACAACCGAAAACACACCACACCAAAAACTAAACATACCGAACACCACAACACCGACACAAAAGACGCAAACTACACATTGCACACAACAACATATCCACTAACCGTAACCTAAACCCTAACCCTAACGTCCGACACTACCGCACACTTACCCAACCCGCACCTAACCCTAACTCACTTAAAACACCCCTAAACCCCAACACCGTCACTATCGCACACTCACCCTACCTGCACCCTAACCCTAACTCACTTAACCCACCCCTACACCTCAACACCGTCACTACCGCACTTACCCTAGCTGCACACTAAACCTAACTCACTTAACCCACCCTAAAACATTCAGCCCGTCACTATCGCACACTCACTCAACCCGCATTCTAACCCTGACACACTTAACACTACCCTACACTGCTCTACGTCACTTCCACACACTTACCTCACTGGAACCCTTAGTCCGACACCACCGCACACTCACCTTTCCCACACCCTATCCTAAAATCCCTCGCTATCGTACACTTACCTGTCCGCTCCCCAATACTACATCTTTCACTTTTGTACACTTACCGTATCGCGCTCACACGCTGCCGTTGTCGGTCTCTCAGCCGTCGGGATATCGCGTTGTCGGTTACCTACCTCTTCGGTCATTCCGTCTCGGTCTTCCGGGTGTCGGTGACGTGGCGCTTCGGTCTATGAAAGTAGACCCATATATATATATATATATATATATATATATATATATATATATATATATATATATATATATATACACACACACACACACACACACACACACACACACACACACACGCGCACACACACACACACACACACACACACACACACACACACACACACACACAATTTACAGTGGATGCAACAGTTTTTATATAGGTGAAACTGCTCAAGCATTAAACGTTAGAATTTACAAACACTTATATGCTGTCTCCAAAGGTAATATTTTAAATGTCTTGTTTGGTCATAAAATGGAATGTTGAAAGTTTAATACATTTTTATTTTTGTTATTAATCATCAGGTTAAAGATTTTAAAATTCCTTGGAGGTAAGAGAGTTTAGGTGGCAGGTTTCATTGAATGCCTTGGGAAAAACAGGCATTAATGACTATTTGAATTTTAACTATATTTTAAAACAGAAAGACTACAAAGACATTATTCATATTGTTGTTTGTCTAGTGTATTATTTTGAATGGTCATATGATGTCTGAGTAAGTATAAGTGTGACAAGTTAGTATGGCTATTTAAACAGTCTGAAGAAGTCTGGACTTATACGTCCTGTAGACAAAACTGCTTACTGTTGATTTTGTTCAATAAATAATTGTTTGTCCAACTATTTTGCCAGTCCTCCTAACATGTGACAGCTCTGCTTCCTACCATAAATCAGTCACATTTACCTTAAGAGTGAAGCCAGAAGCTGGTGTTCAGAGATTATGCCAAGTCAAATCTAAAGAACATGATTGATGACCTGTCTAAATTCAACACTCCCTTCTAATACATTGAACCCCCCCCCTGCTTATGCAGAATCCTTTACTACCAAATTTTATGCACACGTGAATAGATGCATAAATGCATCAGTTCCCCTCCAAAGTAGCTACAACTGTAAATTCAGAAATTAAGCCCTTGGTGGAACCCAAATATAAACAGGCTCTGTAATAAAAGAAATAATGGGCCCAGATAACATACAAGAGTGCTTACTGTCCAACCAGAAAGAGGGTCTGTCAGACCCCCTACACAGACTATTCAGCGCCAGCCCCCAAATAGGCTTTGTGCCAGATGACTCAAGGACAGTAACTGTTATCTCCTTGCACAAAAGTGGGGCCTCATCAGACCCGGGAAGTTAGAAACCCAGAAGTCTGACCAGCCTCATCTATAAGGCTATGGCAAGGGACATTATGGAATTAATAAATAAAGATGTCAGTAACCTACAAATTCTAGACCAAGCCATTTTAGATTTGTCAAGGGTAGATTCTGCCTACCTAATCTGGCTAACTTCGTGAAGGTTAGTGAAGCAATGAATGAGGGCAAATCAGTACATACCACTTATCTAAACCTCACAAAGACACTCAGCATCATCCCACAATTAGATATCATAGATAAATTATCCTAGCTGAATGTTAATCCCTATGCAACTCATTTCACTAGTAGATTGTCTCAAAAATAGAACCCAGGATATTACAGTGGGTGGCTGTATCTTCTCCAAAAGACCTTTCACTAGAGTGTAGCCCAGGGTTCAGTCCTTTGACCATTCCTCCTTGTCATTTGCTTCTCAGATGTCAAAGCTACTGTTAAGAGTTTATGGCTGACCAAGTTTGCAGCTGACTGAAAACATGTAGCCAGCATCAGTTCCCTTCTTCCAACAAGACCTTTTCCAAACCAATAACTGATGTCAAAACAATGGACAAAACTACATGCCAGGAAGTGTATAATAGTACCGTTTGGCAAGTGAGAAGTCCCTTGTGATCATCACATTGACAACACACCCCTAAAACTGACCCAGTAGTTAGGTACTTAGGAGCCTAATGAACTGTCCTGTGATCACCATGTGCCCACTACTGTAAGAAAGACATTTTTCATTGCACAAGTTATTACTAAGGTTATGGCATCCAGGTCCAGGGAGGTGATCAGTCCACTGTATTCCACATTCATCAGGCCAGTCATTAAATATAATGCCCCCTGTTGTATGTACCTGTTCAAAGATTTGACACAACTTGAACACTAACACCACCTTCTTACAAAGAAAATCAAGGGGGGCCTAAATCATAAAAAACTGCAGGCCCTCTACGAGCATTGACCTTCTTGTCAGTGCCATGCTTGCACAAGAGCCTCCCTAGACCTTATCCTTTCAGTCCTACAGCGCACTTGTAAGTCCAACCGAAGCATAAACACCCACTTAAGAGATTGCAATCTCTACTATAACATAAATAGAACATGATGGAGGGACAGACTTGTATCAAAGAGAATATCACTTCTTTGGAATAGTCTTCTCCACATAAAGTGAAGTACTACACTTACAATATTCAGATGTAATTTGAACAAATGAATGGGTAGCTGCCAATTCATCCCGGGTTTACCACCTTTGTCCCTCATGGATAGGAACAACATGTAAATGTTCTGCTCATCTTTGGGTTAGTCATATTTAAAATATAATGGTTAAAAACTTCAGGGAATGCATTGCTGGGCTTCTAGAGATCCTAA
Source organism: Protopterus annectens (assembly GCF_019279795.1). Taxonomy (NCBI): domain Eukaryota; kingdom Metazoa; phylum Chordata; order Ceratodontiformes; family Protopteridae; genus Protopterus; species Protopterus annectens. Next base: position 909,145,966 of record NC_056743.1, on the reverse strand, counting down.
CAGATCAATAGCCTAGTAAGTACCCACGATCCTCTAAGTGCAATCAGTCCACAAGTGCTGGTCAAGGCATTGATGTACTTGTTCTGTGAGAGTTGTACTTTTCAAGTTAGTTTTGCACTATCATTTTTGCTTTGTGTTATATACTGCAACACTATGTTCTGGGGTTGTGTTTCTAGTTTTCGGATATTTGAAGTATTAAAATAAGAGCTTGGTTTAATGTGAGTTCATTTAAAAACACGCTAGCATGAAAACCTAAAGTATATTTCCCCACTGTAGTTAACCATGATGCCTAAATTTAATATGTAAGTAAAAGACTGATAAATGTTTGGTTGGAGCAATAATCCTCAAACAATTTTTCTGCTCAGTAAAGTAAAACTGCTAAACTGTTATGATCAGTGTTTTCTTTTGACAGACACTGCTATGACAAGGACTTGTCTAAGGAATTTAAGAAATTTGTAGAACATTATCTTTTTGTATTACATTTTTTTGCGAAAGACAGTACGTGAGATGAAGCAATATATTGTTTCTTCACTGCTTCATTTTGTTAATATCACAGTGATAACTTTTAGTTAGTTTTATTGCATATTTTATTCTGGTAGCAGGAGCTTCTCAGTATGATGAAAGGATGGTAAATGCCACCCATTGTGATGGCAAGCCTTCACAACAACATAATAAATGGGTGGCTGTAGTTCAGTTCAGAAATGTCGGGATCCACTGCAGCAAGTCCCAAAATACAGAGATGGAATGGCCAAAAGAATGACTTACATTTACTGATTCTGACATACCATTTCTCAGAATAGTCCCTTTTCCCCAAGCTATGCTGATCTCAGAGGTGATATATATAAGTTTGGGGTGAAAAAGAAGTTTTAAGGAGAAAAGCAATTTTTGAGATTCACTCTTCTCTTGTGTTTCGGCCTCTTTTTTTTCATTTCAAGTGCCAATATTTCAATGGGGAGCCTAATAAATGGCTGTAAAATTGCAAACAGTGTCTCATAAATTAGGGGGAGAGTTTGTTAGTCCAGTTTGAATGGTCTGGCAAATGCCTAAAATATAGCTTTAGTTATGATGGCATAAGGAGGAAGAATGTAAGAGAACATTGCTGACTTTAATTTATTATATATCTTGCCCCCTATATCACTCAGAGAACTGGAGTTTGACAGCAAAAATGAGATTAAATGATATTTAGAAAAGAGAGGAATAGTAATGTAAGAGCTTGGATGTGCATGTTCTTTATTTTGTTTGTTTTTTTGAAGTGTAACTCTATAATCAATCTTCTTCTGACATCTGTGGTAGTTCGGAGAAAAATGTCATTGATGACTCTTATGTCTATGTAAGAGATTTTTTAATGATAGCTATACATCTCCCTGAATGTGTTATTCTTAATGGAGTGATGTTTGGGTTGTAAGCCACACAAACCTATTTTCATTCTGTTTGTGGTAACGTGCTGAAGTACCATTGGTCTTTTACAGATGATTATTTACTTCTGCAGGATGTCATCACAGACAGCTTAAAAATGCTGTGGCATAGGTGATCTCCTTCCAGTCTAATTTTACTTACCCATCTTTGGAGGCAAGGTATATGACGTTGCTTGAACTGATGTTTCTGCAATGGTTTTATACATTATCACACCTGTCAGATAACTTGCCCTCTATGATGAAATGTTCTGTGGTGGTTTTGGTGTGTGTGTGTGTGTGTGTGTGTGTGTGTGTGTGTGTGTGTGTGTGTGTGTGTGCATGTGTGCACATGCGTGTGCATGCGTGTGTGTGTGTGTGTGTGTGTGTGTGTGTGTGTGTGTGTGTGTGTGTGTGTGTGTGTGTATGTGTAAGGGATAGGCAAATTAGTATTGGCAATTTGATAACCGTTTTATGTATTTGTATTCTATATTAAGCATCGAATGAAGGCTTGGTGGTCAGCATTTTGGAAAATTGTCAATACTGGTTGGGGTAATGATACAGTTATTGCAACTTGGCAGAGTTCTTTTCACTTCCTTCTGGTCAGCTTAAGAATTAGTTGATGAAATTTACAGAAAAATATGGAAAATGGTGTAGAATTTCTGTGATCTGTCTAGATCATATAGAATTGCAAGAAATCTTTAATGTTTAGTTTCCAGTAGGAGATATAAATGGTTATAACTTGCTTGTGTCCTGTGAAGCAAGGTATGTAATGTTTCTAGGGCTCTACCATTCATTAGAGCTGCATCAGCTTGGCTTGTATCTGTTATCAACAGAGCAGTTCTACATGATGTATATTGCAGACCTGAACATTTTTTTTAATTGTACATGCTTCTTTGAAATTAGGCACCGCTTTTTAATTTTTTAAAGCCTGTGTGACGTCCGGACAACACCCCACTAGGCTGCCAACAATAACGTGACATCCCCCACTATCCTGGGTCAGTAACTAAGGAGCTTCAATCCTCACTAGTGATGCCAATGTGAGACTGTCACTTAAAAAGGAATAAAATTTCACAATTTCCCCTAAGAGTACAACAGGAACATGCTCTATATGCTGGGACTGGACTGTATACTTCTGTCCACACTTAATGTAACTCCTTATTACACACTTCAGAACAATGTGTCCCAGTTTAAGGCCTCTATATACTCACACTTAAATACATTAAATTGCACACATCGAAACACTTCTGGGAAAACCTGTCACATATTTCCAGCTGTGCCCCTTCCCCCAAATAATACGGAAACAAGTTGCCACCAATCAGAGACCCTTCTAAAGCTTCTAAAGAAAGATTCTAAACCAATCATACCCTTTTAAAGGGGTGTCCAATTATGAAAATTAGATATTAAAATAAATAATAGCAAGTGACCTAAAGCAGCCAGGCTTTCAGAGTGGCCCAGGAAGTTAACAAAGCAGGTATAAGCACTATTAAATCACTAAAGGAAACACTGATTGACCATCGACAATATAAGTTAATACAAATATTTAGTAATGAGCAAAATGATTAAAAATATAAAACAGTTATTTCCAATAAACAAACAGAACTCAGTCACCAGGAAAATGAAATCAATACTGAAGGATAGAAATCCAACATTCAGAAAAACTCTGATTAGTTGTGATTTTCCTATCTAACTAAAGAACACTGTCCCTGATCTAAACTAAATTATTATAACAGAGCAAAGGCAAGCTTACAGTTCTTGGTGAGTCCTTTTGGATATCCACTGCACAGTACAACTGTAAACAACTGCAACTGGCAACTGACAACAACTGAATTCAACTGTCTTCAGCGGGCTTTTTATAGCTTTTTGTTTCAGTTCTAATTTTCATTTCATATTTTGAAAATCAATAAAAAAAGTGTAATTCCACAGTTGAAGACGACCAAGCCGAAAAGATGTTATTAAACTGTCTTTAATGGACATAACAAAAAATATAAAACAAACATCAGCCAAAATTCAATCAAGGCTTGATTGAATTTTGTCTGATGTTCATTTTATATTTTTTGTTATGTCCATTAAAGACAGTTTAATAACATCTTTTCGGCTTGGTCGTCTTCAACTGTGGAATTACATTTTTTTTATTGGTTTTTGCGGCAAATTTTGACTTTATATTTTGAAAATCAACCAACAGCTGTTTGCTAAAGTTCCTTCCTGTCTTTCACCCTCTGACAGTAACAAATAGCAACTGTTAACATTCTGATGACATCATCTGCAGAGCAGCTTATTCTGAGACAGTCTGTATTTAGAATCTTCTTCACAGATATGTGCAGTTAGAAATATAAAGGAAGACTGTTCAAGTCTTTAAAACATTCTGTACAAACAGATTATAAATCAACATGTAAGAACTTATTTACAATATCATAGCTAATCATGCTGGTATATAATACACAGGTTAATCTGAAATTATATACAAAAACTTAGGCAGACATGCTAGCACAAATGACAGTGTCTAATTTCTTCACAGCCTGTATCAGTGAAAATCTAAGGTGTGGGTCTGGATAAAAAGCCTTCATCCTTGGTGGCAGTGGTCTCATAGTTGTTGCTTGGTAGCTTTCATTGGGTGTATGGCCCTTGATGTGTGGGAAGCACTACCTTACTAATGCATGCTAACCCTAACCCTGATCCTTGCCTTGGAGGTAGCCCTTTCCATAACACTGTCACTACACAAGACAGGCTCAAACACTGAAATATGCACAACACCAAAGCTATCACCTTACTTAACCCTTATTCTAACTCTAACCTGCCAACACTTGCACAAAACACATTCCCAGCCCTAATACTAAACTACTTAACCTCTGCCAACAGCTCTATCTAATAATATTAACAATGCTAATAATGTTTTTTCTAAACCCAGTGGGTTTATATCTAAGCCTAATTCAGCAGTGACAGCCTTTGAGAAGCTATGTGTACAGGACATTTATGACTTGGAGTTTGGTAATGCTGTATCTCATAAGAATAGAAAACGGTATAACTTAACCAAAAATGAGAATGATGTATTGAAATGTCTTGAGCACAACAGAGATATCATCATTAGACCTGCCAATAAAGGTGGGCCAATTGTGGTATTGGATAAGGAATGGTATGTTACAAAAATGAGAGACATGTTGGATGACGGGCAGTTGTATGAGAAAATATCATGTGTGCAAGTCAACAATGTTATTTTTGATGTACATATTTTGGTGAAATGTCTGTTAGAGTTAAATCTGATACATGATAAGTCATTTGAGTATTTGTTTGTGAGCAAACCTACAGTTCCGCTCATACAAGGCTTACCGAAACTGCATAAGAGCAATGCAGATCCACCAATGAGACCAATTGTCTCAGGTAGGAATTGGTGTACAGAATCAATGTCGATTTATATAGAAAAACATCTGAGACCTGCTTTGGATAATCTTAAGCATGTTTTGAAGGACAGTGAGCATTTTTTGAATGATTTGTATTGATGTTCATCATGCTCCACTGTTGCAGTCCTAACAAATGGGTTATCCGGCTCCCAGTAGCCCTCAGTTGGCCAGATTACCAAAGGTAAGTAAAAATGACATTGGTTGTGTCAGGGCGCCCAATACAAAAGGAGCCAGCCGACATCACTTCCTCAGTCTTCCTTGCCACGGAGCTCGAAGCAGAAGCTTTTCATGCACGAGTGCCGGTCGGCAGTTTACCTTTGTTGGTTTCTGACTACAAGAGTTGAAGTCTACTACAGCTAAGTACCCTGTTGGGAATCCTATTTTCTTACCTTAACGAATGTCAGATAAAGTTAATAATTGCCTTACCTGTGGAAAGCAGATTCCCCATAGAGATTTTCATTCCTATTGTATTATTTGTTTAGGCCTTGACCACGACATTCCCAAGTGTGATCTCTCTGCCTCCTTTAATCCGCGTACTATCTGTCATCGGGCCAAGATTTTGGCTAGGCATTTTGGAGTTTGGCCTAAGTTCATTGGTATGGCATCCGCCGGTCTTCAGGCTTCGGATGTTCCGAAGAAACATAAGGATAAGGACCACGACAGGCCTCAGAAAGCTAAGTCCTCGGATGAGGTTAAGTTGGTCGTCAGTCAGGCGGTAGCCAGTAAGACGCCTTTGCAGTCCCTGCAGTCCACTGATATACAACCGCAGGCCTTGACTGAGTCCAAGTCCCTTAGGACTTCAGCTTCTGTTTTGCCTTCCGACCTGTCGCTGGTCACCTCTTCTGCTGGAGCCGGAGCCGCTAAACTGACTCTGGTGTCCGAGGCCTGCATTTTGCATTCTGACAGCAAACTTCTTCTTTCAACCTCTGCTGCAACTTCACCGGTTGCCAGACCTCCCGAATCCTTCAGGCCTGCAGGTAAATCTTTCATTCATAAGCCTGTGAAAAGGCAGGCTCCAGCTTCTTCTCATTCCCCTCAATCCCAAATGGTTAAAATGGCTAATGATTTGTTTACTCTTATTAGGGGCTCTCAGCCTCCTCCTTCTAAAAGGAGTAGGGATGTTTCCCCTGAGGCTTTGTCCTGCTCAGGTTCTGATTCTACCAGTATTTCTGCTGAGGAAGAGGAATTTTCTCAGGCTTTTTCTCCTTTTGAGGATTCAGATGCAGAGGAGTCCATATCTTCAGCCTCTCCTCCAGAGGATTTCTCTTTTGGTGATACTTTAAATACCCTCAGAGAACATTTTAAATGGGAAAGTCAGGATTATCCTCAATCCAAGAAACGGATTAGAGAGTTTCTGGATTTACTTCAGCATAGGCCTCTTGCTATTCCCCCTGTGTTGGAAGTTGTTGATGATACAACATATACATATATATCCATAACTGATCAATACTGTGTGTTTGTAAATTTAAACTATGACCACAGTAGCCTACTGATACAAGGTTATCCTGTTTTTCCACCTGAGAAATTAAGAAATGACTTACAGTTTCAGAGCAGTCCTTGGACAATTGTGATTGTTTCTTAACACATACTTGTCTTTGCTTTGTGATTGTTTCCAGCCCCTCATACGAGCAACTAACAGGGTCTCTACCCGCTTCGCTCCCCACCCTGCCCCCATTCTCTCCCGCCCCCGGTGGTCCCACCTTTATTGCACTCAAACCCCTCCCATCTTTCTAATAGCCAACCACAGCACTAGCCCAACACTACCTCCTCCATCTTCCCACTACTATCACACCTCCTCAACTAACATGTACAAGCATACCTTTCCTATGCTCACTGCATGCACTGTCCTTGCATATCTTACATCCTACCAAAGCTCCATCATTCCCGCACTCAACCACTACCACTGTACTACTACTCACACCACCACTCATGTCTCACCCACACTCAGCTCCCCTCCCACCAGCTCAAGAGCCATCCCTATGCACCCCCCACATATTCTACCAACTATATTACTCAAACATAAAGCATCCCTACAACTTAACATAGTAGCCCTCCCACCATACCTATTACCCACAGAGCACAGTCATAAAGTTTCCGTTATAAACAAACACATTCAAAAACCGAGAAAACTAATAATCTCATGCTTATCAAAACTAGCCCTAAGTGGAGACATCCACCCCAATCCTGGCCCTATCATCTCCAACCCCAATCTTCATAATCAGACTAGAAACCACAACTTCTCCCATATTACAGCCAATAGAAAGCCAAGTGACTTCTTTCTACTATGCCTAAATATTAGAAGTATATCCAACAAAGTTCATGAACTCCATGCCACCATAGACTTGTACTCCCAAGATATAGTCATCCTGACAGAAACCTGGCTAAAACCTCACATTACCAGTGAGCAAATACTCCCTACAGGTTATGGCATACTAAGAGTAGACCGGCTAAACAAAAAAGGAGGTGGTGTAGCTATAATATTTAAACAGCATCTAAACATCCAGATCTTAAAATCATCAGCACCACAAATAGGCAATGAAGAAATAATATATACCAACCTCAAAATTAACCAAAACAAAACCATCAACAAAAACGTCCTTAGCTGGTCTACCCACCATCTCCCCCAATAAACTATCATCTTAGGTGATTTCAATATTGACTGGCAGTCCTGTTCTGGCAACAATCCAACCCATCATGTACACCTTCATGGCTTCACTCAACTAGTCTAGTCACCAACCAGGATAAATAAAAACTCCACCAAGCACACTACCCTGGATTGGATACTAGTCAGTAAGAGCCCCCAGTCATATATAACAGACTGCTTATCAGATAGCCTCAGTGATCACTCCCCAACATTCCTACTCAAAAAATACCTATACCAAGCTAAACCTGTCATCTACCATCAAATACGTAAAAAGCTAAACTTTAACCCACTCACATTCATCTCATCCCTCAAAGAATGTAACTGGCATCCTCTAAAGTACCTCAGTCTAGATAATGCAGTTGAATTTTTTAATACTACCTTCCTGAACATCCTTAATTACCATGCCCCCATAAGATTCTCCAGAACCAAAGCACAACCCTCCCCATGGCTACAGAAAACACTAAGTCAGAAATGAAAAACAGGGATAAAGCCTGGGAGCACTGGCGCAAAACCAAAACCCCCTCAGCTAGACAGAAATTCCTAGAACTACGCAATAGTGTCAAAAAGCTAATAAAACAGGACAAATCCCAATACTACCAGTCTGCCCTAGGCTCCTCACAACACAGCTCCAAACAATTCTGGTCCTCCATAAACTCCATCCTCCACCCAGGTAAAGTCAGTGCCCCTCCTCTTAACATCCCTCACTCCTCAGAAAATATTGCTACCTCATTCAACACACACTTCACCCAAACCATACTATCACTAGCTAAACAACACAACCCCCCTCTCCTCCAACCCACACCTTCAACTAGTAATCTCCCTACTGCCTTCTCTTTTTCTCCTGTACCTACCTCCAGCATAAAAAAACTCTTAACTAAACTTAAACCCACCAAATTAGCAGCAGACAGCCTCCCAAGTGAATACCTGCAAATCGCAGCTGATGCTCTGGCCTACCCAGTATCCATCTTGGTTAACCGATCTCTGTCAGAAAGTTACATTCCCACACTGTGGAAAGTATCACATATAATTCCCCTCCACAAAGGCAGACCCTCCACAGAACTAACCAATTACTGCCCCATAGCTATTCTCTCTCCACTCTCCAAAATACTAGAGAGATGCATACACTCTCAGGACTCAGACTACCTCCTTACTAACAACCTTCTTTCCAGTACTCAGCATGGTTTCCGACCAAACCATAGCAACACCACTGCCTTACTCTCCTTTACTAACACTATCCTTCAGCATAAAAACAATGGCCATCTCTCCTCTGCTACTTTCCTAGACCTATCTAAAGCATTTGACATGGTCCCACACAAACAACTTATCTCTGTCCTCAATAACCTATCCTTCTCACAATCGGTCACCAACTGGTTTCAGAGTTACCTGTCTGACCGCCAACAATCCGTTGTATGGCACAATGACATATCTCCCCAACTACCTGTCTCCATAGGGGTTCCCCAAGGATCCATCCTTGGACCCCTACTCTTCTCTGTTTACACCAATAATCTAGCCTCTGCCACCAAACATGGCATGCTCATACAATACGCAGATGACTCGACCATCATCTGCTCAGCCCAGTCCCTACCAAAACTGCAAAAAGTCACACAGGAAGCTTTTTCCTCTGTTGAAACATGGTTATCCGATGCCCAATTAATACTCAGCCCAAACAAAACTAAACTACTCATCTTCCAACCCACCAAACATACTCAAAACAACTCTCACTTTAACATCACGGCAAAAGACAACACCACTATATACCCAACTGAACACACCAAATTGCTAGGAGTGGAAATAGACAATAAACTAAAATTTGACATTCACATATCCATGACTATAAAAAAAGTCCACAAAAAACTAGGAACGTTATACAGAAATAGACAATTTCTCACCAAAGCAGCAAAGATTTCAACAGCAAATTCCCACCTTATCTCCACCCTACTTTATGCCTCTCCAATATATACCAACCTAAGGCAATGTGATCTAAACAAGCTAGAGACCTGCTACAACAAAATCGCCAAATTCACCACAGGGGCATCCTACCGTAGTCACCACTGTCTCTCACTTGCTGAACTGGGCTGGCTTGAACTCCCTCACCTCCTTCAGTGGTATCAACTCTCACTCACCCACAAACTAGTAAACCATCCACTAAATGTCCCATCCCTCCAGAATCTACTCCAACCCTATCACACCACCAGACCACTAAGATCCAGCAGCAGAAATCACTTGCAGATCACTAAAGCCAATAACTCTGCTGGTGAAGCACTGTTCTCTTGCACCATAGCCAAATTATGGAACTCACTCCCACCCACAATTACCTCCATACCATCATGCACCCACTTCAAAACTTTACTAAAAGCGCAACTAAAAACATGCTGGCTATGCCCTTGCAACTCCCACTCTAATATCATCCACCCCATCCAACCACTACCTTTCTTTCCACTCCACTAACTACCTTGATTATAGCAAGCTCAGATGCTCATAAGCCAGTACTTATTATACAGCACAAACTTCTTCTTCTTGTAACATTTGTTAATGTCTGGTATGCACTTCACAGATAAAGATTCTAGTTGTCTACTGATGTACTATGTTCTTCATCTGTAAATATGTTGTAAGTAATTGCTATGTAAATTGTTAATCACTGTGTAATCCAATGTAAATAGTGTCTGTTTATTTTAACTGTGGAGCTTTTCTCCCTGGGCCTTCGCTGAAAATGGACCTACGTCCAGTCGGACACTCCCGGTCAACAAATTTAAATAAATAAATAAATAAATGTTTTTCTGGAAAATTCCTTGACTCCAAATTTGGTTCCTCCTGCTCCCAGGAAACCTGACAGGTACTACAGAGTCCCTGATTCACATCTGTTTCTTTTCAGAAATCCGTTGGCTGATCCAGCGGTTATTTCTCAGGGCCCCAAAGGAGTTAAGGCCACTGTTACCAGGAATCCTGTTCCCTCTGACAGGGTGTTTAGGAACCTAGATAGGTGGGGCAAGAAGGTTTATACCTCTGCCACCCTAGCTATTAGGGCTACCAATTGTCCTTTTCATATGCTGAAGTACCAGCAACACACCTTGGAGGCTATTAAGTCTAGGATAGTAAGTGTACCTCTTTTGGCAGAGAGTAAAGACATGCAGGATTTACTTGACTTCAGCCAGTCTAGTCAATAAGCATTCTTTGCATTGTGGTTTTGACATCCTTGAGGCCTCCAGCAGGGCTACGGCTACTGGATCTGTTATTAGAAGGCATGCTTGGCTCAGAGAACAGCCTCTTCCAGAACCTGTCAAGGCTAAGCTTTTGGATGTACCTTTGCATAAAGACAGTCTTTTTGGCAGCAAAGCAAAGGAGGTACTGAAGAAGGTGGAGGATAAGGCCAAGTCCATGCAAACTGTTAAGGATTTTCTGCAAGTTCAACCCTCTCGCTTTAGTAGGAATTACCCTTCCAAGAGTTGGGCCTTTCCTGATACCAGCAGACAGAACCGTTCCAGGATTAGAGGTTACAAATCTTCTAGGGGGCAGGGGGTTATCCTCTCAAAGGTTTAGGCATTGGCAAGCTTCCACTTCAAAAGGGGGAAGCTCCAAGACTGCATCTCAATCAAAACACTCTCAATGACTTTTTACAACTTCTGCCTGTTCTTGTTTGCCGGGAGAGTCCTTTAGGGGGAAGGTTGGCCCTTTTTTCAGATGTCTGGGCCACTATCACAGATGACAAGTGGGTGCTCAAAAAGGTGTCCCTAGGGCACAAGTTTTCTTTCCACACCTTTCCAGCTCCCAAGGGATTCCCAGATGTTCCTCCAAACCAAAGGGCAAAAGTAGAAAAATACATTTTGTCTCTCTCATCTGGGAGCAATAGAATCAGTCCCTGCTCAGCAGGTAGGCCAGGGCTTTTATTCCAGGCTTTTCCTAGTTCCAAAAAAAGAAGGCACCTGGTGTCCTATCCTGGATCTTTCCATTCTGAACTCTTCTTGTAATTCCAAAGTTCAAAATGCTCACTCTACATCAGTTGCTACCACTTCTAGAAAAGGATTCCTGGCTGGTAACCTTGGATCTCAAAGAGGCTTATCTGCACATTCCTATCAGGGAAAGTTGCAGGCAGCACCTTCGTTTCAGAGTGGGCAAGGAACATTATCAATTCTCTGTGCTGCCCTTTGGCCTATCTACTGCTCCCAGAGTCTTCACAAAGTGCCTGGCCCTAGTCATTGATTTTTTCAGGCATAAGAAAAGTCAGATTTACCCATAGTTGGATGACTGTCTGATTCAAGCAAGTTCTGAGGAACAGCTATTAAAGGATCTGGAATTCGTAAAGACTCCTCTCTTTCCTGGGTTACACTCTCAATGTGGAAAAATTGAAAATGGTACCATCCAAGGAGATAACATTCCTCGGAGGGAGTCTGAACACAGCCGCCCAGATGATATCTCACCCAGGAGAAACAGACAACTCTTTCAGTTTACTTCAAGGACTTGGCAAGCCTGTCCCAGCTCCCTGCAAGGAAGTACTTGCAAGCTCTGGCATTCATGGTGTCTTGTATTCTCATGATTCTATATGCAAGACCACATATGAGGAAATTGCAATGGTACCTCAAGAACATTTGGTGTCAACACTCAGAGGACCTAGATGTGATGATTCCTCTGCTTCCATCTCTGCAGATGGAGTTTCTATGGTGGGCAACAGCCTGTCTACAAAACAAAGGCATGCCTTTTCGGATACCTCTTGCCACTCAAGTTCTGACTACAGACACATTGGACTATGCCTGGGGAGCACACCTGGATGGCAGATGCATACAGGGACATTGGAACGCCCAGCAGATGCACCTGCATATAAATCTAAAAGAGTTGATTGCAGTTCAGCAGGCCTTACTGGCTTTCAAGCATCGTCTTTCTCCAGGGACCCTGCTTGTCAGGACAGATAACACTATGGTCATGTGGTACATCAACAAGCAGGGAGGGACTCACTCTTACCCCTGTGCAGGCAAAGCATGAATCTTTGGTCCATGGCAACATCCCTGGACCTGCATCTTCTAGCTCAATTTCTTCTAAAAAGGCTCAAAGTTTTGGCAGACCAGTTGAGCAGGCAAACCCTGGATCCTCACGAGTGGCAGCTGAACAGAGCAGTCTTTTACAGCATCATTCAATGTTGGGGCACTCCTCATGTGGATCTTTTCTCCTCCCCGGAAAACCATGTGTTACCTCTCTTTTGCACCAGACAGCAGCAAAGCAGAGCCTGGAAAGTGGATGCTCTGTCCTTTCCTTGGATGTTGCTAAAAGTATACACCTTCCCTCCTCTTCCTCTTCTTCCTAGAATATTAGTGAAGATCAGGGACGAACGTCCAAGGACTATACTCATAGCTCCAGACTGGTCCAGACAGCATCAGTATCCCATGCTTCGCAGTCTCTCCCATCTTCCTCCTTGGCATCTTTGTCTGAAGCCAGATCTTTTGGTTCAGGAAAGCGGAAACATCTACATCCTCAAATTCAGTCTCTCCATTTGGCAGCGTGGCTCATTGTATGACTCCTTCCCTTTTTTCCTCCCTTTCCCAACAAGTGGTTGACATTCTGAGGGAGGCCAGGAGGCCTAGCACTAGGAAATCCTATCCTGACAAATGGAAAAGGTTCTCTCAATGGATGCAGGCTAGAGGGGAGTCTGCTTCTCAACCTACCCTTCCTCTGATCCTGGAATACCTGGCTGATTTGCTTCAGGGTGGGCTTTCTTTTTCCTTTATCAAGATCCATGCTTCAGCCATCACTGCTCATTGTTCTCTTGAACAGCCCATTTTCTCTCATCCCCTGATGAAAATGTTTCTCAGAGGTGCTTGCAATCTTAAACCTCCCAGAAGAGCACCTACTCCAGCCTGGGATCTTAATTTTGTTCTGGGGAAACTCACTCTTCCTCCTTTTGAGCCACCTGCCGCTACAGATTTAAAGTTTCTCTCTTGGAAGACCACCTTCCTCTTGGCTATAACTTCAGCAAGGAGGGTTTCGGAGCTGCAAGCTTTGATGGCCATGGAGCCTTTTCTTATTTTCCATGCAGATAGTCTCTCTGAGGACTAATCCCTCCTTTATGCCAAAGGTGGATTCCAGCCTGACTCTTAATCAGTCCATACACCTTCCTACCTTCTTTCCTTATCCTCGCAATAGAGGTGAATGGATCCTACATTCTCTTGATGTGCACAGACAGCTCAGGTTTTATCTGGACAGGACTAAGGACCTTCGGAAATCAGCACAGTTATTGGTTAGTTTTGCCCCTGGAGCCCAGGGCAAGGCTATTTCTAAGCAGACCATTTCTAAATGGATTGCACATTGCATTACTTTTTGTTATTCCTTTCATGGCAAAGCTCCGCCTCAAGGGGTTAGGACCCTCTCTACTAGAGCGGCTTCCACTTTGGCAGCCTTTCTTAGGGGTGTCCCTGCTAAAGACATTTTGGAGGCTGCCACATGGTCTTCTGTTCACACTTTCACAAAGTATTATAATTTGCCTCTGTTTTCCAGAGCCAGGGCAGGGTTTGCCACTGCGGTGTTGTAGGGCATTATCTCCAACCCTTGATGCTGTTGGTCCCTCCCCCCTTTTTTCTCTGGGCTTTGGTAATCAACCCATTTGTTAGGACTGCAACAGTGAAACACGATGAACATAGTACAGTTGTGTACACTTACCATAAATGTAAATGTTCGAGTGTATTCACTGTTGCAGTCCTGTTTTCCCTCCCTCCTTCCCCCTTTTTGTGGTCCTCTCCTATTGTCTTTTCCTGAAGTACAGGCTTAATTTTTTTTGTCAAATTGGTTTTTGATTTAAGCCTTATTTTCTGGGGGCTCCTGAGTGTTATGGCAAGAAAGACTGAGGAAGTGACATCGGCTGCCTCCTTTTGTATTGGACGCCCTGACGTCCTTTACAACTGATGGCAACCAATGTCATTTTTACTTACCTTTGGTATTCTGGCCAACTGAAGGCTACTGGAAGCCAGATAACACATTTGTTAGGACTGCAACAGTGAATATACTCGAACATCTACATTTATGGTAAGTGTACACAACTGTACTTTTTGTTTCCATGAGTACTTGCAAGGACTATTTACTTGTTACCATGAATGTAGTCTCCCTATTTACTGTGATACCCAATGTAGAGGATATTGCCAGTACTGTTCTGTTCTTAGAACGTTATGCTAACTATGGGGAGGAAACTGTTAGCCTATTGGCCAAATTACTTGAAATTGTGCTTGAACACAATGTTTTTGTGTTTAAGGGATAGGCATACAAGCAATGCAGTGGCATAGCTATGGGCACATCCTGTGCCAACAGCTATGTCAATGCAGTTATGGCTATTTGGGAGACTGAATATGCATTGAAAGGACCATATAGCTGTCATATTTTATTCTTCAGAAGGTTTGTCGATGACCTTTTTATTTTGTGGAAGGGTGACTGCAACACATTTCTGGAATTTCATGAGTTAGTTAACATGAGTACGAAGAAACTGATTAACATCTTTGGTGAAGCCCCATCATTTGTTTATAGGAAGGCCAGGAATATTAGAAGTTTTGTTGAATTTAAACCTAGACCATGGGAGAAAAGCACTAAAAGATGTAAAACTAATTGTACATTTTGTATATTTATACAGCAAGGTGATAGTTTTTATTGCCCTTATTTAAAGAAGATCATTAAAACCAGTGCAGGGGGTGACTGTAACACTAAAAAAGTAATTTACAGGGCACAGTGCAGTGAATGTGATGCATTCTATGTGGGCAAGACTGTAAATAAACTCAAGCGAAGGATTTCATGTCATCTGTCAGAAATCCGCTCTGGATGTTAAAATAATGCACTAGCCAAACACCTTTCTCTTCATAAAAGACACACAGGTTTTAAGTTCCAGATCCTGGATCGCATAGACATGGGTGATCTTGAAGGAGACATCCCGAATATTCTGGAGAAACATGAACTCATGTGGCAATTAAAGCTGAACTCTTTTAGAAAGCCTGGACTAAACTACTACTGTTCAATTAAAAGTGCACTGGAACTTAGAAAATTGACACATTGTTTACATGACTAATTGTATTTTATTGTATTTATTTTCTACAAATTGGTTTTAAATACCATTTTAAATCATTTGAAATGTAAGTGTATATTTTGTTTCCATCATCATACATATATTTTTTTTATTTTTATTTTTTTCTGGTTCTCTTTTTTCCACTTTATTCAAAATGATGGTAATAACAATACTAACTAATTATACAATTATATAGGTTTTTAGGGTTCTTGTACACAGACCTGAAGAAGTCTAGAAGGACAAAAGCAATCTTTGTTAACAATAGGTTATGAAAATAGAAACTGATTTTTACATGCAAAATGTGTATGTATATACTTATATATAATTTTTGATCGCAAAATGAACTAAGGTTGATATATTTCCAGCCATGTAGTATATTGCCTTGTATAAAATCACAGTCTTAATAATCTACTTAATAATTTGGTTAAATAAGATGTACCATTAAAGTACATTAGGGCTATATATTATTATGACAGCTACTAGGTAGGGCAGGACCAGCTCGAATGTCACACTGATGGGGGAAGGGATGTGAATTTAACATGTGTACCAATAACACTTTGTTTTACAGCACAATAAACCACTCCCATGCCTGATAAAAAGTATATATATATATATATATAATATATATATATATTTAGAAAGCTTGTGAGGAAATTATTACTCTATTTTTGTTTTACTTGGATCGCTTGTCTGTGTACTTAATAAAGGATTTTCGACTGGAAACAGACTGCCTGCCTTGCTTGGATTACTTTCAAATACTTAGTAATGCTGTAGAATTATATATTTTCTATTATTACTTTTTGACTTGACGAGTTTATGTTCGCTACTTCTACTACTACTATTGTCTGATCTGATTAATATACAGTGATTAACTAGAAATATATGGACTGAAAATCTTCCACACAGAGAAGTTTCTTACACTGTAGAGTTCCAGGTTAGGTGATATAGCTAATAATACTGAAGACTTAGAGTCTACATGGATTGTTCGGTTGAGGGGGGACTCAGGGCATGGTCTTAATGAATCTGTACCCCTGAGACCCCAACTTAAAAATAGACCCTTGAGGAGATAGTGCAACATTCACTAATGTATTTATGTTTTTTTTATGTTTTTATGTGCTATTAAATTATATGCTGGTATTTTGTATGTAATATGCTTTTAAATTGTGATTAGAATGTATCACATGGTTCTTACCTTAGTGCTTTATATGTGATGTGTTTTACTGTGCATGAAGCTATTATAGTGAAAGCGCTTGTGTTCTGTGCACTTGAAGTAAAATCTTTTAGTACTGGATACTCCAGTCGTAACTGTGTCTGTTTTTTATTGGATTTATTCATTTTTGTCTTTCTTCGACACAGCATTTGAGCCTGCTTCAGTGGTATTTCTTTTAATTTTTGTTTTGTTGACCTTCTTGTAATATGTTGACATTGTTGGGGGGCTCAATGCTCATTCCCAGTTTACAATCATCATCGAACTTGGTGAGCCAAAGGCTGTCTACTTTGGCTTGGACTTGCCTCTATGGTCTTTGATGTACTATGCTGTTGCATGGGAGCAGAGCACTCTACAATTGAGCACATGCATGCTTAATACATTCCCTTGCCTAGCCCTTACTTTTACCCTAACCCTAAACCACATGCACATATTTATACAAATACACACACCTAGTATGTCACTGTGTTTGTGTGCGATTATAATGAATACTCAACATGTCATGGTGCATGATTTGTATGTTGACCTGGCCCCCATGTCCCTTATGGACAGAGGCCATCAATAAAAAAAGTATTAGCCTATCACCCCCCCTACAACTACTTAGTTGCCTCAGTACTAACATGCCACCCCCCCCCCCGTATAGACTCCAAATAATTTGAGATGAACAGCTAGGCTTGTAAGGGTCCTAGTGGTCATTAGCATAGTAACAACTTATGAACCTATGAATCTATGAATAGAAGTGGCAGAGGGATACAGGAGACGTGATGGAAGGAATGTTTATCTCATTGTGTGTGTGTGTGTGTGTGTGTGTGTGTGTGTGTGTGTGTGTGTGTGTGTGTGTGCGCGTGCGTGTGTGTTTCTGTGTGTGTCTTTGTGTATGTGTCCATTTCTTTTAGGAATAGCTGGGGGACTGCAAATTGAGCTTGCATAGCAGGAAAATGTGCTCACTTATTAAAATGTACCTTAACTGTGACTTACCATAAATCATTAAGACAACCATGATATGAAGTATAGCTACCTCTAAAAACACATTCATATTCATGTAGTAGAGTTTATTAGCATATTTACTAGACATCTCCAGCAACATACCACTACTGCAGCCCTACTGCACCTGCCCCTGATGTGGGTTTTGGTGTATTCCCCTACACTTATTTGTGCATTAGCCCTATACATTACATACTGAGTCTCTCAGTCTCGCCCAGAATGCTTAGCCCTATACATTACATACCGCTTTTCTCAGTCTCGCCCAGATTGCTAAACCCTATACATTACGTACTGAGACTGTCAGTCTCGCTCAGATTGCTCAGCCCTATACATTACCTACAGAGACTCTCAGTCTCACCCAGAATGCTCAGCCCTATACATTACATACTGAGTCTCTCAGTCTCGCCCAGAATGCTCAGTCCTATACATTACATACTGAAACTCTCAGTCTAGCCCAGATTGCTCAGCCCTATACATTACATACAGAGACTGTCAGTCTCGCCTAGAGTGCTCAGCCCTATACGTTACATACTGAGTCTCTCAGTCTCGCCCAGAATGCTCAACCCTGTACATTACAAACTGAAACTCTCAGTCTAGCCCAGATTGCTCAGCCCTATACATTACATACAGAGACTGTCAGTCTCGCCTAGAGTGCTCAGCCTTATACATTACATACTGAGTCTCTCAGTCTCGCCCAGAATGCTCAGCCCTATACATTACATACTGAGTCTTTCAGTCTCACCCAAAATGCTCAGCCCTATACATTACATACTTAGACTCTCAGTCGCGCTCAGAGTACTCTGCTCCCATGTAGTAGCATAGTACATCAAAGACCATAGAGGTAAATGACTGTAAAAAATATGTAGCACCTAAAAGATTGGAAGAAGATACAAAAATATATCCCAAAATACATTAATTAATGGCACAATGGTAGTTACAGAGATGCAGAAGCTACTCCAAAAAAGCTGATGTCACTGCTGGTCCAACCTGCATACACAGGAGTAGAGGAAGAATTGGGAAAGTATAAGGGGAAAAGAATGGTTCTAAAATGACAACAGACAGGAATTTGTACCCAATAAATTTGACAGAGTTATAGTTAAAGGTGCAGATATGTCAAGAAGATAAAGACGCAAGAGGGAGAAGGGCAGCAGATGGTAAAAGATACAGGCCCAATATCAACTAGCACATCCTGATGGAGCAGAAAACCTCCATCAGAGATCCATCATTCCAAGTCATGTCATTAGTACTGATGTATATCCCCTTTGGAGCTGTGCCAACTTTAGCAGTGATACCAATCTCTTTATCCAGGACCATCCTTTGGTCTGTACAAGGAGATAATGCTATGGAGAGGGAACATCAGATACTGCCTACCAAAGAACAACTGGCCTCTGGCTGATTGCTTCTCTGCTCTATGCATGGGCCTTCAGCAGTTTGCATTATTGTTTTGTCTGGGATGGCAGAATACTTTTTATGTTGACTCTTCTAGTGTCTACATTTTGAATAGTCCAGTGAGTGCTATGTACATCTACTCAAATGAGCCTACAACTTGAAGAAGTGGGACTATCACTGTCCTTGACAGAATTTACCTCAACAAAGTTTCCTATTTGTTACCTAGTTCTGAGACTACATTTTAACTTTCTTCCATTTGATTCCTGATCTGCTAATTTTACAGCTTTAAAAGTAACTATAATGTGTTCATGTCTGCTCCTTAGAACCTGCCCCCTTTCTTGCACCTTACCCATTCTTCTTTTATTCCATTATAACCAATAACCAAGACAAGCCGCTACATTATACTTTGGAGTAACTGCTATCTGTATAACTAACCTTGAACCAGTTAACTCATCTTATTTCATATTTTTATGTATGTGAAATAATGAGCAGCCTGACTCCTCTGTCCTGCCCCTCAAGTATATTATTGACACTTAATATGCATTTATTGCCTATGAAGTGCTGGTATCATTTAAAGCAATACACTGCTGTTTAAGTACATCTGTTTCCAAATGTTTTTTATGTGTCAGCATTACACTACCAATAACCATATCACTGAGTCTCTCCTGTATATCAGTATTACAACTGTGTGTACAGAGCTATAACAGCTGAGTTTGGCACCTGGGCAGCACATCGATTTGGCACCCCTCCACACATGCTGTAAGCAGCCATAATCATGATTGCATGGTGACAACTTGTAAGCTGTCATAATTCTTTTAAGGTAGCAGTGAGTCATTATGTAGCAAACTAATAATAACTAATCGCTAAGTCCAATCTGACTGTTAATAAGCTGTCAGCTTGTTCGGTGCTGACCCCATCTCCCCACCTGCTCTACAGCTCTGTCATTGTGACTCAATAACTCACCAAATGCCAGATTTAATTCCTTTCATAATACCAGTGTTTATGTTTACTAGACTTAGTCAGTGAGAAACAACCTTCTGAATTTCAGCCACAGTTCTCTTCATAATCTTCATTAACTGTAAACATGTATGAGTGAAGGTTAAATTAAAAAAAAAACCTAGTGATTTGTCATGTGATTCTTCACAAGGCTTCCAAACTCAACACAGACCTGTTTCCAAATGTACACTTTATGTGGAAAACTATATTTTTGCTTACTTACAGTTTATCCATTATAGCTACTGTCTGGTGCAGTGCTGTCAGTTCAAGGGAAGTCTGGCATTTGTATCACTACATCCATTTCCCATCAGAGGGAGAATAATCAGTTTATTTATCATTTGGATTTGGAGGATACATTTCACAAGGGGCTGTTTGAGCAAACAGATGAAGGAGCCACAGAAGAGCATGCAGTTACCAACCTCCAGTTGGGAGGGTTGTGGGATGATTTATCACAGGACTTCATAAATCAGAGTGAGCCAGAAAATGAGATTTCTTGAGGTGGTATTATGGAGAAGACAAACAAAGGAGATGGAAAGGAGACATCGGAGGGAAACAATGCAAAGAGGATGTTTGCAGAGGCAGCAGTAGCAGTTACATTGGAGGGAGGGAGCTAGAGAGAGGAAAACAGAAGACAGCAGGAAAAGAAAGTTTGTAGTAAGGCTAAAGAGTAAAAAAGAAAAGGAACTGAATAGACACGAGGTATGACATAATGTTATTTTGCCATTGGGAACAAAACTGTGAGAGGGAAGAGCATGTATTCTAATTAATAAAAAGACATTTCTTGACATTTTTGAGACTGTGCAAGCCATGCAAAGATGTTTGTGTGAATACAAAAAAGATAGAATGGCAGTCTTTGGAATAAATATATAATAAGGGCATATTTTCAAGAGACTAAAGCACGCATACAATTCCACAAAAATGTAGATGGAGAGACTTTAAAAGAATGCTTAAAAATGCATGTAAATAAATTTTGTTATGACAATAGGGGTTTATGAATTGGAACATGAGACTGGAATATTATTCTGAAAATGGAACTGGATAAAATTGTACACATTCCAAGTGTCATAAATGCTGCTGGTAACAGGGATATTGTGAAATATTAGGGGCAGCCAAAGACTTGTTATTTTTGTGGAAAGGAATGACATATAATTAATAATTGTGACAAGAAGAAATGTTATATATGTGGTAAAATGGAGCATGAAGCAAATAAATGTGAACTTGAATGTTATAAATTTAAAAAAGGGGGGCATTTATGGATGGATTGTAATGAAAGAGGATAAGCTAAGTTACAAACCAGGGCAAAGAAAAACAGGATGGAAGAGAATATAGAAATAGATGAAACTGTAGAAAAAACTATAAAAGATAATAAAGGAGATGAATTACAGACAAAATCAGAAGTAAGTGATAAAGACAGCATAAGTTAGAAAATGATAAGAGGAAGAAAGATTCTTTTGGTAGAAGCATTAAAGTTAGAAAAAAATTGTAAAGCTATTAACATAAAAGAAAAAAAGAAATGGCATGGATGAAGCCTTTCTTAAAAGGGATTAGTATAGGATGATATTTCCTTCACTAAGAAATAGAGAAAGGAATAATTTAAGGATTTTTTTCTGTGAATGTTAATAGTATAAAAAATAATATTAGAAGAATATCAATTTTAGAATGGTGATATGAATGTAACCACTTTGGAAGACATAAGGATTTTGACACAGGAGGAAAGACTGCAGGCACAAAAATTATGGGACGGGGAAATAATATGGATATAGGGAATGGACAGTGTTTAGGAATAGCAATCTTATTTAGAAAGGTAATTAAAATGTTAATTTAAAGTGACAAGAAAAAGTGTAAAGAATTACTGCTATATATGCATATGTCACTAGTAAAGAGAGTAAGAATTTATTTCAGAAAATATTGGATTATGTTTTTGTTAACATGGATATAATAAATACAAGAGATTTCCATTGTGACTTTACGGGTAATAAAAGAAAAAAATGAAAAGATATAATAAAGATGATAGACATAATAAATGTGAAAAATAGTTATATGGAAAAAAAGGCATGGACTTTGGTATCAGAAGGAATATGTATAATGGAAGAAGAAACTATTATGACATGTTTTTCAGATCATTTAGCAATATGAGTACTGCTCAATTGTGGAAAATAGAGAAAGAAAAAGGAAAAACATGAATATGCTAAAGTGCATAGAGAAGTGATACATAATTTAGAAAATAAGACTAGATGTTATTATGAGAAAGAAAAATTATGGGAGAATTAGAAAACTTTTATAAAAGGAAACATATTTTCTACAAGGCAGAAAAGAAGTTCCCCTTACTTAAGTAAAATAGCAAAAGAAAATAGTATAGTGAGAAAAATTAAAGACAAAGAAGGTAATAAATATAAAAGTCAGCAACAAATTATGGAAATTGTTATAAACTATGTAGAAGAAATGTTTAGTAAAAAATGAGAGAGACATTATATGAAGGAGTAGGAAGTAAAAAAATTCTGAACAAAGTAATAAAGAACTTGGTAACGGGATTACCTTATATGAATTAAAAAAAAGGCATTGAAACAGTTAAATGTAAAATCATATCAGGTCCCAATGTTATTGGGTTTGAAATGTATAAAAATTTAGAGGGAAGGCTGTCTTCAAACTTGTACCCACTTTATACACAAACAATGGTTGTGCCTCTAATCTGTCAAATATTTTGGTATTGGACTTAAAAATATTCCATTTGTTCTTAACTATATTAACTATTTTTTGTGCCATGCCTTGAAATTTTAATATAAAAGTCTTTCACCAAGGACATGTGTCCACTGGGGTGACTAAAGGTGTAGCCATCAAAGAAGACACTTCAGACTCTCACAAGGGTTTGAACTTACCATTCCTATGTTCAAATACTTCAAGAATGATTTTTTTTTGTAGGATACTAGGAGGGTAACCTCTTTCAAGGAACATTTCTTTTAATTTGTTAACCTTCAATAGGAACAAAGTGTCATCAGAAATCATACGTGACAGTCTTATAAATTGCCTCCTTGCTATACCTATTTTTTGCTTGAAGGGATGGTAACTCTAGAAGTGAAGATAGGAGCCAGTAAAAGTAGGTTTCCTATAAATGTTGGAGATAAATCTTCCTTCTTTGAGTGAAATTCTAATATCTAAATAGTTGACAAATGCCTTATGATAAATGTATGTAAACCTCAAAAAGTTGGTGGTACTATTCAAGTATGTAATAAAATATTTAACAATCTCATCAGCACCCTTCCAAAGGATGAACAAATCATCCAAGTATCTAAGGTACATAACACAGTTTTTGAAAAAAGGATTGTCTTGTAACACATATTTAGTCTCCAAATAATACATAACTAAGTTCATGAATGTGGGTGCACAAGCTGCCCCTATGGCTACCCTGCAAATTTGTTTGTAAAACTCTCCCTCAAAAAAAGATCAAAAACTATATTCATAAGCTCTGATAATAATCTAATGTTAGTACTAGTTAAAAAATTGTATTCTAGGAGAATTTCATTAAAAAACTCCATACCAATGTCTTGGGGTATACAAGTAAATAAATCAACAACATCAATGGTAAGAAAACCAATGTTGTTGGTGGCTAGATCTTGGTCAAATCTGACCAAAACATCCAAAGAATCCCTAAGCAAGTGTTATGTGCAAAAAATGATGGTTTTAAGATTCCTATCAATGAATAAAGTTAAGAAATTTCAATCCAAACAAGCTATAAATGCTCAAGTGACACCTAGTGGTCAAATTTAAAATTGCAAGTTTAAGACTTCAATCCAAACAGGTCATAAATGCTCAATTGACACCTACTGACCAAAATTAAAATTGCAGGTTTGCCAAATATTTTTTTTTCTGATTATAAGTTAAGTAACATAAAGCTAAATATAGTAGTTAGCAATATAAATGTAAACTAACTACAGAAGTAGGTCCCAGTAGACTTTCATCAGGGACCTCAGGGGCAACTGTCAGATCACGGTTTTTCATTGTACAGTACTTATTAGATAGACTAAAGAATAAAATAAGCCTAGAAATGCTGTTTCATTTATGTATACATTTTAGAAAAGCAGAAACAAAAGAATCATCCCCTGAATGTTAACTTTGTTGGAATAGTTTCTCAAGGGAAGATTCAGGCAGTTCTTGTTATGTTCTTTTCTCAAGGAAAAGATAAAACTTTACAGGATGTTCTTTGCACATACACGACAAAGCCTGAGACCAAGGTTAGAAAAAGTAAATAATTTACAGGACTGAAGCAATATAATATGTTGTGTTCAGAATTGCAGGGCAGTTAAGGTTAGTACGTTTGTTTGACCTGTTACGTCAGAAAAGATGACAAACACTCAAGCCTGATTACAGAAAACAGGTCATCTAGAGACTTTGTCAGTTTACGTTGTTCAAGACAATCACAATAATGTGCAGCAACTTAAATTGTTTATCAGTACTGTTAATGGAAACAGTATTTGGATATTGTGAACATCTAATAAAACCTTATTAAATAAACTACAGTGTTTGGAAAATTAATTCTAAATGTACAAGACTTGGTCCATAAGGGAGAGACTGATACCTATTTAGCACAAGCTTGGGTAATTAAGACTTTCGTTTCTCAGTCTCATTGCATACACTGTTTCTGGCTAATTACGGTACAGTACAGCATTATTAAAGTGGTGCTGCGGTAGAGTTGTTGCCTCACAGTAAGACGTTATACTTGTTCGATTCCCAGTTAGAGCGTCTTCTGTGTGGAGACATGCGTGAATGGGCATACCTTCGTTGAAAGTTGTGCGTCAGGGATGGCAACTTGGCATGTAAAAATCCACTGCCAATCATTAGCGGACCAGAGTTCCGCTGTGGTGACCCCTAACCGGGAAAAGCCGAAACACACAACAACAACAACAACAACAGGTACATAATTTATGGCTATAGCCTTTGTTTTATCTTCATTAATTTTATTTCCAGTAAAGACTTGAAACAGTCTGAAAATGTTCCAGAGCACTGAAATTTCCTTTCCTGGATTTATCACGTACAAAATAATATTATCTGGAAATAAAGCCAACTTTTCTTGATTACCACACCAATTATATCCCTGAGTTTCTGAGTCCCTTATTTTCTTTGCCAATGGCTCTAAATATAAAGAAAATAGCAAAGGGAAAAGAAGATGCACCTGCCTGTTTCCTCTGTTCAAGCATAACTTATCAGAGAGGTACCCTCCCACTTTAACTCTTGCCTACAATCCTGCTTATGTATTCCTTGAAACAGCTCTTAGAAACCTCATATTCAGCCAGCCTTTTCTTCATTTCAACCTCTGTTTTTTTGCAGTTTTTCCAGTTTCTACTATTCTTTCCAGCCTTTTATGTGAATTAATATATTTCTTCAGTGTTTCATTTATTTTAATCACCTCTGAGTACATCTGATTTATTTTTTTCCCCAAATTACTGGAAGATTTCTTATTTACAAAAGCTAAAGTTTGAACTGATTTTGCTGAACAGCTGCTGGATCCTTCTCTGTCAGTATTTTTGCTTCACCTTTTCTGGATAATTTTTTTCTGGTTCTCTTAAATTTCTTCTTTGCTGGCATACAGGCAGCTTAGTTCTCTCACTAGACAATTTTACTATTTATGTGGTTATTCTGTATTATATTGTATTGCAGTATACTTGTGAAATGACAACCTTTACAACTCTGTTATATTATATTGTACTTCTGAAAAACAATCCATATAAAATGTTTATATTTGCTATATTCTTCTGTTTTGCTTTCATGTAATATGTTGGAGCTTTTTCCCTGGGCCTCCACTGGAAATGGATTATTGCCCAGTCAGACTTTTCTGGTAAACAAATGTCAATAAATAAATGTTTGTCCTTATAAATATTTCTAATATACTTGTAGTACATGGAACACCACGATTATGCACCGTATATTGGGAAAAGATAACTTTGAGACGCATTTCTCAGCACTGCTAATTTCTAAACTCACAACAGAACATAATGGCAGCCACTGCCAGCCACACAGAACAGTGGTGAGTAACTAAAACAGCTTTAAAAACGTTTTAGCACTTAGCTGTCCCACAAAAAAGTGTGGAGCAGTGAAGTGTCTAACAGCTTTTAAAGCTGTACATTCATCTTACGGACACAGATTCTGTCTGATGTCTTTGTGGTACCAATAAGTGTTTTACAGACTCCAAAGCTGTAAAACACTTTGTGCTCCTATAGTTTTTTTCTGCAATAGTAGTAGACTGGTGCAGCAAAAGTTTCAAGTGCTGCAAAAATGCTTATGACTATCTGTTTATAACTCAGTTGTTAAATGTTCTTAACGTAGATGTAATGATTCATCTCCATCTTTTCAGCTTTGCGTTTCTTTGTTCTGGAGGTAAACTTATTGATATCCACATCTTAAACAGTTAACTACTTGACTATTAGCAGATACACAATTATAATCCTCTATATATTGCTCAGATGTTGTGCTGCTATTACAAATTTCAGGTGGTGCTCTCACCAGCATCCTAGTTGTGAGAGTTTTTTTTTTTTTTTTTTTTGTAAATTGCAATAACCTACATGACCATTGGGGCCACCCATTTTACTCTAACTCATTATGTCATGCTCCCACATGCACAGTCATCAGTTACCAGCCTGGGTGACCATGCCATCATCCCTGCATCATCCCAGGTACGACTCAGTCAACCCCACAGTAGGGATTATGTCTGTGAAATGGTGGCTACAACTACCAGACCTACCTCCTCACTCTTGGGAAGGGACATAATCGTCCTCACCTGCTAAGTAAGCAAGCTTTTGATACACTAATACAACCAGGGCTGTCTGGGTCATAGAAAGGAATTTTTCCCTTTGTGATGCTATTGCAGCTTCTTCTTCAGTTGTTTTTCATAGTTACTGCATTTTGCCATTTTGGTACTGAAGTCACCATAAGTAATTATTTCACAACTCCTATTGACACTATATATATATATATATATATATATATATATATATATATATATATATATATATATATATAGGTCGCATTTAGATGATTGAAGTCTTAGAACTTCGAATTTCATATGGCCAACACCATATGATCAATGTTTTAAGACTTTGAACACCTAAAATAAAACAAAAACAAAACAAAATAATCCTGGATGTTTCCGCAGGGGGGCAAGCCCCCCTGCACCCCCGTGCTACTTAAATATACCAACTCCAATATTGCACTACAGCGAGGAAAAGGGAAAATTTCCCATTCCTCACTGTATGGAGATCTCTCTTTAAAACGTTCAAAGGCTATATGAAATTCAAAGTTCTAAGACTTTGATCATCTAAATGGGACGCATATATATATATATATATATATATATATATATATATATATATATATATATATATCTTTACGTGCATGTGTCTGTATGTGTGTAGTCTATTTCACAGCCTCTGCCTTTCTTTTCACTAATCTTTCCCCAAAGAATTATACAGATTCAGCACAGAATGTCTCCCGTTTACCACTTATATCTGACAAAACCATATTTTCATTGTTAATGTTTCATCATTAAGCCATTTGTGAACTTAAATAATGTTATAATCCCACCTTTAGGTATACCCTGTTTTCTCTCACTTTTTCCGAAGGCCACCCAAAATTTTAAAAGTGTGCTTTAAAACTTTCCACCTTTTCCACCCATGTCTCTTGGAAATTTACAATGTCAAAATCCTTAATATAATTCTAGATATCTTTATATTTTGCCTTTGTTCATTAAGCTAATACATTATGCTTAGTTCCCCATTAGTAGTCTGCCTACTTGGGACTATTATTTTATTGTTATTTTTTAGTCATCAAAAGTTCATATGTTACTCTTTGTCATCCCACTCTGCTCTACATATTTTCAGCATATTTAGTTTTTTAACCCTTCTTAGCCTAAGCACAATAAACCCTCATGTTAAAATTTACGTTCTTTGTTCAGTTGAAATTGCTATTATTAATCTCTTTTCCCAATATAACTCCAAAGAAAGATATAAGAAACCTTTTAACATTAATGGTGTCTCATATTCCAAAACTGATGTTATACAGGGAAGAATACTTCTATTTGGGGTTTCTTTTACTGACTTCCTGGTCCTCCTCGGTATTTCCTCTCTGATTCTTTTCATGCTCATCATTATTTTATTGATACTCAATCTCCCAGCCATACAACTCAGTATATTCTTTACATTGTAAGGTGTACCTTGATATGTCTTATTTTGAAAATAATACTACCTGTGTGGATAGTTTGCTATTAGTTTAATCTATTTCCTTAATATCTATGCCTTCCATGATGTCCTACAACACCAGATTTACTAGACTTGCAAAGAAGTATAATCTATGATGTTCCATTACTTTTCCTTCAAACCTATTTTCTGTTTTCCTAATGCCCACCTTTCTTTTTCACAAATTATCTCCATCTTGTCACTTAACCTTGCTGCTCCTCTCTACCATTCTTGTTCTTTGGATGAAACCTGCCTTTGCTTTATGGATCTCTGGGAAAGAAGCCACCTCTTCCATGGCCTGTTTTATTATTTGTCTTATTACATTTAGACAGCTGTGTGATTTCTCCTGGTCTCCACTGAATATTGGTTAAGGAGGATCCTCTGTACTATTATGGACTTCCTTTACTCCTCAATTCCAAGATTCTTAATTGCCATTCTTTTCACTTCAGGTTTGTCTTCTTGTTCTCCTCCTACCTTATCCGTTTAACTGTCTAAGCTGAATTCTGTTTCCAATTAATTTCACTTGACTTCCATCCTTACTTTTTTCTTCTTCCCCTTCCATTACCTCTCTCTCTCTCTCCTTTCATCTATTGAGTATGCCCCCTTGTTCTTCTTTTTAATGTCTCCTTTTTATCCTTCTTTCTTTCCATCTTCCTAACGTCTGAAACCAATGTATGCTTCTTTTTTACAATTATCTATCACTCTTCTGACTCCTGTTTGTTTTTTCTATCCTGTTCCTCTTTGCCTTTAAACTCATTTGATTTTCAGTTTTGATTTATTGATATATTCTGATAATTCTATTTTCTGTCTGTTTCCTTCTCTCAGTCAATGTGATTATTTCTACTTTAATGGCTTCTATGGAATTTTAATCAATAATTGCCTGCTCCATCAGAACAATGGTGTTTCTCTGCTCTTCCTTAGAGCTTTCATTAAATCTTGAAGGTTGTGTGTTAGGCCCGGCAAGCCAGCACATAAAAGCTACTGCCAATTATTAGCAGACCGGAGTTCTGCTGTGGCGACCCCTAACCGGGAAAAGCCAAAAGACACAAACAAACAGAATTCCCTGATAATATACTGTCACATTTGTTTTGTAAGTGGTTGTCCAGCAGATGCAGACAATTCAGCATCCCATGCTCTGTTGTACATCCTGTACATGCATTCTAAATCTTCTTACAGAATTCCCTGATAATAAATTTTATGATCTATATATTTACTTAGCCACATATCATCTTTCAGATCTCTTTTTGACTCTCACCTGTCTTCTTTATTTTGTCTATCTCTTTCCCTCAAACTATTACTTTCTTTCTCCATTGCCAAACTTAGTTCCATCAAAATACTTGTTCTTTTCCTTTCTTTTTATGGTGCATCACATACCTCAATCCATCTTAGACTCAGGGGTGGCTCGTGCTATAGGACTGCAGGACTGCAGCCCCCCCCACCTGTAGAAAGAAAAAAGAAAATAAAACAAAACCAAAATTGCGAGTCCCAGAACTCCACGCGTGCATGCCTGGAGTTCCTGGTACTCGCAGAACTCCAGACTGCTGTGTCAGGCAGTCCGGATAGGGGAGAAAGGCATCTCTGCCCTACAGCCCAGAAGTCTGTGCGGTGATGACCGCATAGAAAAGAAGGACACTGGACTGCATCGTCTGCAGCCTGGAGCCTCTAGCCTACTCTCATGGGGAAAACCAGCCAGCCAGGAGAACCGGAAACTAGCCATTAGCTTGTGTGGGCTGAGGAGACTGCTTTTACTGTGTTGTGGGACCGAGGAGACTGGAACTAATTCAGGACTGCTGCTTTTTAGCTGCTCTGTGATGGAGGAGACTGCGTTTTAGCCACTATGGGACCTTCAGGTACTGCTTTTACTGTGTAATGGGACTGAGGAGACTGGAACTAATTCAGGACTGTTGCTTTTTAGCCACTCCGCAACCGAGGTGCATTTTAGCCGCTATGGGACCTTCAGGTTGTGTGTGTGTGTGTGTGTGTGTGTGTGTGTGTGTGTGTGTGTGTGTGTGTGTGTGTGTGTGTGTGTGTGTGTGTGTGTGTAAAATGCCCTAGTTGCTATATACTGGTGGCTAGAGAGAACACATGGTGGTGAGTAGAGAATACCTCAGGCTTGAACCCTGTACCTTGGGTGCAGGTGGCAAGGGCCTGAATTCCCTAACCACCACCATTTGTAAAAAAATTGCAGATTTTTGCCTCATATTTGTTCTGTCCCTCATAAAATCTGTGGTTTTTGTATGTTTGTTTTCCTTGCAAAGTCAGTAGTGCAGTGGTGCACTGGTAGCATTGTTGCCTGACAGCTACAGGTTCTCTGGTTTGATTATTGGCTGGGGTGCCTTCTGTGTGGAGTCTGCATGTCCTCCCATCTTACAAAGACATGTGTCTGGAGTGTTTCTCCCTGGGCCTCTGCTGAAAATTGGCTTTTGTTCCAAGTCAGACTTTCCTGGTTAACAAGTGTTAAATAAATAAAAATAACAGGCATTTGAATTTCAGACTTCATATTCTTCAGAAAGGATATGGTAACACAAAACCTTTTTATTCTAGCAATTTTCTAAGATTATAACAGGGATATTTGAAATGTGTCCCTATTTTTGGGAGTGTATTCCCCCATTATTGGCTTTGTCCAGGTTTTATGTGCTAAGGTTGAGAACTATGGTGAGAACTGAATTCACAGAATATGTTTGGGAGCTGTATTCCCCCATTACTGGCTTTGTCCATGTGTTTTTTGCTAAGAGGTTGAGAGCTATGGTGAGAACTGAATTCACTGCATATGTTTGGTAGCTTATTCCCCCATTATTGGCTTTGTTCAGGTGTTTTATGCTAACAGCTTGACAGCTATAGTGAGAACTGAATTCACTAAATGGTAGCCATTTAAGTTTCAGTCTTCCTCTCTTTCACTAAACAGCTGATTTGGCATAGTGGTATGTTGCTCTGACTGTTTTTTCACAGGGTCCCCTGGATTCAAGACTTGGCAGTGAAATGTATGGTGGTAACACAGCATTTTATTCTAGCAACTTTCCAACATTATACAAGCATTATTTAAAATGTGACCCTGTTTTTTTAGGCTTTTCTCCCCCCCAATAAATTTTGGCTTTTTCCAGATTTCTTCTGCTGCAAAGTTCAGAGATACAGCTGAGTGTCTAGTAGATTTTACAAGGAGCTGGAAGCTGCAGGGGAACAAAAGTTTAGTGCTGCTTATGCTGAGTCTGCTTGCATTGTTAATAACACAACAGGTAGTGTACTTGCTTTTGATACAGAAGGCTGTGGGTTCTACTCCCACAGTAAGTAGATGCATTGCTGATACTGTACTATGTTGTAAAGGGGTGGATGCTGCAGTCCTTTTTGGTGAAGATACCTGGTAACTATGAACCTGTTATCAATTTGCCATCCATTACCTATTGCACTGTTACTACCTTATTTTTTTAATGCAACATAGGCAATTTATTCCTCAAGGGCAACAAGCACTTTATTTGTAAATTAAACAATGACATATAAAGTTGTTTGCTAGCAGCAACCTCTTCATTAGTTACAGATTTCTTTAATGTGGAATTATTTAGATGACTTACTTCTTCAGAGATTGTGCATATTTACTGATACTGGTGCACTGTAGAAGTTTGAGTAGACTTTTATGATGGAAATGTTCTGAATTGGGCAGTTTTGTCATTATTGGTGCATGCATTTTGTTTCATTGTTTACTGGAAAAATGTTCAAAACAATAAATGTAAAATGCTCTCTAACAACTGTACTGTATTGTACAAGGAATATAATTTAATACAATCAGGAAGGTGTATCAAAGAGCACGTGTATGCTTCATGTTCAAGGGGCCTATGATTTGAAAACAGCCCAAAGTTAATCTTTATCTGCCATTGGCAAAATGTATTTTCTTTGAATGTGGGTTTCAATGCTGTTTCAATAAATGTGAGTTTCAAGGGTAGAGAAGTTTTAATGCTAGGTCTATTTTCATTGTAAGGATGCATTGCTTTGTTTAGCAGATATCTATTAGTGTTTGTGCTGTAAAATGCAAAATAAAACTTTCAAATGAAATCCAAATCATCTCAGAAGTAAAGCAGTATGCACATTACAGTGTTTATGGTAAATGGGGCAAAATAACCAAGGAATGGGACATTGGAATGACTCCAGGGGGGATGTTCCAATCGACCATGATTTTGTGAAGAGGGAAGGGCAGCAAACTCAAAGACAGCCCCGGCTGAACTATACCTGTCAACTGTCCAGATTTTTGCAGAATGAATAGATTTTTGCTTCTTATTTTTGGTTTGTTCCTCATAAAATTTGTGGTTTTCTGACAAATCATTTAGGTATGAAGTCACTAAATAATGACAGACATTGAGTTTCAGACTTCATAACCTTCAGAAAAATGCATGCTAAAGCAAGACTGGTTATTCTATCAAATGTCTTAAGTTTATACAAGAGCAATTTTTAGTACTGTTTGTATGTTCCCCCAATATATTTTGCCTTGTCCAGATTTCCGGCATTAAGAGGTTGAGAGGTACCTGCAAATAAATTGCTTTACAGAATTAGGAATATCCAAACCTCTCAACTGTCCCCAGTTTTGGCTCAAAATGTTGCTCTCCCCCTAATAATCCCTCCGCAAAATGGCAATTTGGGAAGAAAACATGGAGGGTTTACAATTATAAATAACTGTAATGATCAGAGTTATAGATTGCTTTTATTTCAGAAATGCACGTAAATGCTCTTATTTTGTCAGCTGCTCAAGTTAACAGTACTAATATTAAAAAGGTGTCCCTTCTTTGACAGGTTCCCAGCAGTATTGTCTAGCAATTTTATATTTTTGCCTCACATTTTGGTCTGTTTTTCATAAAATTGTGGTTTTCTGGCAAATTAGTGGCAAATCATTAAAGATTGAAGTTAGGAAAAAAATGGCAGACATTTGAGTTTCACATTTCATACCCTTCAGAAAATTCATACTTATGCAAGACCTAAGAGCAATATTTAAAATTTGTCCTCATTTTTGGGACTGTGTCCCACTTCTATGTATGGCTTTGTTCAGATTTCTTGCTCTGAGGTTGAGAGGTATGAGTGTCAGAGCCATCACCGTCAGCCAGAGACATTTCAAATAGTGTCATACTTGTTGCTCCTCACTCCCCATTGTAGTGGCAATGGATGTGTCCAAGCAAGGCAAGGAGCAGTTATGCAGTACAAGTGTGCAGAGTATTCCCCCATCCAAGGTAGACCACAAGTGCGACCGTGGCTTTTCATCTGTCCTTGATTTTGCAGAATGTTCTGGTTTTCTGTCATATTTTTATACTGTTGATTTATGATTATTATTTAGAAAATGCATGCTGTCCCAGTGCCCTGTTGCTCTGTGGTTAAGTAGCAGTGCTTTAATGACCATCAGGTAAGCTTGTCGGAGATTGTAAGATGCAAGAAAGCTTTAATAAGCATACTGTTAAATAATTACCAACACTGAAAGACTTTTTGTTGTTGCCATGCAGAGAATATTTACATAACTAGATAACGTATAAGCCTTAGGTATTAAAATACATATGACAGTATTTGTAATAAAGGACAGGATTACAGTATGTTCAGAAGCTCATTACATTTGTTGGAGACTTACAGTCATCTTTGCAGGCTTTACCCGTAAACTAAACAGAATGCCAATCTATCATGTGTGGTCCATAACTTGTGCAGTAATCCTTTAAATAATTTATCTTGAGCTTGTTTCTTGTTTGCTGTTCATTTTTTACTTTGATCATGTCTTCACCATGAAACAAGTAGACAGTTGTTGTCAGGTAGCAGGTCTTTTTTGGATAAGAAACATTTTTACAAGTGGGGGTATCACAGAGATTGCTACTTTCAGCATGTTACTTGGTCATTTTATAAAGCTGAATATAAATTATAATTAGAACTGCAGTGCAAGGAGAAGTGGTTTGAGTTGAGCACTGCTTTTTTTATACTTGATTTTGACTGGCATTCCAGTAATGTATTTAAAAAGTAATTTATTTTTTCATGCCTCACAACCTTTGTGTTTCCATCTAGATATTAAGTAAGTCATGTAACCAATGCATTGAAATATTTTCTTCTTCTACACTTCATTTTGTCTTGATTGGACTCTCGTAATGACAGTTTGGCACTCAGGGCAGCATATTTAATTAAAGTTCTAGTTGTAGTTTTGAGCATAGCTCCACCCCTTTCTGTTTGACCACACCCCTTCCCATTGACACTACCCATTCAGCTGTCTCCTGCAGCTCTCCTTTAATTTGAAGTCACAAGCCGCCACTGCTAGACTTAGACTTAAGTCACTGTAAAAATTCTGTCACATTTGTTTTGTAAGTGGTTGTCCAGCAGATGCAGACAATCCTGCTTTCCATGCTCTGTTGTACATCCTTTTTTAATTGGCATCCAATCATTTTGGCTGACTTTCTCATTGTTCTCTATATTCACTTGTTTCTCATTTCCCAGTATTGGAAGCTGGAGGTGAAACCCACTTTTTAATTAGTTGATGAGTAGAACAGGTAGAGCCTTACAAACCCCTAAAATAGATGGTTTGAAAAGACTTGTGTTTGTTTGGGCCTTTCGGCTTTTCCCGGTCAGGGGTCGCCACAGCGGAACTCCAGTCTCTAGCTGAGAATCGAATCGGACAGCGTCTTACTGTGAGGCGACAACGCTACCACAGCACCACCACCGCGGAAGGATGTCAAAACTTGCTGGATATTGAAATTCATTTGTCCACTTGTTTATGCATATGTCAGCTACTGAGATATACTAATTATTCTAGGAGGTTTAGAATTTTAGAATTTTTGCATGAAATAGTTTGCATACATATTTTTATACTCCTTGTAGACTAATTAAAATGCAACAAGCAGTGAATTCTCTGTGTTTGACACTTGAGACATGGGATTAGAGAACATGTGAACATATACTGTGGTTCTGTTATTAATTATATACATTTAAAAGAGGAATGAAAACTATTTTGTATGGGATGCTTGGTGGAAAATGCTGCAGTTTGGTAGATTAATACATGCAATTAAGTATGAAAAGGCTGTTTTAAATATTGTTATGACATTTGCATGAAAAGCTATAACTACTAAATGTAAGATAGTTGCATCACGATCTGGTGAGGGTATATCACTGCTAATGCATGACTTACATCCCAATCAAAAGTGTACTATGAAGTATCCTGGAATAAATATGTCAATAGTTTGCTGTCTTAGTTAATGTATAAACACTCAGTTTGGGTTAAGCAGGATTTCATGTTGCAGAAGAGGACTGGATTATATCAGCACATTCATCATTGTAAATTAACTAATATTTTAATTTTGTATGAAGAAGAAGGGAGGGGAGTTAGGGACTTGCCCACATCGTCTCTTGTTCCTGTTGTTATGTTATTATTTGTACTTTTTCTCTGTGAATTAACTTATGTTATGTGAAGCCTGATTATATTCTGTTAAAAAGTTATTCTAAAATTTGCTAGTTAACAATTTAAACTATATTGGTGTAATAATGTCAGACAGAAGATAAATGTAATTTGATTATTGCATTTTAGTATCATTATGAATATGTGACCAATGTATAGGAACCCATATACACCAGGGGGGTATTCAGAAATGAATAGCACTGACAAAGCACAATCAAGTAGGTTTTAAGCATTCACAGTTTCACAGAATAAGGATTATGTAGCTAGCTACTTATTTAAACTAAATGTTATTGCACTTAGTATAATAACATTTAGTTTAGTTGCACATCCAGACCCATTCCATGAAACATGGAAAGTTAAAAAAAAAACATTATATCGTGCTGAGTAGTACTTTGCTGGCACTTCTCATTTCTGAAAATCCCTGAATATGTCCCAGAGAGTTTAGAAATTGCTGCCTAGGACAGAGGTATGTGTGAAATGGAATTGATTTTGAAATTGCATAAGAATATCAGTAAAGAGTTGTCTGACAAAAATGTAATCAGCTTCTCAGAAATCCCAAATTCTACATGCATTTTTCAGCATCTGTCCTTTTCCCATATGTGTGCAGTGACAATATGGCAGTGACTTCATAGCAGTGAACGGTATAGTCCGCTCTTATATCAGTATGTATTCATTGCTTGGATTATTTTTTTAGTGAAGGAGGATTTTGACAAGGATACCAGGTAAAGTATTTAACTATCAAGAGTAAAACATAAGATATATATAAAAAAAAACTTTAGTGGATTAAAATGCAGTTCAAAGTACAAATGGTTGACAGTGAATATCAGAAAATGAAATTAAATAAATAAATAATATAGCAACACCAAATTGGTACTATTTAAAACTTTAATAACCAATACACAAATTGAGCAAGATAAGCTTTTGAACAGATGTGTCTTTCTAAAAGTCACATGAAGTAAAAAAGCTGCAATATGTGACATACTCCTGTATGCAAACAGATCACTTACTTTGTAATAACAGACAGTATCTGAACCTTAGTCTTGGCTAATTCCTCTTAGTTATAGGAAAGATTTGATGGAAAAAGAATAATTTAACATCTTCCCCAAGACACATTTAATTCACATTACCACCTTGACTCTGAATGTGCTAACAGATCTAAATACTTTCCAGAAAAAGTATTTTTAAATAAAAATTGAAAAAAAACATAACTACAATTAAGATCAGAATCCTGCATGTGTGTGCATAGGGTATTGCTATAATCACTTTTCTGTATAGCTTGAAGATGTTCTGTAATATATATAAGTAACAGTCTGTCCATCTTTCCTACATATAAGCACCACATTTGATATGCAGTGACCATATATAAAACACTTTTTTCTATATCCAGATGTAAACATTTCTTTGCACATCCATATATTTGCAAGTGTGACATAAATAAGATATAAAAGTGCATTTTAATTTGATAAAACTGTCTTGTTTGCTAATATTACTTTTAACAATCTCTTTTAAGTTGTGTAACTCTTGTAAGAAAAACATTGACAATCAGCCATCACTGTAGCAACCTTGTAGTTGGTTAGAAGCAAAGACCAATTATTCTTAATTACATTCTCAACCATTGTATGAACAGGTGAATATCTCAGCACAAATTATATGTCATCGCTCTTGAAATCTGAAGGATGCATTTCAATAACCTCACCAGGCTGAACACATGGCATAAAGTATTCCATTTTAACTATACACAGACAGGAGAGGCAGTAGTTTCCAGTATTTATTCAGGGCAATCTATCTTAAGAAAATAATCTTTCATATTAGCCCTAAACTATTTTGTATTGTACATCACCCATAAAAGCTGACTTGTATGGACATTATTTTTAATATGATTTAGATGAGCACATCTATATGTTAGAAAGCTAATAATAACTGATTTTCTAAATAATGTTGTTCTACTATGACCATCAGACTTGTAGACTAACAAAGCCAAAAATTCTAATCATACACAGTCATCTTTTCAAACCTAAGGTGTGTATAACAATCAGTAAGGGTGTTTAAAAAAGCATAATTACAAATATGCTGTGCATTACATTTGACCAACAGAGTGCAAAATAGGTTACATCCTATGTAAAATTTCAAAATTAACTAAATAAGCCTATATATTCTTTAGAAGCAAAATGCACACATGCATATAAAGGCATATCCAATAACTTCAAATAATGGACATCTTAAAAAAACAAGTAATAAATTTGCAAAATTCAATAAGCATTTCATTTTCATGATGGAGGTCTGTTATATTAAAGTTAAAAAAAAGTAGTATGGGATCATTAAATCAGTACTATCTGAAATTTCATTACAC
This sequence comes from Protopterus annectens, assembly GCF_019279795.1. Taxonomy (NCBI): domain Eukaryota; kingdom Metazoa; phylum Chordata; order Ceratodontiformes; family Protopteridae; genus Protopterus; species Protopterus annectens. Next base: position 909,107,963 of record NC_056743.1, on the reverse strand, counting down.
ATTCTAACATTTTGTTTTATATGACCTAAAGGACACAACTGTTCAAATGCTTATTGTATTTATTTATAAATTGGTTATTAAAGTTTTACCACCATATTTATAAACATATTAAGCACTCAGGTAAAACAGTTGTGCGCACAGTGTTTAGTATGAGGTCATGTCATTAGCATGGCAAAAACATGGATCACATTAATGACATGGCTACACAATATTTCCATGAATCACACATTTATGTATAATATGCATTAGTAGAGGGTTATAAATGCTTTGTTTGCCTGTAGGGGGTGATCATATTAAGCACATTAAAGGTGCAGACTGTACACCACAGTGTGTGTCTATTTTTTTTAAGGGGGTGGCCAGCAAACAGCACAGGGGGGCATGAGAGAAAGTCTTCTGCAGATCACTGCCATATGCATTCATCCACAGTTATAGAAATGTGTGATTCATAAAAAAAAATTAGCTTATTACAAATCATGGGTAAAAGTAATTCTTGAAACTGTTTACCTCCATGCCCATAACTTCAGATTGCACAGCTCTGACATATATAGTAATGAGGATCAAGTTGACTAAGTGTTCCCATTGATGGGAGCTCAGCTGTGTCACTGTATGTAGGGTGGGACAGTTGTGGTTGTGGCTGTGTGTTTGTGTGTAGTCTGTCTGCACAAGAATGTGCCTCTGCATCCAATTATTAAAAGCTGTGTTTTAGCCAATGTCATTCCAATCTAATGATAATGTCATTGCTATGTTGTGCTGAGTAGCACATCACCATGTTTTGCACTTCAGGAGCTGAGCTGCAGCGGTTTGCAGTGAATATTCACAACTACATCTCTCTAGTCGCCTATCTCTACTCCACAGTATAGCCTACAATTCACAGGCTTATGAGTCATGGACGTTGCTACTGATTCCCCTTTTGGATATACCCTGCATATCTGGACTTCTCTTTATACATGGTTGTATTTTATGTTATTACTCCATTGTGCATGGGTCCCTTTATCAAACATTCAAGGTTCTGATATGTGGTTCTACCAGTTTAACTCCACACCATGTTTATGGGCCCAATCTTAAATGTTACCAGTTCAGTGCTTTTGTTTTTTAATCATTAATATAACATCTTTCCATCTGTAAGCATGTATCTTATATCATTTGAACCATGAAAGCAAATATACCTGCAAGATATAATGACTATCTCATTAAATGCAGCAAATGTCACAAGGTGCTGTACTTTAAAGCCATTGAGAGAAACAAGATACATTCCTTGCACAAATGTTTAGAAACCTCATAGACCACAGACTTGTACATACGTTTTATTTAATGTTTGGCTATAAACATTGCTTGGCAGAATCATGCATACTACACAGATATAGAATTGTTTTGCAAAAATAATTTTATATCATGCATAATGTTGCCTTTACCAGCATAATCAAATTCATTGGTTTTTATTTATGTGCCTGTACACTGTTTACCAGTTTCTAAACAGCAGCTTTGACACATGTCATAAAATATTCTATCAAAGAGCGGGACTTGTAGCATAAAACAATATTTACTATTAGACTTGTTGAGCTGAAGTCTACAGCCATCCCATGTGAACACAAGTAATTGTTGGGTGATTATCAGCTGAAATGTCAGATTTTATTCAACTTTCTGAGACAGTATAACTGTAAAATCTTTCCTGTATATCCTTTTATTGCACTATTTAAGGGCAGTACTGAAAGCTGCCTATATATGATGCATGTACTTTAGAAAGTATGATTGTTTTTGATGTAATGTACTTTAGAGCCTATTCAGACTCATTGGTTCCTGTTCACTTTACTGAAACATGCCTTCTTGATGCTCATTTAGGGACTGTCACTAACAAGTCTTAGAATATCAAATGGTTACCTGATTTATCACAATCATGTGATGTGTATTTGCCAAAGGGGATACAGAATTTCACTGTGACATTGTCAGTGTAGCATAGTTGTTTGTAGATAACTAGGTATAACACACTGAAATAAAAAATGAGTTTTGAGTTTTTGTATGCCTTTATCCTAATTTAAGTACTCTGGAACTGCTCCACGGTACTTTCATTCACAAGTTAGTGCCTCTTTGAACATATGTTTTGATATATGCACAAGCACAGGGAGGCAATCCTCATAAACTGAAGGAGAGCTAGAGGCGTTACAAATCCAAGTGATGTCTGCTTATGACGCCACCCCCTCCCTGGCTGAATTAAAAGATTACTGGAAGGCATCAAATGGCTGCATGATTTTTTGAGTGGCTGAGAAGTGAACAACTTTATCTTTTCCTGTCCTTCCTATACTTAGGAAATTTGTAATCAGGTTCACAGATTTGTTGTTTTTACATTAATCCACAGAAAAACTTTCCTTGGAGCATACCATATGTTAGCAGAATCCATGTTCTTATTTACATCTGGCACTGTTTTTCTTTGAATCCAAGCAATGCCTTTTTATATCATGTAATGTTCTACTAACCTAAGCTATGTATTTCCTTGTTGTGGGCCGCATGCTAACTTAGTCTAATGTTTCATTCTCCAAGGTCAGACTTTGACTTAACTCATCTCCTTACCTAACTCAGTCAAGCTGTTCATGCTTCGTGAAGGCCAGGCAAAGTCTTGGCCATATTCATAACTAACCATACAAAATTATGCACTCCACAATAACTCAAAATGTTCTTTTCCTTCCTCTATGTTATGTTTTCTGTTTTCTTAAGCCAAGCCATACATTTATTTTAATGTATGACTTGTTACATCTAAAGACTGTCTGCACACTCCTTGTGCTAATCTGAGTCATGTATTCAGTTAAGATAAGCCATACACTACCTTAACCCAGGCAGTGCCTTGCTCTTACTTTGGCCATTCCTGTCTTCAGTTAGTCCATTCCTTTCTTCAGTTCAGACTTGCAATCTCCAAACTTAGGCTATATCTTTCTGTACACCAGGCTATGTTCAGTTCATAACTGTGATATGTTCTTGCTTCGGGTAGTCCTTCTCCTCATCTCACTAACATATTTTCCTTACCCCAGGCCAGCAGCTGGTTAGTCATAATTCAGTAAATTTTCTACCTATACTCAATCCAAAATCTGTCCTGGCTCATGGCATATCAACATTGCCTAGCCTCATATTTATTTTTTTGTAATTTATGTCTCATACTTTGTTCCTTTTTCATGTCATATCTGCTCCTATTCCAAAATCAAGTTCAGCTTTAAGCATGATCATGTATTTCCTTTTTCTCAAGCTGCACATAGTAAGATATAAAAGTGGGTCTCTTTACCAGGAGTGTTAAGTTTGATAATGGCTCTCTTCACCAAACAATATCACATGTTAACCTATACCATGCTCCATCATTAGAGAAATGACACACCTGATACCTCTGGCCATAACTTGTTTTACTTCTCATATCAGCTGGGACTTAAATGATCTTGGCCCATACCTTGCCTTAACCCTAACCACATTCTTCATAACATTATTTTTTTCCCTTTTCTTTTTCTGCCAGATCATTTTGTAACTTAATCCAATATATTTGTACTCCATACTAAGCCATTAAATAACTTAACCCAAGTAATTCATTTTCCCTGTATCAGGATATTTCTCCTCAAACTCCAGGCCATCTCCTTTTTTATTCTAAGTAGTACTTCCAGCTTGAACTACTTTGTACTATATTCTAACCCATACCGGCACCTGGCTTACCCTAAATCAAATCTCTTCTCATTCCCTATAAAACCTCTCTTTCCTTATACTAAGTTATTCTACAACCCAAATCCAAACCACCCCACAATATCAGAGGTCATGCCTCTTCATAATTCTTGCCCTGCCACTTTGAATACCTGCATGTTCTGCTGCCAAAATAATGCTTACTTATGTACAAATCATACTGTGCAGCATTTTAACTAAGGCAGCGACAATTTATATTCGTGTCATACTTGCCTTAACATAAGCCATGCTTCCCTTACCTTAGAGGAGCCCTAACCCAAAACCAGGCCTTGCTTTATCCCCAAGCAATATCTATTCTAACCTAACCTTTATGAATTCCTGACATATAAAACAAGAAGCTAACATAACCGTGTCTTGACCTGATTCTGTCTCCTCTTTCCCCATGTTCTGACTAGCAAAATCCGAGCTTTCTCCCAAATAACCTATCCCTTCCATAAATCCAATTCTTCTTGCCATGCCAGGGACTGTGGTGCACCAAAAATTCAGCCTTGTTCTATGATATTCATGCCAACCCCCTTCTAATCCATACAGTGACTAGTCCTACCCATATTAATCATGCATCCCTAACATAATCCTTGATCTTTCCTTGAAATAACTCAGTGCTTGAAAATTGTGTAAGACTGTTATTTTTGTACAGTGATCTACAAATATAGTGTGCATTACATTTGAGCACATTTTTTTAATTAAATGCAACAGTGACCATTACACAGTAAATAGAGTGGTGGTGCTTCTGCCTTTTTATGCTAGTGTCACAGGTTTTGTTGTGATCCTGTATCCATGGAGGATGTTTGGAGTAAGGGACTAACAACTATCTTTAAACATATTCTCCTTCCCATTTTGATGGTGGATGGGTACAATGTTCCAGTGCAGTCAGAGCACTTAATAACATTCAGGTGATATGATTTAACAGTATAGCAGACGCTATTCAATACAGAATGCAGGAACTTTCTGACATGTACAGAGGTCAGTGTCATGATCACGGCCAGCATTCCTGTAAGGATGGCAGGAAGGAACAAAGAGGAAAGTTAGACTTTATCTGACAAGGTGATTAGTGACCTTCACAGAGCTAAGCTACCACTTCAGATATCTCCAAGTTTTAATCCATTGCTCAGTCCATCATGGACAAGCTAGGAAGGAACTGGGGAGAGATGCAAAAGAAGAGGTTAAATGAACTAGCTACTGGCAAGATAAATAATCATCCTAGGATAAAGGATCAAGGGGTAAAAAAATCAGATGTGCTTAATACTATTAGAATTATTTTTCCCATAATGAAGCAATTCATACCACTTACTTTGCCCAAAAAAGAATTGTGCATACAGCTGCTGTCTCTTGAAACTGGAGATTATACTTACAAAGGTCACTAGCTTAGCAACATCCAGTTACATACACCAATTTTTAAAATATAGTTCTTCTTATGTTATGACCACAGAATGCCTAGTGCTTGATGTTGATGATTCCTTTGCTTTCTTGTTGGTCAGATGTTCTTTGGGGACGAACCTAACAACAGACCTAAGTAAGTTATTTCTGAAACCCTTACTCAGAAAGTTATACAGAATAGGATTGAGCACACAGTGCAACAAGGAGATGCATTCAACAATTGAGTACAAGTAATACAAGACAATCGCAACATTACAAGAATGGCTCCAAAGCACTTCATCTACACCGATTAGGAAAATTATCATGTGCCGTGGCAACCAACATACGATAAAAGCAATCACATAGGCATATAGAATTTTGTAGGATTTCTGACTCTTTAGATTGCTGTTAGATTTAATAGCTCTTGCAATTAAAATATTCAGGATCAAAATTATTGGAAATGGTATGAAAAACCCAGCAAAGACAGTAAGAAATGTAGTTACTACTACCCAAGTTTCATATGTATCTAGAGGTGGCATGTAAAAACAACCTGCATCTTCCCAGACCATTAAATCTACATGAATGTTTTCTGGCACTGATAGAACTATAGCTAAAACCCATATGCAGCCACAAATGATCTTACGGTTCCTTTCTTGATTTGTACTTGAGGCCTGCGTTGGCAAGACCATTAGTCGGTATCTTTCAATGGTCATGCATGTCAAAAAGAACACACTGCTGAACATATCAACTAAATAAATGAAATAGATGAACTTGCAAAGAAAGCGTCCCCAAAGCCAAACATGCTCCAGAACAACATCCATTATCCAGAAAGGGACTGTCAAAATGAGGACAAGATCTGCAATGGCCATATTTAAGATATAGAAGCTGACACTTTCCTTGGCATGTCTCTTCCTCCAGTTCACCCATACCACAATGAGATTCTCAATGAGTCCCACCACAAAAATGAAGAGGTACAACAGGAAGACGACAACTTTCCTGGCTTTCTCATCTAAACTTAAATAGAAGAAAAACAGTTTAATTCACCACATTAACTCATAACATATTTTGCTTATAAAGTTTTATTAGATAAAGCAGATGCCAATCAAACATAAATACATTTAATCAATAGCTATTAGCATATATATATTTGTTTTGTTACAACACTATTACAGTGCCATGCAATTAAAGGGGCAACTTCTTAGCCACCAGTCACCCTTGTTTTTAAAATGTCTTAGACATGATCTTGGGGGTGGGGGGGAAGATACATGTATACAGCTTGTGGAGTTTGATCTGACAGTCCAGTGACCTAGGTCTGGAAGAAGACTTTGGCCATAAGAGGTCTGGCTTAAGGGCAGAGACCTGTGTTAGGTCACATCTCAGTAGATACTGTAGGTATTGCAGTACATACTGACTTATCAGAATAAAGGAATACAGACAGTGGCAAGAATAAACATTCTGCCTCTGTCATAGTACATGTACTTCTCACCACCCAAGACACTCCAACCCACTTTTAAACACTTGGCCTTGTGCTTACCTTCTGCAAATTTTTACTTGTTGACAAGTCATGAGTGACAGCCTGGGAGGCCTGCACGCTTAACACGTTAGTTTGCAGGTTTACTCACCCACAGCCAAAATGAAAGAACTCAGTATGAGTGGCACAATAAAAAAAGTGTATGACTGTTATGCATTGTATATGAAATGGTTTGAATATTACATTTATCTTATACCCTGATATATTTTATACAAAGAGCAATATTTCTTGCCAATGTTAAGTGCCTTAAAAAGTAGGACTTCCTGCATGACTATTGCATTCATTTACTCCATATACAACTAAAGCACTTTATTGACATTAATAGCTTTGGTGATCCCAGCAGCTTGCTTTCACATCAAGAAGGTCATGCCAGTGCAACTTAATCCTATTTATTATCTGTTTGTAAGTGATGTTTATCAAGGGAGTACACAAAGTCTACTTGGAGTTTAGCAAGACTTCTGACTTTATCTCTCATAACAGATTAGTAGGACAACTGAGGCATAGTGGGAGTTGGACACTGCTTTCTCAGGTGATTAATGAAACAGGCCAAAGAGCAGAATGCAGCATGTGATAGTAAAGATGGCAGTGACATCCACAAAGAGAAAGAGACTAGAGTGACTGGCAGAGTGCCACAATGGTCAGTCCTTGTTTAACAATTTTTTTTTTTTTATGGACATTAGTCAAAGACTGAAAAAGTAAGATTGGTGCAATTATTACAGATGGTTGTCCCTACTAGGGAATGACAAAAACTTACCTTATAGCAAAATGGGAAGTGAATCATTGCATAGGTGTGCAATATGCTGTATTTCATGGAGAGGCAGTAGATCCAGGAAGGACTTTAGGCAGTATATACACTGGAAAAGTGAAGATGGAGGGCATAAGTGCCACAGTAAATTCCAAAATTCATGTCTGAGTGGGTTATGAAAGGGTTAGCAGACTGTTGGGTTAGATTACTAAAGGCTTGGATTCGAGAGATATACTAAATTCACACTGTCCTTTAACAGAGCACTATTGAAATGCACCCTTGTATTGTCTTCAACTGCACAGATTGTGAAACATTGATTTGCAATATTTTTCTGTCCCTTAAAATGTAGTGAACTTTTATACAAATTGTAAATAATGTATATTTCTATTGTGGGGAAGCTGTGAACATATTACCAAGTTAAATAAGAAAGCTATTGATGTAAGCAGAACTATAAACCTCAGAAATGTTATATAAATATCTTTTTTTTTTTCAAATTTACATCTGTTTGATGGAGGTGATCAGTGTGTAAAGAACACATTGATAATCAGTGGATTATTCCCTCCCTGTGGTGTATGGAGGGTTTATCATCTGAAAAAAGGAGTAGACTTTATCTAGAAAAAACATGTCATATTATGAACCATTGTCTGCATGATGGCAAACAAAAATTACACCTAAGTTTTTCTGGTTATATTTATTAATCAATAGCCACTTGGGATAACATCCAAGACAAACTAATAAAATAAAAAAACAAAAAATGGATGTTGCAAGAATTTGGTCAACACATGACACGCTCCTTATTTGTAAAAGCCATTAAAAACTCCAATTAATTGTTAAACACTTTTGACCCTCAAATTACATGGGACTTCCTCAGAACAAGTCTGTTCTACCCAACGAGTTGTATTTATTCATCCATATTGACTTAAAACGTATATTATGACTGTCTAAAGGAAGATAAATAATTCCTCTGTAATAGGTAAAAAAGTGTCACACATTACACAGTACTAAATCAGATTGTTTTGTGTATATATAAAAAATGTTCTATTTAGAACCACCTTTGAGTAAAATAGAATACTAATACAATTACTATCTTTAACATTTGGCATGTTTTATTTTTAATACACTAATAATTGATAAGGAATCATTCAAACAGGTGGGGAGTCAGTATTAAGTTTTAATTGCCTCCAAAGCTCCCTCTCTTCTAAATATTCTTCTTGTGGACCTCCCCTATGGTTCTTGCTAATTCTTTCAATAACTGTGAATAAAAAAGTGAGGTCAAGTGGGTGTTTACATGCTTAAAAAGTACATTCAAAGTCCACTGATTTTTATATCTAATAAATGCTTATATATTCTCTCACAGAAGCTCCTTTTTTTAGCCTTCACTATGTAAAATGCTATGCATTTTGGATAAATTGCAGCATATATCACCCCATCTGTTCTGCAGTTGTAGTAACCCAAACGTTTTAGTTTGTTAAAATTGTGTATATAAATTTCACTCCCTTCTAAAGTATGTGGGCATTGAGTACACATATTACACTTATAAGTCCCTGTAATTGCCCTTGATAAATTAAAATTATCTGTTTCATTTTCCACCATTTTAACATTGATATCTCTGCAGTATACAAACTTAGGCACACTCCCTGGTATTTGTTTCAGATCATTACCGTGTGCAAATATTTTCCAATTCTTAAAAATAATGTCTCAGCCTTACTGTCCCTAGTGTAAGTCAGTACCATAGCTCTGTTAAAACTTGGTTGTTCAATATTGTGATCTCTGTGAACCAAACACATGCCCTTTTTACCAATTAAGGTAGTATAAAAAACATTTTCACTTTTAGTTCTAACCTTACCGTTTTAGACATTAACAAAATCCAGAAATCTCAGTGTATACTTATTTGTAGTGGGGTTTCCCAGTTAATGGAGGAAAAGTTGAAGTAATCCAAGAGGATAGTGTTAGGTTCTATGGTGAGGGTGCCTCATGGTCTGCAATTTCATAGAGGAGATATAGCAGTTGTTTTTTTTTTTTTTTTTTTTACATAAGATGAATGTGAGTGGTTTTAGGTCATTGTCCTGTATTATGAGTCTGAAGACTTAATGGTTTCACAGGAACATAGATGCACTCCCATCAGCTGCAACATCCAGTTTGGTATAGAATCTAAAGGAGTGGTAGGCATTAAAACACTGAACTGCAGGTGTCCTTTCATGCTTCTGAAACTATGTGCCAGGAACTATACCTATATCAATATTTTCAAGGATTAGGAATGCCTGTAAAGGATGAAACCTTTTATTTAGGCTTCTAGCATTGAGCAGTCTTACTTCTATATGGTTTTATTTGTGGTTGGCTATTTGGGTAATATGAATAGACTGACCTTGTTTAAAAAGGCACTGTGAGGAAAGAGATACAGACCATCCCTGTCAAAGCAGCAGTGGTCATCAACCATCTCATTCCAAGCTGATATATACTGAATCACCCTGGAATAATACAAGCAGTTAAGGCAAAAATTAACGTCAATTAGCTTTTTTTTTTGTATTGCATCATAATTCTTGGCAATGGTAGAATACTACTCAATAATAATTTCACTCCCATTCCAAATGCATATTCCTAGAACTCCATCATGTCCCTCTTCATATGATCCAAGTATCTCAAGTCATTCACTCCCCTGTGCATAATATCAGGTCACATCTGTACTTGGGGGTGAAGGGAATTTAGGACCTTTGTGATGTGACATCCTGGTACCCGAAAGGCAACTGACCATTACCCTCTCTTTGTTAATCCTGATGAGTGGAGCATGTGTGTGTCTAAGTGTACTGCCATTTATAACCAGGATGTTGCCAGACGAACTAGACTGGTCATGTTGCCTTAAGGGCTTCTGTGTATTAGTTATGTGATGTCAGTTAGTGTCTGTATTTCCTATAGTGTTAGGATGAGCTGTATACTGGATACAAGTTGTTGATACTGGGTTGTATGCAGAAGGTACATTTGAGAATTTAGGCTAATGCCTAGTTTTCTGAGTCCTTGAAGGATTTGATAAGACAGCCTAAGGCAGCCAAGAGTTGCATAGGTATGGATGGGGATAAGACAATGTTAAGCTTATTGCATGTAGATGGCTGAGACAGGGATGCCTCCAGATAAATTAAATATTTATACCTTTCAAAAATAAAGTCCTTTGAGTTTAGCAGGAGTATATTATCAGTGACCGTGATGCAATTCTTACACTGCCTCAGGATACCATACGTCATAAGGTCGGGAATGGGAAGCGAATGTGGACTCCACATGATGATCAGCGCTACTAGATTTAAAGTAAGTGAGGTTCTAAAGAAAGGCTGTGGAAACATTAGAGTTACAAAAGTTAGCAGGACTGGTTTATTCTAGAGAATAATGTAGTTGTTAATGCTTTTAGTAACAGATGTACCTTTATTTGTGTGTTTCTGTTTCAATGTCTGTGTATGACGTGGAAATCGACAATAATAATGTGTGATCAGGTGAGTGATTGAGACCAGGCTGCTTTTGTTATAAATACAGACCAACAGAGAACTGTTAGTCATCTGGAATCCAAGTAGTTATTTAGTTCTGGCCCGTTCTCTTTACCATCTGAAGTGGGAAAGAGGAGGTCTAGATAGTTGCCTGACAGAGTTAGAGGTTATGGAGTATATGTTCTCTCAATATCTGGGGAATCTATAACTACCCAAGTAGATACACAACTCTACAGGTGCTGTTTTGAGTGTGATTAAGAGTGTCCAAGTGCGCTTCCGTAAGCAAAGAAATCACAAGAAATCAGGACAAGAAATTAGGGAAACTGTGGCACATACGGTCTTATTTTTGTTTTCCCTTTTTATTTCTTTTTTAGAGAAAGTTCAGAGGTCATAGTGAGGCATGGGGTCTGGAAGTTGATACTTCTTAGAAGATTTAATGTTTTAAATGTGCCCAACTGAGTAGCTGTTTATTCACGCAAGGGAAGTGAAAGTCATGCACATCTTTGCAAGACTGTTATGACCACCGTGGCTGGAGGAGGAAAGTGGTAACTAAACTAAATCAGAACTTTAAGTTTGGGATGAATAATACAAATCACTGGATTCCATTATCTCAGCTGGTTGAATCTGAGTGCATTTATGTGCAAAGGAGCTGCATTCTTTAAAAGCAAAGGGTTTTCGTCTGTGTCCAGACAGAAAAAAAAACAGGGAGTTGTTAAGCTCATAACAAAATTAAGTAAGAAATTTAGATGGCCATTCGACAACTGACAACTTATTCACTTTACACTGAAGGACAGTTTTCTGTTTGGACTGGCCACTTGGGAAATATCTTGATACTGATGCTAAAGACGGTTAGGCCGTGATTTTGTTTTTAACTGATTACTTGATTCTCCTAGAGAGACAACAGTGGTCTAACAGCGTAAGCGTTTCTAGTTAGTCACGCGAGGTAAAACTTCTGGTGCTACAGTAAGCCTGACAGAAGAAGCCTAAAGGTTTAAATCTGTCAGAAGTTGTTTTGTGATTCATGTTACTATCCATGTTAAATTATTAGCTGTTAAAGAAGCACAGCTTTATCATTTTGCTATGACAGCTATCTGTTAAATGATGAAATAGTGCAATGTTTCTATCCGTACTGAGAGCACTTTGTGAGTCCTCCTCATTGAAATGTTATGAGGTGAGTAGGGTTAGAAAGCTCGCACTAATATAGCTACTCAGACAGATTTTGAGTTTGTTGGCTTGAAATATGATAGTAACAACTTTGGTTTTGAAACAGGGCTAGTGAATTCCCCTTTGCCATCAGTGATTAGTATTGCCAGACCTAAATAGCAATTAAATATGTATCATGTACAATGGGATGTAAATGTGCTGGATGTACAGGAACCAAGCCTACATGGTAAATGTAGTAAGTGCACCCATGAAGAAGTGTTGGTCTGTGATATAGTTTCCCAGACAGAATACAAACCAGATCTTAGGGGTCTGATAGCATTTTATTATTTCTAAGCACACCTCTCAGCTGCCTAGGGTTTTATACAATGGCCACATATTTTTGGACTAATACATGTAAAATTTGTGATTTTCTGGCAAATCACAGCAGATTGAAGTCACTAATTTATGACATACATTTGAGTTCCAGATTTCATATCCTTCACAAATATATGCAAATGCAAAGCCTATCATTCCAGCAGCTTTTACATTTACAAGAGCAATATTTAAAATTTGTCCCTGATTTTGGGCCTTTTTCCCCTCGTTATCTTAAGCCCTGTCCAGATTTCTTGTCTTAGAAGTTGAAGAGGGATCTCACTCCAACAAAAGTAGTAAAGGAAGATGACTTTGGGAGTGTATCAGATAAACTTTATTCTTTATCAGCTAAACTTTATTCTTTAAGAACAAATGGTGCTTCACCCACAGAAACCCAACAACTTTCTCAGAGAATAGATAAAAATACTGTTTGGGGTACATCAATGCATTCTAACTTTACTATAAATTTTGCAATTAATCTCAACAGCATTTAGGAAGCTCACAGTTAAGAATCTCCTGTTTAATCGGGACAAGTTTCCTCTGAGCCATATTGAGAAATGGATTACAGGAGATATTAAATATCTTTTGGTAACCTTAATAAGGTAGTGGGGGTGTTGTAACAATTATAAATGTGTAAAGTTCATGTACTACAACACACAAATTTAAATCTTACATTTTTTGGATTTACACTTGATTATGAATAAGGACTCCACTGATATGGAAAAAGTTATGAGACATACTTTGGTTACATAATTTACCACCGAACATTCCTGGCTATGTCATAACTTCAGTTAAAAATAGATCAGGAGAGGTTGTTTCAATGACTATAGTGCAGATTCAATAAAGCCTACATGGGCCGCTAAAACCATGTGCGCACATTTTTGTATTCAGTAAGCAGCTCTACATGCCATGTAGAGCTCCACAGATACGGCAAACATTGTGGCATGCTAATTACAGTATAAGCAGATAAATCGTATGCTAATCAACCAATCTATGATGGAGGAGCTATTCAACAAGCTGTAAAGCAATCATGTAGACTCAGTGCTGGTTTTTCCTGCAAATTCCAAAACTTATTGGAATACAGCCACCGAAACTAAGCTACATGGAAAGAATGTTAGGGTTACTGTTGCTCTTATTCATGTGTGTGCGCAGCAAGCCCATGTCTATGCTGCTGCTGCTGCTAATAGGCCTTGGCCAAGAAGAAGAAGGGTTTTTAGACCCTATTTAACATTTCATAATCTGCATGAGGTGGAAATTATAGAATACTACAGGGTGGATAGAGATACACTACAGGAGCTCTGCAACCTCTGTCGTCCTCAACTGAGACCAAGGGCAAATCGAGGGGAACCAATACCAATGGAGACTAAAGTATGTGTAGCACTTAGAATTTTAGCTACAGGAACCTTCCAGAGACCAATAGGGGACATGCTGGGGCCATAACAGGCATCACCAATTCCTGAATGCAACATGCCAGTGAGTACATATATTTTCCACGTACAGTTGAGGACAGAGCCAAAACTATGCAGGAGTTCTACCCTGTAGCACACTACCCTGAAGTCCTGGGTGCCATAGACTGCATACATGTAGAAATCAAAGCACCGCCAGGGGGAGAGGGAAGGGTGTACATAAATAGAAGGGGCTACCACTCTATTAACTGTCAGGTCACGTGTAATGCTAAGGGAATCATCCTGAATGTGTGTGCTGGCTACCAGACAGTTACCATGACTCACATATCTGGCACATCTCTCAACTATATGAGATGTTTACTAGGGGGGATATACCACAGGGTCATTTATTGGGGAATACAGGTTATGCACTGGAACCATGGCTGATGACACATGTCAGAAATGCGCACACACTCCAACTGAAGAACACTATAATGAGGCACATGCTCAAACAAGAAATATCATAGAGTGTGTGTTTGGGCTGTTGCAGTCATGGTTCCAGTGCCTAGATATATCTGGGGGAACCCTGCAATACAATCCCCATTCATGTACTGAAATATTCACTGTCTATGCCATCTCCACAACATTATCCTGAGAAAACAGCTTCAGCAGGTACTGCAAGGGGAAGGGCCACACATCCTACTATCACTGGCAAGGTCACCACAACCACACATAGGTGAGGAGTCAGAGGAGTAACCACTAGCCACTGTGGCTGTAGGCAGATGTAGACATGCACAATATGGCCTCACACTGGCCAAGAAGCAGTGGCTAGCACACATGCTCACTACCTAAGGAGCTGAAACCTTCATCCTACACATATACATACAGTAACATTGATGCCAAACAACGCTCACAACCTTCATTTACCCATGTGATGGCTGGCTGTGTACTGCTAGCGTCAGACAAAGTCAGCCCTGAACTAAAACTGTTGCAACTTCTGGATTTCCAAGGTACGTGTTAAACCTGGAATAGAAAAAAATGTCTAAGAATACAAATGAATGGCATGTCCTCGCATACTGTTACTTGGTAATGTAAGTAAGTATAAGGTAGGTGATTTTTTACCGCATTTGCATCAATATGTGAATACGTGTCCTCTATCAAGTAATAGGCCTTGTGTCTAAAATATATAGATTTTCAATGATGTCTGCATTTTGGCCTCATATGTTTGTAATGGAAAATCATTGAGTGAAGTTAGAAAATAATGACACACATTTCACTTTCAGACTTCATATCCCCCAGAACAAACATAAATATAGTAATGCAAAACCGGTTATTCCATCAACTGTTTGTAAGACCATTAAAGTTTGTAAGACCACAATGTTTAGAAACTCTCTCCATTGTTGGACCTTTGTTACACATTTATTTATGGCTTGGTCCAACTTTGTTAGTCCAGCATTTTGTCAGGGATGTACACATTACAAAACCTTTATGAAAGCAGTAAAATTTGCAAAACAACATCACAAAGACAGATATACTAAGCACTAAGTCATCTATGCACCCTGAGCATCAGACAAAAGACTTATGTATCCCTGAGTACACTGGATACTTATGTATCCCTGAATCCAAAAGATAAAAAACAAGGATATGGCACTGTTATCATCATTTGCACATTGTGTGGAGGGTAAGAAGCCTAGGCTGTCACAAAAGCTAGTGAGTGCATGTGGGTAAGTAAGAGAAACAAGCAGATATGTGAATAAGGTATCAAATGGCCACTGAGACAGAATGAGCTTTAAGACTCATGACTGACCCATTTAGCTGTTATGTGTGTGTGTCTGTATGGGTACTCCAAGTGAAATTGGTGTGTGAGTGTCTGCAAGAGCACAGCCAAGCAATGTGATAGCTCTATGTCCTGGTATGCTGAATAGGTGTGAGCTGCACATGGTAGAGGTGATAGTTCATCATCATCGTCCCTGACCCCCGAGAACTGGCTGTGCCAGGAGGTGCACTGGAACATCCAAGCCCACGGTCAGATGCACTGCAGCTACTTGAATGTGACTAATGTCTGTCAGATGAGTTCTACTCATGAGAACACCTAGGGCCACAATCCCATGGCTTACCACATCTGGGTGTGGACACTTTAACCACTGACAGAGCAGTGGAAATAGTGCCACTAAGAGAGTGTGATTGGGCACAGCCAAGTTGGCTAACAGATGATGTGGCCTACCTGTGCCCACATGGATGCCCACCCCACTTCTAGCAGATGTTCCATCACAGACACTGCCTATTCCAAAGTGTCATTCGTCTGATCCATTGAACTGGCAACACAGTGGAGACACTCACACATGTTAGCCTGTGCCACATCTACAACCCTAAGCATTTCCTCCAAGGCCTTATTGGAACATGCTTACACCTCCATGACAGTCCTAAACATAAGTCAAGTGGCACAGAAAGACACACCTGGAACAGGTGGAGGATGGACAGCAGGCCTCCTCCGAGCAACCCAAACAACCCTCTTGTGTGGCACCTGACCCACACTTTGGCTATGGCTAAAGTCAACAGGCACTGAAGCCACAGTAACCACACTACCCTAATCAAATGTCTCACCCTCCACCTGAGGGTTCACTGGAATGGGATTGTGTAGGCCTAGTGGCTGTATACAATAAAATTACAGGGGATGACTGAAGGCCAACCTCAGTGTTAGATTCACCTCTGCACTCCCCAACTGTTCCTGTGTTTGGCCACCATCATCATCAGAGTCTGCTGATACTCTGACATCAGGTGGTAGGAGTCCTACACTTCCACTATCATGATGACCTGTGCTAATAAGCAACAAACAAAATAAAGAAATTGATAGCTACACTACTACAATTCAACATATACAAACTAACACTGGTGCCACTATCACAGATGGTACAGCAATACACACACAGTCCTGACACTCACCTCATATGAATAATTGGATATTTCTGTGAAATGCTTATCAGTACTGAAATAAAAATGTTTGGTTTAACATATGCAGATGACTCCATACTTGCTAGGGAGGATGGTCCTGGAAGAAGTTAACCAAAATGTAAGGACACCATCATCACAATAACAATAACACAGGAGGGAAATTGTGGGCTTTGTATGTCCATTAATAATACATTTAAATGAAACTCGGATGATACATTCACCCCAAGCCCATGTGTAATGAACCAGAATGTGTTGTTAACAGTATCAATCTATAACTAGTCCCCCCCAAAAAAATATTAAACCAACTTAAGTATTGCTTTCAATATTTTACTATACAAGAAATATTTAAAAATTGACATAGGTAAGCCTACCCAGAAGCTCCTGCTGGGACATACTTGTCCTCCCTGAAACAGCATCACCAACATCAATCACAAGCTGTTGTGCACTTTCCACTGAGCTCTCTGGATCCTTGACAGCGGATAGGAACTCTGCATTTGGTGCCATTGCTAATGCTGTAGCAGCCCCCTCCAGTAGCCAGATGACCACAGACCACTGCAGCTGCTCTCCTCTAGGCAGATGAAATCATGTCAGTGACCCTATGATACACCTGATCATATGTCCTGCTGCAACAGTGTTTACATCGTTCACAATCTGGTTCCAAATTTGCATTCTTCCAGACATATCCCCATGTCCTCTCTCATGCAGAAAGTCACCATGCTGACAAAATGCTTGGATGATGACATCATTTTCATGGTCACTGAAAGGGGGGGGCGGTTGCAGGGATTGGAACACTTAGGTGCCATAGTCCTAGGTGACCTAAAACACAAAAGAAGGATACTAAACATAAATATCACATAAATAAAAGTCCTGCTTAGATATAACACATATTATTAGTTTTTCAATATTACCCACTGGAGAAAAAAACTTTCAAGTTATTCAAATATAAAAAAGGGTTATGTGGTTGTAACGTATCACAGTCACATCCAAACAATTGATTTAAAACAAGGAGTAACAATAGCAAAGCAAACCTCTGTATAAACATTTTGGTTGTAGCAACACAGAGATGGAACTTGGCTCCCCCCCACCTCCAAAACAACAGGCAAATGACATTTGTATACCAAACAAAGGAATAAAACATCGCTGAATCATTTTAAATGCTATCAAACAAACTGTCCCAAAAACATGTACACATTTACCACATCATATCTGTTTTTAAGCAATTACCAGTCACCTACAAGTTGCCAGCACTCCCCTAGAGGTGTCTATAAGCCAGCCTAGAAGGCTAACATCCCTCTGTCATTGACAAGATAGGACATTTACATTTCACTGAAATAACAATAAAAGGGTGTAAAGAGAAACAGTTCCAACATTAACACTTGTGATAAAAGTTAAATAAGGCTGTGCAACTGAGAAAGTAAAATGCCCTGACAAAAATGGCTATGCCATCAGTAAACACACACACACACACACACACACACACACACACACACACACACACATATATATATATATATATATATATATATATATATAATATATATATATATATATATATATATATATATGTATATATACATATATATATATATATATATATATATATATAGGTCTACTTCATTTAATTGAAAACTCATTTCACTGAAGCTCATTTTGCTGAAAACTCATTTGACTGAAACTCAGCTGCCTAAGCACAATTCACTCAAAGCTCACATTGGTGGGTGTGGGGGGTGTAGCCCCCCACCTATTTTAAACATTGTAAACCATATACATGGATACTTACAAGTCAAATGAATAACTCTTTCCAGAAGACAATATATACTCAAACTATGTGGAGGGGTTATGCCCCTCACATCCGCTTACTATATATACTAACTCCGGGATTACACTACAGTGGGGAACAGGCCATATACCTTTCAACTAAATGAGTTTCAGTCAATTGAGTTTTTAATGAAGTGAGCTTTCAGTGAATTATGCTTAGGCATATATATATATATATATATATATATATATATATTTTTTTTTTTCCCCTAGTGGCATGTGAGCTATCCAGTATATAACTGAAAAATGCAATCAGACCTTATCACTAGTCTTCTCTGCAGATAAATCCAAAGTAACAGCAGTCTTCTTCTGTGTTATCCACATAAACAAGTCTCCTCATCTTCAGGTTTCGTAGCTACATGGTTACCTTTTTATCAAGTAGATTCAGACCTGTGAGCATGGTGAAGATGCAAATGAGATGCAGACTCATTAGAACTGCTGAATACCAAATTCTGGGCTCCGTCTATCAGATGTAAACATAGTGCAGACACTCCCTTATAGTTTCTTGCTAATGAATTGCAACTGTGAGTGATTACTGATAGGGAGAAGGAAAACACAACAGCAATTCAGACACCTTACCTCTAGTGGATGTGCCAGCTAGGCTAGACTTAGAAAGTGTAGAAGTAAGTGTATCAAGGTTTTAAATGTAACAAGCAGCACACATTTCATTGTTTCTGATCAGTAATATCCAACCCCTGCATTTGTTCAAAACTGTATATTATTGTCATTTAATATTCTCACACTTTTAAGGAAAATGATGCAAAATGTCTTACAGACTGCATGTCTCAGATTTCTGCTCAGATAAGACAGATCTGCATTTCTGCAAACAGTCATAAATGGTTGTGTGATCTATCATTGCACTACATCTGAAATTAAAACATGTGCAAGCAACTCAGAAGTGAACAAGTGCCATATGTCTTGTTAATGCTGTGGATGATATTGGACTTGCTTCCATGCACAATGATTTTCATTCTCTGTTGCAAAGCTATTTCTGCGACAAAGAGGAATAAGGCACTCTTACTGTGTTTTGAATGTTCATTGATGCAAGAGTTCCGGGCTTGTGTAAAAATCATTCATGTGTACTAACATATATTTTGTGGTGGTCTTTACTTCAAGTCCTTATGCAAATATGCATACACACATCATGAAGCAGAGTCCTTCCATGAGCCTATGCAAGACATCCCCAGACCACTGCATGTGTCATTGCTAATTCTGTTGTGGTGTGATGCACATCACATATGGACAGTACCAGACTGTAATGCAATTCAACAAATATACACATATGCACAATAGTCTTACAATCTTCCATAATATACATATAGCCATTTTTACTTTCATTTTATAATAATGGCAAGGATTTCATGTGATGTTGGCTATCAGCCTAATAGTCTCCTATGACCCTATTTTCACTTGACATGTTAATGTTGCCATCATTGACATATGCTATATTGAGGTGTGGATGAACAGTATGTCTATGAGAGGTTATTACAATCTGTGATGTGAGCTAATGTATTGATGGCCATTGTTGTCATTATGCTATTTGCTCCTTCTTCAACAGCTGTAGTAATATGCCCCTGAGAATTGTTGACATAGGTTCATGGTTTCATAGGAGGTTACTAGGCTAGTGGAACTACAGCTCTTACAAGCCTAGCCATGTTTATCACAAGTAGCACCAATTGTCATTATTAGGTGGATGTAATTTGCAAAGTGAGTCTATGGTCAACACAGACTACCTCTGTCCATGAGGGACATGGGTGTCACCCCCAGGGTGAATTTGTGGTCTCCCATCCATTTATCTAGGTTGCACTTGAATAGGGTCAGTGAGGACCTCTGCTTCACATTATTTGGAAGTTTATTCCACAGGAGTGGCAGTCTCTGGGAGATATATCTGTCTCTCAAGCATGTACTGTTAATGTCACAGGCTAGGTTAAGATCCCTATAATGAGTGACTCTTGTGCCATTAGATTTACTGATGTGCAGCATTTCCATCAGTGCAGGGTCAGAGCCTGCCCTGTAGGCTAGGCACAAGTCACCTCTCAGAAACCAATAAGATCCCGAGTACAGTGATGGGGCTTTCAGTCTATCCATATACATCATGGGGCATGATTTGGAGGTCCTGTATTTTCTTGTTGAGAAACCCCTGTGGTCTCTCCAGCTGCTACAGGTGTCTGGCAAGGTACATGCTAAAGGGAGCACTGTACTCTATTAATGTTCTGCTGAGGGTCAAGTACAGTGGTGTTATAACATGCTCTGACCTGGAATCGATGTCCTTACTTATGAGGTGCATGACATAGAAAACTTTCTTACCACAGGGGAAAATTGTTGGTCAAAGGTCAGACTGCTATTTACTTGTGCTCCCAGGTCTCACAACACTGGGTTGGGGCTTAGGGGATGTGTTTTCAGTACTGTAATAGGGAGGAATTCCATTTTGCCAAAGGCAATAATAATGGCACTTTTTGTATTTAGTTGTAGACAGTGGCTTTGGCACCAGTCATTTGTCTGTGTTAGCCCCTCCTGTAATATGTTAACATCATTAATGGACTCAATAATTGCACCCAATTTGCAAGCATCAGCAAACTTGATAAGCCAAAGGCCATCTACTGTAACCTGGACTTCCAAAATGTAGATTCTGAACAGTAAAGGCCCGATCACAGATCCTTGTGGTACACCACTGATGATCACTGTACTGGTAGAGGTTGAGTCACCAACTTTGACACTATGTGTTTTGTTTGTGAGCCAATTGGCTATCCATTGAGTGGCATAAGGATTAATCCCAGCTGGGAGAGTTTCTCAGTGATACTTTAGTGGGGGATTGTGTCAAAAGCCTTGGCCAGGTCAATGCACTCTCTTACCTTTATTTGGGTCTTTGGTGACTTTCTCAAAGAAGTATACTAGGTTTAATAAGCACTGTATACCCTTACCAAAGCCAAATTGGTTTGGGTCTAGAATTTGAAGGTCACCTATGTCCTTGTTGATAATGTCCGTGATGATTCTTTTCATGGCCTTGCAGATGAGACTGGTTAGACTTATAAGCCTATAGTTCCCAGGGTCAGTTGATGCCCCCTTTGTACAAGGAGATTAGTGTTGCTGTTTTCCATGTGCTGAAACAAAGCCAGTTCTCAGGCTATGGTTAAAGAGGCCTCTAATTTGGTGTGCTAGGTACTGCTTTAGATAGCTTAGTAAGCAACCAGGAATGTTATCTGGTACCACTGAGCCATGTTTTAGCCTCGGAGAATGCAGATATGACCTGATCTCTAAAGATACAAGGGAAAGGACTGTTGTCAGGTATGCTTTGCAGTATGACCTGTGGGTTCAGGGAGTGAAGTTTTCACCAAATCTGTCAGCTAGCAGGTTAGGAATTTCTTCTAGTGCAGCTTCATGTTTGGACTCCTAGCATTAAGCAGCAGAACCTTGAGTTTGCCTCCAGTGGAATTTTTTACATCAGAATTTTTGTTGCTTTGACATTGCCTAAAAAAGGCACTATGTGGGAGGCAAGTGCCTTTGCCAGTATCTGACAGCCTAGTAGACACAGGTGCAGACCATCTCTGGCAAAACAGCATGGCCTATCAACCATCTCATTCCAAGCGGAGAGATACTGGATCCCCCCTGGATTAACACCAGAAGCTAAGCCAATTGTTGATGTCGATCATTTCATGTTTATACTGCAGCATCATCCTGGGTGACAGTACATTCTACATATACATTCACTGTGCAGCCCGTATTGCACAGTGTTTATATGTGATTAGTGTTTATGCTACAACTGTCTTTATTGACATGGCCTCATCTACTGTACATTACCATGTTTCACCTGTTCTCTTTCCCTGTGTTCATTCCTACAAGTCATCTGTGTGTCCCTATGCAATACACAGACTTCCCCTGATCTTTATTTATAATGCAGGCTATGTAACATTAGTGATCATTTACACAATCTTTTGTTCAGTATGCCTGGAACAGGTTTCCCCTATACTCTGCAGAATATATACTGTCATGTAATGTGTTGCAAATATATAGATTGCTGTATTAATAACACAGGTAATCATTGTGGCACTTCACACAAACACGCAAACCTTGTTTGCGCATAGGTAAACAGGTTTACGTGTCTGCTGCTGTCCGTGTTGCTTTGCATGGTTTCCTAGCCAGCAACAGTGTTGCTAGCAATGAAACCGCATTTGTTTATGTTTAAACATGGTGCGTGGTATGAATATGCAATTTGCACTGCTGTTTGCCAAGCAAACACATGAGTTTATTGACTCTCCAGATAAATTTATTTATATATACTAGCACCTTGATGCATCTGTTAGGAATAACTGCTGAACGTCCGAAATTATATCAGTTAACATTACCGTGGGCAAACAAAATATAATAGTAAGTATTTTTATGAAAGCCTGACATTATTATTAAATGAACAACTGGTGATCAAAACAAATGTCTGACACTGCCTGACTTCTGTCCCTGATATCTTGTATGGTGACCTTTGTGCTCCTTGCTCCATTGGGACACTTTTGTTTCTCCTAAACTCTTGGGAAATAGCCTTCTTGAACCCTTATTATTAAACTGTGGTTATCATCAATACTATAGATTTTGGCACTAAATAATATCTTATACATTGTTTTCAGCAGCCAGATGTTAACATATTAACCATGTGTGTGCTGTGACCTTTGGGACCTTCAGATCATAGTAGTTTATTTTGGGGTATGATGAAGAGTAAAAAGATTACATCTGGTAGCTGCTAATCAGGTTAACCAATTTTATAGAGGCTGGCACTGGAAATATGATACAGAACTCTCATCAGAAATAGAAGCATAAATAGTTTTTTATTCCAGACTAGATAATATCATTCTAAAGCATGTCCGAGTGGTAAAGGAATATGAGTCAGAGAAAAAAAATATCCTTAGTGGAATAAAACACAGGAATTGTTGGCTAAAGCAAAGAAAAAAACATACTTCTGAGTCCATTTAAAAAAGAAACAAACTTCTGATAGAAGTAAAACTAGATATATGCAAATTTACAGGAAGGTTAGAGGTGAGCTGAAAAGGTCTAAGCAGACTTACTTATACAATATAGTGAGACACATTGAAGGCAAGAAGTCCTTTTATAACTGTATCATGAACTACAATGATGCTACTTTTGTCAGCATTACTCTTAAGGAAAAGGGTAGTACTATAACCAGTACAAAAGGTAAATTAGATTCAGTTCAGGAAAGTGTGATGGAGGGTCTAAGCTGTCCTTTAATTAAAGCAGAGCTGGTGGCTAAGTCACTAAATAAAATCAAAGTTGACTGTGGATAAGGACTAGATCTGCTCAATGGTTATTTTCTATCCAAGATAAGAGATTTGTTGGTACCATGCTTAGTCTATATGTTTTAGATTGCTTTAGATCAAGGTTATGCCCTTCTCTCATTGAAAACTGTGAATATCATGCCCACTTTTAAGGGATGGGTACAGGAGACCCTGGCAATTATAGGCCTGTCTGTTTAGTATTTTAGAAAAATGTTTTCAGAGAATCTTACTGAAAATAATTTTTGAAAACTTCCCATATACTGTGGTCAACAGCCAACATGAGCTCAACTGATGTTGATCTTGTGCCATAAACTTAATTTGATTTTATACATCTGTGGTAACTTAATTTGATCTTATGCACCTATGGTAACTTAATTTGATTTAATATACCCATGGTAACTTAATTTGATTTTATACACCTATGGTAACTTAATTTGATTTTATATACCTATGGTAAATTAATTTGATTTTATACACCTATGGTGACTTAATTTGATTTAATATACCTATGGTAACTTAATTTTGATCTTATGCACCTATAGTAACTTAACTTGATTTTATACATCTATGGTAACTTAATTTGATTTAATATACCTATGGTAACTTAATTTGATTTTATACACCTATGGTAGACATTCTGGATGCTAACCTATTAGAGGATGTTCTCTATATAGATTTATCAAAGGACTTCCATTTGATTATATGTTTAACTGATATATAAACATTAGTATCTTGTAGAGTTAATTTATCAAAAGTATATTAATATTTGGTTAAAATCTTAAGAATCATGTCCTGGAATTAGGAATGCCATAGCTTACATAACAGCTAGGGTATGATACAGCTCTATATTAGGCCTTTTTTGATTATTACATTATGCAGCATCAACTGATTTAGTATGGGTGGAGAAGTTCATTGACAATGCCAAGGTGGCAGCATTGACTGAATTCACAAAAGAAGATCGAGAGCTACACCAGTGTGTCAACAAACTTTTCAAAACTTTTCATATGGACAGACAAAAATAATAAGTTGAAAGTGCAATATTTTACATTTGGGACTACTAATAAAAATCATCTGTAGGCCATTGGACTAAATTCAAGGATGTAGGGGCTAGGGTATGTAGCCATTTGACTTTCAGTAGTAATGTAAATGTAATAGTTAGAAAATGATTTTGTACCATCAAGATAGTTTTGAACACAGTGACATCTAGACACAAAGATGTGCTAGTTCTACTATTTAGATCTATGGTAAGAACCCAAACTAAGTATTTTTATGGCTTTCTTTTACTTATCCTATTATGGAGCTAAACAAACTGGAGAAAATCCGAAAGTACTATATTAGACAAATTTGTTATATGGAAGGCTGGTGTGCCTCAAATTACATTGAATTTATTACAATCATTACTTAGTTCTATAAGTGTTCAAAGGGTGGTCTACCAAGGGCGCCCGCAGGCAGGTGCAAGGGGGTGCACTTGCACCCCCCTGGAATCCGCTGACAAGTTAATCTCTTGATTTAAAAAAAAAAAGATTTTTTTTTTTTTTTTTTTTTAGGCGTTCTTCTTTAAGAAATCCAGTCGCAGGCATGCTGACATCATCGCGCGAAGTTTGCTGTGACATCATCGCGCAGGAGCTGAAATGGACAGTTTAGAGGACCTTACTGACGATGGGACCTTTTCAAACGAACGGGAACTGAAACGGACGGAAGATGGGACCCTTGCGAGCGGGAACGAAGATGGGACGCTTTAGTGGAGCGAGAACTGAAACGGGCAGCTTTAGTAAGGTAGGGGTGTGTGTGTGTGTGTGTGTGTGTGTGTGTGTGTGTGTGTGTGTGTGTGTGTGTGTGTGTGTGTGTGTGTGTGTGTAAAAGTATAGATATATATGCAGTGATTTAAATGAAGAGAATCTTTATCTTTTGACTTACTATTGGAGATTATGTAAATCAAATTGAAATGTGAGCAATGAAACAAAATACATCTCTTTTTGGAGATTTTAATTATCCCTCCGTAAACTTATGAAAGAGATTTTTAGATTTTGCAAATGTTAGCACCTTAGACCAAACAGTCCACTTTCCACCTCAGATTTAAACATTCAAGATGTTGCCTTTACAAACATATCCTCAGCTTCTACTACCCCTCTTGTAACTTCCTTCCTGGTTAAATCTGACAGTCTAGTTATTGACAAATATCAGCTCCTGTTGGAGTTCAGAAATCATATTTGCACTACATGGTTTGTTTTATTTTGCTCACTGCAGGAACTTTCTTGTTTCTTATTGATATAGTCAAGCTCATTTTACTCTTGTCAGTTTTGTGTTTTCACTAGAAATACATCATCTGAATTATTTTGCTCTGAAGATGCTCACTGTGTTACCTGACTACTCATGTAATACTGTCCACAGTACGTGGGCTTAACATGTTATATGTGGGCAGAGCAAGGTACACTGAGTACAAGGTGACACTGTGATGTTTGTTGTACAGAAACAAACAAAACAGTTGTAGATTATACCCAAACATTAGAAAAGCCTCAAAGACATGCATGCAATAATCTAGAAATGAACCAATGAGAAAAGACTATAAGACCAGCTATATTCTGACCACAGTAGTCCAGGTAAAGTGTAAATCATCACAGATACACCAATGACACAGAAAGGAACAGAGAAATGACAATGACAGCCCAGGTCTGTGAGCTAATGTGTTGCTGCAAGAGTGTTAGACAAGTTAGCAAGTATCATGGATTGTTCTTCATAAGGTATAGACAAGTGTGTGAAACTGGTACCTGAGAACTCAATTGCAGAGGTCAGAAAGGAGGACATTCCCTAGTTCTAGAAGTACAACGGAGAACATGGGGCTGTTGCAGAGGTCGTGTTGACAACTTGACGTGTAGTAGAATCTGTATGATGTTATGAACTGACTGCCTGAATTCATTTAAGATAAAGTCAGACTTGAAGATGCAAACAAAGTGATGAGTATGCCCTGATGACAGACCACTATTTTCCTGGATTCTCCCAAAGAATCCTGTGATATATTTGAAATGCTGTGTTGCCTCCTTCCATCCCTTTTCCTACCAAGATGAAAACTGAGGCAGGATAGGGTCTACCTAGGCTTCACACCAGGTTTTACTGAAAATATATTCAGAGCTGTCCATATGAATATCTGTGGAGCTTAGAGGTCAGAAATCTTGAAAACAAAAGCAATACAGGGAAAAAGGTAAGAGATGGTTAATGACTTAAATATACAAAACCGCTTGTTTAAGGAACAGAAATATTTAAAGTAGCAGAAAATAGTTAAAAACTAGTGGATGGTTGTTTAAAATTGGCAAACAAGTACGACATTATGTTCAACAGCAAAGAGTATTGGAATACTGGAGATGGGAGATGGTGAAGGTCTAATTTTAAGAAAGACATGGTAGTTGCTTTCACCTCCACTTCAGGGTACACTCTGAATGGCTGTGATAAAATAGACATTCTAGCAACCTTCACCATAAAGTTCGACTACATTCTTTACGTAAGGCAGGATAACACAAGGAAAAGAGCAGAGAGTTGCTAAACATAGCAACAGATGACCAGTGGGAGGAATGAGGGATTGTGTAAAACTGTCACGAGAACTAAAGGAGGCACACTGCCTGTGGCCATAGGAGAGAAACCCAGCCAGCTGGACCCAAATCAACAAGTGTGAACTTAAGTGACTTGTAATTGCACTGTAGTACATGACACTTTGTGTAGATAATGTTGTTATGAACTGAATTTCATATCTATTTCTTTTTACAGTTTTAAGTTGAAATCATTCATCTTTAAACAATAGTTATTTTGGATTATATTCTGAATATGTAACAAGGGGCTGTTACATGCAATTAACCTGTTTTGTCATGAACCAAGTTTTGCAGACAATGCAACAAAATGTTTATTGTGCTTAACTGTAAAACTGGTGGCATATGTATGCCTCCTGTCATTGTAAACTTTCATACTGTGTGACCCTGAGTAAATCAGTTTACTTATTTGTGTCAACAGGGCATATCCTGTTACCAAAACCGAACAGAAACAAAGAGCAAGTTGACTTTAATGAACCCACCAATCTTATCAATAATATTATGAAGCAAGTTATGATGTATTCTGAACTTCTGCTTTCTTTCTATTTTCCTGAGTTTTAGAAATAACCACAGTACATTTTATGCTTGCTGTTACACTCCACATGACACTACATACCTTTGTTTTCAACTCTAATTATTTCAGTGCTGATACATTTTGATGTAACAAACAAAATTATGATGTCAGGAGCAGACAGCAAGCATGAGCTAATAAGACAAGAACACTGCAAACATAAAAATAGCATGAGCAAGAGAATTATGTTTTGGAAAACAAAACACAAAGCCAAAGCTGCATTTATGAGTGGATATTAAATTCTGTCTAAAGTTATCTCAGCTGCATCAGGAGCTCTTTAAAGCTAGCAGAGAGCTCTGACACCATGTGTATCCCATCCTTGCTATGGCTTATCCTTGGTGAGGTGATTCTCTCACTCTCTCACTCTCTCACTCTCTCTCCTGATTGAATATCTCACCCAGAATGCCTCATGGGGTGTTAAGCACAGAGATCGTCATTTCTATACCTCCTCCTTTCCCCCTACATCATTAAACCCTGCAGGCCTGACTGCTTAGTGAATGTCATATTGAGCGGGACTCTGCAGAAGACTCTCCATGTAAATGAGGATTTTTGTCACTAGGGAAATAAAACAACAATTTCACTGCTTGCTATTAAATATCCTCTGTTTAAGTTCTGAGTCACTGCTTGAATTGCACACGGCTGACATGCAGAGCAATAGAAGGTGACGATTTTAAGAAATTACAGGTCATATAGCCCTGATCAAGAGGGAGAGTCATACATTTTGAACAGCCTCCTGATTTAGACAACTAACACTTGTTAGAAACTGTATAAATCTGAAGCATTTTATTGCTGTATCTTGTACATATAGGCTATTCAGAACCTTAAGGGATTTGCCAGAAACACTGCCTAAAGCAAACACTGCAGCTCATTACTGATTTAATAGAGCAATCAAGGAACAAAGTATGCCATTTAGGCACATTGTGATCATTATTAACAGCATCTATTAAATGTATTTTTCTAATGACTAATATCTGCAAAATAGTCCTTGTGTAGGTGAGATATTAGTAGAAAGCCATTATCTAGATTACAGTATATGGTCATCTGCTAACAAAAAATTACTTGGGCTACTGCATGAAAAATCTAAGTAAGCTAAAGCAACTGCATTGTGTACTACAGTATTATCTGAACATGTCAGACTTATCCCAGGTCCTACAACATATGGTTAGGTGCAGCTTCTTTAAAAACATAAAGGCCCAGTAGAAAAAAAATGGAGTAATGAATTGACTATATCTTAGTTTCTGTAGAATGTCAAGCCCGGGCATCCTCTGTGCGTCTGCATGCAATAACCGTATCAGTGATGTAGCTAAAGCCACCTGTAATTATTAGTGAATACAGTACCTGGGGATACTTGATTTATAGAAAGGACAGAAGTCATACATAGAAGTAGGTCAAGTTGTCATTTTCATGAAAGATAACCTTACATCCAGTCTCTTGAGGTGGATGGTAGAGAATTTGTATTCATCATCCATGTAGGCTACAGCAAAAATCAGGAAAGATGCTTTCATCTACTGAAAATGTAACAAGGATCACAGAGTCATAAGGCTTTCATGGCAAGAATGCATAAAACCAGTTTTATTAAGGGACTTTGATATTCCATAGACCTATCATCCTACAATAGAAGGAATCAGTGAGTGCATTATACATGCTTTCCACTAGATCATCATCATCATCAGCCCCACTTTTTCCTATTTTTGTCTACATGGGGTTGGGGTATCATGTTAACTGTTGCCAACTCTCTCAATTCAGTGCTACACTCTTGCCTTCTTCAGCACTCATGCCTGCCTGTCGCAGATCTTCTTTCACACAGTCCATCCACCTCATTGTAAGACTATTGCTTTGTTTAGGTTTAGTAAATGTCTCAGTGTTTGGGTTATAATGTTTGAAATAAAAGTTGTAAATTAAATCCAACTGCCTGTAATCATTGTAGAACTAAAGCATAAAACAGTATGCACACAGATTTGAACAGTGTCTATGGCAAATGGGGAGAAATAGCCAAGTAATGGGACACTGGAATGGCTGTGTGGGCGGGGCTTGGGGTGGGTGGACTTGGGCGGGGCTGTGTTGGCAGGGGGCGGGGAGAGCTATGTGGGTGGGGCTCTGGGTTTGCACCCCCCTGCAAAAAATCCTGCGGGCTCCCTTGTGGTCTACTTAGGGCTGAAGTATGTGTCCAGCTTGCAGAGCACAGTCTAGGAATAAGAAATAGCAACAGTATGTGTATGGTTATTGACAGACACTACACCTGCACCAGAAGTGTCTTTTAGATATGAGTCTCAGGTGGTTGGAATAAGTTATCAATTGGGATTAAATCTTCAGGAACATTAAAGGAACTTAAAACTCAAACTGGATAGGTCTTTAAGAAGTAGTGTTACAAAGCAAGACAGGCCAGAGAAGTCCTCATCTATGACTCTCACTGAGGTTCTGAGCCCACATCAAACACTGAAACATTGACTAAAGTTAGCAGTAAAGTTTAACCTACCTTTCTGTTGATCTGGGTCAGCTATTTGATACTACTGTTTGAAAAGTAGGCTTGGACTACAAGATTGTTGGGGGAAGCGATACCCCAAGAAGGGCATCAACCTGGTGAAAAGTATGACCAGGAGGATCACCAAAAATGTTGGAGTCTTGGTTTATGGCAAATAACTTAAACCCCTGAACAAATATGCTTATTTGAAGAAAGAGAAGAACAAGGTGGTTTAATATGAAATCAAAGGATGCTATGAGTACAGATGAAATGGAGGTGGCTAGGAAGGAAAAAAGAGGAAGGAAGAGGAGCCATGAGTGGCAAATGAGGTGGCTGCTTTAGGATGAAACACCAATCTGTACATTTTCACTGAAAAGATGTTTAGAATTATGTGAGGTAGGTGGGATGGTATCATGTGCAGCTGCACAGTGACTAGATGCACTTTCAGGTGAACAAGATACGTCACTGTTTCTATCAGTGGTTTCAGGTATTTGGAACTTTGTGCTCGGTATTAATGCTGACTGGAGGCATCGTTGAACATTATATTATTACTTAGAAACAAGCTGTCCTGGACAAAATGTTACTAGCCCAGTTTGCTCCATATAATGACAGTACAGTGATTTACAGCCTTGAAGAACACAAATAATATGAACAACCATCTACTCCAAAATAAATGATACTAACAAGCATGTTGACATAAGGCAGTAATGCTTGCTAGTTTGAGCTCAGATCCTTCTTTAGAACTTAGTATAGTTTAAAAAGCAAATTAAGTTTCCTTTCTAGAGAATTTCTACAACAGCAAGTACAGTCAGTGTCATTGCTATTTTATTATTGTGTTTTCAGCTTGCATTAACATTATCATTTGTTCTCACTTCATTCCACTTCTTTCAAAAATGCATATACATATAATATTGTACACTTAATTGTGTTTACTGTTTGTTAATAAACTGAATACCTGCATGGTTCAATTAAGGATATTCTGATGCAAACATCACACACACACACGTGTGTACACGCATGCATGCACACACACACACACACACACACACACACACACACACACACACACACACACACACACAAACAAACACACACCTTTTCTGGCTGACACTTAATATGTTTATGATATCTTGTGAAAGAACATTTTGTTGACTTTCAAATGCCATCAGATTTTGTAAATGACTATCTTCTCTTATAAAGGATTACAACACTGCCTTCACAGCTGCATCCTGAAAAACTGAAGTTGGCAGCACTCACTCTCATGTCTCTTCAGTTAGCAAATGTTATGTGATGACAGAAATAATCACAAAAAAGAACTGAAATAACTTTCTTTTTATTGTCAGAAACAAGAGATATACAGTGTCAGGCCCAAATACTCTGGTTAGGTACTTTTTGCCCTGGATCAGTGAACCAATTATTAATTGTCTGGCCTAACTCTTTCAGAAGTATTCAGTCAGTGGCTATGTACATGTTGTTGTTCTTCTTTCGGCTTTTCCCGGTTAGGGGTTGCCACAGCGAAACTCCAGTCCGCTAATGATTGGCATTAGATTTTTATGGTGCTGAGGTGCCAGCTCGACGCCCAACCTTCAATGAAGGCACACCCTATGCATGTCTTTTGAATGCCACTCGACCGTGGGGAGGACATGCAGACTCCACACAGAAGGCGCTCCAGCCGAGAATTGAATGGGAGAACCTCTTGCTGTGAGGCGACAATGCTACCTCTAGTAAAATGCTAGAGTTATCATGATACACAAGAGTACTGATGTTTCTAATGACAGAACTTATAAACTACTAAGTGTGACAAGCATCCTTGAAAAAAGTTTCAAAGATAGTTATTAAAATTGATACTATCTAAAGTGACTATCAGTTATGATGTAAACTATCATGTGTTCACAAATTGGACAACAGTTTTTGTCTTGGATAATGATATTTTGTAAGGCAAAATTTACCTGGACTTCACAAAAGCCTTTGGCTCTATTCTCTATTACTCAAACTGAATATCAGTCCATATACTGTGTATTGGGTAATGAGTTGGTTAGATAAGCAGTCATTCTGGCTCAAAATTAAGGACTTTCTTTTTAACCCATACATCTTAAAAAATAGTTTCCCATGTGTCTGTCCAGGGAGCATTTTTATTTAATATGTTGATGAAAACTGCTCTGTTTATAGATTCATAAATTCATAGATTGTTACTATGCTAATAACCTGGTGGGCCTTTCTAAGCCTAGCCAAGTTTCCCCAAAATAATAGTGATATCCTGTATCCAAATAGGACATTGAGGACCAGGCATTTATAAGCTACCTCTCTCCATAATGGGCATGGGTGCCAGGCCCAGTGTAAATTTCCTGTTCCCCATCCACTGGTCTAGGTTGCCCTAAATTGAGTAAGAGATAAACTCAGCTTCACATGGATGAGATTCCTGTTCCATAGGAAGAGCAGTCTCTGGGACACATATCTGTCTCTCCAGCATGTTCTGTTTAAGTCATAGAAAAAAATTCAGGTCCCTACACCTTGTATTTCTGGTATTGTTTAATTTACAAATATGCAGGAGATTCATAAGTAAGGGGGTTATGTATGCCTTGTATGCCAGGCATACATCACCCCTCAGCACTCTATAGGAGACTGAGCAGAGGGAAAGGGCTTTAATGTGCTCTGCATAAAGCAGGTTTGCTATGCCTTGTATTCTTTTTGTAAGAAACCTCTGACCACTGGGTCAACTCTTAGGGGGTATTATCAACATGGTAATTAGCTGGGATGGTTGACTTCTCAAAGTGTACAATTATGCATCTCTTAGCAGTGAGTTTAAGAGTATAGGTTTGGCACCATTAGTTAATCAGAGATAGGCCTTCCTGAAGAATGCTAGTGTCTGCAGGGGAGTCAATGATAACACCCAGCTTGCAATCATCATCAAACTTGCTCAGCCATAAACCTTCAGCGCTTGCATCCATTTCAGAGAAATAGATACCAAAAAAGGAGCGGGCCCAGTACTGAGCCCTGCAAGACTCTGCTAGTGACTGGCCTGTTGGTGGAGGTGGCCTCATCTATTTGGTCTCCTGGGTCCTATCAGTGAACCATTTAGCTACCTAGCTGATAATAAAAGGGTTTATACCTACTTTAGTGAGCTTGTCTTTAACATCTGAGTGGAGTATTGTATTAAAAGCCTTGGCCAGGTCAAGGTAAGCTATGCGTGCAGTTTTGACCTCATCCATTGGTTTGGTGACCCACTCAAAGAAGTCCACCGGATTTAATAGGCATGACCTTCCTTTGCCAAAGCCAAAATGTGAAGGGTCCAAGATTTGAAGGTTATCTATGTATTTATTTATCATTTCCTTGATGATTCTTTCCATGGCTTTACATACGAGGCTGGTCAGATTATGGGCCTGTAGTTACCTGGATCAGTGATTGGACCTCCTTTGTGCAGGGGAAAGACTGAAGCTATCTTCCATTCCTTGGCCGCAAAACCTGACTGTAGGCTCCAGGTATAAAGTGATTTAAGTAGACCAGACAGGTCATGTTTCATGTTATTTAGTAAGCATCCTGCCGTGTT
Organism: Protopterus annectens; assembly: GCF_019279795.1. NCBI lineage: Eukaryota > Metazoa > Chordata > Ceratodontiformes > Protopteridae > Protopterus > Protopterus annectens. Next base: position 909,074,047 of record NC_056743.1, on the reverse strand, counting down.
ATTGATGACTACTGATGCGGTGTTTTGACCTTGGAAGGGGTCTATATTATAACATTGAAGTCTAAAAACTTCGACTGTTATAATATCAAACCCATTCAGTCGAAACACCAGAAAACCAAACAGTCAGAATAGTGAATTTTTTCCCAGGGAAAAAATTTGCTGTTCCGACAAACATACACACAACTCAAGCACATCAAAATAAATAATCCGCACACATACACTTCACAAAACCCTACACTAAACCAGACAAACACCACTAGCTATCCTCTTACCTTAACCCAACCCTAACCCTAAGGTCCCTAACTATCGCACAATCACCTTACCTGCTCCCTAACCCTAACTCACCTACCCCACCCTAACCCTCACGTCCACACAATCGCACATTTACCTGACCCACGCCCTAACCCTAACTAACCTAACCTATGCCCAATCGCACACTCACCTTCATCCACACACTTACCTTAACCCAGTCCGTAACCTTCACTCCACAGTTGAGGAAATAGCGAAGCTGCAGAAACGGCCCACTGAATACTTTCCCTAAGAAAGTATTCAGTGTTCTGCAGCTTCGCTATTTCAAGCGTTCACTGTACTGGGTTCAATATTATAACATTCAAAGATTTTAGACTTCGATGTTATAATATAGACCCCCTTGGAAGTGCGTTGAAGACTTGTTCCGTAGTAATGGTTGGGAGGATTGAGGTATGCGGTATTTCCTTTGGACTACTTGGGGGGGGTTTGAGCTGAATCTGTCAGCCAAAAGGTTGGCAAAGGCCTCTGGATGAGTGTGGGTGATATCATTTAAAATAAGTTCTGCACACTGTTGAGTATTTCCCTTGAGGTTACGAACATAGCTGTAGAAAGCTTTGTGGTTGTCCTTTGCCTGAGAACTTATTTTTTCTTCAAATGTATCCTTTGAAGTATTAACCTGCTTAGCTGCTTGTCACGGTTGGTCAGGGTTTTTTTAGAATGTTGGGCTTTGTTCCTCCTACTCTTGGCCAAGATTTTTTTTCTTTTGTTGTATAACCGATTGATATTGTGATTCCACCAAGGTGGCTTGTCTTTGAGTTTGTCTTTTTCTTAATATGAGTGGGCCCAGCTCATTTTATACAGCTATCAATATGGCTGTACAAGGATTTTGCAAATAGCTTAGCACATGCTATAGTGTTTATTGGGCTTGGGGGTGCTTGGAATTTAGCCAATGTGTTGCTTAGTAGAGAGAGATTAGCTTTAGAACAGTTCCTAAAGGTTTTTGGTTTCACTGGGTCTCCAGATTTAATTTTTATTTCAAGAAGTACTGCCTTATGGTCAGATCTGATAAGCTAGGACATTACATTGGATGAGGAACATTGATCCCCCATGTTTATGAGTACAAGGTCAAGGATGTTTGTACCCCTGGTAGGAGAACAGACCAACTACACCAAGATGTTGGTATGAATGAAGTTTAGGAATTACTGGGCTTGTGCATTGTGGTGTATGATTCCAAATCTATAGACGGGTAGTTGAGATCCCCATTAAGATCATATTGGGTTGAATGGTGAGGGACTTGGTACATTGAAACAGGTAGTATGGGTTTCCTGGGACATGGAGGGGGACCTATAAGTTACAAGTATATGGTACAAGACCCTGTTTATGGTGAGTTGCACATGTATGAGTTCCTGTGAGTCATGCACTGTAACTAGTTTGGATGTGAGGTTGTTTTTGATATAGACCTTTAGTTCCCTCATGTGGAGTAGCTGGTCTAAAGGCGTGAAAGGCATTATAACCTTGCACTGCCACAGCACTCTCTGGGACTTTAAACTATGTCTCCTTTACTACACAGATGTTTATACTCTCCAGTTAGAGAAAGCCTTGCGGGGAATGGAGTCCCTTGTTAAGGCTTCTAGCATTGAGCAGTACCACCTACACATATTCCTTTGCAGGTTCAGTTAAGTCAGGAGGTTTATCAGTTTGGCATTGAATAAAAAAGGCACTATGGGGGGTGGAAAATTCTTTGCCAGTATCTGAAAGCCTAGAGGGGATAAGCTCAGACCATCCCTGACAAAGCAGCATGGTCTGTCCACCATGTCCTCCCAGGCCATCAAATATTGTATCCCCTTGGACCAACACCAGATGCTAAGCCAGTTGTTAAAGTCAGTCATTTTCTGTTGGCAACATGGCATCATCCTTGGAGAAGGAAGCATGCTGCTCAGTGCTAAAACCATAACTACCTGAGACACATAATTGGTAAGCTCGATCATGTCTTGCCTCATATAGTCAAAGGAGGTACATCTCAGATCATTAACACACACATGGACTATGACAGAGTTATACTGGAACCTGTGTTTCAATGACCTGAGTGCCTGTGTGACTTGAAGGATTCTAGCCCCGGAAAGGCAGCTAACTGTGGCTCTCTCCTTACTCAGTTTAGTGATGGGGACATCAGTGTGCCTTACTGTAGAATCACCAATGACCAGGAAATTTGGTTATATACTGGTTTGCCTTAAGGGCTTAGATGTAGAGGCAGTGGATACAGTGTTAGTATGTGTAGCTGTAGGTGGTGTTTTAATGAAATGTTTACCTGATGGCTGAGAACCATTTTTTATTCTGCTGTGCAGGAGGTCTTAGTGTTTCAGGTAGGTTACCTGTAAAGGCCTCAGCTTAAATAGTTTTATGTGTAGGGTCTTTACCTTGTGCAGTAGGCATGGTGCAAGTGTCAATGGCAACCTCTATTGCATTAGTTTTGGTTGTATGAGAGAGTTTTACCTGCAGCATTAAATTGTATTTACACCTCTTGCATACATTATCTGTTTCATTAAGAATAAGTGGCTTGTCATTGTACATGAGGCAATTGTTACAATGTCTCAGAATACCTATCTCAACCAAACTGGCCACAGAGACAAAGTCAGGAAGTGCATAACCATAGTTGCTAAGCTACTAGGGAAGAGTGAGGGAAGTTTAAATATTGAAAAGTTCAATAACACATGGAACTTGATGAGCAGCGCTCAGCTACACTCAAACCAGATGTTCTAGTAGTTAAAAAAATCTGTCTAGACAGTAACAGTATTTTAGGGAAACTTACACTGTGAGAGATTGGTGTCAACAAGATTACAATAGGGAATTATGCTGTGAGATACTGACATCAATGCAGATCACTTCTAGAAACTGCTGCGTGGAGAGCAACAATTTTAACTAAAGACTGTAAAAAAGGTCAGAAAGTGCAGATATTCAATACAGAAACACTCAATTAATGTATCTGTGACACAAATAATGTGAAAAACAAGTGCCAAAATAATGGGTATGGTAATGTAAGTCTTACCATGCTCATAGGTTATGAGCGAAGCATTGTACAACTGCAATGCTTAAACAGCAGAGGAGATTCAATTAAAAAAAACGCAAGCAATTCCCTATTGCCAATCAGAAATAACAACTCTTCATTCCTTTACACAATCCTGGGCCAGAAAATGACTCAGGTCCCTTCTACTCTCACTAAAGTGGAACCAATGCTGTTCTAACCAAAGACTGCAAAACAGGTAAAAAATGTGTCAATATTCAACACAAAAACACTTAATTAATGCAGCTGTGACAAAAACAATGTGGAAAACAAGTGCTGAAACAATGGATATGATAATGTAAGTCTTAGCTTTTGTAGAGTTTAGTAGAAAACAACAACAATCTTCTTCTCAAGTAGCATGGTTGCCAAAAGTCGTCAAATGCCTTGGAGCTCGTAGGTTATTAGCCAGGTATTGTGCAACTGCAACTCTTATGTAGCAGCAGAGATTCAATAAAAAAGTGCAAACAAGGACTTCTGGCCAATCAAAAACATCACACTCTTTTTTTCCTTACACAGTCCCTTGCCAGGGAATTACTCAGGTCCCCTCTACTCTCACTACAGTGGAACCAAAACAGTCCTAACTAAAGACTGTAAAAAAGGTAAAAAAGTGCAGATATTCAACGCAGAAAAGCTCGATTAATGCAGCAAAAAGCAACTATCAAAACAATGGCTATGGTAATGAAGGTCTTGGGTTTTGTACAGTTTAGCAGACACCAGCAACACTCTTCTTCTGAAGTAACGTGGTCGCCAAATATCGTCAAATGTCTCAGCTACAGAGATTCAATTTTAAACAAGCTATCCCTTTAGCCAATCAAATAAAGGCTCAATAAGACTTACGACAGCAATTCCTAGCTCAGAATGATGTAGGCTATCATCTCCTGCCACAAGAGTATAGATCATAAACCTAATGTGAAATAACTGGTTTTGAGCCCAAGTGCTTAAACCAGAATGAACACACTTAGAAGAACAGGCACAATAAACGTTTACCAGTAATTCCCAGCAAAGAAGGGTCAAGGCTACCCTCTTGTCCCACAAGACTGTAGACCACAAACTTTCTTAATGTAAAATAACTGGTTTGGAGCCCAAGCACTTAAACCAGTAACAACACACTTTTAGAATAACAGATAGAGCAAGCCTTCAACCAGCAATTCTCAGAATGCTGTAAACTACCTCTCCTGCCACAAAAGTGTAGACCACAAACCTTCCTAAAGTAAGATAACTAGTTTGGAGGGCCTTCTCAGTTGATCAGTAGAATGTGCTGATGAGGTGAATGTAGGAGGAGTGTCCAAAGTCAGATTTATAGTAGGTGTGGGCAACTCAAAAACCACCAAGTTTAAAAGCACAGCAGGAGTAGGGTGAATGGGTAGGAAAAAATCAAATGCAAACAGAGATCAGCAATGTGTAGGCAGAGAAGAAGTCACATGGAAAAACAGCTAAAGATGCCACTAAATACTTGTAGTTAAATGAGGAATGCTATTTATCAGCTCGTTCCACTAATTAGCTGGATTTTATTCACTGTCTGCAAAATAATTATTTTCTAACTGACCCTAACCAAGACCTCTTAAGACTCCTAAAAGAACAAAAAACTAAAACAAAACAAAGTTCAATATAAGAGTAAAGATAAAAACATGGAAGTAACTAAACCTTAAATGGATTAAATCCAATCCAAAATTAAATGTAGACAGAGATCATCAGTACTTAGGCATAGAACAAGTCACACCAAGTCTTTGCTTGTAGACTGGAATAGTCCATTTGCTAGTGATACTAAACAGCAATTATTACTAGCAATAGTGACCAACATTCTTTACAGAAAACTTTTGATGAATTGTTTGAACAGAATCTAACAAAACTGACATCAATAATAAGAAATCTCAGATTAATACACTTGCTGCTACCTACGATAAATACCCTTTGCAGTGAATAATGAAATGCTGTCATCAGTAACTGACTTTATGGATTGAGAGTTAATTGTAAACAGCAGCATATCACTTAAAGCAAGTTAATGCTATAAGTAGGAAATGCATTTACACAATAAAATCAGTCTTCTGAATGGTTACCTTTAGAAATTCAGAAGTCCAACTATAGTTATATAAGACATTAATGGGAACAATATTAATTATTGTTTTGCATTCTTCTGTCTGTTGCTATTTTGAAAGACTGGAAAGAATACAAAGATTTTTATTAAGCAAGTAAATACGTAAGAAGACTCTCATATCTAGGCGGGCTGAAAATTTAAATTACATTCTATTTATTACAGGGTGTGAAGTGGAGTACTTGATATTAATGCATAGGTGCCTAAATTCATTAACGCCTATGTGGTGTGGAATGTCACACCTCAAGCAAACTACACATATTCTTGCATGTCAGACCATTTTCTGAAAAATCAACTAAAAAAAAACAGAAGGTAAACAAATTTAAATATTTTGTGAAAAAATAAAAACCATTAAAACTGTAATAATAGTCAGTGCATTATTAGTCTTTCCATAACTATAATAGACACAAACCCAGAATTATATTATTTGCTAAACTTTCACAAGCAAATTGTCATATATCAGATACCATACAACTTAGATGTATGTTGCTAGAACACTTTTGCTAACCAGACATAAGCTTTCATGTGACAGCAAGAAAGTCCTCTCTGTGGGCATGTTTGTTGAGATATTTTGAGAAATATGAAAACATATGCTTGATTGTATAATTAGCAATACAAATAAAACTGAATACCTCTTAGGATGTGCAGCTTACAGTGCAAATATTAATAACAGTTTTCTTCAGCAACATCTAAGATTTGACCTGATGCCATGCAATAGTTTGCAAGTCACTTGTTTTTTTTTGAACTATTACGTGCATATGGGAATATTGCTTATTTTCATAATTACTAACAAACAATTAGCAGTATCTCCAGTATAGTGTGATATAAAAGAACATTGACAATGAATTTGCATGACTCCCATCATGGTATTTCACACCAAATCCCTCAATAGCATGCAGTCCTCTCAGTTATGAAAGTATGAATAATGTCTCAAACAGTGATTAATTTCTCCTCTGCAGGACTCTTAGATTAACAGTCTTAGTGTCATTTGCTTAACTAATCCTTGCCCTTTCTAATGCTGTCTGTTCTTATCTTCTAAGAAACTTAGTTAAAGAAGCCAGACCCAAAAAAGGTCTGGATGCCATAAGGAGTTATGAGTATTGACTGGAAGCATACAAGAAAAGGAGCTATATAGTTAGCTTAGAAATTATTACCCATAGTCATAAAACAATGGGCACTAACTTAAACTTGATGTGAGTAATGTAACAATGATCTTAAGAGATCTTACTTCCATTTGAAAGCAGCACCCACACAGAACAAGTTACTTCTGATATTGAAGGCAGCCAGTAGTCTATAATTTCATAAGAGTCTATTAGATTAGTATTTTGGATCTAGGATCTCCACAGTAGCCTCTTTTGATGTTCTGAGCTTTGCTATGTAACTTTTCTCAGTATATCTGTAAAGCTGATAACGGTCTACTGGGCTATACTACTGCAAGTCAACAGAGGTAAGCCCTGAACATTTGTAATATTTAACCTTCAAGGCGGAGTCATAAATAGTATTGCAATGATGAGATGATAGTTTCAGTTTGTACAAGCTACAGAAAAAATTGCTATATACTTGCCATTTTTTCATCATAAAGGCACATGGTTGAATGGAAAGTATTGACATTTATATTACTTAAAGACTCAAAGCAAAGACTATGAATTTGTTGAGTTAGTTACATGACTTAGAATTGTATTTGGCATCAGAAGTTATACAATGATAGAGTGTTAGTATTCAAAAACATGCACACTGATTGGTCAGCCCAACCATCATGCCTATTGTAAAGCGTGCATATACCGATAGAAAAACGTCCGGTTGCTGAAGTGCGACCCGACTTTTTTCTATTGGTTTCTGCTATGGAAGCATACATTTCAAGTGTCCATTTGTTCACAATGTCCAAAATTTTGCCTCATATTTTAGGTCTGTCCCTCAAAAAAGTTGTGGTTTTCTGACAAATCACTGTGGAGTAAAGTCACTAAATAATGACAATGCATTTCAATTTCAGAATTCATATCCTTCAGGCAATGGACAATAGCATCAGTCCTCTTATTTTAAAAGTTTTCTAAGTTTATAAGAGCAGCATTTACAATAAAGACCTTTGTTCCTGTTGTTTTAAGGCTTTGCATCATTTCCTGAGCTAAGAGGTTGAGAGGTAAGTATGGAAGGCAAAGCAAATACAAGGAAAATCAGGTACGTTCTGCAAAACTAAAGAAACATACCCAATTTTCCTTGTATTTTTGCCCTGTCACTCTTGTACCTCTAAATTGTCTAGATTTTATATATTAAAAAAAAAAAGGCAACAGTAATCTTACATTCTTCATTACTTACTTTGCACAGCATTGATGTACTGTGCAATCATGTGAACATAAGTTCCATACGCATGCACAGCACATCAAGAAATGCGGAAGAATGTGGAAGTAATGCAGAGGAACACCATGGTGGCATTATACAAAGACATTATTTAAGAAAAGTAAGTCATTTGTTTCTTAAATAATGTCTTTGTGTAATAGCAATAGTTGACTTGTGGGTGTGGGTATATTGATGATTTACCCATGGTTGGCTTCGCCCTCATGATCAAACCAGACCAACTATGGGTCAATCTTCAATATGCCCACACCCACTTGTCAGTTATTGTTTAATTATAATATGTGAGTTAGAGCTTTGAATAGAGACCAGCTGGCATAATGGTTAAAGTCTTCACCTCCCATGCACAAGTTGCAAGGTTCTATGCTGACCTCTGGCCAATGCTTGTTTGAAGTTTGCGTTTTCCCTTTGTCTTTGTGGGGTCTCTCCATCCTCCAAAAAACATGCTGAGTGCTTCCTTCACAGACTCACAATGAATGGATCTGTAGGCAGCAGTACAGACTCAGCATGGTGCCCTATAGGGGAAAGAGTTGTATAGACCAACCTCTTTGGGCATCTACTGTGGTGCACAGTAATCTCAAGGTAGGAGAACATGGATCATAGATTGTGTGCTGTGGCAGGACTAGCCATGCAACAATGTAAAAAGCATGGCTCTAGGTGATTCAGTCATGTTGACTAATGTTGCCAAATGTGCATGGGCATTTGAAAGTGATAGTGGGTTGAGAACCCGGCTTACTACAACCTACACCAGGGACCCATGTTAATGGTGGGGGGGGGGTGTATGTGCCCCATTAGCCAGTGTGTGCTTGCTATAAAGCTCAGCAGCTCTGTGTCAATAAACTACTGGCTGGCTGTTGTCCAGTTGCCTAGTTTGGGTTACCTGGGATAGCTCTGTTGATCAAAATCTGGACTTAAATCTGATCAGCTGGCCAAACATAAACTAAGAATTGCTACACTTAATTTAGGTTCACTGACAGAACCAAGCATGGAAGTGGATGAAATGGTGGTGTGGAGCAGGCTGGACATCCCATGTATCCAAGAAATAAGATGGAAGGGCAGTGCAGCAAAGCCACTTAGCTTGGGATCCAGAGCCTACTACTCAGGAAGAGGACAGGTTAGAAATGATGTGGGAATTGTGGTGAGAAAGAGGCTTCAGAAGGCAGTGAGGGATGTTATTAGAATTAGTGACAGACTCATGGTAATCAGACTCCAACCTAACGATAGGGCAGGGTTCATAATCTCAACCTATGCCCCTCAGCAGGGTTGTACTAGTGAAGAGAAGAGTACATTCAGGCAGCAGTTGCAGAACCTGCTAGATAAAACAGGACAACATGAATTGGTGTTAATAATGGGTGACTTGAATGCACACATCAGGATGGACAGAACATAATATGGGGCCTGCCTTTTTCCACATGGGTGGGGTAATAGGAATAAAGAAGGAGAGGCCATTCAAGACTTATATCTGGCAAATGGCTTGATAGTCACCAACACATGAAAGTGAAACAGTCACCAGGTCATGTACCAAGAGTGGGCAACATGTAACTCAGGTAGACTTCCTCCTAGTAAGGAAAAGGCACTGGGGTAGAATCAGTGGTTGCAAAGTCATCCCCAGTGAAATAGTCAGCCCACAGCATAAACCATTGGTTGCTACAATCAGCTGCAAGCAGTGGTCAGAGAAGCCTCTAAGGTCAACAGTGACCTGGCTGAAGACCTGGAAGTTGACTAAAGAGAAAGTACAGCAGTTCATGAAATTACTCAAGGCTTTAGCACCCCAAGAAGAGCAGGAAATAGGTAGAGTTGAATAAGAATGGCAGCACCACAAAACAGCATGCGTGAGAACTACAGAATAGATATGTGGCCAAGCCAGGTATAGAAAAGGTAAATAAGGAACGCTGGTGGTGGAAAACAGAAGTCCAGGAAGTCATCAAAAGAAAGGAGTGCAGGAAGAAGTGGGAGACAGAAAAGACAAACCAGGCTAGGAAGAAATACTGGTTGGCTAACAAAAAGGCTAAGGAAGGATTTGCAAATGCAAAGGACAGGACATCAGAAGTACTCTACCTTCTTCTGGAAAGTGTCTCAGTAGGTGGCACAAAGAAACTATATCCAGTTGCACGCCAAAGACAGAAAGATAAAGAAGATAATCAGACACCCTTCATAAGGGATGCCAGCAGCAACCTGCTCACCAGTCCATAGGACATCAAAGGCAGATGAAAATAGTACTTCCAGCACATTCTGAATGAAGAAAACCCCAAAGAAGCTGTACTCCCCCAGACACAGCTTACTGTGAGGGAACAGGAGGAGCCTACCATAGAAGAAGGAAAATTAAGTTAGGGTAAAGCAGCAGATAAAGACACAGCAGATATAATGATAATGTTGGGTGAGATAGGAGAGAAATGGCTCTTGAGGCTATTCATAGCAGTGTGGAGAGAAAGGCATATCTCAGATGACTGGACAATAAGCACACTCATGCCACTGTACAAAAACCAAAGGGGACATCCATAACTTGCAAGAAAGTTCTGGAGAGTGTCACTGATAAACAGATACACAGAGTAATAGAAAGTAAGATGGGAGATGAGCAGTTCAGATTCAGATCAAGATGCAGCACAACTGACCTGATGTTTGCAGTGAGACAGATAGTTGAGAAGAAGCTAGAGATGAGGAAGGAGTTCAACTGGACTTTCCTAGACTTGGAGAATGCATGTGACAAGGTCCCAAAAAAGCTGATTTGGGCAGTCCTGTGGTGGTTCAAAGTCCCAGAAACATTGATAGAAATAGCAGAGGTTATGTACAAAGATCCAACGTCTCAAGTACAAACCATGTTCAGTATCACAGAGGGGCTCCACTTGGGAGTGGGTGTGCATCAGGATTCAGCACTGCTGTTCACTGCTGTTCATATTGGTGATGGACTACATTAGCAAACAGGTCAGAGGTGAAAGATCAATAAGGTTGGTGTATGCAGACAATGTAGCATTACAGACAGACTCTGAGCAAGAACTTCAGCAAAGAATAGCGGAATGGAATGAAAAATTGAAGGTGCATGTAATAAAACTAAATACAGATAAGATAGTGGTAAGGGCAGCAAACTGGAGAAATCAGAAGAAGTTGAGAATTAAGACAGAAGGGAAGATAGTGGAACAGATTAACAGCTTCAAGTACCTTGGAGGGGTGGCTGAGGAGAAGGGCAGTCTGAATGAAGAGGTCAAAGCTAGAATCAGAGGGTCTGCAGCCCACTGGCATGGAGTGTCAGATGTAGTGTATGACAGAAGAATGCCAAAGAAGATGAAATGTAATGTGTACAAAATCCACTTGAGCAAGGAAGCACACAGATGGCAACAACTTCCACAAATTTATTGAGCACTTTCGTCAGATTCTGATGAAGTCTTGAGGTGAACCGCCGACAAAAGTGCTCAATAAATTTGTGGAAGTTGTTGCCATCTGTGTGTTTCCTTGCTCAAGTGGATTTTATTGGTCTTATTTTTGGCTTAGTTTTAATGTGTACAAAACAGTGGTGCAACTGGTACTACTGTATGGTACATAAACCTTGGCAGTAAAGGCAGAGCAGATGAGGAAGCTAGAGGTGATGGACATGAAGTGCCTAAGATGGGTGGTAGGATGCACACTGTGGGACAGACAAAGAAATGAGGACATAAGAGCAGAAGCCAAAATAGCTTCAATTGCAGAAAAAATAAAATAGAACTGATTACAGTGGTTTGAGCACATATGCAGAAAAGCAGAAGACAATCTGGGTGAAGAAGATTTGAGACAGACAGGAAGGAGTTAAGAGGAAATGAGGGCATCCAGAAAAGAGATGGATGGAGTGTGTGAGAAAAGATATGCAAAAGTCAGGTATGAGTATCAAAGATGGCAGGAATGTGTTATTGAATCAAGAGAGATGGCAACAGTTAACACAACACCCTGACCCCATGCAGAAAATGGGAAAAGGGGGTTGTTGATGATGATGATGTAGATTTTTGAATAAGGCAAATTTAAAGTTAAATAAAGTGACTGATGTGTGCAGAGTAATTGAAATGTCTTCCTATACAGAGAAATTTAAATTTCTTTATCACAGTTAAGACAGATTTTATAGGCATTCACATTGTATAAAGTTGCTGGCAAGACGGAAAAGCTGAACAAAGAAATCACAAACAGAACTCCAATACACTAAGTAGATAAAATTTGATGGAAAGGTTGAAATGAGTAAATTTATGTAAAATGAAGCAAAAGAGTCGTGGGAAGTATAAAATGTATGAGAAGCTTGTTCTACATGAGATACAGCTGTAAACATAATACAAATAAGTGTCTGGATATTAATAGAGTGTATTGGGGCTGTAGGAAAGAAACACTAGGGTTAAATTGAGCAAAATGAAGTGAATCTGTAATTGAAAATAATGTTTACTTATAAATAAAGTAATGAAAATCAGGCTTCATAAGTGTCGAAAATGTGCACAAAGGTAATAGTGATCAGGGACATGTCAGAAAATTTGCAATGAGGATCAGTCAGAAATCTAGGCAGAGAAACTCAAAAATAAACAAAGTGTAATGTTAATAATAGACAATGTAATTTCTTCCTAACATTCACAGAAATGAATCTGAAAAGAGACTCAACTAAAATTTTAGATAAGTAAATATCTTTATTTATTTGGGTCATCATGCAAAAACCTATGACTCAGGGTGTGACTTTTTGTGAATATAAGAAAAAATGCAGACTTTAGTCCCAAATAATGTTAATGAAAATTCCTGCTTTACTGTAATTGATTAACTTGTCAGAAAGTTGATATGGTGAAAAGAATTCTGCATAATGTGAATATGTAGAATGATTTCTTGCTTTGTGAATGTGAAAAAGAAGTTATGTCTTACCATAATGTTCCATCTGTGTTGTAGATCTTTGTTCATTCATTACAGATAGGACCTCGGTTCCATCCTTGGAACCGATACGGCCGTTTCCCAACTCGCGCAAACCAAAAACTCTCAGCTAAGATCTACCCATAATGCCCCTCTCCTAGTTACTCCAGATCGAGTTTGCCCACCCTAGATAAAAGATGTAGTAATAGAAAAAATAGTAGGAGGCTCTGTCTGAGCAAATACCCTAACCAGTCCACCAGGAGTCCAGACAGGGGGAAGGAGGGCGGGAAGTAATGAATGAACAAAGATCTACAGCACAGATGGAACGTTATGGTAAGACATAACTTCTTTATCTGATGTTGTAAATCTTTGTTCATTCATTACGGATAGGATCGAGTCCCTAGCTACTTGAGTCCTGGGTGGCCCCAAGGAAGGATATTCCTGAGCACCATAGAACCGAAAGATGCTCATTTCCTGGAGGCCAAATCCAATTTGTAATGAGATATAAAGGTATGAGGTCTTGCCCAAGTGGCTGCTGCACATATATCATCCATAGAGGCTCTGGAATGAAAGCTACAGAAGTAGCCATAGATCTGGTAGAATGAGCCTTTATTCTGCAAGGTAAGGGTAGCTTGTGCTGTTGGTAGATAAAGGTAATGACATTTCTAAGCCAAGAGGATAAAGTCACTTTGGAAACAAGTTTACCCAATCTGGGTCCTGCAAAGGCCACAAATAGTTGATCTGTTTTCCTGAAAGATTTAGTCCTATCCAAATAACAACAAAGCTGCCAATGCACATCAAGGTTGTGCAAAAGGTACTCCCCTCTATTAGAATGCCGAGGGAAGAAAACCGGCAGGTCAATAAATTGGTTAATGGAAAAGCCAGAAATGACCTTGGACAAGAAAGAAGGTTTAGTATGAAGGGACACCCTAACCTTGTGGAAGATCAAGTAAGGACTCTTGACACTCAAGGCCTGCAGCTCAGATACTCTTCTCGCTGAGGTAAGTGCTACTAGAAGTATGATTTTTCATGGCAAAAATTTCAAATGACATAAATCAAAGGGCTCGAAGGGAGAACCTGTGAGAGACTGAAGCACCAGAGTCAAGTCCCAGGGTTCTAAGGAAAGCTTGACTGGAGGTTTAACATGTAATACTCCCTTCAAAAAGGTCTTGCATAGGCGGTGTGACATAATTGAAGAATTATCAAGACCATTATGAAAATTGGCGATAGCTGCTAAATGTACAGTGATTGTTGAAGCTGAGGCTCCTGCATGTAAAAGAGTAGTCATGTATTATAGGATCTTTTGAATAAGCATAGAGAAAGGGTCTAAGTTCTGGTCTTTGACCCAACTAGAGAACCTAGTCCATTTACTAGAATAAACCTTTCTAGTGGAAGGTTTGTGTGAGGCCAGAAGAATTTTATGAACAGGAGATGAGATGTCAGGCAGCCTGGCAAACACTGGAAGTGGAGGAACCAAGCTGTGAGCTTGAGACTGTGCAGGTTCAGCTAAATCAGTCCCTGAGGGTGAGATAACAGGTCCTGGGAATTATCCAGGATCCACAGGCTGTAAATCAGATGAGGCCATAGAAATGGGAACCAGACTTGATGTGACCAGTAGGGAGCAATGAGGATCACTTTGCTTCTCAACCTCTGAGCTTTCTGGAGAAATTTTGGGATGAGGGGAAATGGGGGAAAGGCATACAGAAGACCCAGGGCCAATTGTGTGTTACAGCGTCCCTCGGTGGTTTCCCCTGAGGGGGGATCAGGGCAAAATATCTTCTGCATTTGCAGTTTAGAGGGAAGCAACTAGGTCACAGCAAGGCTTGCCCCAGCGCTGGAAGATCCGATCTGCTGTTACAGGGTTGAGGGACCACTTGTGAGGCATCAGGATGTTCCTGCTCAGATTGTCCACAATAAGGTTGGAACTCCCGGGAATGTGCTTTGCTATAAGAAAGTGGTTGGAAGCTATCGCCCAGTGCCAAATCCTCATGGCTTCCTGATACAGGGGGTAAGACCTGGTTCTGCCTTGCTTGTTGATATACCAGACAACTGACATGTTGTCCAACTGAATTGCAATGATCCCCAAGGATAGGGATGCATTGAACACTTGCAATGCTAAGAGAACTGCCCTCAGTTCCAGGACATTTATGTGCAAGTTGGCATCCATGGGGGACCAGATGCCTTGGACATTCTTTTCCTGGAAATGCCCCCCCCACACACACACCCTAACAGTGAAGCGTCCGTGGTCACCGTGACTGTGGGCTGGGGAAGACAGAATGGTCGACACCAAAGATTCATTTGTGGCTTCATCCACCATAGCATTTCTTCCCTGCAATGGTTTGTAAGGCATATCATGTGGTTGAGTGGGTGAGTTAGCAATGACCATTGTGCGGAAAGGAGCCACTGCAGGATTCTCATGTGCAGTCTTGACAGTGGTACTAACGTAATGGCAGCTGCCATGGAGCCCAAGAGTTGCAGTACAAGACGTGCTGGTACATAGGTCTGAGGAAGAAGGTCTTGGATTTGGTGTCTTATTTTCAAAAGCCTGTGAAGGGGGAGAGAAGTTGCTAGGATGTTGTGTTGATGACCGCTCCAATAAATTCCAGTGTCTTCATTGGGGACATTTGATGGATGGACAGTCCAAGCACCGCTCTGAGAAAGCATCGGCTCCATCAGAGCCGATACAGCAAGGGTGGTCAGTGCTGACAGGGGAAACACTGCTTTCAGCGCCAAGACAGTATGTACCGAAGTGGACATCGGTACCGAGATCAGGGTGGATGCTGGAGGAGAATAAACAAGGGAAGATGTGGTAAAAGATTCCGAGCCAGGAGGGATGGAAGGTCTAGCTGGAATGGGCAATCCCCTAGCTGCCAGAAGCTGGTCCACAACCCGCATTAGGTCTAGTTCAGAAAAACTCCTAGTGGATCTAAAGGAGGCTGTTGAAGGGAAATCAGGTCTTTTTAAAAAGGGGCTAAACCTCTGCCCCAGAAAAGGGTCGTAAGTTGGAGAATATCTTGTCCTTGGCAGGTATTCGAGTTTTGGAGCTGATGGAGCCAAAGAAACTGTTGTCACCATGGCTGGGGATGGTGCCAAAGCATGTACAGTTATCGGAGCCGATGTGGGATCCAAGGACGGCACCAAAGTCAGTGGTGCCGAGGTTGAAACCGAAATAGGAGTGAATATCATCGTCGGCACTGAGGGAGAGGGCACAGAGCCTGGTGCCGAAGAGATCTGCACTGAGGGCGCCAGCAAAGCACGGAGCCAACTTGGTTCAGTAACTGACGGAGATGCAGGAACTGAGTGACTCTGCTTTTCCTTATGTTTTTTGGTCTTTGGAGGGGGTGAGACCGCCGACCCAGATAGAGCCTCTGAAAATGATGTCTTGAGTAAACCTTTTAAAATAAGTTTATTTTTATGTTCTGCTAGTGTCCGATTACTAAAACTAGCACAAATGTAACAGTCAGCTTTAATATGATCCACACCCAAACAGTAGACACAACGAACATGTGTGTCTAAGTTAGGCATCTTATGTCCACACTTGTCACACTGTTTAAATCCCAAATTAGCTTTGTCTGACATGGTAAGGCAACAAGGCTATTCTATAGAAAAATTAAGGAAGAAAATACCAGTAATGTTATTTTAAAAAATACCACTAGTAAAAAGGAAAGACCTGTCAAAGACAGGTGAGAGGGACAGTACCAATAAAGGTAAAAAATTAAATTAACAAGGAAAAGGGAAGGAAATAGGCTTAGGTTACAGTGAGAAAAGGCTAACTTGACTAAAAATTAAATAATTTTGAAATTAACAAATTTCTACTTAGCTTTGAGAGAGATGGCTAACATGTCTGACTAGCAACACGGCAAATGAGATCTGGAGTAACTAGATGAGGGGCATTATGGGTAGGTCTTATCTAAGAGTTTTTGGCTTGCGCGACCTGGGAAACAGGCATATCAGTTCTTAGGACAGAACTGAGGTCCTGTCTGTAATGAATGAACAGAGATTTACATCAGATGATATGTTTACTAGCTTGGGTTCTTTATCTGGAATTCATGGCATTCACATAACTCCTGCAGTTTTTCCAGAACAGCATTTTCCAAAGAAAGTTCCAACAGCTTTGAGGCATAAGAATGAGAAAGATTTGAGCAGAATGGAATGCATAGCCAAAACTAAGGAGCAGGTTAAGGTAACTAAATTAATGAGTAGCATGATTTTGTGAAGGCAGATAACATTGTTTATGTGAAAAGATCTTAATAAAGCTATAAAGAAGGAGCATCGTCTGCATTATTCGACATGAAAAGTGGTTTGAACCCTGCCATTAATAAATTATATCTGTGTGTTTGATGCCATTGAGAGAATTTGACAAATTAACATTGAAAACGTAATACAAATGTGTAACTTTAATTTATTTATGGGAAATGCAAATTCTACAAGCTACAAGTTGGTATTTCATCAACACCTAAATGTTTCATAGAACTGGTGGACAAATGGTTAATGAGCTTGAAGATGTTGTTTGTTGTTAGTATTATTTGTGATATAATGGTATAGGTCAGACCTAAGAAGAGTATTGAAGAGAATGAGGTACACAGTACAGTCTGAAGCTGAAGAAACATTAAGTACAAACTCAGTTACAGAGCTCAGATACATGCATTATAGTTTCACTTTAAGACAGAATGAATCCATATTATAGAATGGTAGAAGCAACAAAATGATAAGCTGTCACAAGATTTCTGGGGTTGTTGTTGTGCTTTTCCCAGTTAGGGGTCGCCACAGCGGAACTCTGGTCCACTAATGATTGGCAGTAGATTTTTACGGTGCTGAGGTGCCAGCTCGACGCCCAACCTTCAATGAAGGCATGCCCATTTATGCATGTCTTTTGAACACAACTCGACCATGGGGAGGACATGCAGGCTCCACACAGAAGGTGCCCCAGCT
This sequence comes from Protopterus annectens, assembly GCF_019279795.1. Lineage (NCBI taxonomy): Eukaryota > Metazoa > Chordata > Ceratodontiformes > Protopteridae > Protopterus > Protopterus annectens. The sequence goes on along the minus strand of NC_056743.1, from coordinate 909,056,522 downwards.
GAGAATCGAACGGGAGAACCCCCCGCTGCGAGGCGACAACGCCACCGCTGCACCACCGCGGCTTATTCTACACTCCCTTATTCTATTTTGATTTCTTCTCACCTTCTCTTAGGCATGGAGTGTTTGCTGCTTTCTTCAAATAATAACATATAGGGCTGTTAAAAAATTTGTTTATCTTAGCCTCTGGCCATGTACAATGGCTTAATAAACATGTATGTACATATTCCATATTGACAATTTGTCATGTGACTATAAATTACAGCATGTAAGGTTATTATTTTACAAAAGAAAATTATCAACCATATTTTTGTTACTACACACTCAACTCTTCATTTTTCTCCCTGCAGGCCTATACTGAAAATTGGATTTGCACAGCTGGACTACAGAAATATTTAAAGAAAGTATTGATTCATGGTACTGACATTCTACATCAGTGGGTGGTAGAAAGGATACGCACAATGAGGACACTGAAAGAAAAGGAAATGCAAAAAACATGGATAATAAAATGGCAGCCTAGCTTAATGCCTGCACTGAGTGTGGGCTCTGAGAAGCCACTATTTATTCAATCTAATATTACAGTTGCCTTCTTTGACTACATTTTACCACATAAGCTATATTTTAAGATGACAACTAACCTGTGGTACTTCTGTCAAGAATATATATCTGTCTGTATGTATATCTATGTATGATTTATGCAAATGTCCACAATCTGAAGGTTGACAGAAAGAAATTGTGTAAGTAGTCCCATCTTATATTCCCAAGAAACTGAATGCCCAAAAGAAAAAAAAACTCCCTGATGAAAAAACTGAATCTTTTGTTCCTTAGCATTATCATAGACACTGATAAAATAAAACATTTAAGGGATTATATTGCCCTCATGCATATTTCTTGCTCTCTGATCCTCACACATAAAATAAGATTTTGGCCACTAACAGTTAAAGATGTAAATGAAGTATTGGACTAACAATTCAGAGTTACACCAGCTGATGCCCAAGACAGATGACATGTGATTCAAAGTCTCTGTCCCGTGTGATACCTTATCTTTTGAAGTTCATGCCAAACATGATAGAAATGAGTGTGTCATTAAGGAAACTACTGGAAAATTATGTGGGATGGTACTGGAATACAGAGTGAAAAATCTTTAAATTGCTTAAATAGTAGGTGATACAAGCACCTACACTGAAATATTTTGATACATATAATCAAATCACATTTGTATTTAGATGCCAGTCAAAATGAAAATGTTGCACTGATTCTTCAATTAAAGGAATTGGCTTCTTATGGGTCTGGAACCTTTACTGATTATCAGGAAAAATATATGTTCAGACAGAAGAGCTTTTAGCCATAACATATCATTGTGAAATGCTCCATGACTGTCTTTATGGGAAGTGAGTACTGATAGAAAATGGTTGCAAGACATTACGAAGTATATTTAAGATATTACTGCATAACCACAACTAAGATTGCTACAAATTTGTTGCAGTTACAGAAGTATGGCTTAGATGGGAAATTGTCATCTTCATCAGCATCAGTCCCCTTTTCCTCATTTTTACATGAGGTCAGGATGTCACATCAACAGTAATCGATGTCTGAATTGCCTAGAAATGGTAAGGCCTTGCTGTGCCTAATAATGGTGGCTGCCAAAAAATTACTAGAAAATCTAAATCTAATTCAACTATACTGGAAGTAGTGAATATAGTAACAGAGATAAAACAACTGGAATTGAGATCTTTAGAATAGGGTAGGAGCAAAATGCATAGGAAAATAGGAATTATGGGAACAATACATACAAGGGAGGAATTAGGTTTAAAAGGTGGCAGGACTTAAATGAGCTATGTAATGTTTGAGTGAGAAAGATTGGGTAGATTATAAGTGATGTATAATGTTTGCAGCTGGGAGTGTATCAGTATTGTTTGTGATGTAAAATGTTTGCAACTCAGATTGTGTTGGTGTGGTTTGTTTTCATTTATATAAATGTAGGATTGCCTGTGTAGTAAGTGATCGTTTAATAGAGATGTGTCTTGTTTAAAAAAAGGCAGGAACTGAATAATGTATGTAATATTGCTTAGGTTATATGATATATAGCAATATATGTGAAGTATAATGTTTATGTTAATATAGTTTGATTACCTTTATGTGAATGTAAATTTGCCTATGTCACAATAAAGGTATTTGAGAAAAAAAGAATCACACAGAGTGAATATTTACATCGAGTGGCTAGCCCTGACATGAAGTGGAAGCAAGGACAGATATGCTTGTAACAGATAGGAATCATTCATATCTGAAAAATAACCAAACTAGAAGAGAGAGGAAAGTGGATAATTCCACGTATGTCTGTGTACTTAAAGTGATACTTTGATGTAAATATTTGGAGATGTGACTAGGGGAAGTTATTTAAAACAAAAATGCACTCGGGTAGAACAATTGTGATGCATTTAATTCAGGGAAGAGATTAGTTGCATATAAGTCTTGATGCTCAAGGATGAAAACTTGGTTTCATCAGTTCAGTAAGACAAAGAAATGCTGGAAAGAAAAGATGAATCTCACACGTGGGAATTGTGAAATGTGAAGAAAGAGCTTGTGGTGTCTTATTTTGTCCAAGTTTGTTTGTACAAGTAGAACAACAGGTTCAGAATTGTGCTTTGTGTAATGTCTATCATAACAACAATCCAAATAAAAAGATTTTTTTTATTAATTTCTAGGAAAACCATAGAATAGATTAGTCTTTGCACCACAAATGTATAAATCTGATCTAGTTGTCTGTTATTCAAAGTTTCTTGAGGTCATGTTGACAAATACAATAAACAGAGGTGTAATCAGATATGATATGCCAATCTGAGGGTCACTACACTAACAGGCAATTAATTTAATTTGCAAAAGAAAGAAAAACAACAGCCCTAGATGATGTGGGGGCAAAACCCTTCACCCCTATGCTGGAGATGAAACCCCCTTCACCCCTTTCTTAAAATAACTTCCTTTAAGGTAGCACAACCTTGAAGTAGACTACAGATTTTGGAAGAAATGGGACTTTGTGGATGATGGTCACAGGTGATGACCCCAATTTTGGAGACATTAATTTGCTGAAAACTTTATTTTCAAAGCATTCCAGGTGTGGTAAATTAGATAATGGTCCCGTCTATGCAAGTATGGAGTCAAATATATTTTCAGAACAGTGTGAGTTTCAGCATTGTACTTGCAGTTTGTAATATATGCCATCTAAGTTTCAAGAGGGAACTTCAGACTACCAAAAATGTTCTGGCCTCATTTTTGAATATGACCTTTCAGTGGTTGCTAAAGTGTAGGATGACCTAATAAGGAGGTTAGTGTCAATGTTTCAGTGGCAGAAGGAATTGTATTTGAACTATAGCCATTGTCTAAATGAAAGACAACAACATTCATTCGCTAATTTAAAGGTCAGCAGACCGAGAAGAAAGGATGCTCTGTCTACTACTGGGAGCCAATTAAATTTTTTGAGGGGGATGCAGTGGCATCCATGAGGGGTCTTTTGTTAATAAATTGGAAAGTCGTATTGTCTGTCTCCTGGAGAAGCTGTGTATTTTAAAGGAAGGAAGAGGTTATGAGTAGTAGGTAGGGAATAACACACTGATGGCTATGATTTGCCTTGCTTCTTTTGTTTGTGAGTTGAAAATTTTGTAGGCTACTCTGGGTTGTCTAAATACATCCTGTGTTTGACCCTCTGTATAAGTGAAAAAAGAAAGAGTTTGGTCTAGTAGGAGACTTATCAATTTTTTTTTTCTGAGTTACAAAAGAGAGGTGGTAGTGGTGGTAAAGGTCAAAATGTAAAGGGGTTGAGCTGTGGTGAGCTGCATATTTGTCCCAAATACCATGCAAGTAGATTAGCTTCTTAGAGCACATCCAGTTTCAGATTAGCCTGAAATCATTTTGTAGTGAGGTGATACTTTCAATTTGAGAGAGTGATACCATTGTGATGAGAATACTGTCTGCATATAGGAAGACGTTTAGGTATGTTTATCCCAAGTAAGGTTGTTAATGAATAATGAGAACAACAGAGGTCTGAGGAATGATCCCTGTGGGAAACCAGTGGAAGCAGGTTAGGGGATGATATCAGCAGTACTAGAATCAATGGACAAAGCCTGGTGAAGACTTTGTCATAGAAGCTGCATTTTTTAAACTTATACAGTAGTATGCTGTGGTCAACACAATTAAATGAGGGCTATGATCATTGACCTTGTGAGCCCACCCTGTTCAAAGTTGGTAGAGATGGCATTAGTATGTACATGGCAGAGGACATGCTGTACTTTGGTTTGAAACCATGCTGCTTTTATCAGTAAGAATATCATATTGGCATATGTGATAACCTGCCCCACTTTTTTGATTTGCTTTTCTTTCAAAGTTAATTAATATCAGAAGGGTAGTTATGGACAGAAACTGGGAATAAAAAATGTTTTAATGCTAACTTGATCTTTGTATTACTAATGCCCCTGTGTCACTCTTAAGTGGTCATTAATATTGTTTTGTAATTTGTTCTACCTCCCAGAACTCTAACCTCATTTTTGCTTTGACAGTCAAGTTCTTTTTGTTCCAGAATAAGGTACTTCACAACCTACAAAATGATGCTACTTTCCCTTTTCTCTACATTTTCTTCCAGTGTCTGGTCTTCAATTTTTAGAGCTGCACTGCTTTGAATCTCAGGAGTGTTTAATTCGATCTTTATATAACTATCAATGATTTGTAAATAGCATCCTTTATTTTTCATAGTTGAAAGCTCCTAGATAACCAAAACAGAATTTACACAATTAAAATTATGTTTCTTGTCAGTGGCAACCCCCTCCATGCAAGAGGCACTACCCCTTACAGTATCCATTCAATTATGACCATATAATCAGCTTCAAGGTTGCTGCACCTTGGGAGAAAGAGATTGCTATCACCATGCAGCAGGTGAGTTTCATCAACATGAAACTCAGTCATGTGTACATTGGCATACACTTCATCACTACAACTATGTCTTACTTCCCTACTTCGTAAGTAGATCTGTCTTATTGTTTTGTCTTATTCTGCCTGCCTGACCCTCAGTGTAAGCACTGACAGGGGAACTGTTAGCACCCTCATCTTAACCACTATATTTACCCACTCAAAGAATATTGCAGACTTACAGGTTTGCGCCATGAGTTCTGCAGACCTGGAGATCTGTAGTCTTAGAAGGAAGATATGAACAAAAACCATGGAACTAGTTTTCAGTTCAGGACTTAGGTGTCTAGGTATGCTGAAGGCATGTTAAATAGACAGTTTAAAGAGAATGACTGTCAGTGTTGACCATCTCTGTACGCAATGTTAAATTTTGCTGATTAAAATGCAAAGAAATCCTGACAATGTACTCAGTGCTATTATCAGAATATAAACACTGATCAATCCAGTTTACGTTTAGTGATTTCTTATCACTTTTTGGTATTTGAACAAAGCAAATGGGAACCAATGCTGTAAGAAGGAGCACAGGATTATTGACAACTTCTGATACACTTAATAATGCAGAGAAATACTGAGCCAAATTCAGAAAGGTAACTGTGAGATCTGAAGTAGTTAACTTCATTTTATCTGCAACCTGTGGGTATTTGGATCCATATCGGATCTGAGCCGGCAACTTTTTAAGCATCTGCTTCAAGCTCCAAGCTCCTCCCCCTTACCCTTAACCCATCAACATCTCCTACCTTCCCTCAGATCTCATTTGCTGCTTATGCATCAGCATCATGATCTCCATAGCTCTGAGCATTAAGGTTGTAGTAAGTGCTTTTTGATAAAATTTTTTGTATGTAGTGAGTTTTTTTCTCAGTAGTTCCCTTTCCTCCCCCAATCGCTTGTTTGTCTGTAAATCAACAAAAAAGCAAAAAGGTTTAGTTGGTGAAGTAGCTTAGTGTAGGCCCTCCCTTCCCCATAGGTGTGCGTGGTCTTAGTGTGTTGGAGTTTGGTAGGTGTGGCTGTGTGTGTGTAGAATGGCTGATCAGCCCAAGCCTACATTTAAGAAATGCACAGAGTGTGGCCATAAGCTTTTACCGGCGGATGGTCACACTCTGTGTGTTGTATGCGGGCGTTCCTCACTTATCCGTCCAGTGCAGTGTGTGTGCTGGTTTTAATCCAAGAGCCTTGAAGGAGAGGAAGGCCAAACTGGTGGCTAAAGGCCTTCTCCCTGCTTCCATGCTGGACTCATCGACCTCGGCCTCAGCTTCCACAGCTACCACCCAACCCCCCCCCTCAGGTTGGGACTCATCCTCTCACTAAGCCTGTTGAAGGGTATGTCAAAGGAAAAGAAAAGAAAAAGGATAGAGACAGAGAAAAGAAGGGGGATAGTTAATGGTCTCCAGATCAGGAGTCCTACCCTAGCCCACCTTCCAAGGTGTCGAGACCTGTGTCTCCTCGGCTCTGCTCCCCTAGATTCTCCCCAGAGCTGACAGAGCCTTCGGAACCGAGGCCTTCATCCAGATTTTCACAGCATCCAGCCAGATCTGAGTCGGTCACTTCCTCAAGCTCGACTCGGAGTCCCTCTGAAATGGATATGGATAGGATGATGAGGAGATTTATTCAGACCCAAATCCAGATGGGAGTCTTGCCAGACCCCTCTCCCTCCAGAGGTGGGACCTCCATGCCCTTCTTTCACCCTATTTCTCCTTCCCCAATCCAGCCTGCAGTTTTGGGGTTTATTGGATCCGAGGATCTTTGGAGCTGGGGATTCGGCACCGATGGTTCCTCTAACCTTGACTCTGGTGATTACCTTGAGTTCCTCAGATCTGACCAGTTCAGATCTGAGCAGCTCTCGGGGCTGAGGACGGGGAGTCAGACCTGAGGGGATGGAGGTGTCTTTGGCTCTGACTTAGTCGGATCTGAGTCGTTCCTTCGGAGCTTCGGCTACCCTAGCCTCTGCCTCAATCCCCATGGCAGACCTGGAGAGAGCTTCATCCTTATTGGGTGCTAAAGAGGTTTGCTTTCGATCGGTGTTCGACATGGTGGAGAGGGTTCTCTCCCAAGGATTGAGACTCCAACCTATTTCCTTGGATTCCGCCCAGACTCCCTCGGATTCAGTTACGACTCCCTTCAGCTTGTCCTAGGGACAGCCCCTGCTAGAGGAGCCCCAGAAGGTTCCCCTGGAGGAACCCCCCATGGCTCATGAGCCCTCTACAGAGAGTCCCACCGAAGAGGGTCCTCATAAGCACATGTATAAAAGGAGGCACCTGGACTCCCCCGAGTCCTTGACAGAAGACACTGATTTAGATGAAGGAGAAGGTTCCCCCAGGTCACCTCCTGAGGATGTCTCCTTTGGAGACATCATGGAGATCCTTCGCCAGAGGGGAGGTTGATCAGCCCCAAAACCTTTGACGGATGAATCAGTGCTCCTGGAGGCTTTTGGCATGGGCCCATCTATGTCCTGGGTGTCCCCATCGGTAGATCCCTTGGTGGATCTTATCACCATGTGGGCATGGATGGAGTCTGACACCATAGAGCCAATACCTAAATGTCCGGACAAGATCCTCTCTCCACCCACGAACAGACAGGCCTGGTATAAAGGATCCCCTGTGGATGCTATGGTGGTTGCAGCTGCCACCAAGAAGGAACTGGCTCAGGAAGTTCCTCGGTCCACCCTCCGGACAAGGAGTCCAGGATGGTAGATCAATTTGGGAAGCGAGTGTATTCTTCAGCAACATTTTCCATCTGAGCTCTGAACTATTTGGCACACGTTATACGACTGCACCGAGACCTAGTCACAGAATTAGCTGAGTCGCCCCCAGAGTCTTTGTCACCAAAGGGCAAGCATCTGTTCTCCATGAAAATGTCAACTCTGAAGTCAGTATTTAACATGTCTATGCACCTCCTTTCCCATACTATGGAAGGAGCAGCTAGGGTGGCTGGGACCAGCGTAGCTATGAGGTGACACGCTTGGCTCAGACTGTGTCAATTTGCGGACCGCTTCAAGGCGTCTTTCACAAATGCTTCCTTCAATGGTTCTTCTCTTTGTGGGAAGACTGTACATGACACCCTTGTCCAGAGTGAAAAAGATGGGAAGACTTTGTCTGCCATCAGAATCTGCTTTTCTACTCCTCAAAGGTCCTTTTCCAGGAATCAGAGAGGGCAAAAGAAGATGTGGTTCTGGAAATCACAGTTTTCCTGGGACTCTCAAGTTAACTCGTCCCTTAGAGGCAGAGGAGGACATGACAGACACTGTCCCAGAGGCAGAGGGGGTCAGATGAACTTTGGGTCTAGGGAGCCCATCTCGGACAGACCCACGCAGTAGCCCTGAGGGGTTGCCCAACTGCCGTACTCTGGAGGCAGTCGGGGGAAGATTATCATTGCACCCAACGGCTTGGGAGTCCATAGCTGCAGATCGTTGGGTGCTTCAAATAATATCCAGAGGCTACACCATACCATTTGTTGCCCCTCCCATCCAACCAAAGCACCTCCCAGATGTCCCACCCACTCAAAGGGAGATGGCAGCACTAGATATTTCCAAGCTGCTTCACAAACGAGCCATCGAAATGGTCCCCCTCGATCAGTCTGAATCCGGCATTTACTCCAGGTTCTTTTTAGTGCCAAAAAGACGAGGGACCTCAGGCCCATTTTGGACCTGTCCACCTTAAACCTGGCTGTTGCCAAACAGAAATTCTGGATGGTCACCCTGCAGTCCATTCTACTGTATCTTTGAGAATGTGACTGATTGTGCTCGATAGATCTCCAGGATGCTTATTACCATATCAAGATTCACAGAAGCTCCAGGAGATTTCTTTGCTTCCGGCTGAGAGCCAATCATTTCCAGTTCAGAGCCCTACCCTTCGGTCTCACTACAGCCCCCAGGCTGTTTTCCAAGGTAATGGCAGTTGTAGCAGCTCACCTGAAGCTTCAGGGAATTCAGGTATTCCCTTACCTAGACGATTGACTCCTTGCTGCTTCCACCAAGCATCTTCTTTGCCAAGCCAGAGACTCTTTCTTTCATCTTGCAAACCAGCTAGGGATCATTATCAATGTTTCCAAGTCCCTCTTGGACCCAGTGTAGATCTTGGACTTTATTGGGCCATGGCTGGATGCCCTTCAACTGAAAGTCTTTCTAACTCCAGACAGGGTCCAGAGTCTATGGGCTTATATATCCATAGTTCTTGGCCCCAGGTTACCCAAGGCGGGTGACGTTTTCAGAGCCTTAGGCTCTATGGCTGCAACAATCTTGATCCTCACCTGTGCGCGTCTTCACATGCATGTCCTTCAATGGACTCTAGCAGTACAGTGGTCTTGGCTAGATCTCCCCATGGAATATCCAATTCAAATCAGCAAAGCCTGCAGGGTATCATTCCTCTGGTGGCTACAATCCCCAGAGATCGCAGCAGGACACCCATTTGTTTCATCCACAGCCCAAGCCACAGTGAACACAGATGCCTCCCAGCTCAGGTGGGGGGCATTATCTGGGGAGGATGGTCCAAGGCACGTGGTCCCAGATCAAGACCAGATTGCACATCAATGTTCTGGAGATAAGAGCAGTGCTTTTAGCATTGCAAGCCTTCCACACTGTTCTTCCTCCAGGGGCTATTGCAATTCAGTCAGACAACATGTTGGTTGTCTGGTACATCAACAAACAGGGAGGAACCAGATGTTACCCTCTGTGTCGCAAGGCCATGAGAGTGTGGGAGTGGGCGATCTCCACCAGTCGGTTTCTGATTGCAACGCACATCCCAGGACGTTCCAACATCTTAGCGGACAGATTGAGTCGGGCTATTCTAATGCCATATGAGTGGTCTCTGAAACGGTTGATAGCAGAGGAGATCTTCCTTGCGTGGGGTCAGCCTTGCTGCGATCTCTTCGCATCTCCTTCCAACACAAAGTGCAACAAGTTCTTCACTCTGATTCCCTCACCAGGGGATCCCCCCAGAGATGCTCTAGTCCATGCTTGGCCTCCTGGGTTACTGTATGCTTATCCCCCATTAGCAGTCATTCTGAAGTTTCTTCAGAAAGCCTGTCGACTGGGGTGCAAAGTGATCCTCATTGCCCCATTCTGGCCTTGTCAAGTGTGGTTCCCCTTCCTCTGGTCTCATGTTCTAGCTGCTCCTTGGGTTCTGAATCCCTGCCCAGATCTCATTTCTCATCCCTCAGGCACTTGTCCACCCAGCCTGGACAGCCTCAAGCTGACAGCTTGGTTGCTACAGTTCCCTTGATTGCCAGGACTCCCGGTCTTTCATCTTCAGTAAAAACTATTCTGGTGGCATCTCACAAGGCTTCCACTATGCAGATTTACCACAGTAAATGGAAACGATTCTCTATTTGGGCTTCTCAGAGAAATCTGGATCCTTTTACAGCCCCTGCTCCTGCAGTGTTGGATTTCTTAGCCAACAATTTTTAACAAGGGGCTAGTTCCTCCACTGTGAAAGTGCAACTGGCAGCTGTTTTGAATTTCCACGTCGGTGAGAACATGAATGCCTTGGCCTCTTCTAGACTGTATAAGGCTTTCCTTAAAGGCACCTTTCTTTTGCATCCTCCAGTTAAGGACTCTGTTCCTCCTTGGGATCTTACCTTGGTTCTCCAGGCTTTAGTTGCTCCCCCCTTTGAACCTGCAGCATCAGTAGATTTGAAGTTCTTATCCTGGAAGACAGCCTTCCTAGTGGCCATTACATCAGCTAGGAGGGTTACTGAGATTCAGGCATTGTCTGCCATTCCCCCTTACTTGATCTTCCATAAGAACAGGGTTTCTCTCCGCACAAACCCTTCTTTCTTACCAAAAGTGGCTTCTGAATTAAACATTAATCAAACAATTAACCTGCCTATTTTCTTTCCAAATTTTCAGAACAATGGTGAATATAAACTGCATTTGCTAGATGTTCATAGACAACTTTGTTTTTATTTACATAGAACAAAGCCCTTCTGTAAGTCTAGGATTTCACTAGATGACATTTGTGCGGCAGTAACTTGGGCAAGGTCACATACCTTTATTTCTAATTATAAGTTGGATTTGATCTCCAGAGGGAGAATATCCTTCGGCTCTGCGGTGCTCAGGAATATCCTTCCATCTCCTACTCCATCTGAGTAGTTACCCTTCATTTTTCTGCAACCTTCCCACCCTCCTTCCCCCAACCTTCTCATGGTTTATTGTAAGCTGAGTTGCTGATTGGTTGAGTAGTGGCAAACTCGATCTGAGGGAAGGTAGGAGATGTTGATGGGCTATGGGTAAGGGGGAGGAGCTTGGAGCAGATGCTTGAAAAGTTGCCAGCTCGGATCTGATATGGATCCGAATACCCACAGGTTTCAGAAAAATGAAGTGTAACTACTCAGATGGAGCATTATGGTGAGTACATAACTTCTTTTTATATACAGTGTGTATACCTCATGGTAATCATCCTACTAAGGTACTGTAAAATAAAAACATGCAGCACTGTGGTGGGCTGTCTCTGCTGCCATGCTAAATGTTAATTATATATTCCGGGGTAGAGGCATATGTTAATTAGACATGTGATCTTCCTTGGAACTGTCTGCAGTAAGATTTGTGTGGCTAAGAGATTCAGAGAGTTATCCTGCTGCATAAGTTAGCACAGTCACTCCTAGATACTCGTGTTAATTAGCAAGGCCAAAAGTTTGTGTTCACCCATTGCAGTAGAGGTAAGTGCCAGGGAGTTTGATGGGTAGGTAGTGTTGGGGTGTGTGATCATGTATGTATGTGAGAGGCAGCATGTGTGAGTGTGTGTCTGCCTGGGAGATCACTGCACGTGGGTTAGGGGATATGGTAGGTGTGTGTGTGTGTGTGTGTGTGTGTGTGTGTGTGTGTGTGTGTGTGTGTGTGTGTGTGTGTGTGTGTGTGTGTGTGCGTGTGTTTGTATGTATGACTGTAAGTGTACATGTGTGGGGGGGTGAGTGTCATACTTCCACACACACCTATATTAACGAGTAAAGACTGAAACATTTGATCAGAGTGGAGCACTATCCACCTGGGATAACTCTAGAGCATTGTGTCTTAATGGCGCTTAGAGGCAGGGGAACCACTAGAAACTAGAAATAATTCCACATCTCATGCCTTAACAGTACTTAAACATAACATTGATCAGGGTAGAAACAACTAGACACCAGGTATAACTCTATTGTCTCATTCCTAAATAGCACTTAAACAGAATGTTGATTGGAGGGAACCATTAGACATCGAGGCAAACTCTTTCATCTCGTCTTAAAAGCACCAAGGGTTGGGAGAGGAATATTAACTGCCAGAGATAACACATAATATCATGCCTTAACACACTTAACAAAGATCTGGGCTGGGGAAACACTAGCGACCATGGATAACTCTTTAAAAATATGCCTGAATGGCATTCATAAAACAAAAAGAAAGATCACTAAACACCAGGGATACTCTACATAATGTGCCTTAAAAGCACTAAAAAGGATTCAAACCCTGCATCCTCTCACAGTGGATATTAGTCCTCTTCACCACCAGTAGACACCAGTGGAAAACAGGGGAATAACATATAAAACTGGGAAAAAATATAAATTACACTGGGGAGAGATTCAAATCTGCATCCTTGACATAGGAAATATCAGCATTAACCCACTATGCTAACTGATAGTGTAGCGTAGTAAGAGTTTTTAAACTACATAATGAGGATTTTGGTCATTATTCAAGACCTGCAACAGTTTGTGAGTTATGAAGGAGAGGAACAGGACACAACTAAACATGCCTCACAACCTCCTTGCACAAGAAATGCATACAAAGCCAAAATTACTGGGTCAAAGGCATACAATCAAGGAGAGATTTTAAATATTCCTCTTATAAACTTAGCACATTTCTAGAAAAACAGCTTCTGAATTAGCGTGCATTTACCAAAGAATATGAGGTCTGAAACTCTACTGTATGGCATTAACAACTGAGTGTAATCATCCATGATTTACGAGAGTGGGAAGAAAAAGGAGACATCAGGGATGTTCAGACAATGCAGGGACAGGTGAGTGGTATATGGTTTGCATGCACATGTGTGGGAGAATTAATGGGGGTGCCCTGTACCACTGCAATGCATGGACTACAAGTTTTAAATACCAGAAGAAAGTGCAGATCTACACTTGTGGCAGTTAATGGTGATTCAGAGACATGTACGTTTGCCAATAATGAGGGGTTTCCTTACAACAGCTACTGTTTATCTGTATCACAAAATAACACATCTTGGAAACCGGACCTTTTCACCATTGCCCATAATGCAAGCACTGAGGTTCCTTCCTTCGGGGTTCTGAAAGTATGTCTTTCTCTATTTTACAAATCACTCTACACCAAGACAGTACATTCCCTTATATTACTGCCTGTATAATGTGTCTTTTATTTATTTATTTTTTTGTATTTATTTGTTATCCAGGTGAGGATGGGTGCTAATCAGATTTTTTTATGTCAGACTTAAATAGCAAAATGCTTTATTTATGTATGTATGTATGTATCTATCTATCTATCTATCTATCTATCTATCTATCTATCTATCTATCTATCTATATGCCTAATTTAAAGCTAAAAGCTTCCATTATGACTTGCTGAGCTTCTTCTCAATGAGGAGGCAGGTCAACAAGCACAGTTGCTTGGGAATTAAACATGTACACCCCAAATTTAAGTATACCAACTCCATGGTCACCCCAACATTAAAAATGGAAAAATCTCCTAAAAGAAAGAAATCCTGACATTGCACACTTAAAAACTGCAGAAGCAGTGATTCCCTACTGAAAACAGCAACTGGGGAGCTCAATTTCACTGGAAAGAACTTGATCAGATAGAACTTCATCCAGTTTGAACTTAGCAAGCAATAGGGAAACCATATTAGAAAACATCCACATTTAATCTCCACTGGAGATACGCACCAGAATTCTTACAGAAGATCTTAGGACTAATGGACTTCCTTACTCTGACAGGAAGAAGACACTGTTACATAGTTAAGGGTTTCTGTTTTGGTATTGGATTTATGGTAACTCCATGTAAGACAAAACCATCAGTCATATAGCTAAAGGCTAGGAATTAGTCTTTTCTTGCAAGTCATTTTGACAGAGATGGACAGTATAGGCATATACAGCCATCATCATCTATGCCACTGTATACACTTAAAAAAAAAAAAATATATATATATATATATATATATCTATATATATATCTATATATATATATATATATATACTCAAAAGAGCATTAAAAATCAGTCCAAAAAGATCAAATAATCAAAAGACTGAATAATAAAAAAAAAAAAAAACAAACAAAAACAACAGTGTTGTTTTGCAGGCAGGAGGAGCAAGCATCCCTGTACCCTCACATCCACTGCTAATTATATATATACCAATACCAAGACTGCATTACAGCAGGGAAAGAGCAAATCCCCAGACCATGCTGTACCACAATGTTGCACAAAGAGTTGCCAGCATCCAAAAAACAGCCAAAAACAGCTTTTGCTCTTATCACATTTGCTAATAGCTATTGCACCCACATACACACATACACACACACACACACACACATATATATATATATATATATATATATATATATATATATATATATATATATATATATATATATATGGTTTACTATCACATGATCGACAGTACAATGCTCAAATGTACAGATGTCAGAACTAAATGTTCGTAAATCAGAACACCGAACAGTGTAAATGCCGAACCGAGCATTTCAGTGAAGTCGAATGTCGAACATGTCGACTACACTGAAATACTCCTATCTACCCAACATTCTACAGCAGGTTTTTGCAGGGGGCAAGCCCTCCTGCACCTCCACAGCCCCCCACACCCCGCTACTTATGTATACAAACTCCGAGATCGCACTACACTGACGAAAGGGTACATTTCCCGATCCCTACTATAGTGCGATCTGCACTACATTGTCGAACCTTGCTATAGCGAATGTTCACTATTGTATGGTTTGACAATGCCATGATCGCGCTTCCAGTTTTGCTACCTGATTTTCGCTCATTCGTTGATCGCACATAGTGCGATCGCCAATGTGATAGTAAATATATATATATATATATATATATATATATATATATATCATGCAGCGAAGGATAGTAGTATATAAATGTTTTAAAAAATGTTTATCATGATTTATGATTATATATTTTGCTAAATTGCATTTCCTTTCATAGTGTCTGGCAGGCTAAATTGTTTTTGCTTAAGCCTGCACTGTCTGGGATTGGGATTGGAAGACTTGTAGCAGTGGGACACTAGATAAGAAAAACATCTTTCCTTTCTATTACCATGGACAAATCATGCAGTGAAGGTATGCCAGTTTACTTTTTAGGCCAAATGGATTACTGGATAACCTGAAGAAGATGATGGTCATTTAGCATATTAGGAAACTTTTGTGAAAATACTCCAACCAGGTAACACTGAGGTCTTCAAGAAGAACGATATATTTTTGGTAATTCTTGCCTTGAAGCCTGCTAGAAACTAATTGACCATATATGTAGACTATAAGAAGAAAGATGTACATTGTACCAGTATGAAAGTTAGTATATCTTTCCAGATGTCTCTGAGTATACCAACTAAGCTAAAGTTATCAGAATTATGACAGATATCCACCATGAAAAAGTAATGCAGAAGAATAGAAAGGCGCAGTACTCTTAGAAGAAGAGGTCTGTTTCTGTGATAGCATATGTAGGTGGTTAATACGTAGAAGGGTATGGAACTACATGAAAGTTTAATCATTTTGAGATGATTTTTATAAAGAGTTATAATGCCTAATTGATGTTGCTGCAGTAAAGCATCAAACACATCTAGCATACTGAGGAAGCAGATATTGTTAAGAAGGACAGACATAATTCCAGAAGGATAATGCATCTGCAGATGAAATATTTAGGACATATAAGGTATCCAGGTTACTTTCAATGTTCCCTGTTTTGAGAACAAGGAATTTAGGGACCATTATGAGGAATTGGTGGGAGCTATTGTATTGTTAATCAGACCTTCCTTTTCTCATAGTTGCTGAAGTGGCAAGTTTTACATAGGAAAGTTTCCACCGGCAAGGTGGATAAGCTATCAGGGGTCAGTGGGATGGGGTGCAAATCATCCCTTACATAGGCTTGGACTTATTGAGCCAGCACATACCTGGTAATACTGGTGAATATGAAGAAGCAGCCAAGAACACTGCCATGTGACACAAGGTAAGGGGAGGAGAGTGTCCTGCAGTACCAGGTAGTTATCAGGCATACTGCTTTACTGTTTTTGTACCACACTGAAGGCATATCATAATTCTCCAAGGTCAAAACACCCATCCCCATCATAATCAATTTTAACCTGACTTCATTACAGAGAGGTGCATGGATCCCTTTTTAGAGATTCCTTTATCCTTACAAAGGTTTGATATCCATTATCTCAAGTTTTCCATGAATTGTGCAGAAAGATGTTTTATTGGTGTTTTCTAATCTTGTCATGCCTGACTCCAAGCTGTAAATAATATTAATGGCTAAATATGTTTAACAAGTATGATCAAACTTAACTAAAGAAATAGAGAATGATCCTTCAAAACATTAAATGATGTCTATTTTCATGTTCCACCTGCTGCTTGCCCCAGTGTTTCTATGAGCTACAGACATGTGAAGATATACAGTGTTGTTGCTGACATCGGCAGGTTTTTCTATCTTGGATTTTCTTCTTCTTCTTCGCATTCTTCTTCTGCTTTTGTTTATAGGTTCATAGGCGGTTACTAGGCTTTTGACCCAAAGGTCTTTATAAGCCTTGCCGTGTGTACCCAGTATAATACTAGAGAAACCAATATAAGGATCGAGCTTTGTTTGATATAGACAGGTAGTCTGTTCCAGAGTATGGGGAAGTCTCTGGGACAGAAATCTATCCCTCCAGCATGTTCTGTTTATTATGGTGACAAGGGTTAGGTCCCTAGAGCGTGTGGCTCAGAGGGGTTGGGATTTCTTTAAGTGAAGCATGTCCAACAGTTTTGGGTTTGACATAGCTTTGTATGTTAGGCAGAGATCACCTCTGAGTATGAGATATGCGACGGAGTAAAGCTGGAGTTTTTTGAGATGGTCTGCATAGGGCATCTGTTTGAGGCCGGTAATCCTCTTTGTGAGTTATTTCTGTGGCCTTTCCAGTTGTTGTAGATGTCTTGTGAGGTACATACCAAAAGGGGCATTGTACTCTGTGGGTCTAACAAGTGATGAGTAGAGGGGAACAATGACCTCCTTTTTCCTGGATGAGAAACCTTTTGTGATGAGGTGTGCCACATGAAGGATTTCCTGACTACTGTGGCGATGTGATTATTAAAGGAGAGACTACTGTCCACCTGTGTCCCAAGGTCTCTTATCACACTTTTGATGTTAAGTAGACTACCACCTATGTGGTAGCTCATGGGTACAGAGGTTTTACCAAAGGGGATGACAATGCACTTTTTGGCATTGAGCTTGAGGCCATGGCTTTGTCACCACGCATCTGTCTCAGTGAGGCCCTTTTGTAGGATGTCCACATCGCTAGAAATTTCAATTATGGCTCCTAGTTTGCAGTCATCTGCGAAATTCATTAACCAAAGACCTTCTGTGTTAGACTGTACTTCAGAAAAGTAGATACCAAACAGGAGAGGACCCAGGACTGAACCCTGTGGTACTCCACTTGTCACTGGTCTGAAGTTGGATTTGGAGTCTGCTACATTCACAGTGTGGGTTCTGTCAGTGAGCCAGTTGGCAACCCATCTTATGACATAGGGATTTATACCCAGTTTAGTGAGTTTATCTATAGTTCCAGAGTGGGGGATGGTGTCAAAAGCCTTGGTGAGATCTAGATAGGCTGTGTGAACCACCTTACCCTTGTCTATGGCTTTGGTGACTGCTTCAAAGAAGTCAGTCAGGTTTAGGAGACATGATCTGCCTTTTACAAACCCGAACTGGGTGGGGTCCAGAGTTTGGAGATTACCAATATCTTTTATAAGTTCCATGATGATACATTCCAAGGCCTTGCAGACCAGGGTCATTAGGCTAATGGGGCGGTAGTTTCCAGGGTCCGTGGTGGCTCCCCCTTTGTGGAGTGGGATAAATGTCGCTGTGTGCCATTCAGTGGGCACAAAGCCAGAGGTGAGGCTAAGATTGAACATGGTGCTTAGGTGGGGTGCCAGTTCATTCTGTAGTTCATGTAGAACACAGCCTGGGAGGTTGTCAGGTCCCATGGATGCTGTGTTCTTGGCTTTGGAGAGTGTGTTTTTTACCTGTGCAGCCATGATTACAGGAACTTTGCATTCTTCCGGTATAAAGATGGGCCCTTTTGGGGGTGGGGGGGTAAAGTTAGCACAGAACCTATCTGCCAGGATGTTGGCAATATCAGTTGGTTCTGTATATTTAGTGACATTGTGCTGTATCTCAGAGCAGATCTGAATATTGCCATTGAGATTCTTGACATAGCTATAGAATGCTTTGTGTTTGTCTTTAGAATCAGTGGTAATTTTGTTTTCATAACTAGCTTTGGAGAATTTGATGAGGGATCTCAGCTTCTTACTGAGGCTGACCAGGGAGTTATTCCAGTCATGGGATTTTACCCTTTTTTGTAACAGTTTCTTTCTTCTGTTGTAGAGTTTGTTTATGGCAGGGGACCACCAGATTGGCTTCCTTTTTTTGGAGGATAGCATCTTGGTTCTGTTAGAGATAGGATGATCCATGCACTCTTCTAAGTGCTTATAAAGTGCATTTGTGTAGGATTCAGCAGTCGTTCCTCTATTGTCCATCTGCATGGGTGTCGTGAAGTTTGCCACTTCTGTCTTAAGAAGTGTGAAGTTGGCTTTGGAGAAATTTTTTATAGTGGTTTCACTAATGGGGGGTGGGGGCGGGATGTGGATGTCTAGGCTGATTAGCTTGTGGTCGAATCTGACTAACGAGGAATTGACCTCTGGTGTGGAACACAAGTCGCCCATGTTGGTAATGACCAGGTCCAGGATATTGCTGCCCCTGGTGGGGGTGTGGATAAGTTGATCCAAGGCATTGGAATTTATGAATTCCAGAAAATGTTGAGCAAAAGAGTTGGTACATGAGTAGTTTTCCCAGTTAATGGTGGGGTAGTTGAAATCACCCATTATTAGGGTGTTGGGTTGTACCCTAATATTTTCCAGTGTATCAAGAAATGAGGAATGGGAATCCTGGGGCATGGTGGGGATCTGTAGCAAGTTAAAATTTGGATTGCGGTCTTGCCCAGAGTTAGTTGCACTTGGATAATCTTGGATGCATTACACTGAGCAACTTGCCTGGAGGTGTGGATATCCTTAATGAATATGGACACGCCTCCACCTTTAGTGTTTCGGTCCAGGTTAGGTGGCCAAAAGGTGTGGTATGAATTATAGCCTGGTAATGCAGGGGTGCTCTCTGGAGCTTTGAACCAGGTCTCTGTCACTGCACAGATGTCGATATTCTCCATTTCAAGGAGTGCCTCAAGTGAATGCATTTTGAGGTTTAGACTTCTAGCATTGAGTAGCACTACCCTCATATTTTGCTTGCTTGTACCTGTTATGGTGGTGAATTTGTCATTTGAACCTTGCCTAAAAAAGGCACTATAGGGGTGGCAAGAGCCTTAGCTAGTATCTGGAATCCCAAGGGAAACAGGTGCAGGCCATCTCTGGCAAAGCATCATGGTCTGTCGATCATGTTATCCCAGGCAGACAGATACTGGATCCTCTTAGAGTGACACCAGAAGCTTAGCCAATTGTTGAACTCAATCATTTTGTCCTTGTACTGTGGTACCATTATGGGTGATGGCAGGATGCTACTCAGGGCTAGGGTCATACCTGCCTGGGCTACAAGATGGGAGAGCTCTTCCATGTCTCTTTTCATGTAGTCCAGGGAGGTACATCTCAGGTCATTCACACCAACATGGACAATGACAGAGTCATATTTGTACTTGTTGTAGAGTGACCTGAGTGTGTGCATTATGTGGTGGATCCTGGCACCCGACAGGAAGCTGACAGTAATTTTCTCCTTGTTTAGCCTTGTGAGTGGAACATCAGTGTGCCTCACTATAGAGTCACTTATGACTAGAGTGTTGGGTATGTTGTTATGAATTATGGGCTGTGGTTGAGTGGCACACTGAGTTTGTGGGCTATGTGTCATTTGGGTTGTGTTGGAGGGTGGAGGCTGCATGCATTTCTGCTTTGGAGGTCTCTGTTGCTTGAGCAGATTTTTACTGAGAGTCTCCATGAATGTAGGTGTGTGTCTTGTGTTGCTATGTGTATGTTTTGGTGGTATAGGTTTTGAGGGACTATGTGATGAGTGTGGTGTGATGCAAGTGTTTACCTTCTCCTCTTGACTGTCTAGTCCAATCTTGGGTGAAGAGAGCTTTGCTTCCAGTTTGGCTATATAAGTGCATCTCTCACAGGTTGTAGTGTTGGGTGGTAGGAGGAGAGAGTTGTCTATGTACATGAGGCAATTGCTGCATTGCCCCAAGATGCCCAGATTCATCAGGTAAACAGGAGAAGACACCGGGAGCTGACCCTTAGACATGCCTGGATAGGTGTTTATTTATTAAGTACTAAAAACTGTTTTCCTCTAGACAAGTGAGGAAAGTTGAGTGCTGTAGTAATTTGTAGCTTATTTAGTGCTTACGAGTTCTGAACAAGTGCTGAGCTCAAAGAAACAGATTTGAGTGCTAAAACTAAAAAAACTGGCTAGTTCTAAGGGGAAATTTTGAAGAGCAGACTTTATGGCACCAGGAATAGTTTAACCCTAGTTAAGCGGCAATGCATAAAGTGTATTTTTTTAATATAACAGTAGCAAATGAGCAAACTGGTTTAAACAAATTAACCAATAAAAAGCTAAAAACTGAGCCCCATTCCAGCAGTCATTGATCAGACAAGTTCTAACTGCACACTCCTGCCACTAGGGAGCAGGGGAACCTTCTCCAAAAAAAGATGGTCTGGATTAGTGCTCAAGTTATACAAACAAAGCTAGATTCAGCAGATCTGAATTTCTTCTATGCTACAGAAAACAATGTGTACAAATTTCAGAAAGAAACAGTTCAAATAAGCAGACACAATAAACCTTTAACCAGAAACTCCCAGCTCAGAAGGGCAGAATCTACCCTCTCCTCCCACAAGAGTGCAGACCACACCTTCTTAATGTAAAATAACTGGCCCAAAGCCCAAGTGTTTAAACCAGAACTAATACACTCTTAGAATAACAGACAGTAAGCCTTCAATCAGCAACTCCCAACTTAGAAGGACGTAACCTACCTGTCCTGCTACAACAGTGCAGACCACAAACCTTCTTAATGTAAAACAACTGGTCTGAAAACCAAGTGCTTCAACCAAAGGCTTAGAATAACAGTTACAATTTAATCAGGCTGCTAACAAGCAGCAATAAATGCAGCAGAATAAATGCAATAAAGTAGGAAGAAACACAAATACAGTAAAAGCAGATGAATAAAGTGCAATTTTTTTATATAACAATAGAAAAGGTGCAAACTGCTGCATTGCCCCAAGATGCCAGTTAACCAGTAAAAAAGCTCAAAACTGAGCCCTGGTCCAGCAGTCTTCACTCAGACAAGTTCTAACTGCACACTCCTGCCACTCGGGTGATGACTGCCAAAAGCTTTGAGTGATAAACCAAATTACACTTCAACTTATATTTGACAAAAGCAGGTCATTCAGATCTTTCTAACAGAAAAAATTCAAAGTAATGAAAAAGATGGTTTAGTAGCTTACAGGTAATACACTAAAAAGGGAGTCATGGCAAATATAGAATGTCACTCTCCACAGAATCTGACAGAATGCAGAAAATCAGAGTACTGTCTCTGTAGGTCAGAAGACAGGCAAGCAACAGTGATCTTGGTATAGCATATAAAGGGGATTTAGTCTGACTTGTGAGAAGAAGGCAGATAAATGGTAAAACAAAATCACATCAAGATGGCAGTTCCCATCAGGCCATCTCTGGATATAATAAATTATAAATTCATACCAACAACTTTCAGTAATGCATTGAGCATAGAAAAATCAAGATGTGATGAAAAACATATTTTCATTTTGTGGCTAGAGGTGTTCTGTAAGCAAGCAATGACTGTTAAATGTCACCTTAGTTTTTAGATAAAATTTGGGAGCACAAGGAAGTAAAGTAAATTTCATAGTTTATCACATAAATAATTGGTACTAAGATGAAATGAAACCAGGTTTCCACAGTGGCAGTCTATTCATGCCACACTGCTTCCACGGATAGAAAGATGGACAACAGAAGCAAGGAATGGAAGGAAGAGCATGTCTGACTGTTATATAGAGAATAACAGCCACTTGAGCTAATAGTATATGTCAGCGCTCACACCTTACCTGCTCAGCACAGGTAGTAAAGGAACTGTTTCCCAGCACAGATTTCTTCTTGACATGTGCATGTCTGCTGTGGTGGTTTAAAGTAGTGGTTATAGAGTTATAGTTACTCACAATCTGGTGTTAGAGCATTATTCTGACATGATTATTATTACAAAACCCGGTCATATGTATATATTTATTTTCTTTGGAAAGAACTGCAAAAATGTACAGACACTTGTAATTATCTGATGTATAGAAAGTGCAGTAAAACATTACCAATAAAAAGAAGCTGCTGCAGCTACACAGGTTTAAACATTATCTATGAATACCTGACAGTGCATTCCACCCACTGTGTATTCAGTCCAGAAGCTAAGGTGCTGTTTTCTGGCTCCATTTTTTTTGTATAATCACGAGGATTCTGACTGAAAAGAAACATATACAGAGAATATGCATTAATACAGGAACCCAGATTACCCAATCTGTCTCAGTTCTGAGCACATACATACAAACACATAGCACTCCATCATATCACTATTATGCATGTCACAGATGAGTTTATTTATTTATTTATTTATTGACATTTGTTAACCGGATTTGTCCAGCTGGGGTTGAGGCCCATTTTCAGTGGAGACCCGAGGAGAAAAGCTCCAAAACATAAACAAATTATAGAAATTCAAACTTTAGAATCAAAAATGTAACAGAATTCTGTTATACAAGAAAGTTAAAAATAGAATAGCAATGCATGCACTTTAAAATCAAAAATGTAACAGAAGTCTGTTATACAAGAAAGTTAAAAAATAGAATAACAATGCACGTACATAATTTTTTACAGTGAAACACATATATTTACATATATATACAAGAAGAATTTTGACCAACAGTATTGATTTAGTATTTTTAGTATGAATCCAAAATAATGGAGTACTTAGATGAGAGGGAAGGGAGTAAGAGAGTATAATGGAGGGGCACTAGGTTGGAGCTTCACAAGGGCAAGTTTTGAAGTTAATTAGATGAAGTCTGAGCTTTTCTTTAAAGTGAGATGGGTGGATGATGGAACGTATATCTATTGGAAGTTTGTTTCAAGCTTGGACAACGGAGTGTTTATATAGGTTCAGCCTACACTGCTAATCCTTAATAACATGGTACAGTGTGTGTGTGTGTGTGTGTGTGTGTGTGTGTGTGTGTGTGTGTGTGTGTGTGTGTGTGTGTGTGTGTGTGTGTGTGTGTGTGTGTATACATGTTTGCACAAGAGTATGTCTGTGTATGCACATGTGGGTTTCCAGGTACTAATATTGTAACTATAGGGTTTCCATTTTGCCTGAAACTACTCTCTGCTAGAGGACAATATTAAAAAAATCACATACTTCAGAAGTGTAGGCAAATATTTCTATTTTGTACTCCCAGACTCATATATTTACCTATCCCTAACTAACATCTGGTAAATATCCCTAACTAACATCTGGTGAATGTATACATTCCTCCAAACATTTCCCTTACATGTATAAAAGGTATAAATTGCTGTCAGCTGTTACCTTCTGCAGACAGAAGAAAACATTTTCATTTAACTAATCTCAAATGTATGCAAGTTATGCAAGGGTCTAGGTTAAGTGAACATAAGCATCTCCTATCTCCTTTAAGCCATTGTATCAGAGATATGCTCAGATAAACATCTCATTTGTGTAAATACTGCATGCCTGTCTCAGCAACTGTATTATAGCAGCCTCAGTAGCTGAACAGGTAACACATTCACCTTTACTGCTGGAAGATTAGAAGATCATGGGTTCTATTCCAAAACCTGGAAATTGGAATATTTTTCAAATACTGGTACTACACAAATGGGGTACTGCTCTCCTGAGTGTGACATCTTTCAGATGAGATGTTAAAGTGAGAGCCCATCTGCCTGAGCTGGTGGTAGCTCAAGTGGATGTAAAAGATCCCATGGCACTTTTTGAAAAGTAGCATCATACAAAACGTAAAAGTACAACCTCCTACTTAAAATAAAAATATTTTCAACATTCCTTTTCTTTTTTATATTTTTACAATGTACAATATCAAACACAAACTTCATAATACCTTGTATTCTTTATCCTCCCCATCTTTCATCTGTAACTACTTTTCTGTCATTCTTCTTATTTCATATTTATCCCATTCTATATTATACAAAGCTTCATTGCAGCTAGCCAACCAACTATGCCAAGTACATGCAAACAATTCTTTATTCATTCTGTCATACTTATTGTTATCAACTCCTTTATAAAAAAAAATATACAATCATTTACATATTAACTTTTTTCAATATTCCATTTATCTCTTATTCTTGTCAAGATTTTTTTCATACTTTCACACCCTAAAATAACTGTTTATTTCTTGTTACATACACATTAGAAGCTTTCAGATAATTGTTGTTTTACTTCACGGCTGGCTTTACTGGAAGTTTATTAATCACCAATCTCCATAAAAAATCTTCATATCCCTTAATATTCTCATTTCTTCCTATTTTTAATAGCTTCTTTAATTTCACTTTCTATTTCCTGCCAAGGGTAATTTCTGTAACATGTATCCATAATGTTTTCATATCAACTTTGCCTTTTTTGGTCACTTCTATGATGTGATATTTCCATTCTTTTATTTATATATTGAACAGCATTCCTTTCAGCTTTTCGTCTCTCTTACACTTCCAGAATTGTATCAATTTGAAAATGTGTTCATATTTTACACTTAATATTTTAGCCACAACGTCTTCATTTTTTGTATAATATTCAATACCCCAAAATAAATGAAATGACTCCAACACATTACTAGATTTATTAACCCAATTACCTCTCTCTTTTGTATTGCAAACTATACCTCTTTTTACAGGATTTAATCTAGAACCCCAAACTACCTGAAAAACAACTTCTAGTGGATCCCTCTCAAGCCCTCCTAGAAACATAAATACTCTAGTTAAATAGCCTAGGTTTACTAATATTACCGAAGGTATTAAGCAAGCTTTTTTTCTAAAAAAATGTCAAATGATTTCAGTGCAACACTTAATCCTTTACTTCTTGTATTAAATCATTCCGTTGTTTTAATATAATCTTTTTATCTCCAAACTGAGTGCCTAATACTTCAATATCTTGCATAATAAAATATACGCCACCTGTTTTCTTTATTTCTCCAAATCTTTTATGTTTTTCCTCTTAAATCTAATCCAGTCATCCTCAGAAGAAAACACAAATACTTCATAGTAGTACCTTGTTTTTTAACTATTATAATGACATCGTCTGCACAACACACCATTACAGGCAAATTCACTAAGTCCCTGTAAATCAGATTTGCCTCAATATTATTTCTTTGTAGTTTTTCTGTAGTCACATTTAGTACCAAACCAAAATGTATCACACTCATTGTGCTTCCCTGCCATCCCCCACTTATAATTTCAATCCCTATACTTAACCAACTATTACTAATATCTTTGTAGCTGCATTGTCATAAATAACTTTCCCAAAAGTAATTTTTATATGGAATATCATACCAGTTAAAATATTCCATAAATGGTTATGACATTTATTATCATATGCTTTTTAATGTTGATGTCACATGAAATCAACTGAACTTCAGTTTAGTTTTGTGTAGCTTTTTATTTTATTTATTTTATTTTACATTTGTTAACCGGGCTAGTCCAACTGGATACATGTCCATTTTCAGTGGAGGCCCGAGGAGAAAAGCTCCACTATCTAATGCATAATAACAAAAATACATTCAAAGTACATAGGTAATTTAAGACACAACTAAAACAGGCATTTAAAATTACATAGGGAATTAAGACACAAGTAAAACAGGCATATAGGCTTTCCTTTCAGTAAGTTCAAAAAGGTGAATACAGAGACTATCAAATTTCTACAGTACAGGTCAAAGTACATAGGTAATTTGAGATTCAACTAAAACAGGCATTCATAATTACATAGGGAATTTAAGACACAACTAAAACAGGCATTTAGGCTATCTTTTCAGTAAGTTCAAAAGGTGAAAACAGAGACTATCAAATTTCTTCAGTACAGGTATATAAAATGTGAGACAGAAATAATTAAGTAGTTTAAAAGCAAAAGATAGAGTTACTAGAAAATTTTAGTTTGAAGTTGAGAGAGCTTTTCTATTACTTCCTCAGCAATAACCAACATAGCTCCGCTTTCCTTTTATTTTCATCTCATATGCTTCATCATTGATTGCCACTTTTATAGAATTATCAAACCTTATTTGAAAAATCATTGTAACCATTTTATAATTCATATAACATATCAATATGGATCACTATTTCCTTAATAGTGTCTTATCACAATTCTTGAACTGAGTCTGATAATATTTCTCCACATTTCTCTTGATGTTATGCCTTGATTTGCCTGCTCATATATTGTTTTATGAAAACATTTAAGTTCATCCTTGTTCATTTTTCTCTAAAATGTGTAATCAATACCATCTTCCCCCAGTGCAGAAGAAATCGTTCCTCTTTCTATGCTTTTTGAACTTCCTCAGTAGTAATTTCTCTGCTTAGTATATATATTGTTTTTTTTTAGAAATGTGTTTACCCCCTCATTCTACATCTTGTACAATCTGTTTCTGTGTGAGTATTTCATCAAACACTAAACACTCAAAATGCCAGTGATAAAAAAATGATCATTTTAAAATTATCATTTTGAAAAATTAGAAATCATTTTTTTCAGGGGGCCACACACCCCTGTACCACCCATGTGGGAGGCTGTGCCCTCACTCACACCCCCTGGTAATTATATATACCAAGATTGCACAACAGTGTAGTAAGAGCAAATTCCCTCATCCCGCTGCACCACAATCCCATTCAAAACACTATGGACAAAAACTCCATTGAAAACAGTATTCAGTCTTATGAGCATTTGCTGTTATTTACAGCCTGAAAAAAACTTTCACACATATGAGTGTCTGATGTTTCAGACTGTACCCTTCTGAGTACACATAGTTTCAGTAAAAGATTCTACAGCTTTAATTATTTTTTCTTGCTTATTAACTGTCACAGCTTTCTCTTTCTGTACTACCTTTTACTTACCGTCATTATACTTTATTTGCCTACATAAAAATGTTTTAATCCCTTTTTACTTTTAACAACATATCTTTAACTTGATAATCTCTTCTATTTTCTGCAGCCAATCTTCTTCTTCTTTCGGCTTTTCCCAGTTAGGGGTCGCCACAGCGGATCACCTGTCCACTCATGATTGGCAGTACAGTTTTACGGTGTCGAGTTGCCAGCCCGGCACCCAACCTTCCACGGAAGGCACACACACTCACGCTTAGGGGCAATTTAGATTGTCCAATCCACCTACAGCATGTCTTTGGGATGTGGGAGGAAACCGGAGCACCCGGAGGAAACCCATGCAACCACAGGGAAGACATGCACACTCCGCCCAGAAAGCACCCCAGCCGAGGATTGAACTGGAGAACCTCTTGCTGTGAGGCAACAACGCTAACTGCTGCACATACAAATACTAATTTTTGCTGTCTTTGCTTTCTTGTTAATACTTCCTATAGCTTCCTGTAATTTCTGACATTCCTCCTCATAAATTTATTTTTTGCTCGTATACCCTAAACATTCTATATTATGATACATATTCTTATATTTTGGTTTGTAATCAACCCACCACTCTAACTGGTTCCTGTAAAAAATCTCTCATTTGTAAATGCACTGTAAATAATAATTGCCTTTCATTTTGTAACAGTTGTAATTTTGAGAAGTGCCCAGGTAATCTCTTACATCCTTTGCTTGCTTCAATAATACATTTTTTTGTATCCAAAAACAGCCCATACTGTACGCAATCAGAAAATCCACAAAGTAAAGTGTTGGTATTAGCTTACTTTAATCTCTCTCTGAGAATACAAAAAAAGTCAGTTTCCGCCCTCAGCTTTCCCTTTATATGAGTATATTTCTGTTCCTGTCCTAAATTTAGCCAAAATTATACATTTTCTGAGACATTTTTTACATACTTTAATTTCTCTCTCTCTTGCTTTCTTTTTCTTCCTCAGTATTGCAAGTAACATGTTCCAAAATCACTATATTCATGCTAACATTCAAATATTTTTAAAATTCTTGAAAAAAATTACGTTCTTTTAGCACCTTATATAAATGCATAAACTACCACAAATTATTACTTGTTGTTTAATACAACAATCTAATATGACTAACCTTCCTAAACAAACAATAGTAACTTCATATAGTATAATATAATTCACCTTGTACAATACTATGATTCTAGAGCATAATCTTTACTCAAAGAGCTTATGATCTCCCTTCCTTATGTTTTAACTGTTCTTTCTATTTTATATTATTTAAACATTCTAATAAACATATTATGTCATATTTAAACTGTTTGCACTATTGCATCAAAGCAATTCTACTGCTTTCATTTCCTGTACTGATTACATTAAGAAAAAGGACAGAACAATTCACCCTTTATCAGTTTGTCTTTCCATGCATTTTTTCTTTGCCTTTCTCTAACCCGATTACCTATAGTAATATCTTTTCCTCTGCTTATTAACATATTTTATTCTGATTGTTTCACATATCTTTTCAATGTCTTTTCATTTTTAACATATTTTCTCTCCTTCATCTAGAGACGCTTCTTCCTCCCGCTCTTCATCTTGACCAGGTACTACTACTTCACCAGTTAAATCAGCTTGTATAGTTTGTGCCAAATTCTAATTTTTAACATTTTCATTTGGAACATTTTAATTTTCTTTTAAAATAGTCATACCACCAATATTCATTAGAGTTACAATACCAGGAATATGGACCACAGTTTTTAGCTGTATGAACTACCTGTCCACATGTTAAATCACCTTTTCATACATTCATTAATAATATGATTTTAGGCTGCCCCAAATATCTAAACATTTCTTTGATTCCATTAAGCATAATTACACATGGAATATGCTTCACAGTGTTTTCATTTATCTGCTGTATTACCCTTAATCCTCATGTTCCAGTCCAAATTTTCATTTCATCATATAATTTGTCTGTAGAGTTCAGAGAATGACATACATAATATAGTCCTTAGTGTCCTCTTGTTCTAGGCCATCAGACCTAAAATAAACTGTCAGTCTCGTTTTTAACACTGAAGAAAAGACACATTCATCCTAGGGATGCTCCTCCTTCTTTGAATCAATTGCATACACAAAAGTGTTCATTATTTATTTATTTATTTTTCAGTTTGATTACCGGGGAAGTCCACTGGGCTAGAACGTGCCCACTTTCAGTGGAGGCCCGGGGAGAAAAGCTCCATAAACAATACAATAATGGTTACATGATGTTAAAGGTAAAATACTTGCATAAAATTCATACAGTAAGGAAATACAAATGCATAAAATGTTCATCATAAAACAGTTAACAGATAATAGAGAACACAGTTTACAGGTATTTCCATTCAGCGCAGCATGATCAACTGTCTGTAAAATAAAGATCTGAGGTTTCTTGTGCTTTTACATTGGAAGGGGGGGCAGTTTGCATGCAGATGTTTTAATTAAGTAAGGTAAAAACTATAGAAATATAGTGATATTTACAATATTTACATACTTGGAGACCGGTGAGAGAATTGCTTAATCACTGACTGTCAGCTTAAGTCTATTTTAGGAGAATAGAAATAATAGTTCGAGGGAAGAGTGGAGCAAGGAGTATGAAGAGCTCATTGGGGAATTCCCTTACATTTAGGTAGGGTGTAAGCAGGAACATTTCCGTTTGGATGACAGGTATGAGAAAAGCTAGGATATGAAGTTTTCTGAGTTTGGTATAGCCCTAAGTGAAGGAGGGAGAGAGTTCCATTTCTTGCCTAGAGAGAAAGAGAGTAGAAGCTGGCCAGCAGGACGTTTGGGTTTGTGGATAGAAATTAAATTTTGGTGTTCAGATCTCAGAGATCTGTTTGGGATGTATGGGGGAAGGATGTTTGTTAAGGTGGCTCATTAATTCAAATGTCTCACAAGTCACGTTACAAAATTGCTCCTTTCCAAAAGGTGGTGGCTCAGGTGGATGTAAAATATTCCACAGCACTTATTGAAATGAAAAGAGGAAATTCCCTGGCCATATTTCCTCTAGTAGTATTATTACCATCATGGGCCTCCCCTGAAAACAGACTGCTAGCCTGGTGGGACTAACCCAGTCAACAAGAGATAAGCACATAACCCATGAGGAGGTAGTTCTGACCTGACTAGAGATATACTTAAGGCAACAGTGGCAACCTTACTTTTCAACTTCTTTGCTTAAGAATTCTGGACAACACCCCAAAATTAGGGAAAGTTTTTAAATAACACTCTAATTCATTTAAAAAGTTAATAGAACAACAAGTTTTCAATCAAAATGCATTTTCTGAACAATAATAAGTCTAATTAATCTAATCTAATGTCAAGCATTACTGGCTGACTGCAATCCTCTGTGATACCAAAAAAAAAAAAAAAAAGCAAACTTTTTTTGAGATCAGGGGCAAATATGAGGCAAAATCAGGGACAGTTGAGAGGTATGTTGACAACTGATCTAGTTAAAAACTGTTTTGTTTACTCAATTACTATTTGAAATAGAGTAACACCTACTAGACCTATTTTACTCAATTACTAATTTAAACATATTGTTACCTACTAGACTCACACTGTGTATTTCTGGGGTGACTTGGCAAAGCTTGAATGGTTAAATGTCTTAACTGAACCTGATATTATGCAAATAAAGGTTGACTAAATCAATACCAGGTCAACCAAATGTAGCTTGAGTGCAGCTCAGTGTCTTAAGTCACTATAGTGAACCAGCAACCTACACTAAAACACTGTGCTCAGTCCAAGCAATGATTGCTAAATCTGTGATCTAGCTCTTTTGTCTTTCCTTTTAATATTATTCTTTCTTTAAATCACAGTATATACAAGCAGAGAAACACTATGCGTAGAGAAGCTAGTCAAGTCCACTCAAAAACTAATCTTACCAGTTCATACTTCCCATCACTTCTCATTTTAAATTTTGTGTGAATGATAGTAGTAAACAAAACCTACCAAAGGTATTCTAAAAATACAAAATGCATTAGTGTAAATATCACACACACCCACACACACACACACACACACACACACACACACACACACACACACACACACACACACACACACGTGTGTTCACACACATTTACACTGCAGGGAACTGTATACTTTGACAACACTGAGTTTGTGTTACCAATGTCAAACTTTTAATGTAAAACTAAGTGCACAACATGAAATACAGTGCTCCGCCTTTCATTTGCCAGTTTCTAAATACTCTGAATGAAAGTGCATGAATGTGTATGTCAGGTAAAACAGAGGTAAAATTAAAAAGGGGTAATACATTTCTGAAAGTGGGTACAGCTCATTTTGACATTAAACAAGGGTTTTAAAAAAGGAGAGCATATTGTAGTACATGTTGCTGATCAGTTACATTCCATTGGTACCTTATCTGGAGAATGGGTATTAGAACTCATCATTTTATACAGCATGCAGTATAACATGACATATGATGCCCTAGTGCCCCTATGGTACCCCAAGACAGTAAGGACAGAGAAGGTAGATGAAAGTGCTCAGAAGGGTAAGTTTAGGCAATTGTCAACAACACCCTCATAGTCATCACCTGGCTTTATGGTACAGTGGTATAAAACCCTGACTGCAGCCCAGATGACTTGAGTTTGACTAGCAAAATTGGCCCCGAAAGAACTGAACATGGGAGGATGGAAGTGAGTCACATTTGCAGGTTCACCTATCCTGGAGTGGGTGATGAAGGTCCCAGACAGGTCATCCTGTTTCCCTAAGGCTGGAACTCCAGCAATGGCCACTGGAATAGAGGATGCATACTTTGTAGTCCCAAGCTGATGATGCTATATCTCTTGGGCATGTGTGCATGAGCACACACATGTAGTGTGATGACTTTAGATGCTCCTGTGATTATGTAAGTATACACTTCAGCATCCTGGCGTACTGGTAGGGATAAAGCATATCTCCTCTTTGCTAGATTGCAGATTATGACACAAAGACTAGTAAGA
Organism: Protopterus annectens; assembly: GCF_019279795.1. NCBI lineage: Eukaryota > Metazoa > Chordata > Ceratodontiformes > Protopteridae > Protopterus > Protopterus annectens. The sequence continues at coordinate 909,024,239 of NC_056743.1, read as the reverse complement.
CACCACCCTAGTCTGCTGTAACCTTCCCTGGGAAGTGCTCAGGACAGGATGACAAAGTGGCTTGGCTGATAGCCCAAAGGCTGGATGATCAGCAAGTAAATGTACATGACAAAAGCATCATAGTCATAGCCATCACTTGCAGTCATTCAGGTTCTAATCTCTTCAAGTCTTTCCACTGATCCAGTGATCAATCATAGTAAGTCTTCTGAAACAATATTGTGTCTGCAGACTTCAGAGGATTGCATAGAACATGTGGATACCTATAAATTGTATCATTGTGAAGTTGTAAAACCCCATGTTACAACACCAATACCAGCAGGAAGCATGCTTAAGTTATTGTAAGCATTATGGAAGGATGTCCTTTACAGGGAAAACTGATTTGTATACAGTGGATATAAAAAGTGTACACACCCCTGTTAAAATGCCAGGTTTTTGTCATACAAAAAAATGAGACCACAGCAAATAATTTCAAAATGTTCCCACCTTTAATGTGACCTATAACCTGTACAATTCAATTGAAAAAAAATCAAATATGTTAGGGGAAAAATACAAAAATTAAAAAACGTACAATAAGCTGGTTTCATAAGTATGCACAGCCTTAACCTAATACTTTATTGAAGCACCTTTTGATTTAATTACAGCATTCAGTTTTCTTGGGTACACACCTGCCATCAATTAAAGAGACTCTGATTAACCCCAAATAAAGTTCAGCTGTTCTAGTAGGACTTTTCTCACATTTACTCAGTTGCCTGCTACAGCAAAAGCCATGGTTCGCAGAGAGCTTACAAAGCATCAAAGGGATCTCATTGTTGAAAGGTATTAGTCAGGAGAAGGGTACAAAAAATGTCCACAGCATGGAACCCAGTGAAGACAGTAATCAAAAGGTGTAGAAAATATGGGACAACAGTGATGTTGCAAAGAACTTGATGTCCCTCCAAAGTTGATGAAAAGACAAGATGAAAACTGGTCAAGGAGGCTGCCAAGAGGCCTACTGCAACACTGAAGGAGCTGCAGGAGTTTCTGGCAAGTACTGATTGTGTGCTACATGTGACAACAATCTCCCATATTCTCCATATGTCTGGACTATGTGGTAGGGTTGCAAGACAGAAGCCTTTTCTTACACAGAACAACATCCAGGTCTGGCTAAAATTTGCAAAACTATACATCAAGTCTTTCAAAAGCATGTGGGAAAATGTGTTATGGTCTGATGAGACCAATGTTGAACTTTTTGGCCACAATTCCAAAAGGTACATTTGGTGCAAAAACAACACTTCGCATCACCAAAAGAACACCATCCCCACGGTGAAGCATGGTGGTGGCAGTATCATGCTTAGGGATAGCTTTTCCTTAGCTGGAACTGGGGCTTTAGTCAAGATGGAGGGAATTATGAACAGTTCCAAATACCAGTCACCTTTTGCCCAAAACCTTTAAGCATCTGCCAGAAAGCTGAAGATGAAGAAGAATTTCACCTTTCAACACGACAATCACCCCAAGCATACATCCAAATCAACAAAAGAATGGCTTCACCAGAAGAAAATTAAAGTTTTGGAATGGCCCAGCCAGAGCCCAGACCTAAACCCCATAGAAAATCTGTGAGGTGACCTGAAGAGGGCTGTGCACAAAAGATGCCTTCACAATCTGCCAGATTTGGAGCTTTTTTGCAAGGAAGACTGGACAAATATTGCCAAGTCAAAATGTGCCATGCTGATAGACTCCTATCCAAGAAGACTAAGTGATGTAATTAAATCAAAAGGTGTTTCAACAAAGTATTAGTTTAAGGATGTGCACACCTATGCAACCAGTTTATTGTATGTTTTTTATTTTTATATTTTTTTCCCTTAACAGATTTGTTTGTTTTTCAATTGGATTGTGCAGGTTATAGGTCACATTAAAGGTGAGAAAAGTTTTAAAATGATTTATTGTGGTCTCATTTTTTTATATCACAAAAACCTGGCATTTTAACAGGGGTGTGTACATTTTTATATCCACTGTGTGTCTGGATGCCACCATTGCACCTGCCATTACAATTTAACTTCATTACAAACAAGTATACATCAACAGGAATCTCTTCTCAGCATGTTTTCTTTTCCTAAAAAAACAGATCCACTGTTGTCTTACCTCTTTGCCTCTCTCATTTTTTTTCTAATGTATTTTAATGAGTGCATACTAATTTCACTTTTCTGGTATCTATTTGCTTGATTATAGTTAATGTATTCCAATTATGATTTATTGTATATATTATTTTAGAAATTTTATAACAAATCTTTATAGCTTGTGTTGATGGCATTACATTATTGGAGCTTTTTGCTGTGGTTTTCAACTGTAAGTGAGCCCCTTTCAGCTGGACTTTTCTGTCCTACAATATGAACAATGCACGTGGGCAAAGACTACCAGAGTTGATCTGTAGCAGTAAGAGTTCAACAGTGAAAGACAGATGCTTATGCTTATTTTATTTATATCATTCATAATCAGGTTGCTGGTTCAAGAACCCATTTTAGCTATGATCTGAGCCCAAAGGAAAGAATTATACCAGTTATGTTGTGTATACTTCAAGAACATAGCAGAAGTTAACCATAAAAAAAAAACAAAAAAAAAAACAAGCAAACAGATTTGGTTGTATGGCTATTTGCAGAACACCTGACTGACTCATAGAAAACAAGCTATTGTGCCAAAATCTGAGAGCCAAAGCATTTCTCACCCACAAAAAAATGTATAGTGTTCTGTGGGAGGTAGAGCCCTCTGCACCACTAAGTAAAGTAGTGCCATGTCCGACCTGTGCCCACAGATACAAAAATATAATCTCTGACACAAGACAGCATTTTTTCAAATGACATGTTTATTGAAGTTTAGTTTGATGAACTGAGTTTTGGCAGTTATATTGTCAACAGGTTAATGAGATATATTTATATATTTGAAGGTGCCAGGTATCTCCTATTTAAGCAGCAAATTAACAGACTTGAGTCCATATTTGCAGTGTCCAGTCAACAGTGAGGTAAAACAGAACAGTAATGATAGGGTATGTATGGACAGACATAAAAAGGGATCTGGGAATTCAGTCAGTTTGACAAGGATGCAAATAAGACAGACAAGGTTTTCCCTACCTCCCTCTGGGTCTACTGACTGGATGAGGAAAGAAGTACTGCCAGGTGAGTCCAAATTTAAAATAATGAAGACAGTCCAAAGAAGTATAACAAAAATGGTTTGGGAAAGGCTTAGCAATGCTTCTTAGAGTATTGTTAGAAAAGGGCCATTTCAAAGAAATCGTAGTTCATCAAAAGCAGGATACTTTTTCGATGTAATTTTCATATACTTCACTATAAATATGGATGTCTACATTCATTTTTTTCATGATAGTTGGTATACCATGGGAGTCTTCATTCTTTGGTCTTTCTACATGCTTATATGTATTGATCTGTCATTCTTTTACATTATAAGTTTAACATTTATATCTATTAATCCAGCCCTCGTTATACTATATGATATTGTATCAATACATATGTCTGGTATTAATTCTATTGTCCCTGCCATATGATCTGGGGTCATGCCTGAAAGTAGTCACTGACTAGCCTCGGTAACCAGTGAACAAATAGATAGATAAATGCATTTCCCACAACCCTTTAACCATATATCAAAATATGTGTATTTTATTTATATCTTTCATAATGAGGTTGCTTTCCCAAAGGAAAGAAATACACCACTTAGCTGAATAGCATTTTTATTCATTGTAAATACTCCAAAGCAGGGCAAAAGTTGTCCAGAAAAAAGAAGAAAGAAATTAAGAGACTGGGTTGTATAATGAGAACTAAGTCAAAATCTAGCCATCCATCCATTCATAACTCTTTTTTTCTTATTTTTGCAGATGGTATCAGGGTGTCACTTCAACTATCATCTAGAGCCAGTGTTCACATCGCTGGGTAGCTAGCCCTGACACAGTTGTTTTTCCCATATCATACATAAACATGCACATTCACACCTGGAGCCAATTTAGTGCATCCAATTCACCTTCTGTCTGTCTTTGGAATGTGGGGAGGAAACCGGATTACCCAGAGAAAAGCCATGCAAACACAGCAAGGACATGCATACTCCACACAAAAGACATTCCAGCCAAGAAATGAACTGGAGAATCTCTTGCTGTGAGGTATCAGTGCTACCTGCTGCACCACTGTGCCACTCAGGGCGGCAAAGTAAAAACTATATCAATAATACTGAAGAAACAGGCAGTGATTATTGCAGTGTTATAATGGTAACACAATTAATACAACATATTAACTTTAAACAGATCAGGGTAGCCCTGAGCGTTTAGAGTAGCCACAAAAATCCTGTGATTAAAAGTGAGTGGCAACACAAACTGACTTTCATATTAATTCGCAAAAGCTATAGCACCTACATAGTTTAGTACTTGTTAGGTAAAAAAGGAATACAGATGTGTAATGCAATTACTGGCAGAATTAGAAGTAAAAAATCATCCAACAGGAGTATCTGCATAGTCTATTTATGCTAATGTCAAAATACCATACCAAAGAGACAAAAAAGTAAAGAAAATGGCTTTATAGCTCCGTAGACTGTTCCTCAGAGATTCAATTCCAATTGCATCCCGGGATGGTCTGCTATACCATCCAAGATTGCAACAGTGTTGATTACTGTGCCTTAGCTCTACATAAAATCCTGGATCAAATGGGTTTAGATTTGGATGGCAACTAAAGTTCTGACACGGGTATATTTAGATTGCCAATGTACCACTACCAGATATAAAGTACCTCACTCATGGAGCTCTAATAGAGTTAAGATTAAGGTCTAGTCTTGGATATCTCTGTATGCCAATATTAAAAGAAGAGGTAGCTTTAGTTTTAGAAGTTATGTTAAGCTGTACATTTCAAATTGTTTTACATTTAAGAGTGACATTTGTGTAGTTTTATTTTAAACTGTTGCATTTAATCCTCCATGCAGCAGAACAGAAAAAAAATCTTACCTAGAGTGGAAATCAGCTGACAGTCCTGCAGGAACAGAAGTAGCTTCAGCCCATATAGATCTTTTTCTGCAAGGCTGCTAAATGGATGACTTAGTAATGGCTTACAGAAGTACAATGAAAGCACGTCTTTTGTGTTTTAAGGTGAACAAAAATGCTGAACTGATGTAGCCCCACAAAGCATGTAACTGCAGAGTGCAATTAGCTGGGTGTGAAGGTTGTAGGAATGAGAAGCGCTACTGATTGTGTGCCTCAGCTAATATCTGAGTCTAACACTACCCTGTTCCTGACTGACACAGGAAAACCAAGTCAAGTACTTTTCTGGTTGTCATGGCTTAGCCTGGCACCAGAGTTTTACAATATGTGCTGGCTCAGGCAGTAAAGAACGTGAGCACAACAGCAGTAGCAGGATATGTGACATTCAGTCATTCCAAGAATGATTTCCATAACCTGCACAGCTAGCAAGCAGTTCCTATTTTCGCTGATGTTTTCCCAGGAGCCTGTCAAGTTTAAAACTCTCTGTAATGTCCAACAGGAAAAAAACAAAAAAGAGAAGTAAATAAGCATTTGTCAATGGCTTAAAGGCTGCCAGTTGCATTGCATTAAAATGTAATGGGACAATTTGTGAAAATGGATACATTTCAAGAATAATGTTGTATGTAGAAGTATGCTGAAAAGTTTTTTTTTAATCTGCAAATGAAATGTTGTTTAGATGGTTTGTAGGAAGTGATGTGTAAGACAGCTGTAAGAGACATTTCAAAAGTATTAGTTTCTGCAGAATGGCAACACAAAATGGATTACTTAAAATTCATTTTATTTTTTAAAGAAAATGTAAACTGTCATTTTAAATAGTAAAGTATGTTAAGTTTCAACATGACAACTGCTTTGGTAGGATTAAAAATGGAAAATAAGTCATAAAAACTGCAAATGATAACTGGTTTTGTAAAGAAGCTGAAGGTTAGTTTCTGGGAGTTAATGTATATAAATTCAGGGCAAGGTTATTTCTGTGAGTATAAAAAAGTTAGTGGGTAAAACTTAAGATTAGGTTTTCATTTTTTGTTATGATATATATATATATGTGTGTGTGTGTGTGTGTGTGTGTGTGTGTGTGTGTGTGTGTGTGTTTATACACACACACACACACACACACGCACACACACACACGCACACACACATATATATATATATATATATATATATATATATATATATATATATATATACATATATATATCTGTATGGTAACACTTTGGAATCTCAAAATACTGAAATGTCGAATTTCAGTATCCTGAGACCAAATTGTCGAATCTGCAGTTATGTGAAACTGTTAAACCTGCGGTACTGATGGCATGTTAGGTAAGTGTTATTTTTTTAAGGGTTTTGGGGAAGGTTTGTCTGTTTGTGAGTGTGTTGGGGAGTTTTAGGTGTGGGTTAGGGTAGATAGGTAAGAGTGTGTGTGTGTCAGTGTTGAGAGTGGTGGTGTTTGTATGTATGTGATGTGAGTTTTTGCAAGAGGGGTGTAGAATGTGTGGTGGTGGGTTTTCTGTCTTTCAGTGTTTACTGCGATCTCGTAGTTAGTATATATAAGTAGCGAAGGGTGTGGGGGGTTGCAGCTTGCCCCCCTGCTTATAGGAAGGGTGGGTGTGTATGTTTGTTTTGTTGTGTTTGTGTGTGTTGTTTTGCTTTGTTGTAGTGTCGGGAGGTAGGTGTGTTTGTGTTTGCATGTGTGGTGTAGTGTTTTGTTAACGTTCATGGTTCTGAATTTCGCGGTTTTGGTTTTCGGGTTTATGAGTTTTCGCCTTTATAGTCTCAAGATATTGAAATTTGATATTTCAGTATTTTGAGATTATAAAGTGAAAGTATATATATATATATATATATATATATATATATATATATATAGATATAGATAGATAGATAGATATATATATATATATATATATATATATATATAGATATTAAAGGAGAGAGTGCATCAACATACTAACTGAAATGGAGCTCAAACAAATTGCTGTATCAGGTAGACACTTTAACAGTCAAGGGCCCTGGACAAATTACAGGAGTGAAGCACTAAAGAAGTGTGTGCTTCAACTAGGACTCAAACCTAGGCCATTTGTGTCACAGTTCTAGATGCTCTACCATTGAATCAGCTGACAAATGGTGAAGGTATTTCATAACATTTTCTCTCCACTATACGTGTGCCTATCATATATGTATGAAGGAAAGGTAATACTTCAAAATTTTGTTGCCAGGCACTGTCTTTGTCACCTTTCCTTTAATGACTCCATGCAGATTCTCTGCACATTGCCACACTGATTTTTGGTGCTGTATTATATACATGAGTCCCCTGTACAGCCAATTATCATGGTACCCCGTTGTTGGGACATTCTTCTGGTTACCATGGTAATGGTTTGCAATGTATCTCTCATTGTTAGGTGCCACTTCTGTCACTCTGTGGGTATTAGGGTTGCCACCTTTTCAAATGGCCAAAGTGGGACAATTGTGGTACCAACATCAGATTTTGCAGGCCAAAACATACCCACAGCCAGTACAAAGGACAGAACTTTACTTTTTTGCCTAAATAAAAGCTTATTCTTGTAGCATTTTACCTGATTATTCCGTTTCATATAACATTTAGGTGCTTCAGATACAGAATAACTGTTTTATGCAACTATTACATAAAATATAGGAAAGAATTTTGCCCTAAAAATGTCAGGACATTTTCTATTTTTACAATTTTTTTGCAGGACACAACTGCTCAAAGAGGGACTGTCCCTCACAAAGTGGGACAGGTGGTAACCCTAGTGGGTATGTCCATTTTCAGTATATTATCTCAGTGGGTTATTGTTGCCAACTGCATGTACATGCAGCAAATTATTATATAACTTACCACTTTTAATCTATTCCTGCATTTAATTCTATATATACTCTATAGTGAGCCTGAATTGTCCTGTGAAAAAGGGATCTGTGACAAGCCCACTTACCATGTAAAAGTACAAACAGATAATTATATTTTATAATATGTTTGTCAACCAGGCAAGCCCATTGCACAAGTGCCCCTTTTTAGAAGTGACCTGTAGACACTGTCTAATTAAGTGTCTTGCTTGGAATCACACATTATTCAAATTGCAATAGAAAGAATCAGACCTTGTACCCTAGACTGTAGGAAGTAGCTCTTTAACAGGTCAGAGCCTTAATTCTCTGTGCTGAAAGTTAATAAATAAGTTTGTAATATATTATACCTCTCAACCTTCCAAAATTTTGCAGAATGTCTCTGATTTTGCCTCATATTTTTGTCATGTCCCTTATAAAACTTTTGATTTTCTGGTAAATTGCTGGGGATTACAGTAAGTCAGTAAAGCCAAACATTAGAATTTCCTCCTTCTTATTGTTCAGAAAATGCACGTTGATGCAAAATCAGGTATTCTGTTAAATTCTTGGGTGAATTGGGGCAGTATTTAAAAATAGTCTGTGATTTTGATGCTTACTCCCCCCATTATGTTTGGCTTTATCCAGAATTATTAAGCAATGAAGTTAAGAGGTATGATATATAAAAGTTAAATAAAATGTAAACATACAGTGCTGAATGATATTTTACTTTCATCATTGTATGAATGTTAGAAGTATGACCTGTAGTAAACCAAACGAATAAGACAAGTAGTATATAATATATAACATATACAAAGGGAAAGAGTTAGTAAGTGTGATGAAAGGAGGTACTGCCAGCACAGCTAGCTGGAATTTTGTAACTAATTATACGTCATTTGTGAATATCAAATTGATTTATACAAGATGCTTGTGTTATAAATGTATTAGAACTGTATGCCATACAAGATGCTGGTGTTAACAAATGTATTAGAACTGTATGTCATGTTTAGATCAAACTGGTTTGTACAGATGTTTGTGATGAAAGAGTATTTTGTAAAGTGCTTGTGTTTGAAATGTATCCACAATGTGCCCTATTGGAGGGAACAGAAAGGTGCATGCACTATTGTAACTGTTATAATGTATAAAAGAGGACACTGGAAATCAGGAGGTTAACCTCAGTCCAGCAAACTTCAAACTGTATCTGAAATTAAATCACATTATAGGCTAGGCCATAAAAATGCTATCTCACAGGTTTCAATGCAGCCAGAGACACAAGGTCTGTACTAGGAAGCTTTCTGCATGGTCTTTGGAGTGAACTAATTGCTACTCTGGAAGAGTAGATGTATGCAATTGTTTTATGACTTCCAGCACCTACCACAGATCTGAGTAAAAGCCCTTGTGTGTGTATTTTTATAGGTAGTAGGTGCTAAGCCTTGCCAGCTTCCAGCAATGGGGGTTTGCATTGAAACTAGAAGTCAGATGACCAGAAGTGATGTCATTCTGCAAGCTATCTCAGAAGTAATATTTTAAATATTATTTTAAGAATTCTCTTAGTGAGACAGAGCATTCTCTATTTTGTTTTGGGCCTAACAACAAGAAGGGCCATTCACCACATCATCTGCCTTGCTCTGTTAAGTAAGTAGGGAATAGGCATTCCCTTAGATTCAGTCAGGAATATAGTATAGCTTAGTTTAGATATTATTTTCTTTATTTTTATGAGCCTGTCCTGCATTGTTATTTTAAATGTTTCCTGTATTTTGAACTGTGAGATCACTGTGAATATATACTTAGTATGTTCTTGTTCTTTTATTTATTACTAAATATGTTTAAACCTTTCATTGTGGCTGATCTTTGTAGAGGTATTTAAGTTTTGAGAGTACTTGCATATTTATTTGATGACACTGTGTGGGCTACTCCTAATAGCCTTGCTCTTGGTCAAACTACCATTTGTATTAATATTAATTACACTCAGTATATTGGGTAGCCTTTTAAGGGCCTTGAAGTAGCTGATGAGGGGTTCTGGTGGCAGTGATAACTACCTTATAGTCTGGGCAAAAGGGGGCATAGTTAGTAAACCTGTGCCAGCCTTTCACAGGTGTGTGAGTGTGAGTGTGTGTGCAAATCAAATCTCAGAGAGTGTGTGTGTGTGTCAGCTACTTGGGCAGGGACAGAAAACACTGGTTGGACAGAGAGAGTGTTAGAGGACTTGGTTTGGAACCCTGGCTAAGGACTCAACTCTACAGCTGTGTCAATGGGGAGTCCTGTTGGGGATCTGGAAAAAGAGAGAGGAACCAGCCCCAGACTGACTATGTTCTGTGGGTGCTCTTAAGGGAAATTGTGCTTGATTGTGCTTGATACAGAGAGCTGCATCTGGAGATACTCTGTGTGTACCTGTTATCCTCCCAGTGACCGTCCCCCACTGGTGCCAGTGGTGAGGATTGAGGCTCCTCGATTACTGGCCCAGAGATGCACATATTGGTTGGCAGTGGTGGGATCACCACATCACATATTGTTTGGCAGTGGTGGGATCACCACATCGCAGTAAGAATCATAAATAAGATTTAACAATCTTCTTTTGTAATTGTAAGACATAAACTGGAGCATTTAATAAACACCACATGTAGCACAGACTAGTGCATAAATTAAAGCAATAATTGCAGACAAGATTATAACAGGTAAAAATGCAGGTTGAAACTGTGTCTGTAAAGTGAAAAGGAATATAAAAATATACCACTGATTTTTTTCCCCTTTGGCATTATGCATTTCAGCCTAATCATATTTGCAGTTCAAATATAACTTTTATTAATATTACTATACTGACAGCATAATAATAATAATAATAATAATAATAATAATAATAATAACAATAATAATAATTATAATAATAATAATAATTAGTAGTAGTAGTTCTATCCTGGCAGTTTAATTTTTAGTGTATAGATGCTAAATGCCTAATTGAAACAGATACTTGCAAATAAGTTTTATATTAATTAAGTAGAAGAATAAGAAAGGATAAGGTAATATAAAATTCAGCAAGTAACAAAAGATATACATAATATTTTATACAAAATATATTTAACATTAATATTCAGTATTTTTGTTTTGAAAACAAGATTTGAAATAGTTCATTACCAAATAACCCTCTTTCTATTTTTGTTTAATTTGACTTTATGAATGTAATTGCCAGTTACAATATCCATTTTCTTTTGTGTAGCATTTGTTTTAATGTTGCTAGCAGTATAGCTTTCAACCTATGACCTCCAGTTTAGGGGCAAAACCAGATATAATCAGGGACAATCAGGAACATTTCTTAAAATATTACCAGGAATACATTTTAAAATATTAGTAATGTTAGCATTTGTGGTAATGCTTAATATCTGGCACCATTTGGAACCTATGATGTCAAATCTGATTTGCAAGTCACACCGAGGAGTGTTTCTGGAAATGAAATGGTTTGCAAGAAAATGTAAGACTGACATTTTACCCTAACAAAAGAAAAGAAAATAGAATGATGACTGATTTTGTATTTTATGTTAATGGCAGTGCAAGTATTTTTTTTACCAGTCTGAAACAAAGTAAGGAATTTTGTAAACATTATGCAAAGATAACCTTTTGGAAATGAAAGATATAAACTTGAAAAGCTTAGTAAAATACATATGTACAAGATGACATAATTAAAAGGTAATAGTTTTCAAGAGTACATGCAATAGAAGTACTAAGGAAAGTGTGATGTAAAAGAATATATATATTTAAGGAGGTATATAGTTGCTATAGTGTTATGAAAAACAGCATTTCTAAGTATAAGAAAGTACCAATGCTACTGATTAATAATGATTATTTGTATGTAAGTATATGTATGCGTGTATTCTTTATATATACGTTCACACACACACACACACACATATATATATATATATATATATATATATATATATATATATAAAATATATGTATGAATATATAACACTGAAAACATTAATCAAAACATAGCAAAACTGTTTGAAACTCATACGAAGCAAATTGCACATTGGATAAGTTCAGTCCTGATCACGTCTACCTGCTGTTTTCTGTTTGAACAATCTTTTCAACCACCTAAATAATGTGTGTATATATATATATATATATATATATATATATATATATATATATATATATATATATATATATATATATAGATTCACTTTATAATCTCAAATTTCAGTATCTCGAGACTATAAAGCCAAAAATTCAAAATACCGAAACCCCAAAAATCACAACTTTTAAATACACCCTCCACCACACAAACACACATACACCTACCTCCCCACACTACAACAAGCAAACCAAACACACACAAACACAACAACACAAATACACAAACCTACCCTACATATAAGAAGGGGGGCAAGCCCCCCTGCCCCCCCACACCCCTGCTACTGATATATATACTAACTCTGAGGTCACACTAAAAAGACAAACACTAAACCCATCACTACACACTCTATGTTCCCCTCGCACAAACACACATCACATATGTACAAACACCACCATTCTCAACACTTACACACTCACACTCTTACCTACATACCGTAACCTACACCTACAACTTCCCAACACACTAACACACACTAAAATCCCTACCCAAACCCAATAAAATGTAAACATTTACCTGAATCTCCAGCTATCTATTAACACAGTGCACCACCACAACCGCTGATTCGATATTTCCGGATTCAGTTATGTGGACTTTCTTGCAACTGATCTTTCGATATTTTAGTTTTGAGATACTGAAATTCGAGATTTCAGTATTTCGAGATAGTGAAGTGCACCTATATATATATATATATATATATATATATGTGTGTGTGTGTGTGTGTGTGTGTGTGTGTGTGTATATATATTGGTCTACTTCACATGACTGAAAACTCAAAATACTGAATTTCATTTGACTGAGACCACAGTACCTAATTTTCAAAATACTGAAAACTCATTTGACAGAGTCCCACTATAGTGAAAGCTTACAATGCTGAATTTCAAAATACTGGTACAGATATACCACTGTCTGACATACCAATAAATTGTGGACTGTTTCTGAATGGACTGAGATACTGAAGGGGATTTAGCTAAAATTTTACCCACAAGCGTTATTGAGGGGGATGCATGGTATGCCCACTCCTGTGGATATAAATATTTGTGTAGTCCTAACCATTTTAGCTATGGGGCATCAGCATCATAAATCTAAAGCAGTTCCTTGAAATTATGCTACAACATGTGGAGAAGTGTATCTGCTTCCTCCAGAGCATCAGAGAAGAGAACCAGTGGCATGAGGGACTTTTATGACATAAGCCATTTCCCTGAGGTCATCCTGGGAGCCATAGATTACACATATGTTGCTATCAAGGCCCTATCAGATCCAGCGGGCTTGTGTTACATTAACATGTTGATGTTCCAGTCTCTGAGCTGCCCAGTGGTCTATAATGCCCAAGGTATTAGTTATAAAATATCCATGTGACATATACCTGTAAACTGTCCAGATTTTCACAGAATGTCCAGATTTCTGCCTCATATTTTTTGTCTGTTTTTCATAAAACCTGTGGTTTTCTGGCAAATCACTGAGGATTGATGTCACTAAATAATGACATACATTTGAGTTTCACATGTTTCACACTTCATATCCTTCAGAAAATGTATCCTAACACAAATCCAAGTATTCTAACAACATTATATGTTTCTAAGAACAATATTTAAATATTTAAAATATGTCCCCCATTATTTCTGGCTTTGTCCAGTTTTCTTGCACTGAGAGTTTGACAGGTATGACGTGAAACCTGGACACTTCACCCAGTAGAGACGTTTGACACGTCTGACCTATACCAACAGTACCTGCAAAAGTAGTTCCTACAGAGTCACCTGGTTGATAAGTACATACTCATGCTAAATAAACATGCTTATAAGATGCCGTATAACCAGGGAGCAAGCCAGAAATAAGCTGTTTGTTGTGTGTTGTAGGTGACCTTGGATATGCCTTAGAGCCTTGGTTTATGATGCAAATATGCATCCCCCAGATCAGGCATGACATGGCATATAATACCGCCATGTGGAAACATGAAGCAAAGTGCAGCATGTTTTCAGATTACTGAGGGGACATTTTGAATGTCTAGGTAGGGGAACTGCAGTAGAGACATGCACAGCAAGGTATTTGTTGGGTGTGCCATTCTCCGCAATATGGCATTGCTCATACAAATGGAGCAGCAGGTGAGCATCATGTCAGGACATGCCACAACAGTCATAGCAGCAATTGAAGAGCAGTGTGAGGAGATGGGGAGAAGACATGTAGTAATCGAAGAGCACTGTGAGGAGATGGGGAGAAGACATGCAGTAATTGAAGAGCAGTGTGAGGAGATGGGGAGAAGACATGCAGTAATCGAAGAGCAGTGTGAGGAGATGGGGGAGAAGACATGCAGTAATCGCAGAGCAGTGTGAGGAGATGGGGAGAAGACATGCAGTAATCGCAGAGCAGTGTGAGGAGATGGGGAGAAGACATGAAGTAATCGCAGAGCAGTGTGAGGAGATGGGGAGAAGACTTGCAGTAATCAAACAGCAGTGTGAGGAGATGAGGGGAGATATGCAGCAATACTATAGCTGAGGCAGAGGCAAGCACAATCAATTGCAGAACTGGCAAAGAGGTTTAATCTGGTCTACAACTATGAGCCATAGCACAGACAACACAGAATAAAATGCTGATGCATTACCTCACCAGGCCATTGCCATTGTCCACTGTGTTGGTGCGTGTTGTGTTGCCTCAATGTGGTCTATAGGAGGGAAGTGGAAGAACTAAGTGTTCATGTACATGTACTCAAACAGGGTGTCCTGTGTATTCAGCCTGATGAATGGCATCTCTCATGACCTGGCAGACATACCTCTCAACCTCTTAGCACAAGAAATCTAGACAAAGCTTAAAATAATGGGGAAACAAAGGCTCACAAATAGGGACAGACTTTAAATATTGCTCTTATAGAAGTATAAAGTTGCTAGAATAATATCCTTTGTGTTAGCATACATTTTCTGAAGGATATGAAATCTGAAACTCAAATATATGCCATTATTTAGTAACATCAATCCTCCGTGATTTGCCAGGAAAACATAAATTTGATAAGGAACAGGCCAAAAACATGAAGAAAAAATGTGGTCATTCTGTGAAAATCTGGACAGTTGAGAGGTATGGTGACAGACCATGTGCCCACAGGTGACAGGTAAGATGTTGAGCTATGGGGCCATGTATTTTCAGCCTGATGAGGTATCTCAGTTGTTCAGCCAGAGGATCAGTGCTGCCAACATCCTGGATAGCCAGGGATGTCAGGCCACATGTGCACAGGCAGCACAAATGCAGCCTTACCAACAGTTTGCATGTCCTGATATGGGATGGCCTGTGCCTGACCACCTCACATCCACAGTGCTGGACTGCATGACCTGTGGAGGCAGACCAGACACTAGTTGTTACATTTCCCATTACATTTCATGAAGGTACATACAGAGGAAACCCGGCAGAACTGTATGCTCTGTCTCTATGCATTGTGTCACTTTGGTACACATCTTTCTGCAAGCAACAGAGCATACTCACCATCTCCACAATGTTGTGGGTAGTGTCTGTGTGTGGTTGCCTGACCTGTACATTTAATACTTAATTCCAAGTGTCAAAGTACCATAACCATATCAGGGACACTACATCTGTCCCTTTTATGAATATATGCACCTGAGAGGTTCCGTGTATATTAGATGCTGTGAAAGACTGTCAGATGCAGGATGTTCGGCACACACTAGTGAGGTTGTGTGTTCAGGCTGTACCTCTGTAAGGGTCATATGTAATGATGGATGTGTGCGATCGCTCCCTCTGTTACAGACAGTGCCACTGTATCATCAGATGGTGCAACTTGCTTGTTACTGCCATTGTTAGCTGGAGGTGCCCAGTTGACCTCGGTCCTATGTTATGCTGTCCCCTTCAACATTGGAACCTGTAAAAACATGAACATGTGTGACATCACTGTGTGTGCACTGCAGTAGACTATAATGGATATTTATCACTGTCTACCCACACACATACACACTCACACACACATATGCCTCTATAACTTTCTGTGAAATACAAAATGCTGCATATGAAATTTCCACTATAACATAGGTTGACAGCTGTACCTTGTTATTCAGATCATTCCAGTTGCAGACCAGAGGTGCCTGATGAGACAGGTATGCAAGTGAGACTTGGTAAATCCTTAATGTTGAACATGCGATGATGTGTGCTACAGTGGACTATAATGCATATTTATAACCCAGGGCTTTCTCTACTGACAGGTGAGTGCTTGGTACCAGGCTAGCTCTGATATCCATTCCACCTCCGGGTTTGGTGCTTGGTACCAGGCTAGCTCTGATATCCATGCCACCTCTGGGTTTGGTGCTTGGTACCAGGCTAGCTCTGATATCCATGCCACCTCCGGGTTTGGTGGCCAGTCCTCCGGAAAAGTAAGTGATACCAAAAACTCTCTGACCTCAGGCAGTTGCTTCTGAGTTGATGGTCCACTCCCTTGTTGAGCTTGTCTATCATAATGTCCCTTGTCTCTTCATTTGCATGGAGTATCATATCAGTAGCACTTCATCACATCAGTTGTAGAAACAAATTATGGTTGTCCCCAGCATTCACATCTTGCAATAGTCCCTGACAGATCTGGTTCCCATAGTGTTTGTCTGCAGCAGCTTTGCTCAGTTGTTGCATTCTATAATTAAGCAGGACCTGTAGTAGCATTCCAGTCTCTTTCTTAGAGAACATTTCAAGACATTGCCTTCCTCATGTTGCCAAGCTAATACCTGTGCACTTAAGGGAAGAACAGAACAGTCTGCGTAAATGTATTCTGTGTTGTGGCATGCACGTGTATGCCCACAGCCTCTCTCCTTTATGATCCTGGTTAAAAGCTGCAGTATGTGCTGTACACCCTTACACTACACCCTCCATTTCTGTACTGTACCTGTGTCTCAGCTTGTGGCTCTGGAAGTGTATTCTCCCCTTGCAGCATGTAATCGCTATTGTTTTCTTTGTCTGAAGTATGTACTCCCACCAGCCACAGGCAGATGTGCCAAAGATGAGTCAAACAGTCCCAGTTGCACATACACCATGACACCAGCCTCATGCTCCTTGTCAACCACCACAGGATTTATCATTATTGCTGGCCTTCTTTACCACGCAGGTACAGATAATTTCTATCATGCTAGCAGGAGGCAGATAACATGGCGGCTGTGTTAATGAAGACAGATAGCACTACTCTCCATGTATTGCTATCAGTGCACTATCCATATGTGTCACTGTGAGCTGTACATTTCATAGTAAACATGAAGCATATGACATTTGTGCTCATTTATATGGCATATGTACACATTTAGCACTGAGATACAATGTTATGTTGCATGGCATGTGATTCACAAATGTGCATCTCTACTCACAGTTGTACCATATTGCTCTTTGAGTGGCCTTATTGAGTGGCAGCAGCTGTCTCATCTAATGTGAAAAGCAGGAAGCCTAAATGATGTGCCAGGGAGAGCAGAATTTCCTGTTCTTCCTGCAAAGAAACTTTGAGGGGTGCCTGTTGGGTCAATATGATGGCTCTTTGAAGATGGCGTTTATCTAGTATGAACTGGGCCAAGTATTGTGATGCCACTGATGTACACAATGCTTAATAGTATGTGCTTTGTTTTGCAATGGCAGAGGAGGGTCAGCCAAACATGATGTCTGTGCCAGTCAACTGTACATTTATGACTATGTTAATAGCATATATGTGATAATTTCCTATCACTGTGTCATCTTTCTACAGGGTCCAGTTGCTGAAGAAAAGAAGGAGAACTTGCAGATATCTTAGTCTCCATAAGATGCTGACTTTGGCACTGGGTTGCCAGTGTCCATCAAGTGTGCCTCTTAACAGGGAAGAGTGGTATCTTGCTGGTGGTAATGTGCAAGAGCCATTGCCACCCTCTGTATCTGCCTCTCAGAAGGGATAGCAGTGCTCATCTCCTTATGGAATGGAGGAGCCTCCAGTGGTCTCCTGGTGTCAGTTGCGGAGGCTGGTCACTGCCAAGGTGTGCCAGCAACTGGATGCCTGCCTTGGAACAACAGTGCACCTTCTACTACAAGTGTCAAAGTCATGCAGCCACCCATCAGGCCTCCAGGGAGCAACCGGTCAATTACATCTGACACCCAGATGAGTGGCGCCTATGTGTTTTGTCTCTTGGGCAGCCTGGCTCCAATAATGCCAGGAGTCCATGCCAAAGCACTAGGGAGCATAAAGCTTTTTGCCTTTAGCTTGGATTGTGATATGTTGCTTTTTATTTTGCTAGTGAGAAATAAAACAAATACAGACAATGAATGCCTTTGTTGGACTAATATGCATTTCTGTTGTGTTAATGATAATGAGGTTGTGTGGCCTCCTTCACACACTTGTGAAAAGTGTTTGGAAATCACAAATATTATGGGTTCTGCTAAGATGTAATTAATTTATTTTGTTTCTGATTATTAAATGAAATATCTATACATTTTTAAATGATGAATGTATTACTTTCATTTTGTGGTCACGTTTACTGTTATCACTGTTGTTTCACATCAGTGCACTGTTGGGTTTTTTTTAAAGCTTTGAGTGACAGCAGCATGTGTATTGGTAAAGTGTTTTTGTCTGGTATGTAGGGAAGATGGTTAGTAAATGGTATGGATCGTTTTGAAAATTAGCTATAAATATGAAATTGGGAATGACCATTGTAATAATCCACACAGAAGTTACATCTCACTAATTGCTACATACATGTGGAGGCATACACATACACACGCACACACACATATGTGCACACATACACACACACACACGCACACACACACACACACACACACACACACACACACACACACACACACACACACACACACACATACAGTTGCTTTTATTCTGAATGTAATGTGTACTGTTTTTTTTCATTTCTGAAGAAAATGTTGTATAAAATTGTAGAACATATATGCAGTGCAGTTTATGAGGGGACAATGTCTTATTCCTGAAACTATCTGGGGAGTGATAGAGAGAGAAGATAGAATGATGGTACTGCTGGGAGTAGACCATGGAAATAGATGGTGAGGTGCAAACAGAAGTTTTGTATGCAGTAGTATTGTGCTAAAGTTTCATACAAGTCTGTAAAAACTCAGTCAGGAAAATTCTGAAATATTCTGGACATTTGAGAGGTATGCACAGCACAACTAACATATCCTGGCTTAAACACCTGAAAACAACGCATAAATGAGTAACTATTTCTACAGAACCAAAACTCAACATTCATGTCTTTTTTAAAAATGATTGCAACAAGCATGAGTCTACCAGAAGTACAACACATAGATACAATCTATTTTACTACTGTGCAAACTTAATGGCAACTCCTTGAAAAATATTGCCATTAAAGTAGTAAAGCATCCAGTGCAATACTGATTAGATTACAAAACTGAACGGGAATATATTTAGAAAATTTTATCCCATCACAGTTAAAGCCCAGGAATAAAACAAGAGCAGGTTTCTGAAAAAAAAACCTGCCACACACCTATATTTCCAGCTCTACTCTAGCACTGTTTATCTCACATCATACTACGGTGGAGTTTCAAAGAAAATGGGGTTTCCGAATGCCAGTGGAAACTCTGTCTTGACATTTTCAGCTAGGAAATAAATAATTTCACAAAGGAAAACATGCATAACAGTTACCACTGCAGTTAATAATATTGCTATCATAATGCATGCAAAAGTAAATCAGAACACTTAAAAAGTGTGACAAATTACTTAAGAAAATCTAAGCTGAATTAAAAAAAAATCAGTGTTCATTGCCGATCTGTATTTCTTTCAAACATTCCAGCCAAATAGATATTCAAATATTAGGCAGCCAAAACTGTGGATGCCCATAATCAGTTAAATGTATTACTGAACTCCCAATTATGTTTGTTAGACTCCTGTTAACTTTCTAAATATGCTAAATGAGCCCAATCACCATCTCCATATCTAGAGAAAAATAATAAAATTGATACTCTTTTGGGAATGTTATTTCTAGTGTTTTACTGTCCCATAAGTTGGTCTAGTTTATTCAAATATAACAGATGTTATATTTTCCTAATGTTTGAGAGATAGTTATAATCATCCCAGCCAAGATCTGGGGATGGCTCTGCTGATGAATTTTTTAACTCCATGAACATTTGTTCTCTTTCTATTTCTCTTTACCAGAGATTCACCTGAAGAAGATACAGAATTGTATTATTTATCTTAAGTTGAATAAATCTCCTGGACTCCATAAGTTTTCTGCATTTTTTTTCATTTTCATTCTATCATCAAATAATGTTTTAAAGACTAGTATTTAAATGTATCCAAAATTGTTATTTAATTAAAGCCTAATCTTTATGGTATTTAATTTTTTTATAATTATAAAGACATGCTGTAGGTGGATTGGACACTCTAAATTGGTCCTAGGTGTGAGTGTGTGCATGTGTGTGCCTTCTGTGGAAGGTTGGGCACCGGGATGGCAACTCGACACTGTAAAACTCCACTGCCAATCATGAGCGGACAGGTGATCCGCTGTGGCGACCCCTAACCGGGAAAAAGCCGAAAGAAGAAGAAGAAGATATTACCCAGTCAATTTTCTGTTTAATCTTCTTATCTGACAGTCTGAATTTCACCCACTTTTAAAAGTAATTTTTTATTTTCTATATTAATGTTATTGTGTAGTGCTTATCCTTCATAAGCAGTCTAATGTACTTAAGCTTAATATTGATATGGCTAATCCTAAGTGCTGCCTACATCTTAGTGTCATCAACATAGGCATATAGATTTTCACTTCAGGTTTTGCTTCCAGTCTTAAACCATTTATATTGCTTCTCCTTTCCGGATGGTTTTGCTCCATGCACAAAAACATCCATCCAATCACTTTTACTTTAATCTTTCTTATTAGTTAATAAGAAAATAATTTTATTGGCTTTTATTTTTAGTTGATGCCTACAAAGCATCCAACAGGCTAAAGTATTTTTAGTGTAATTAAGAAATTTAACATTCATATTCCTTTTGTCAATGCTACTAATAGCCCTTATGCTAATTATTCATCTCTTCTCCAGTTAAATTATTCTCCAGCTACTCATATATTCATTTTAGCTCTGTAAAAGCAAGGTTGCCCTGTTTTACATTAGCTCATCAATGTTAAAAAGAACAATTATTTTATACCTTTTGTATAGTGCTTCTATAAGTCATCCCAGCACTTTTAAACTTTTAGTTAAAATAACATTTTTGCCAATAATGTTGTGATTTATTCTACTTGCCCTACATCTGACATTCCCTGTATCCTGCCAGTTAATAATCACTTTTCTAAATTCACAAGATTTAAACTAATTTAATTGCATTTTTCTTGCACAGTCTAAATAACAATTACCCTCTTAAGTTTTGTAGATTTTTCATATTAAAGTCATTTCTAAATTAAATATATGGACCTCTACTTTTCACAAGATCATTGGTGGAACGCCTTTAAAATGTGTTTAAAAAAGCATCAGTTTTCAAGAGGAGCACTTTCTAATACTTTTTCTTTTCCTGAATACTTTCTTTTACCCCTTTATTTAACTTTCCCAGTTACCTCTCCTGAAAAGCATAGTATGCTTTTTTTTTTTTGGTTTCATAGAGAAGTTTTATGTAGTATGATAACAGCAGAACTGATTCTTCCCCAGTGCTCATTCTAGAATAATTTGAAAAGTCCCTGGTTTTGATAACTTTGTCCTTAGTCATCTGTTAGTACCACTTTCTGAAGTTTAATATACAAAAGTTTTTATATAACTAGTCAATGAAACAGTACTTTTGAACTGTTGCATCTGTAACTTTATATTTAGGCAGTAAGTTGAAGTAACGAGTCAGTGCATGGTGTAAAATATTTACTGCGAGTGCGCACATCACACACTGGCACATTCAGGAAGGGTACTCTTTCATATGCACATGCTCAATAGTAGTACTGTATACTGTACTTTCCTCATGACTTAATTATCTAGCAAGTGAGAGGTCATTTATATATGATTGTTAGCTACAGCTATTTACAACCATAACTGCATTTAATGATGTCCAAACATATAGTTTTGTATTACTTAGCACAGGATCTATAATAAAATACTGTGGACCACAGAAGTTATGCCCAAAAATATCACAACTTAAAATGTGGAACCAAGTACACTGCTGAATGCCAATAACTAGTCCACAGATATACAATAAATATTTATTAATTCCACAAGATAAGCGCTTTCGTCAACAGACTTCAACAGATCTACAAAATTAATTTAAAATCCTTACTTTTTATAGGAAATCCTTTAGACATGTGACAACACATCTAATAAATATTCATGAGATCAATACAGATGCCATCTGTGTATTTAAAATTCATATAAAACTTTTTATGAATACATTTTCAAATGAAACAAAATTCCTGGATGCAAATATGTACATACAAAATGGTATAAAAAACATATAAAAAATGTATATTCAAAGCATATTAGCTCTGTGCTTAAGCTCAGGTTTGATGCTTATAGCCTCATTCAAACCTGGAAAAAATGTTGCATTCAGTTTAAATTGCCATTTAGATTCTGCTTGAAGTAATTTGTTTTTCCAGTCTCCCCCTCTTGGATCCATCTTAACTATTTCTAGGATCCCAAAAATAAAACTATGTGTAGGGTTAGTTATAATATGCTTGCTAAGAGCATTTTTTTCATCTTTTTTGAAATACAGTAGCAATGCTCATATATTCTACGATTTAATTTTCTCTCAGTTTTTCCTATGTAGAAACAAGTACAGCCCTTGCATGTAGCCAAATATACTAATCCCTTAGAAGTACAGGACCCAACTTAAAATGTCTAAAACACAGAAAAATGGAAGTAAGCAGACTCACAATAAAAAATACTGCACTAAATATAAAAACATTGTTTTCTGAGGATAGCTCCAGCCCCTGCATTCCAAAGTAGGAACTGTACTCTACACCCCACTCTCTAAATATCTTCCAAATGCATACAAACTCAGGGAAAAAAATTACCTCTTACTTTTTCTTTTAGACAGCCAATTACACTACCTACAACCAAAAAAGTATTGACATACTGAAATATTGTCAGTTTTAAAAAACAGCCACATAATTAAGATAATGCAAGTGTCCACAAACCAGCTTTTAACAAACAATAGGGAAACATTTAATGTAATTACTGAACAGCTTTATCATACTGCAAAGTGCTATAAGCTGACACTCAAATTAAGTATTCATTCCAGTGTGTGAATGTGTGTATGTATATATATATATATATATATATATATATATATATATATATATATATATATGTGTGTGTGTGTGTGTGTGTGTATATAACATTTTGTAATATGCTTCATACTTCACTGGCTCAGTCTCTGGGCAGGGGAGGCTTAGGAACTTGGTCAGGTCTGCAAGTAACCTTTAATTTATTTCTAACTTATTTATGTAAGTATGTATGTATGTATGTATGTATTTATTTATTTATTAGCTTTTTTTATTGGGGTTGTCCAACCGGGCACAAGGTCCCTTTTTCAGTGGAGGCCCAGGGAGCAAAGCTCTATACAAAATAAATACATTAAGTTTGCAAAAGATTACAGTGAGAAAGAGGAATATGAGTCTAATAAAACCATTTCAAACAACTGTCAGCTAATGAACAAAATGTGCATGATGTAGCAATAAGTAGGTAGTCTTAACCATTAAAAAAAACAAAGGAGAAAAAAAAGAAAAGAAAAAAAAATCATCCAAACACTGGACCCATCTCAGTTTGGATTCGTCAAGGGCAGGTCATGCTTTCTCAGCTTGGTGGATTTTTTTCAAAAGGTCACCAAAGTAATAGATGAGGGCAAAATGGTACAAACTGCATACCTCAACCTGGACAGTTATTCTCTTTAATATATAATTATCGACTATGGGATGAGTAAGAACAATCTATAACCACATGGGATAGGTTGCTTGAGCACAAAAGGGGAAACTGACTAGGCTTCAAATGGCCCATGAGAGCAGCTAGCCTAGTACTTACCTATGAACCTATAAAATATCTTAAACATTAAGAATAGCTAAGCAGAGCTGTTGCACTACATAAACACCTTATTTGCATTGCACTTGTTAGAGACATGACTAGAGGCCTTATATAATCAGCAACAAGAAAGTAATAGAGTAAGATATGTGTGAACAATCAACAACAAAAAATAGAGTTACCACAGTACAATGTCCTTTTTTAACATTGGTTTCTAGGCTTAGGCTTAGACACAGTGTTCATAGATGGGTGATTTAGCTGTTATAGGAGGAGTAAGAGAGATGAAAGGAGTAGTTTATAAGGTACAGAAGACTGGTGTTAAGTAGATGGTGGGCTACTGAGTTGCAACACAGAAGAAAACTTTGTGAAGTACAGTACAAGGGCAGTAAATAATAATAATAATAATTTCACTAGAAAGGTAGAAGAGCAAAGTGAAGCAGGTTTGACAAAGTGTGATTCAGAGAAAATGTTTAATGGCAGTGAAAAGAGAAAAGGTACGAAAGAGGTGGCTAGGTAAGATTTGTAATTAAAAGGAAGCTAGCCAGAAGAAGGTAGATTAAGGACTGTCTATAACAATTATTTTATGTGGGTGGATATTTATGGTGTTTGGAGGATGAAAATTAGTGGATATTAAGGAGTTTGAGGTATTACCCTGGTGGGTGGCATGAACGTGGCAATGTAGCCATCAGATGTTGGTTAAAGGTCAAGACATTATGGGGTTTTTAAGGGTGAGTGGGATTGAGTTCCAGATTTTGATACATAGAAGGAGTAAACGGAGTCACCTGCAGATGTATTAGAGTCTGTGACTAGTATAGGTGTTTATCTGTGGAGCAAAGGATTCTTTTGGTAGAGTAGCGATGAATGACATTGCTGATGGTGGGCATTTATCTGATTTGTAAACTAGGCTGTGTGTAATGACTAACTGAGAGAAGGTTACAGTATGTTGTAGTTCAGTCCACTGAAGTTCTTTCAGGCCTAAGCAGTGATGTGTTTTGTACAGGGTATTAGCTGCAAATGTTGCTACTTTATTGTACCATTGTTTGAGTAGGTGGGATTGGGTGATTTGTAGATTTACAAAATTTGGACCACCATATTGAAAGGTGGGGAGTAGATAAGTTGTAGCAATTGTTTTCTGTAAGGTACAGCTTTATCATATATAGGGCACTAAGTATTTAATGCTTTTTTTATTGCTTGCTTTAGATGAAAGTCAAATTTCAAATTTTTATCAATTACGACTCATAGAAGTTTTGTATGGATTACAAGTTCATTTTTTATACAGTTGGAAGAGGTTTTGTTGAAGATATTCTGCTAGTGAGAGAATTGTTTAGGGGTAAATAGAACTAGTTTAGATTTTTGTGGTTTAGTAGCAACTGTGTGCTATGGAGTCATTTTTAATAGATAGTATGGACTATTGGGTTATCTGTTGCAGTTTTCCAGATTCTTGGCAAAACAGATTAGGGCTGAGTCATCTACATACTGGATGAGGGTAGTATGTTTACTTGCAGTGTGGATATGACTCAACTGGTGAGCGGTTACAGTAATTTAGCTACTTTTTTGCAGTAACTATAAGAACCATACAGAACTCATAACAAGCAGAAAGCTATAATTCAAAGTGGAAAGGGATGACAATGAAGGTGGGGGGGGTCAAGAAATAAGGAGAGAATGGGATTTTGAATGCAGATTCTTAATGAGAATAGCAACAGCCATAATGAATATTGTATTTGTAAAATTGCAGAAAGTATTCTAAGAAGTAAGCCAACAAGAGAATGAAGAAATGAGATTCTGCTGATAGGGATGACTGCAATTAGGGGTACAGAGAATAGGCAAGAGGGGACTGGAATTTACTGGAGGAAACTACCAAAGGAACCAAGGTATTGGGAGCAAATTACTAGAAAGGGAAACGTAGTAGAATGCAAAGAGGTTACGAAGACATTTGGACTACAAGGTAGAGACTGCCTTCTCCGTTGGGGATTGATATCAAAGTATAGGCAAAGAGAAAGGGATAGGGGAATCTTAAGTGAAAGACCTGCTCTGGTAGAGGTTTTAGTTGGATCTAGAACAGAAGCTGCTTTTAAGAAACGGATAATTAGTAGGGCATATAAAATATTGCACAATAACTATAGGAATCAATAGGAGGAGGTTAGAAAAGATTGGGAAGAGCGACTGGATAAGCAATTCACAATGAAACAATGGGAGGACATATGTATACCTCCCAAATATGCAACAAAGTCTGGAAAAGTTTGGATTTTTGCTTGGAAGTGTTTGCATAGGTATTATTATATCCCAAACACACTTGAAATAATTTTTCATAAGGTAGATGGCAAATGTTGGATGTATGATGGAGAAGAAAAGAACTTATGTTTTAGGAGTGCAATGAGTTGGCAGACTTTGAAAATTCCCTACAGAATGCTTTGTCTGAAATATTGGGTGAGCAAATGGGTGTAACTAAAGAAATTATTTTTTGAGATAGGATACAGGATCTGAATTGTAAGGGTTTGTTAAGTTTAATTCTGGTGGCTGCCAAAAAGGTTACTAGAAAATGGAAATCAAAGTCTAAACCAATTGTATTTGAAGTCGTGGATATTGTAATAGAGATAAAAGAACTGGATGTGAGATCTTTAAAAAAAATGGGTAGGAACAAATGACAGAAAAACTGAAACTGTGGGAAGAACACATACTGAATAATAACAAAAAAAGTTGTGGCACAGTTTAGGCAGAGTTGGTATAATTCAAGTATACCAATGCACGTACTGAGCAGTACGTTAATAATCCAGGACAATGCTGCAAGTAATCCCAAGTTATAACAGATTCATTCGCAGAACAATAGCTTGTATAAAACTCAAAATAACAATCCAAGCGTTCAGCGAAGTAAAGCAAATAATTTTTAATAGTAAAATCCGGCTAGCGCTTTCAACTAGGTCTTCATCAGGCCGTAACAATTTATCAATGGCAAACACTCACATTTATAGGGAACACCATTCAAAAATATATATGTCATATCCTGTTAAAAACTTAATATCAACATAAAAACGAAGTATCACTTCATTTCTCAATCAAAGTTAAAAATACTGTGATATTACACTTACATAATTATTCTAGCTACTTATAATGCCATATCACATCTGTATCAATATATAAATATATAAATTATTAAAATTATTTAAAATTATTTAAAAAATTATAATATATTATATATAAGGAATAACTTCATATATTCAGGTTTTATACATTTAATTAACATCACTAATGCATATACAGAAAACAAATCATATCTCTAAGAATAAGCCTTGTCCTTACAAATATTGACATGGAGTAATTCATCCATAGAATGTAACTGGGATTAGTAAAAATGCAAACAAGTACTAGTCCTACAGTTCATAAACTTATACTTAGACACCTATAATACTACAAAAGGAACAAATGGGTACTGTGAAAAAACGACATTATACATAATAGTGACAGGTTAATGGATCTTCCCAAAACAGTAACTTTATTTCCATCTATACACTTACTTAAGCTTCCTAGCCTTGAGTACTGGTTTTATAGATACCCTGTCATTTATACCAGGGCTGCAATCAGCCCTGAGTCTAATGATCCATTTTACCTCAGTTTGTTCAGTTTGATTAAATATATCTCCTCTCCTAATTCCAGGCCTGTTCACATAAATGACTTGAAACACAAAATTATGTTCTGTGGATGTGTTATGTACATGTTTTGCAAGTGCATTAGATAAACATGAAACCCTAATCTTGTAGACATGTTCTCTAATTCTGTCTTTTAATTTTCGATCCGTCTTTCCAACATAGAATGCAGGACAGAACTGACATGTCGCTAAATATACCACATGTTCAGTGTCACATGTGGCTGACGCTGTAAATACAAACTCCTGTTTTGTAACTGGATGTAAGAACGTATTAGACTCTTTGATATATTTGCATTGGTTACATTTATGACATTTCCTAGTAATATTTATTACATCATCCATTTTAGTTCCATCTACTTTATTGGGACCACACAACATCCTGTGAAGGTTCAGTTTGTTTCTATATGTGAACGTTGGGACTTCACCTAATATCCTAGATATATCTGGATCTGTTAGAAGTATGTCCCAATGTTTCCTATATATATATTTGATGCTACCAACATCCTGTGTATAGTGTATTGGAATCCTCATATTGCTATTTGTATTAACACTGAGTGGTTCGGAACTATCTACATTATCACGCTGTTCAGCAAAATATGGAAAGGCTCTTCCCTCTCTTAATATACCTATTCCACTAAAGCTACTCTCAATTTCTTCCTCTGGATATGATCTATTCAAAAACTTGTCCTTTAACCCTTCTACCTCTCTCAGAAAACCTACATCACTAGAGTTCAATCTAGATGCCCACATTACTTGGCTCTTAAGAATATTATTAAAGATGTGATTAGGGTGCATACTGCTACGATGAAGTAAGCTATTTCTGTAGCAATTTTTCCTATATACCCCTGTGTTCATACTACCATCAGGTAATTTTTCTATATACACATCTAAGTATGGTATCACTTCTTTAGACTGAACCATAGAGAATTTCAAGTAATCAGTCTCCTTATTCATTTTCAAACATAGTTCATTTAACTCATCCTCATTTCCATTCCAGATTAGGAAAAGATCATCTACAAAGCAGGTATAGCATATTACATGTTTATGGAATTCAACCATCTGAAATAGCGAAACATCCTCCCAATCAGCCATAATTAGGTTGGCGTAGCTATTGGCACAAGAAGTGCCCATAGCTACGCCATCCCTTTGTATGTAGATTAAGCCATCAAAGGTAAATATGTTGTTTGTTAATACAATCTCCATGAGTTCACATACAACCTCAGTTCTGCCAATAGACAGAACACCATCTTTAACCAACCTCCTTTTCAACCTCAGTAACCCGTCTTGATTCGGTATTACTGTGAAAAGGGATTGTACATCGAATGTGACCAATATTCTATCCTGTCCTTCCTGTTCATCAGATATTTGTTCATATAATTTAACCAAAAACTGTTTGGTGTCCTTCAGTATGTGTTCATGCTTATCTACTATGGGTCTTAGTAGGGATTCCAAATACAGAGATATGGGCTCTGTTATCCAACCTTTCCCCGCAACAATAGGCCTCATTGGTGGAGTTACCCCACTTTTATGTATTTTGGGGATTCCTTGTATGATAGGTATTGTAGGATGATCAGTTGAAAGGTACCTAAATAATTCTTGATTAATTTTACCCTCATCCAACATAATGCTCAACTTTCTAGCCACACCATCTATTATTTGGTTTACTTCATTAGTATTAATTCTCTGATAGAAATTAGAATCACTAAGCATCATGGACATTTGATATTTATAAAAATCCATGTTCATTACAACAACGGGCCCTCCCTTATCTGCTGGTCTTATCATAATAGTACTATCATGTTTTAAACTTGTAAGGGCTTTCCGTTGAGCTGGTTCTAAGTTACCAAACCATCTCTTATTTTTGTTTGCATTCTCATTCTCATATAATTCTTGTTCAACAAGTTTTGAAAAGGCTTCAATTAATGGGTGATTGTTAGGAACATATGTACTTGGTTTCCTGAATGGGTGGGGTATATCTACTGTATTATGGAAATCGATCTTAATCTGTAGATCACGTACAAAAAGTTTAAGGTCAATTATATTATCAGTAATATTACTTCTAGTAGAGGGGATGAATGTCAAGCCCTTTTCTAATACTTTCCGTTCATCTTCAGATAATATCTTTGTAGAGATATTCCAGACTAGGGATTCTTGTTCCCTTGCCAGATCTTCTTTAAAGTAGGTCCAGCTTGTGTTAACTCTGCTGGTCTCTTCCTCTGTCTCCCCCTGCTTATGGAGCGTCCCCTCGCCCCTCCTCCCCCTCTCCATTGATTGGCAATGGGGAAAGGGGTAGGTCTATTGCCAGCTTCATTTTGAGTGTCTTTAGTAACAGCACTGGTAATACCAGGACTCTTAGTATTCCCATCTTTAACATTATCAATAATAGTCTCTACATGTTCACAAATATCTATGCGTGTGTTTGCTTCTTCAAATATTGATATGTTGTGAATATTATTAATAGGGGATGCACATATTTCATTTGCATCATCATTATGCACTATTGCTGTCGTTAATACAGTTTTATTCTTACTTATAGTCTTGCTATTTTTGTCCTTAACCCCATGATTATTCTTATCTTGGGTTAAAGCACTAGAACACTGATCTTTATCCATTTGTACTAATTCAGTACTTTTTCTTATTGTTTGTTTATTTTGTAACTGGTTATTGTGTAATTGATTAGTGCCTTGGGTATTTCTCCACCCTTTAGTCGATGTCTCCACCTTAGGCCAGGTGAAGACATTCCCTCTTACAAAATCGTCAGTGTCCCTTTTAATTTTGTCCCTCTTCTGCTGTAGTAACTTCTTTTCAAACAAAAAGACAGTATCTAACATTTTATCTAAACGTATATCTACAGCATGTCTAGGGTACATATCACATAAACTTGACTGTGGTTGTTCAACTTTCTCTCTTAAGGAGGTCTCTATAGGTAAAAAATATCCATTCAACAATTCCATATATTTGGCACTGGTCTCTAAATTTATCTGTTGCCACGCATATAGTAAGTCTTTATATAGAGTACCTGTAGTGGGCATCTTTAGGACTCACAAGCCCCTCGGAACAATCTTCCACGCTAAACATACTTCAAAGTGCTGCCTCTGAAGCTGTAAACGCTGAGTGTTATTAACTTCATTTATTGTGTGGGCACAGGAGTGGGTAGCGAGCGATACGCTGTTTTTGTATTCTTATTGATTATTGTTACCGCTCGCACACTCATGGCTGAGAGGTATGTGGAGAACATGCCCATAGAGCTTCCCTACAATCCAGAAGTATGACTGAATGAGAAAACGGATCTCTCTGAAAACCTGACAAGGTTTAAAAACGCTGTTTCCTGCGAGGTGAATCCCTTACTTGATTACAGTTTTGCGAGAGGACCAGACGAGAATGAAGGCGTATGTAAAGACTACGAAGGACTGGATTTGTTAATTCAAGAAATGGAGAGTGACTTTTTGAGGCTGAATCGTTTACAGCTTTAGAGGCAGCACTTTGAAGTATGTTTAGCGCGGAAGATTGTTCCGAGGGGCTTGAGAGTCCTAAAGATGCCCACTACAGGTACTCTATATAAAGACTTACTATATGCATGGCAACAGATAAATTTAGAGACCAGTGCCAAATATATGGAATTGTTGAATGGATATTTTTTACCTATAGAGACCTCCTTAAGAGAGAAAGTTGAACAACAACAGTCAAGTTTATGTGATATGTACCCTAGACATGCTGTAGATATACGTTTAGATAAAATGTTAGATACTGTCTTTTTGTTTGAAAAGAAGTTACTACAGCAGAAGAGGGACAAAATTAAAAGGGACACTGACGATTTTAGAGAGGGAATGTCTTCACCTGTCCTAAGGTGGAGACATCGACTAAAGGGTGGAGAAATACCCAAGGCACTAATCAATTACACAATAACCAGTTACAAAATAAACAAACAATAAGAAAAAGTACTGAATTAGTACAAATGGACAAAGATCAGTGTTCTAGTGCTTTAACCCAAGATAAGAATAATCATGGGGTTAAGGACAAAAATAGCAAGACTATAAGTAAGAATAAAACTGTATTAACGACAGCAATAGTGCATAATGATGATGCAAATGAAATATGTGCATCCCCTATTAATAATATTCACAACATATCAATATTTGAAGAAGCAAACACACGCATAGATATTTGTGAACATGTAGAGACTATTATTGATAATGTTAAAGACGGGAATACTAAGAGTCCTGGTATTACCAGTGCTGTTACTAAAGACACTCAAAATGAAGCTGGCAATAGACCTACCCCTTTCCCCATTGCCAATCAATGGAGAGGGGGAGGAGGGCGAGGACGCTCCATAAGCAGGGGGAGACAGAGGAAGAGACCAGCAGAGTTAACACAAGCTGGACCTACTTTAAAGAAGATCTGGCAAGGGAACAAGAATCCCTAGTCTGGAATATCTCTACAAAGATATTATCTGAAGATGAACGGAAAGTATTAGAAAAGGGCTTGACATTCATCCCCTCTACTAGAAGTAACATTACTGATAATATAATTGACCTTAAACTTTTTGTACGTGATCTACAGATTAAGATCGATTTCCATAATACAGTAGATATACCCCACCCATTCAGGAAACCAAGTACATATGTTCCTAACAATCACCCATTAATTGAAGCCTTTTCAAAACTTGTTGAACAAGAATTATATGAGAATGAAAATGCAAACAAAAATAAGAGATGGTTTGGTAACTTAGAACCAGCTCAACGGAAAGCCCTTACAAGTTTAAAACATGATAGTACTATTATGATAAGACCAGCAGATAAGGGAGGGCCCGTTGTTGTAATGAACATGGATTTTTATAAATATCAAATGTCCATGATGCTTAGTGATTCTAATTTCTATCAGAGAATTAATACTAATGAAGTAAACCAAATAATAGATGGTGTGGCTAGAAAGTTGAGCATTATGTTGGATGAGGGTAAAATTAATCAAGAATTATTTAGGTACCTTTCAACTGATCATCCTACAATACCTATCATACAAGGAATCCCCAAAATACATAAAAGTGGGGTAACTCCACCAATGAGGCCTATTGTTGCGGGGAAAGGTTGGATAACAGAGCCCATATCTCTGTATTTGGAATCCCTACTAAGACCCATAGTAGATAAGCATGAACACATACTGAAGGACACCAAACAGTTTTTGGTTAAATTATATGAACAAATATCTGATGAACAGGAAGGACAGGATAGAATATTGGTCACATTCGATGTACAATCCCTTTTCACAGTAATACTGAATCAAGACGGGTTTCTGAGGTTGAAAAGGAGGTTGGTTAAAGATGGTGTTCTGTCTATTGGCAGAATTGAGGTTGTATGTGAACTCATGGAGATTGTATTAACAAACAACATATTTACCTTTGATGGCTTAATCTACATACAAAGGGATGGCGTAGCTATGGGCACTTCTTGTGCCAATAGCTACGCCAACCTAATTATGGCTGATTGGGAGGATGTTTCGCTATTTCAGATGGTTGAATTCCATAAACATGTAATATGCTATACCCGCTTTGTAGATGATCTTTTCCTAATTTGGAATGGAAATGAGGATGAGTTAAATGAACTTTGTTTGAAAATGAATAAGGAGACTGATTACTTGAAATTCTCTATGGTTCAGTCTAAAGAAGTGATACCATACTTAGATGTGTATATAGAAAAATTACCTGATGGTAGTATGAACACAGGGGTATATAGGAAAAATTGCTACAGAAATAGCTTACTTCATCGTAGCAGTATGCACCCTAATCACATCTTTAATAATATTCTTAAGAGCCAAGTAATGCAGGCATCTAGATTGAATTCTAGTGATGTAGGTTTTCTGAGAGAGGTAGAAGGGTTAAAGGACAAGTTTTTGAATAGATCATATACAGAGGAAGAAATTGAGAGTAGCTTTAGTGGAATAGGTATATTAAGAGAGGGAAGAGCCTTTCCATATTTTGCTGAACAGCGTGATAATGTAGATAGTTCCGAACCACTCAGTGTTAATACAAATAGCAATATGAGGATTCCAATACACTATACACAGGATGTTGGTAGCATCAAATATATATATAGGAAACATTGGGACATACTTCTAACAGATCCAGATATATCTAGGATATTAGGTGAAGTCCCAACGTTCACATATAGAAACAAACTGAACCTTCACAGGATGTTGTGCGGTCCCAATAAAGTAGATGGAACTAAAATGGATGATGTAATAAATATTACTAGGAAATGTCATAAATGTAACCAATGCAAATATATCAAAGAGTCTAATACGTTCTTACATCCAGATACAAAACAGGAGTTTGTATTTACAGCGTCAGCCACATGTGACACTGAACATGTGGTATATTTAGCGACATGTCAGTTCTGTCCTGCATTCTATGTTGGAAAGACGGATTGAAAATTAAAAGACAGAATTAGAGAACATGTCTACAAGATTAGGGTTTCATGTTTATCTAAT
Organism: Protopterus annectens; assembly: GCF_019279795.1. Classification (NCBI taxonomy): domain Eukaryota; kingdom Metazoa; phylum Chordata; order Ceratodontiformes; family Protopteridae; genus Protopterus; species Protopterus annectens. Next base: position 908,990,192 of record NC_056743.1, on the reverse strand, counting down.
GCACTTGCAAAACATGTACATAACACATCCACAGAACATAATTTTGTGTTTCAAGTCATTTATGTGAACAGGCCTGGAATTAGGAGAGGAGATATATTTAATCAAACTGAACAAACTGAGGTAAAATGGATCATTAGACTCAGGGCTGATTGCAGCCCTGTTATAAATGACAGGGTATCTATAAAACCAGTACTCAAGGCTAGGAAGCTTAAGTAAGTGTATAGATGGAAATAAAGTTACTGTTTTGGGAAGATCCATTAACCTGTCACTATTATGTATAATGTCGTTTTTTCACAGTACCCATTTGTTCCTTTTGTAGTATTATAGGTGTCTAAGTATAAGTTTATGAACTGTAGGACTAGTACTTGTTTGCATTTTTACTAATCCCAGTTACATTCTATGGATGAATTACTCCATGTCAATATTTGTAAGGACAAGGCTTATTCTTAGAGATATGATTTGTTTTCTGTATATGAATTAGTGATGTTAATTAAATGTATAAAACCTGAATATATGAAGTTATTCCGTATATATATAATATAATAATTTTTAAAATAATTTTAAATAATTTTAATAATTTATATATTTATATATTGATACAGATGTGATATGGCACTATAAGTAGCTAGAATAATTATGTAAGTGTAATATCACAGTATTTTTAACTTTGATTGAGAAATGAAGTGATACTTCGTTTTTAAGTTGATATTAAGTTTTTAACAGGATATGACATATATATTTTTGAATGGTGTTCCCTATAAATGTGAGTGTTTGCCATTGACAAATTGTTACGGCCTGATGAAGACCTAGTTGAAAGCGCTAGCCGGATTTTACTATTAAAAATTATTTGCTTTACTTCGCTGAACGCTTGGATTGTTATTTTGAGTTTTATACAAGCTATTGTTCTGCGAATGAATCTGTTATAACTTGGGATTACTTGCAGCATTGTCCTGGATTATTAATGTACTGCTCAGTACGTGCATTGGTATACTTGAATTATACCAACTCTGCCTAAACTGTGCCACAACTTTTTTTGTTATTAACTTCATTTATTGTGTGGGCACAGGAGTGGGTAGCGAGCGATACGCTGTTTTGTATACATACTGAATAATGAATTGGATTAGGAGTGAACTTTAAGGCAAGGTATGAACTGAGCAATTTATGTAATGTTAGATTGATGATAATTGTACAGAAGAATATATGTCATGTATAATGTCTGTAAATGTGAACATTTTAATATGTTTTTCTTTTATATAAATGTAAGTTTGGCTTTGTCTTAAGTGATAAATAAAAGTGTTAAAACGAACTGTACAAAACTGAAAATAAACCCATTCTGTGTAGAGTGTCAAATAATATTATCTGTGATACTAAAAACAAATAATTTTTCTGTTTTATTTTGCTGGTTCAGACAGACTTCTGTTACTTTACTGGAAGTACAGCATCTTACTTTTGAATTATATAAAGGAAAGTATGGAAGTAGCATCCATTGCTGTTCCTACACATCTCAGTATCTAAATTAGTTTACTAGCTACGATAGGTTTTATGCTAAATGCTGCAAAATGAGGTTCATTCATTGTCAAATCAAAATTCCACTGAACTATTGCATGTATAATGCCTTACTTTGAAATTGGACATGTATGATGTTTTACCACTTAAAGCACAACAGAAGTAGGTAACTCCCAAAAGGAAAAAGAAAGCTCGGTTTATCTACCTATATCACTTTCCTATTATATGCAAAATATCAACAAAGTCCTTCTATGACATCAGTCTGAGATATGTGCATAGAGAAAAAAATGGAACAGAAAGAAATAAAACATCAAAAACACAGTGCAGATGTGTGTATTTGCAAAACAAGTTATAACATCAACTTCTAGAACATAGCTGGACACAAAACATACCCTAAATAAAGAGCATTTGGAAACATGAATAACATAGAGGATTATGATCGGTCACCAATCATAACCCATTTATTATGTGTCCAAGACGTGGATGCCAAGAAATTCACCTCGAGAGAGAAGCTTGAAAGATGAATCTTGGCATAGATGTCGAGACCACATAACTGCAGGTTATGATTAAAGACCCGATCGTAATATTTTGTAGTGCATGGCGCTTTATCTCCTCCATGAACTACTAGTTACAGTAAAAAAAAAAAAAAATGGTAAATGTTTTGCCATCTCTCAAAAGCTATAAAGCACTTAGCCACTTAGTGAGGTCTATCAGAAAGGCAGTGTAACACATTCCCTTATATTTACACTCACCTTGCCATGCCTCTAAACTGTTCAGATTTTCTTAGAGTGTTCAGATTTTCTGCCTCATTTGTTTGGTTTCTTCTTCATAAAGTCATAGTTTTGAGACAAATCATGGAGGATTGAAGTCACTGAACAGCAACGTAAATTTGAGTTGCAGAGTTGCAGAGTTTGAATCCTATATAGAAAATCCAGGCAAACATGAATCCTGTTATTCTAGCTAATTTCTTAGTTTGTAAGATGAAGGGACACCTTATCAGTACACCCGAGCAACAAATGAAAAATAAACAGGATGTAATGCTCCCAGAACAAGGTGAACAACAATTTTAATATAAACATTCTTATAAGATTAAATACTTTCATCCAACAATTAGACTTCATCAGAATCACTGTGCAAATCAACAATTTAAATATTAAAACTATGGTCATGTGTCTAATTAATAATTAAAAACAGGAAGCTTATCAAAAAGATTTTTGTAGAAAACTTTACCATATTAAAAACACAGTGCTCTACCCCCAATGAACAATAAAAAAAAACAGCTTAGAAAACTTCACCATATTAAAAACACAGTGCTCTACCCCCAATGAACAATAAAAAAACAGCTTAGAAAACCTTACCATATTAAAAACACAGTGCTCTACCCCCAATAAACAATCAAAAAAAAAAAAAAAGCTTAGAAAACTTTACTATATATATAGACAGGCACAGGGGGTAGCCATGGGCACCCCTTGTGCCAACACTTATGCTAATCTAGTCCTTGCCCAATGGGAGAAAAATCACATATTGAGTAATGATGCATGGAAAGGATATATAAAGATGTATGTGCGTTTTGTGGATGACGTCTTTATATTATGGAATGGAAATCTGAACATGTTACAGAAATTTGTAAGTTTTTTTGCACTCGACCACAACATTCTTTAGGTTCACTTTAAAAGCCTCCTTTGATTCTATAGATTTTTTGGATGTAAACTTAGCACAGAGTATAGATGGTTTCACATCAAAGCTATACAAGAAAGAATGTTGGAAGAACACGATACTGTCATATGATAGCATGCATCCACGTTATACATATTCGAACATTGTACAGGGACAGGCGAGTAGGATCTCCAGGATCTGTTTGGATAATGGTGATTATGACAAAGAACTAGCTACACTTAAGGGCTGTTTACAGCAGAGGGGTTATTGGGAAGATAAAGTGGATAAGCTGATAAACACCAGCAAAGGCTTTAGGGAAAGCAAATATAAACCTTGGCTTAGATGCACTCCAGCCCAGATAGACAAAAATAAAAGACCCATAGTTGTAAAGAGTCCCCAGTTAATGTTTACCTATAGTAGCAACATAGGTGATATCTGTAATGTTGTACAGAGTAACTGGAACATTCTGACTAGTGATGAAGGGCTGAGTGATATAGTAGGTTGTAGACCTAACTTCAGATATAGAAGAAACAAGAATCTGAAGGATTTGTTATGCAAAGAAAGGCTAAGTAGTCAAAATACAGTGGCAACATTAACGATGGGCACATTACCGTGTGGGAGGTGCAAAGCTTGTGGCCACATTAATAAGAAGACTAACTTTGAGCATCCTGTTACACATAGGCAATTTGTGTTAAAAGGGAGGGCTACCTGTCGAACAACGGATATAGTATATTTAGCTGAGTGTAGCCATTGCCCTAGTTTTTATGTAGGGAAAACTAACCAGATGTTAAAGACAAGGATATTACAGCACCTATCTAGCATTAGGAATGGGGATGTGCATAATGCTTTGAGCAGACATGTGATGGATAATGCCACACACAAATTCACTTTCAGGGCTATAGTAAACATAAGGCTTACCACTAGAGGGGGTGATGTGAAGCATTTGACAGAATTAGCAGAATCCAGATGGATCATTGAGCTTATGGCCAGTCGTACACCAGGTTTAAATGATGTGATACCTGCTAAGCCCACCCTTCAAAATAGGCGGGTTTTTTACTGAATCCTATTGGATATGCACTAGTTTAAAAGAAGGGGTTGTTTTATTGTAATTTTATCTGATGAAGGGAGAAGTCCCGAAAGCGCTCATCTTGTGTTTATGTGCAATAAAGATTTTAAGGAATAGCAGTGTCCTTGCCGTGTTTTTTGGTGCATTAAAAACACAGTGCTCTACCCCCAATGAACAATCAAAAAAAAAAAAAAACAGCTTAGAAAACATTACCATATTAAAAACACAGTGCTCTACCCCCAATGAACAATAAAAAAACAGCTTAGAAAACTTTACCATATTAAAAACACAGTGCTCTACCCCCAATGAACAATCAAAAAAAAAAACCAGCTTGGAAAACTTTACTATATTAAAAACACAGTGCTCTACCCCCAATGAACAATCAAAAAAAAAACAGCTTAGAAAACTTTACCATATTAAAAACACAGTGCTCTACCCCCAATGAACATTAAAAAAAAAAAAAACAGCTTAGAAAACTTTACCATATTAAAAGCACAGTGCTCTACCCCCAATGAACAATAAAAAAAAACAGCTTAGAAAACTTTACCATATTAAAAACACAGTGCTCTACCCCCAATGAACAATCAAAAAAAAGAAAAAACAGCGTAGTAAATGACAGTGAAGTGCTCATGTTAAAGAACTGCCACCCTTTTTTTCACAATACAACTGTTAACCATCTTGTTTAAACCTGGTGGGTCATAGGCCTTAATTGTATCTAACACCATAACTCCCTCCATTCCAAATGGTTTTCTCAGTTATCTGCCAAAGGTTTAACTTTAATGTTCTCAATAACTAAAAAAGACATTTTTTTTTAAATTAATACATTGTAAACTATACTCAGCCAAAGCATTTTTATGTTTTTTGACCCTAATTGCAATGTTATAGTCATATATTTCAAGAACTTTCCATTTCACCTATGTAGAACACATCACACATAGGTTCATAGGTCCATAAGTGTGCACTAGGTTAATGACCACCATGGTGTTTTTAAGCATAGCCCTCCCCCCTCCAAATCTCTGACAAGTTCTGGTACCCTTGATAAGTATAACCAAGTGGTTGGGATATAAAATATTTACAAGTAATGGCCTTGGAGATGAACCATTTACAGGCTACCTGTGTCCATTAGAGACATAGATAGCAAACCAGGGATGAATTTCCTCTTCCCATTCAATTGTCCATGTTACAGTTGAACTGGGTTAGGGAGGAAGACTGCTTCATATGGATGAGGAGCCTGTTCCAGAGAGGGAGTAGTCTCTGGAATACATAACTGTCTGTCCAGTAGGTTCTGTTTATATCACAGGCAAGGTTTAAGTCTTTAGAATGGGTAATTCTGGTACTGTTTGTTTTCCCAATATGCAGGAGGTTCATCAGAGAGGGATCCAATGATGCCTTGTAAGCCCGACATAGATCTCCAATGAAATGCCTCTAGGAGACATAATAAAGGGATAGGGTTTGGCGTGGTCTGCATAAGACATAGTATTTATGTCCTGTATTCTTTCAGTGAAGAACTTCTGTGAATGTTCCAACTGTTGGATATACCTGGATAAGTACATACTAAAGGAGGGCTTGTACTCAATGATAGATCTGATGAATGCCAAATACAGCGAACAATGACCTGCTTGGACCTAGATGCCATACCTTTCTTTATAAATTGTACAACATAGAATGATTTTCCCCACTGCTATATTCATATGATGGTCAAAGGCTAGATTATTGTTTATATGTGTTCCCAAGTCCCTGACTACTAGGTGTGTTGTCAATATGTTGGTTACATTGGGCGGCTGACATCCAAAAGGATATTATTATGCATTTCTTGGCTTTTAGTCTTAGCCCACAGCTCTGACACCAGTTATATGTCTGTGTCTGCCCTTTGTGGAGAACATTAGTGCCAATGGGGGATTCTATGACTGTTCCTAATTTGTAATCATCTCCAGACTTGGTCATCCAGAGGCCTTGATGTTTGCCTTGATTTCAGCGAAGTAGAAGTCAAAAAGTAGTAGTCTCGGGACTGATCCCTGAGGACCTCTGCTGGTGACTGGCTTCTTTGTAGAGATGGATCCCCAATTCTAATTTCCTGTGTCCTGTCTGTGAGCCAGCTAGCTATCGACTGGATGACATAAGGGTTTATACCTAACCTCATGAGTTTGTCAACAATGGCTGATTGCGGTATTGTATCAAATTCCTTGGCCATGTCAAGGTAGGCAATGTGGAACATTTTGCACTCATCCATTGCTTTGGTAACCTTCTCAAAGATGTTCACCAGGTTGAATAGACATGACCTGCCCTTGAAGAAACCAAACTGGGTTGGATCTAGTGTGCTGAGCATGTTATTAGTGATCATTTCCATGATAATTCTTTTGATGGCTTTGCATATAAGATGGGTGAGACTTATGGGTCTGTAGATGGCCCACACACATTCTTCCCAGATAGACCCAAAAGAGAGGAAAAGATATTGCACATCTTGAACATATACCTCTATACCATTGTGACTTTCTTTAACAGGAGCTGCTGAGTAATTTAATTTTGACGATATGTCAAAATCACCTTACTACTTTTATAACAGTTTGTTCCCAAACGTGGTATGTTTACTGTAAGGTTATGTGCAGTCCTGCAATTCTTTTATGTGTGGAGGGAAGAAAAACAAAAAAGGAGGTAAAGACTTCAGAGCTAAGTCCCACAAACTATCTTACTACACTTAATAAAGATACTTTGTGGGAATTAGCTCAGAAGTCTTCACCTTCTTTTCTGTTTTTCTTTAGTTTGTGGTGTTCTTTTAACTTATGTGTGAAGAGCGTTTTTATATTTGCTTGTTCCAAATCCAGAAAATGTAGCTGGTTGGTACTTAACGAGGTAAGCCATCATGAAGCCTTAATTTACCAACCTATCATTATATATATATATATATATATATATATATATATATATATATATATATATTATGTAGATGGAACAAAAGAAGTCAGAGACACGTAATACTTTTAAAACAAGCTGTCATGAACTACACCTTTCCAATTACCTTTCCAAGTACATCATTTTTGTCACAGTAAATTACAACTCACCTTACTTGGGGCCGTCACTGGTGATGTCACTGAAGTGATGGCAACCACAGTGACCTGCTTCAAAAATGTATTCACCTGGTACATCTGTGAAGGTGAGACATGATCATCACTCCATCTCTTCACTGTGCACAAACTAGTTATGGCCAAACAAGGCAGAGTATAATTCAGCTCCTCTTGTAATTTCCTTGCTGCTTATTGCATTCTCAGTTTCACTGACTCAGATGATTAGGGACTCGGCAGTTCCTACTGTAGCTGTAGAAAGAGCCCTTCTCAAACTAAGGTAGCACAGCAATGAGAGGCTGTTGTTTTAACAGCAGGACATCATAAAGGAGAGTTTGTTGCAACAACTACCACCAGATCTCTATCCATCATCTTTGTCATTGTCTGCATAAGTGCTTGTCCTTCATTTCCAAGATACTGCAGTGCAAGAAATGTTTTCCTTTCTTCTTGTTATCCCTATCTGCTGTCTTTGAATGACAAACACACACACACACACACAAAACATTGACACACTTTGATGTGGTGGTAGTCACACTACTAGGTTCAGCTAATATAAGCATGAGGGACCACCCCATTTGTGTCAGATATGTGTGCCCAGTCTTGCTATAGTCAGACATGATAGTTCTACATCACTTTCCTGAGAGAAATGAATGGATATCCTTAAGTATTTTTCTGTTATCTCAGTCTTGCTCATATTCTTTTTCATCCTTTTCATTGATATGTAGTATTATTCTTACTTAATAAGATCGCATTACATGATTCAGTAAATTCAGTATAAATTGCTGCTATAAATGCACTTTTCATTTGCCTCTGCAGAAGTCATTGTCTTTCTACCATAGTCTCTTACTTCCAAAAACCTACACCAGGCAGTATTGGGCAGAAAAATAAGGCTGTGTTCTGATAACAAGTCAGAAGTATAGTCATAGCCAGAATTTTGGGAAATATATTCCAACTTTGAAAAGTGTAGACTTCCCAACCTGATAGATTTTTTTTTCTGGACAGTATACCTTTTTCATTTACTGAAAAATATAAACTCCTAAAAGATTATGCTTGAAAAATAAATAAAAAAAAAAAACATTTAGTGAACAAGACATTCTGAAATAATAAAAAAAAAAGTTTATCAAAATGTATAACCATAAACCTTGATGATACCTGTTATTGTTTTTACTTTTAAATGCAAGCACATCTCAGTTACAAATTAAAAACGATATTTTAAAATGTGTACACGTGGTTTATATGGTATATGCCTAGCTCCGCCCTTGTATGGGCCTGATCTCCTTAGTCTTCCCTTAGATACCGTGTGGTCAGACAAGTCACTTATTCCGTGTTCCCAGGTTATCCTTGTAAAGAGACACTTCTGCCTGGTGGGCTTAACCAGTTAAGAAAGGAGTTTTTAAAAGAATAAAAGAAATGAGTAAATAACATTCGTACAGTGACACACCATGCCACATTAGGCATATTTCCCTTTGTGGTAACATTTAGTATAGCATTCCAGATGTTTACCTGATGATGTTGTTTAGTGTACCTGCAGAAAGAGACGTAAAGGTTGCATCATGCTTTAATTAGCCATGCAGCAGAAGCAACATACATATCTATAGCAGACTGCTGTTCTTTGCTGTGCTGTGTCTCAGTAACATGTGTGTCTGTAATTAATATTTGCTGTATATATCTAGTTCCATTTCACTGATGTAACCTATGCAACGTGCTGAAACATGCTCATTAGCATGCTCTATACAGGGAAGTGGACCCCTGTATCTGTTACTGAGTTTATAAATTCCATTCTCTTGTTAATAACATCAGAATTTGCTCTTCATTTAATTTGGAGTAATGTTATTGGTGCTTTCTGTAATTGGACACATTCAGTGTCATTGTTGCTGTTGTTGTCTGTGATAATCTTATGTTTGATACTTTGAGCTGCTATTTGTACTCAATGAATTTTACTGTAATGTATTGTGTCTAGGGATAGCCATATTTGTATGTAGAACAGTTTTGGGGAATAGGTTTCTGATTACTTAGAACACTGCGCAATAATCATGTTTACCACAAATTAATTTGCTAGCTTAAATAGTGTTTGTAACATGCTTAGGTTTTCAAAGTATTTCTTATGACAAAAAATGTTGAGGAGCATTTTTTGTATTATTTTGTATCTTAATTATATACCCAAATTTTAGAGTGCTGGTTGATTTTCACATGTAAACTGTGCCAACCCAGGGAAAATTATTTACATGTTAGAAGCCCACAAAATGACATTCAGTCAAAGCATATGTACTCAAGTCTTAAAAGAGAAAACACTATGTTTTATTTCTTTTGAATAGCCTCCTTTAGTGTTTTGTTTTATTAATCACAAGGATTATCAGTGACATGCGTTTAACAACATTTGTGAATAAGAGCAAACATTGAACTTAAATGTTACATTGTCATATAATCTTTTCATTTAAACTTCATAATATATTATTGTTTAGTCAGATTGCATTAATCTGAGCTGCTGATAGGTGCTTATGAACCTATGAATAGGTGCTTAATAAAAACTGAATTGGACTGGCCTTTATTTCTTTAGAAGTATGCATTCATTGAGTTTTTCAGTAAAGCAGTCAAATATATATTTCACATATGGATACTTAGGGTGGGGGTTTTAACATGCTTTCTAAACAACTCAAAGGCATATTGCTATGGTACCTAATAAAATGCATCTTTTGATTTTCTGCACAGACCCACCTCACTTTTTTTTCAAGAATTCCACCCCCCAGTGCCAATTGATGCCAGGCATCACGAAGGACGTTATCGTTATGATTCCCTCCTATTCCACAGTTGCATGTATATGAAATAATAAACTTATGCTTTCCCTTTTAAGAGTAGAACACTGACAGTGTACCTTTTGTAAATTCTTTTTTCTGAACTCTGCCACTGGAATTGTGAAAGGACATGACAGTGTGTGGCACTTTTATGATCTGTGACACCTGTGCAGTGGAATGGAGCTAAACATTTTATATTCAGACAGTTTAGCCATTCTGAGAATTTTTGGTGCATTTCTTCTACCAGTGTCAGTATTCAGTTTTAGAGGAAGAGGCAAGGAAGGGTTAAAAAACTATATTGTTGAGATGTAATACTTCAGTTAATTTAGATTTTTTTTATTATTATTATTTGTTTCCATTTGCCATAGAGAATTTAGTGGGCAGAGTCTGTATTAAGTGTTTTACTTGTGCAAACAGACATTGAAATGATTGATCGAAATACCATCCGAGTAAAATAAAAAAAATGATGTTGCTTACAGTGTAATAATAGAATGCATATGAAAGATAATATTAGCAAAATGTAACAAGTACTGCATGTTAACTAAAACATAAGCCGGCAGCAATATAAAAAATTAAGTCCTTGTTTTAATGTCTTGAAAGCTGTATAGTTTTCTTGAACTGGAGCTGCATGGAAATACAGGGTCCTGTGCTGGAACACCTGACATATACAATTAATCATATGTAATAATCACCCATCACAGATAGACAATAAAAGAAGACAAGCCCAACCAATACTACAGAGAATAATTTTAGGTATTTTATTACTGATTGCATCTCTGCGACTATTAGCTATAATTCTGTAATTACATACATGCTGAGGAAACATGAAATTGTTTTAAAATAAGTTCTCCTCTGTGAACAAAATTATTCATTATTAGTACTGTAAAGTGTGCCAAAACACACATCTCATATTTTGTCTATTTTTTGAGGGGGGGGTGGAATCAGTTACGCATTACTAACTTGTAATTACAGAGCAAATTTGCTTGGAGGTAAGTTTCTTCTTGTGATATTAAAGAGAAAGTGGGCATTTACATGCAGAGCTTTAAGAAATCTCTGATTAGGTACTCACTCAGGGTTCCAGTGATACATCATTGAGTAAACTGCATTAAGGAGCTGCTCTAGGATTGGTGTGCTCTCTCTAATCTTTGGAGTGAATCCAAATGAAATCCAAGGCATCCTTTGAAATCTACAGAAAAATAAGTAACTGAATTGCTCCCTACTTTTAGGTGTTTTTAGCCATTTTAACTGTTTTGCTGTTTCTCTGTTTCAACTGTTTGCTGTTTGAGACTGTTTTTCCTGCACTTTGCAGTTTGTAGTACTTATGTATTTTATTACACAGGCTAGATTCAGATTTGCTGAATTTAATCTGTTTGGCATTATCTGAGCAGTAAAACCAGCAATCTTTACATTAAGAGGGTCCCCTGCACCCTTGTGGCAGAAGAGTGTGGCAAAGGCCCCATCTAAGTTGGAGATTGTTGGAATAACGCTCAGTACTGAGCATTTCCATTGGCCAGCTTGTTTGAAAATTGCTTAACTTGTTTTAAAAAAGGGTTCTCACAGTTGCTAGATAAGCCTCGTATTTGCGTGGGTTTGCATCTATTTAACACAGCTCCACAGTGTTTGATGACCAGCCACTGTTTTACTAACTTCGTGTGAGCAATCCAAGGCATCTGTTTGTGTGTAGCGCACCCTGGTGCAGCACTGCACAGTGGAGGTAACCATTGGCAGTTATAGATACAAAAGCTAAAGTAGATTTATATTCCCTTAGAACCTGCCCATGCTCCAACTGAGGAGTCCCTTAAATTGTGCTTAGCTGCTCAGAGGGAACCTCATCTGGGCTTTCTACAGCATTTGCCACTTTAACTGAAATCTCTTAATACCTAATATTCTTGTACCCCTTGAGAGCCCCAATAGTGTAGACCCAGCATTAAGCCCCCAATTAAACCACATCCTTCCTCATTAAAGTGAACAGATTTACACCTAGTATTATGGATGGTCAGTTCTACTCCATTTCTCCTGCCAGCCTGATTGACATGGATACCCTGAGACAGTGTAGCAATAGCCTCATACACTGACAACTCACTACTCCTAAACCACTCAAGTTCAAATTTGTGAGAGAAGCATATACACTAAGAATTTGGAATCCTTGCTGTCTTGATCACAGAACAGTTACACTGAACAAGTTGCCAGCCCGCATAATATACCTCCTGCACAAACCACTCTCTCAACACATAAACCATCATACGCGGAGGTACTCACAAGAAATTTACCTAAACACCAGAGACATCTGAAACACAAACATGCTACTCCTAATACAGTATCTACAGCACTCAATGCACATAAAACCACAAGCACAAGTGTCTCACCAAACAAGCCCCTAAGGCAAGGCACATCTAAGTCATTGTTTTGGTCATAATTGACTCTATAGTGAGACACACAGATGTCCCACTAACCAGACTGGACAAGGAGGAGCTCACGGTCAGCTGTCTGTCTGGTGCTAGGATCCACCAAATCACACACGCACTCAAGTCTATCCACAAGTACTGTTATGACTCCATCATAGTTCATGTTGCTGTGAATGGCTTGAGACGTACCTCACTGGACTATATGAAGAGAGACATGATTGAGTTCTCTGAATATGTGTCTCAGGCAGGTATGTCCCTCGCCTTGAGCAGCATACTACCTTCACCTAAGATGATACCACAATATAAACAAAAAATGATTGACTTCAACAATTGGCTTAGTTTCTGGTGTCATTCTAAGGGGATCCAATACCTGTCAGCCTGGTATAACATGGTAGATAGACCACGCTGCTTTGCCAGAGATGGTCTTCATCTGTCACCACTGGGATTTCAGTTACTGGATAAGGCTCTTGCCTCCCCCATAGTGTCTTTTTTAGGCAATGTCACAACAACAAAATTCCCGATGTAAAAATATATTCAAAAAGCAACCTCAAAGTTATACTGCTAAATGCTAGGAGTCTAAACCTAAAATTGCACTCACTGGAAACAGCCCTCACCTTAGAAGATGCTAGCATCTGTGCAGTCACAGAGACTTGGTTTAAGGCCATGGAAAGCACCCTGACCATACCGGATTATAATGCCGTCCACACATTCAGACCACAAACTGAAAGTGTGAGAACTAAAGGAGGTGGAGTATCAATATTCATCAAAGATAAATGCACCTCTAGGTTAGTTAAACAAAGCAAGTCCCTTGAACTTATCCAGGTCCAAGTGACTGTAGGTAAGATCCCTCTCCAAGTTATTGCCAGTCATAGGACTCCCTCTATGAACCAGGATACCCATACTGCATTCTTGGATCTACTTGAATCACTCAAGATACAGCCAAACACCCTGGTTTTAGGTGACTTTAACTGCTCATCCAAAAATTTGGTAAATTATACATGTACTAACACACTTGCCCAAAGATTCTTGGACTTCATCAACTCCAATGCCCTGGACCAGTTGGTTGACACCCACACAAGAGGCCCAAAGATTCTGGATCTGGTGCTCACAAACATGGGTGATTGTTGCACCACCCCATGTGTGCGGCCCTCCCTAGTGAAGTCTGATCATAAATTAGTCTCATTAGAAGTAACGATAACATCTGAGCCCCATTAGCAGCAACTATAATAAAAAAAACTTTCCAAAGCAAATTACAACCTAATACATGAATGCCATTAATAGCTTCATAGCCCCTGTCCTCACTGATGGTATGGACACCTATACTGGGATTTACACCAATGCCTTGTATAAGCATCTATACAAATGTATTGTCTCAGCTGTACGTGATAGGATCAGAGCAAGATCTTCAAGAAAAAATGAGTCTGCCTTGTGGACATCCACCATTAACAGGTTATACAAAAAGAGAAAGAAATTGCTGTCCAAGAGCAGGAGGGAATGGTCTCTGAATTGGAAGCATTCCCTCCTTGGCTTAAACAAGCATATAAGACACTTGGCAAGGCATTTTAAAGCTAACTATGAATCCAAATTAGCCTCCTTCACTAAGAATAACCATCGACCTATCTAAAGCTTTTGACATGGTCAATCACCCTCTTCTCCTAAAAATCTTGGAATCACTTGCTATTGAACCGAATACCATCCAATGGTTCACCTCCTATCTTTCTAACAGGAAACAAGCTGTACTCTGGGAGAATAAACTCTCCTCTCTTCTCCCAATCTCCCTCAGTGTACCACAAGGCTCGATTCTTGGGCCCCTTCTTTTCTCCCTATTCATAAATGACTTACAAGTAGCTATTCCCCAAGCTACGTGCATACAATATGCAGATGACTCCACACTCATCTGCTCTGCAAAACCATCCCAGAGCTTCAAACTGTTACTCAAAATGTATTCCATTTGGTTGAAGCATGGTTCTTAAAACGCTGCCTACTTCTTAATGCCAAAACAAAACTCCTCCTTTTCAAACCCACTACCAGATCCCCTCACTCATCTTGTTTCAGGGATAGGTCACCCTTCTTCTCCCTGTTGTTAGAGGTGGACTTCTCTATCTCTTCTATTAACAATACTCTCATAACACCTGACTCTTCTACCAAACTACTAGGAGTGACAATTGATAACAATCTTACCTTTGATTATCACATAAACAACACTATCAAAACTGTACATAGAAAACTGGGCTCCCTCTATAGAATTAAAACATTCCTATCCCCAACAGCCAAAGCTACTTTGGCTCACTCTCATCTCATCTCCACTCTTCTCTATGCCTCACCAATTTACACTAACCTAAAGAAAAATAATCTTACTAAATTGACCACTACTTACAATAGTATAGCTAGATTTGTTACTGGTAATCAATTCAGAACACATCACTGCCTGAACCTACAACAAATTCACTGGCTTGAATTACAAAACATGTTGCTTCTTTCTCAACTTCCCATCATCCACAAATCTTTTTATCTGCCAAACAACACTCCTTCATTTTCTAACCTCCTCACCCCTTACTCTAATCTGAGCTCTCTCCGCTCCTCTAACAAACTCCTAGTTACTGCTACCAAATCCAATAACCTTGCTGGTGACTCCCTGTTTTCTAACTCCATTGGTAAACACTGGAACCTATTGCCCACTGAACTAACTTTTATTTTATCTCCGGTCCTTTTCAAACAAAAACTTAGACTCCACCTTACTAAACACTGGCTATGCCCCTGCCTTAACCCAGACTGAACCCATGTATTTAGCTCATCCCACTACCCCTTGATCTCTGTGACCTTTGCTACCTTCTACTTATTTTCTCACTATTCTATCACTTACTTCTCCTCTATCCGTCTCCTTCCTAATTATATTACTCAGTATACTGAGGACTCCTAGAAATATCTAATCTAAACTATCCTACTTACTTAGCTGTCCTTAAATACCCTTTTCCCCTTCTTTTAATGTTTGATTATTCTAAATAACGTATGCCTGTGTTTTGCTTCCAAGAGCCATGAGTACACTTTTGTACAACTGTTAATTTGTGTCTATTATAAGTTTGATTCCTTGTATAATATTGTCCTGATACAGTATATTTTGTATGCTGCTCTCTTTTGCATCGTATGTAATAGTTATTATGTCTTTGTGGAGCTTTTCTCCCCGGGCCTCTGCTGAAAATGGAAATATATCCAGTCAGACTAGCCCGGTTAACAAATGTAAAATAAAAATAAATAAATAAATAAGGCCTTCTGTAGCTACATCAGAAACCTTAAAGGAAAAACCCAGATCTGTGCAGAACTTGTTGTTAATGGCACCACATGTACTGAAACCGCAGATATAGCCAACAACCTGCTAGCTCACAATTTCAGTGAAAACCTCTCCCCCCTGTCCTCACCATTTATCCCAAAAAGCATCCTTACCACCTGCCCTCCACCTAGTATCTCCAAGGAACAGGTCGTAAACACTCTTTCCAAAACCAAAAACACAGCCTGTATGGGACATGATAATATCCCAGGCTGCATTCTCAAGGGATTAAAACAGGAACTAGCTGCACAGTCGGGTACTCTTTTTAGCTGCACTCTAAGCACTGGCTTTGTACCTGCTGAATGGAAAGCAGCAACTGTCATCCCATTACATAAAGGAGGCACCTTCACAGACCCTGGGAACTATAGACCCATAAGCCTCATCAGCGTAATCTGCAAGTCTATGGAAAAATAATCATGGACCTTATCAACAAAGATATAGGAGACCTCCAAATAATTGACCTGACCCAGTTTGGCTTTGTTAGAGGGAGATCCTGCCTCTTGAACATGGTTGACTTCTTTGAGACAGTCATCAAAGCCCTGGATGAAGGCATATTATACAACGACCCCCCCCCCATTAATATTCAAAAACGTGCATGCTGATTGGCAGCGTGCACATTGTAAATCTGAGTTATAGTAATGGAAAAAGGTCCTGTCGCCCAGACTTTTTCCATTCCTATAACTCTTTTTTTACAGCAATGGAGAACGCAAGATCTCCGTTGCTTCACACTGTCCCGCTATGTTAAACGAGTTTAACATAGCGAGACAGCTTTAAAAAAAGCAACAGAGATTCTCCGTTGCTTTTTTTTAAAGCTGTCTCGCTATGTTAAACGAGTTTAACATAGCGAGACAGTTTGTAAAAAGCAACGGAGATCTTGCTTTCTCCATTGCTTTTTTTCAAAACTGTCTCACTATGTTAAATGGATTTAACGTAGCGAGACAGCTTTAAAAAAAGCAACAGAGATTCTCCGTTGCTTTTTTTAAAGCTGTCTCACTATGTTAAATCCATTTAACATAGCAAAACAGTTTGTAAAAAGCAAAGGAGATCTTGCTTTCTCCGTTGCTTTTGCCCACAGCTCTGATGTACTGTGTGGGCATATGCATGTGCAGTACATCAGAACTGCCACAGAATACCAGACAGCTGCGGAAGGGCAGCAAGGAGGCATTATACAATGCCATTATTTAAGAAAAGTAATTATTTTTTTTCTTAAATAATGTCATTGTATAATAGCAATAACCCACTTCTGGGTGTAGGTAATGCTGGATTTACCCACGGTTGGCTTTGTTTGGCCACTCAGGCTTCGCCCTCATGACCAAACCACACCAACCATGGGTAAATCCAGCATTACCCACACCCAGGCGTGGGTTAGTGCTATATTCATACATGTGGCCTACCTGGACCTGCCCAAAGCCTTTGACACTATTCCCCACTCAGTTATCATTGATAAACTCTTCCAGCTGGAGATCAACCCATATATTGTCAGGTGAGTTGCAAACTGGCTCACCATTAGAATGCACAGTCAAAACAGGTGTCTCTACCTCAACCAGCAGACCCAAAACAGTGGTGTTCCACAGGGATCAGTGCTGGGGCCTGTATTGTTTGGAATCTACTCCTTGGATGTGCAGGCTAAAACAAAAGGCCAATGGCTGACAAAGTTTGCTGATAATTGCAAACTGGCTACATTCATCGAATCCCCAAATGATGTCAACATCTTACAAGAGGGACTTACACAGAGAAACGACTAGTGCCAAAGTCATGGGCTAAAACTCAATACAAAAAAATGCATTATCATCCCCTTCGGATAGGGCGATGTCCTGCAGATTACCACATTAATAACTCAAAGTACACAGTCAGTGATGAGAGATTTGGGCACACAGGTTGACAGCAACCTTTTCTTTGACCACATCTTCACAGTGGTAAGAAAGGCTTTCTACATCGCCCACCTCATAAGTAAGGGCATTGCATCCAGAACAAAAGAGGTTATAACTCCCCTGTACTCCTCACTCATCAGGCCAATAGTAGAGTACAATGCTACCTTTGGATTGCACCTTACCAGACACCTGCAGCAACTGAGAAGACCTCAAAGGTTTCTTACAAAGAAAATTCAGAGTCTTCAGCATATGCCATATGTTGACAGACTCAAATCACTGTCACTATACTCTGTGTCTTGCAGACTACTCAGAGATGACCTCTGCCTTGCATATAAAGCAGTCTCAGATCCTGCTCTAATGGAAATGCTGCACATTCGTAAACCAAATGGTATAAGATCAACTCGCTCTAGGAAACTCAGCACAGTACGTGACATCAGCATGACTTGCTGGAGAGACAGATATGTCTCACAGAAGTTACCTCTCCTCTGGAACAAACTTCCAATTCAGGCAAACTAGAGACCCTCACTGACCCTAGTTATGCGTAATTTGGATGATTGGATGGGAAACCGCAAATTCAACCTTGGAGTTTCACCTGTGTCCCTCTTAAACAGGAGCAGTAGTTGTTGACTTAGCTCCACTTAATACCTTGATATTCTTGGGAACATGGGTTGTACTTGGCTAGGCTTGTAAGGGCCTTAGGGCCATTAGCCTAGTAACCTCCTATGATCCTATTATCCTATGATCTCTGGATAATTATGCATTCCTAATATCCCATCATTAAAAATTATATTAAAAAAAGTTTTCACTTGTTAAATATTTACTTCTCTAAAGCACTCCATATTAATGTATCAGCAGTATGGAAGAAAATTAATTTAAAACTCATAAAATGAAGTATGTTCTGTATTAGTTGTTTGAAACTTAATTTGCTTCTGAATGAACAAAGGAAATCACAAATTAACCGGCCTTCATTTTTCCAAGCTAAGCTTATGAGATTTTTAAACAGTGGTAATCATAGCACAATAATAACCCTCACAAACTTATGAATATGCATAAAAGTGGCCCACTTTGTCCAAAAAAGCAGACTGGCCTTAATAATTTGAGATACTGTGCTGTTTTTAGGGATGTGGTTGGGTACAGCATGAACCAGCATTATGCAGTCTGATGGTGGCAGCTGAGGCTTTTTTCAAATGTTGCTAAGTATGTCTGTTCCACATGATTCGAAGATATAACTGCACTCTTGAATCCATTAAAATTACTGATATTTCTGTACATATGTATGTATGTAATTTATTTAATTATTTATCTGTTTATTTTGTAGTCTTTGCCCCTGCTGCCTGCTAATCATCAGACCCTATTTTAGTCTATCAGACCATTCATTCTTTTCATTGGCGAAGAGCCAACCCAGGGTGGTTATTATCTGGCAGCCAGTGGGAGTTTGAAAATAATTTTCTTTTTTTCCCCATTCTTATTGTATACACCTCCTGGCTTGGTGCCAGGGAAAGGTGTGCGATAGGCTGTCCGTGAAGGACTTCCCCTGATTTCTGCACAAGGAGTAGCCTTCTAGCAGCTCTACCCCTCCCTGCAGCATGAATTGTGGTCTCTCAGGTCTCCATCAGGGCAACTACAGTAAATTGTGTGCCTCCAATGCATACAAAAACCTCCCTCCAACAGGAGAGGTGACTGTTAAGACCCCTTTATTCCTCCTCACCATGCCTGAGTTTTGTAGTGCAGAGGACGCTAGTCACAGTCAGTGCTCCACCCCTTTTTTTCACACAGCCAGGATAAAATTACTAATATTTATTCATTTTTGAAGTATATAGTTGTTGTTGTTGTTATTATTTATTTATCCTCTGTTGACTGGCTTAGTCCCACTAGGCTAGAAGCTTCTTTTCAGGGAAGATTTGAGGAGGTATTTATACTACTAGAGAAGATTTGGACAGGGCTTTGGGGAACTTATTGGCCCTATTTAAGCATAATTTGGACAATTGAATGGGCAACCGGAAATTCATCCCAGGGGTTCCACCTGTGTCCTTCTTGTACAAGGGCAAAAGGTGCTGATTTTACTGTCTGCTTGAACCAGACACCCTTGGAAACATGGGTTGAACTTGGCTAGGATTGTAAGGGCCCAAGGGCTGTTAGTCTAGTAACATCCTATGAATTTCCCCTACTATTTTTGATAAGTGCCATGGGATCTTTTACATCCACCTGAGCTACCACCAACTCTAGCAGGTGAGGCCTTTATTTTAATGTCTCATCCAAAGGATGGCACAGACAGGTGTGCAGCAGTCCCCCTCCCTTATGTAGTGTCAGCAGTCGATCTACCTGGTGTGAGAATCGAACCCACAGCTTTCTGTATCTAAGGTGAGTGTGCTACCTATTGCACCACTGACACTGTTTTCACTGTGAACTCTCAAGATAATCAAGCTTCTGTCCTGTTGCCCATTTGGCCTGTTTGTACTTGCTCAGGCAAGAAACCTTTGATCCATTTGTTACCCATAGAAGCAAGGGCTGAGCCAGTTTGGAGTGATGCTGCCATCTCCTTGGCAATCAGGATTTTTCCTGTAGGACTGAGTATCTGCTTCCCATGCTAAAAGTATCCAAGATATTACCTTGCAGTGGGATGCCAACATGTACATACAAGCCTCTGCTGTATGTAGTCAGCGGCCCTGCCCCCACTTGTAGGCAACACCTCTGTGTGATCCCTGGTTTCCACCATGGATTCTACCATGGTAAATCTGCTGAGTCACCCCCACCCCCATTCTCTGTCTCTCTTTCTCTCTCAAAGAGAAGCGAGCATGTTCAGCCTCATTAGTCCTACCATACCCATGTCATTTGTAGGAGGAGCTTGAGCCATTAATAGAACTTGGGTTGTCTGGTTCATAACCAGGGTTTTATTCTTCTGTGCCAGTGGAGCTGGGTATTGATGATATTATCCCCCGGGCTTCCGCTGAAAATGGACATATATCCAGCTGGAATAGACCGGTCAACAAATGTAAAATAAAATAAAATAAATAATTATGTATTTGCAAGCAAATTCTTAAAGAATATAAATGTCTAAAATGTTCTTTATTTTGCTTTTTAATGAAAAATATTGTTTGAATAGTTTGTTTCTCCTGTCAGTAAAAATATTATAACAGTGTGTCATAAACAAGAAACAAATCGATATTACATTTGTTACAGTAAAAACTGCCTGTAACTAGAGTGGGGTTCTCTGTTTAATTGAACACTTGGAATATCAAATTTGTTTTATCCTGCTGAAATTATGGAATGATCATGTTATTGAAAAGGCTGGCTTTAGTCTGTAAAAGGGTGTAGTATGGCAGGCTGTGGGAATTTGTTCTTCCTCTGCAATAGTGTGATGTCGGAGCTGGTGTGTGTGTGTGTGTGTGTGTGTGTGTGTGTGTGTGTGTGTGTGTGTGTGTGTGTGTGTGCGCGCATGAAGGGGGTGCATAAGGGCAATTAACTGGAATCGTTTTTTTTTCCCCCTATTTCCCTGTCTCCATACTGTTCACATCTGAGGTGCAACTCCACAGTTGTTTTTTCAGCTACAGACAGAATGACCATATTATGATTTTTTTTTTTTTTTTTTTCAAAGGTAGTACCTTTAAAGAGAAGACTTGGGCCATATTTACTTAACTTCAGCCCTCTCAGCTTCTTCCCCACCACTGACTTCAGTAATGAAAAATTTTAAAATCCTGTATGGGAGATTTTTTCCACATGGCTATTAATATTTGGTATAGTCATGACCTGTCTCCGTTAATGTTTGTGCTTGCTTCCTTATATTGTTAGTATTTACTGAAACTATATGCAAGAGGTAAGGAGCAAAAGTTTCCCATGCCAGAAGCTATTTAGAAGAAACTTAAATCACTGAAACATTATAATAAAGATGTATGTCTCCAAATGCTTTATTTATTAGATTTACTGTTGTTGTTGTTTGTCTTTCGACTTTTTCCGTGTAAGGGGTCGCCATAGTGGAACTTCAGTCTGCTAATAATTGGCAGTAGCTTTTTACGAAACACCGAGGTGCCAGCTCAATGCCCAACCTTCAACAAAGGCATGCCCAGTTACGCACGCATGTCTTTCGAACACTACCCAACCGTGGGGAGGACATGCAGACTCCACACAGAAGGCACTCCCAAGCCACGCTGAGAATCAAACGGGAGAACCTCTTGCTGTGAGGTAACAATGCTACCACCGTACCACCGCAGCAATTAGTTACTAATC
Organism: Protopterus annectens; assembly: GCF_019279795.1. Taxonomy (NCBI): domain Eukaryota; kingdom Metazoa; phylum Chordata; order Ceratodontiformes; family Protopteridae; genus Protopterus; species Protopterus annectens. The sequence continues at coordinate 908,968,288 of NC_056743.1, read as the reverse complement.
GGTCATGTATGGAGAGGTGTTTCAGTACACTGGCCACTTTTTTTGTAAATGTCTTCTCACCTAAAAATAAAAAGATGTCAAAATTAGTGTGAGTCTAGAAGAAACCATGGACTCTGCATGTATAAATGATTTACACTGGGCTAATTTGCTTGGGCCTTTAAAATAAGAAGTTTGATATGGTATGACCAAGATGCAGACATGTGAAGATAACCTCATAAATATAACAAACTTTCACTTACTGGATTGATTGCAAGGCTGAAAAAATTACACGTGCAAAGTGCATACTTAAATTGTATATCTGAATCAATAACCTAAGATTTAGCAGTAGTAGTGTTGTGCATGCGGTGCTGCTCATACTGCTATAAAAGTTATCACGGATGCTACACTGATACATATTCTTCACATTGGAGTAGTAAACTTCGGATTATGTGTGTGTGTGTGTGTGTGTGTGTGTGTGTGTGTGTGTGTGTGTGTATATATATATATATATATATATATATATATATATATATATATATATCCCAAAGTTAGTCTGAAGTGGCATTTGTATAGTCCATCTGGTCACCTGAATCGGCGACAGTGCGCCTGTCAATGAACCTTCATGTAAAATTTATATTTGTATGTGTAAGTATTGTTTTACTTCATTCATGTGTTCTAGGGGAAGCCCACTGGACTTTATAAAGGGTGATCTGGTGGGAGCACTTTTTTAAGTGATCCACTCAGGGTAGCATAGTAGGCAATTGGAATTGTCAAGAATCAAACCCATACCCTTGACTACAGCAAACAGTTTAATGGTTCAAAGTCTTAATCCTCTGCTCTAATCTCCAGATTGTCTTATACCTGTGTGTGTGTGTGTGTGTGTGTGTGTGTGTGTGTGTGTGTGTGTGTGTGTGTGTGTGTGTGTGTGTGTGTGTAATAAATATGCAATATATTTATCTGTGTATACATACATATATAAATATGTGCGCCTATTTGTGTTGATGTGTGTGCATGCATGCATACATATGTTTGCACATGCAAGTTAGTGAACACCTGTATGTATATGTTTTATACATGTGTGTGGGTGTATGTGTCTTTATCTCTGTAACATTGCATATGTTCACGTGTGTTTTGATGCACAATTTATATAGTGTTTTTCATGTCAAAGTAAAGGTGTGTTGTGTTTTTGCGATCAGATGTAATTTTCATTAATTGTTCTATTCCTGCAATCAGTGAAAACAGAGCAAGAAAAAAGAACCAAAATCCTCTCACACCTCCAAGCATGATTTGTGGGAACAGTGGTACTGTTAGGGGAAAAGGATTTTGATAAAGTAATGGTTATGACTGAAGTTTGGGTAAGCCGCAGGATTAGAGTTAGCATACGTGATTAAGGTGATATTGTGGGCTCAGGAGTGGAAATTGCTCTAAATTTATTTGCTTGTATGTTGACATTGTCTTCCGAGTTATAGCAGTTTTTGACACCTGGTGTTATTTATGTACATTCAGTGTTGTTTCGTAGTTTCCTGATATAAAGAAGGATTTGTAATTGCTAACCTGAGGTCATGTGCTTCCTTAACAGATGGAATAGTCTTTTTTTCTGTTAAATTCCAAATTTTCTCTTTATTTGGGGATCTGTAGATCTGTTGTATACTCTATTTAGTTATTCGTTTTTGCAGGTTTCATTTTTATTAGTGGGTCATCAGGATAGTTTAAGGTTCAGATTGTATTTGGATCTGGATGAGACTGCCAGTTTTGTACATTAATGTGGGTATAAACTCTTTTGTGAATCTATTTCTTGGGGTGGTACTGATACAAGTTAATTTTGACACTTCATAGAATCTGATGAGATTTGTGCACTTGAATCCCAATGTATTGGTTTCAAGGGATTTAAACAGTTGAAGAGAAAAAATATAGGGGTTGGGAGGGTGGCCTAATGGTTAAAGGTGTTTGCCTTACAAACTCAAGGTACAGGGTTTGAATCTCACAGGGGATAACTGGCTAGGCTGAAAATGGCTCGCAAGGGCAGTTAGCCTAGTACTAACCTATGAACCTTTGAAATTATTTGAAGGCAATTCATGGTAAACAGAGCAGATGTGCTTTTTTTTTTTTTTTGGCTGGTACCTTTCAGAAGCATGATTATTGCTATTTTTACTACTAGGTCAGTTTTCCTGAAAATGGACTAAAGACTTCAATATTAGGATCATTACAGCCAGATCCTGTTATATATTGGACTAAAGCTGTGACTAAGGCCCAGGTGAACCAGGATTGATTAATGACTCGAAAGTCTGATCTGACAGAGCTGGTTAGGATGATGGCCATGATCAACTGGGGGGGGGGGGGTGGCTACTACTGAGGGCCTGTCTTTTGTTGATGGCTGGTGTAGAGAAAGGCTGCGGAGCTTTGGCATGCAGAGAATTGCGAAGGCATGCCTGTTTTAGGACCCAGGACAGGCATATCCTCACAGACCATGCTTGCATTGTCTGCTCAGCCTAAAATACAATAGTGTCATCACACAAGGAGGTAGTGCAGCTTAGGAAAAGCTCTGGAGTACAGAAGACACTGATAGCTTTGGCTCTTCTATCTGTATATTTCCCAGAACATCAATGACAGCCTCAGGTGGTAATACCAGCAGCACCAAGAATCTCACAATTCCCTTCTCTCCTATCAGGTGGTATCAGAAGGAGGTAGGAGCCATGGGAGAAAGATGAGCTGCTGATGGTCAGGCTGGAGGCCCCAGAAAACTGAAAAAAATATGGATCCATGACTCACCAGAAGAGTACAAAGGGTCAAAAGGTGATAACATGGCGTAACTGATGAGACATTAGTATACAAAGTGCTGGATGGAGTTTGTAGGGATTGATTAATCATCATGTGTGCATACTGTTTTATTACCAACAATTAGGCTATAGAACACTCCTAAAGTTATCATTGTGGAGGTCAACTGTTAACACAGGGTATTTAGTTTAACCTGTCAGAAAAAGTATATTAAAATCAGTAAGTTTCAGCGTACAAGAATGTTTAAAAAAATCTTTCTTCATCAAACACTATGGGAGATGCAAAGATTTCTCCCAAAAGTAAAAATGTTTAAATACACTAGAACATGAATGCACAAATAGCCATAAATCTTTAATAATACATGCACTAAGGCCAACAAGCCATAGCACACTTACATTAGACATATTCAGCCTTATCAGAGCTCATCACTATAGTATGTGTGGGCAGTATACCTATGTTCTGAAACACTCAGCTTACCACAAAACCTTTGATGCATTTATTTTTCAAAGTAAACAGGAAACCTTTGATGCATTTATTTTTCGAAGTAAACAGGAAACAAAAAGTTTCAATACAGATGCATTCAGGGTCATTTTATCCTAATATTTCATTTAGCTTAAGAGAAAGGAGCATACAATTTAACTAGATTTGCAGTGTTTACAGTCACTGACCACTGCTTTTTGCTTCCTGCCAGGCTGAAGACTGTACATCTAAGAAAAATGTGACTTTTTTAGTGCCCAAATGAGATTAAGGTAACAGATCATTAGAAGTGAAAAGGATTTTAGGGCCCACATGTTGATGAGCAGTCTGAGGAAGAAATGAAGCAAATTCTTGGAATTTGCATTTTATGTTAATGCAGGATTCATAGGATCATAGGAGGTTACTAGGCTAATGGCCTGGGGCCTTTTTAAGTCTAGCCATTCATGTCCCAATTTTCCCAATTATCAATGCCCATGGACTAGAATGGCTTTGAAATATGCCTGTACCTTAGGAAATGTACAAAATGCCCCTGTCCATAACGGCCACAGGTGACAAGTCAGGGGTGAATTTAACAAAAATGAGTTATGAATTTAGCAAGATTTCTTGTATTTAGCAAATCTATAAATATTATTAAATGTTATAAGAGATCCAATGTCTCTGGAGTCTGCAACAGCTTGTTAATCCATATCGCCATCCATCACTGCTCAGACCTGTTTGGCAGACAGGGATGCAAGTTATCGCTGTTTTTTATGATCTCCACAGTACATGATCTTAGTGGCAAATAACCAACAGCATTCCAAACTAATCTGCTGACTTTGGGGTGCTTGTATAGGCAGAACAGGGTAGGAAGGTCCTTTTCCAAAGACTGGCATGCGCAAACACTTATGGCACAATAAATACCACATAAACTCATCCTATCTACAGTATAAACATCCCAATATTGTTGCGGTAGTGTGGTATTTCAAATTATTTAATCTGCATATCACATCTGTCTCTTCCTGATAATATTATAACCACAATAAAAGTCCATGGTACTTTTGTGGATCTTTGCTATTGCATAAATGAGAGACTTGGCATAGTGCTTGGTGCTTTGGTTAGGAAAGTTGTGGTGTTCAACATGTGGATTTGTGTCAAGGACTGAAAAGCAAGCAGAAAGAGGAGAAAAATGTACAGTTATACGAGAGACTGAATTACATGAGTTGTGGGAATATTTAATGCACCAGTGTGTTAGGGATGAACAGAAGTAGATACTGTATATATTTAGTGCAATGGTGCATTGGGGACTGAACACAAGGGGATGGATGATATGCTTAATGTACCAGTTTTGGGGGTGTGAATATGCTTAATGGACTTGCATACAACTGACTGAACAATACATAAGATGTAGGTGGGCTACAATAAATTACTCTGCACTGAGAAGTGAACTGTGTATTGTGAAGAGAATGAAATACATTACTCTGTGCTGGGAAATGCATAGCAAAAGTGTGCGAGTTTAAGGAAATTCATGTGCCAGAGATTTAAATGTAGGGGAACAGAGTACTGTATATGTCTGTGTTTCAGAGACAAAATAGCAAAAATAAATAAGGAACACAGGTTAGTTGCTAAGAACTGCACAGTAAGGCAGGAAGGAAAATGTGTGGAGATGAGGGAACACAATGTGTGTTTGAATCTGGACTCTTAATAGGATGGGATATTATTTCCCTATATGACAGGCACAGAATCACAAATGTGTAAGAAGTGAGCTTAGCTTGTGGGACTAAACTACGTGGGATAGAAGTGTATATTGTGAGCATGAGAGGAACAGTACTACATAGAGAGTGAGGGGTTTATAGAGGCATGTATGTGCCTTGTTTGGATGAGTCCAGGATGAAAGATATAAACATAACCTGTTCTGTATATAAAACTGTTCGTAGAGGGGTGTGATCCGCTACTTATTCCACTTACCAGGATGTAAACAGAGATGTCTATATGCTGCCAGGGTAAATTCTTCATTTATTCCCACAATGCTCTGTAGCAGTGTCATTCATGGTCCATTACTGTATAGCAGCAAATTTTTCTACAGCTCTTATTCCACATGAAATCCCATAATTAGATACTGATACTCTTATTTTAACAATGACATGATCACTCTGCATCAGTCATTGTTAATAGCTACTTTTTAAACTTATTACAGTATGGGGTGGTTCTTTAATATGCAACCCAGCAGTGCACACTGAATGAAGCTGCATAGGAATAAATATTTGTGTGTGTGTGTGTGTGTGTGTGTGTGTGTGTGTGTGTGTGTGTGTGTGTGTGTGTGTGTGTGTGTGTGTGTAGAGAGAGAGAGAGAGAGATAAAACACAATTTTGTTTAATTAGATTTATGTCATAATCCCTTATCTCCTAATGTGATGCACTTGGAAGTAACATGAATATGAACAGTAACATAAGAGGAAAGATTATGACTATATTATTTTTGTAAGGCATATCTGTGCAAAGATGGTTATTCATATGTGATATCATCTACAGATAATGGCAAACTGGTATAAAAAGAAAAAAAAGAAAGAGACAAAGCTCACTAAGTATGAAATGTAAGACACTATGTTTTTTTAACTTTAATAACGTGTTACTTTCTCTGAAGCTGTGACCAAAGTAAAATAAACTACATATTTACATAAGTAAAAGAAAACAAACTATAGTAAAATTTTTCAATTTACATACATTACACAATACATAAGTTTTCTTTCTTTAAAACAACTGACATCCAATCCAACATTACATAAATCGCTCATTTCCTGCCTTCCCTTAAACCTCCCTGCTCCTCATGGACATTATTCTGCATGCATTGTTCCCACAAATTCCATTCATTTCTATGTCATTTACTCCTTCCCTTTTCTAAAGGTCCCCATTCCAGTTCTTTTATCTCTTTTGCAATATTCAATATTTCAAATACTGTTGGTTTAGATTTTGATTTCCATGTTCTATGATATTTTTAGCAGCCAACAGAATTAAACTTAATAGGCCTTACTATGTCTAGGCAATTCCGATCATGTGTCCCAGCTCAAAAGAATTTCCCTAGTTCCAGCCATTTGCTCCCCCAATATTTCTGTCAGAGTAATCTATAGGGAATTTTCAAAATCTACCAACTCATTACACTCCCAAAAACTTGTTCCCAATTATACAGTTCTTCCCCATCCCACCTCCAACATTCTTTTTATTATTTTTTTTAGTGTGTAACAAATGCAAAAAAAAAAAAAAAAACAGCTAGTACAGGTCCCCAAGGTAGCCAAAATATAGATAACTATAGAAGATAGATAGCTATAGAATATAGATAGCTATAGAAGCTATAGATATAGAAGATAGCTTTTTGTGTTATCTGATTCCCTGAGGCTCTTAGGTTTTCCTTTATACTACTGTATAATAAGTTACAATTCTGTGAGACAGTATTAGTATCTTAACCTTTGTGGCCTAGCTGTGACTGATTCAATAGACATTTGGATACAGAAAGCCTATAAGTATATATTTTGGCACTTAATCTGTTATCAGTGATAGTCAACAAAACTGCTGCATTCATTAATTTGCTTGAGATTGCTTTTCTTGGTGTCTGCATTTTATTTTAGTTAAAACTGATGCATTTATTAATTTGCTTGAGATTGCTTTTCTTGGTGTCTGCATTTTGTTTTAGTTAACAAAACTGTTGCATTTATTAATTTGCTTGAGATTGCTTTTCTTGGTGTCTGTATTTTGTTTTAGTTAACAAAACTGCTTCATTGATTAATTTGCTTGAGATTGCTTTTCTTGGTATCTGCATTTTGTTTTAGTTAACAAAACTGCTGCATTTATTAATTTGCTTGAGTTTGTTTTTCTTGGCGTCTGCATTTTGGTTTAGTTAACAAAACTGCTGCATCTATTAATTTGTTTGAGATTGCTTTTCTTGGTGTCTGCATTTTGTTTTAGTTAAAACTGCTGCATTTATTAATTTGCTTGAGATTGCTTTTCTTGGTGTCTGCATTTTGTTTTTTGTTTTACTGATAGTTACCAAAACTGTAGTGTTGTTATTTATTTGCTTGATAAACATTTCTGTAGTGTTTAATAGTGTAGCTAGTAGCTGTAATAGTTTCCCATCCTCCCTCCCTATTGGTGTCTTTGATGGTTAACAAAACTGTAGTGCTGTTATTTATTTGCTTGATATTTCTGGTCATTGTCTAGATCCTGTTCAGGCGGTTTCATAGTGGGGGTTGTCTACCTTCTTTTGAAGCCAGCCTATCCAAGGTGTGAGCACAGCTTTTTGTGTTATCTGATTCCCTGAAGCTCTTAAGTTTTCCTTTATACTGCTGTATAAGGAATTACAATTCTGTGAGACAGTATCAGAATCTTAGCTGCTCTTTGTGGCCTAGCTGTGACTGATTCACTAGACATCTAGATACAGAAAGCCTACAAGTGTACTTTTTGGCACTTAATCTGTTATCAGTGATAATCAACAAAACTGCTGCATTTATTAATTTGCTTGAGATTGCTTTTCTTGGTGTCTGCATTTTATTTTAGTTAATAAAACTGCTGCATTTATTAATTTGCTTGAGATTGTTTTTCTTGGTGTCTGCATTTTGTTTTAGTTAACAAAACTGTTGCATTTATTAATTTGCTTGAGATTGCCTTTTTTGGTGCCTGCATTTTGTTTTCTGTTTTACTGATAGTTAACAAAACTGTAGTGCTGTTATTTATTTGCTTGATAAACATTTCTGTAGTGTTTAATTGTGTAACTAATAGCTGTAATAGTTTCCCACACTCCCTCCCTATTGGTGTCTTATACTTGGTGGCTTTACAATTCCCTGCCTCTACTGTAAATTTGATCTAGGGCACTCCTCCCAGTCTAGTGCCATTAGCTCATTCTACCTAATACAGAGAGAACATTTGAGAAGGCCAACCCACTTAGGTTCTTAACCTTGAATTATCTTCTGTTCCTCCTTTCTCTCTTTCCACTTTACTAAAATAAAACTTTGCTAGAATCTACTTGTATTCTGACTGAGTGTGCTTCTCAAACAATCTGGAAATATAGAGCTGATAAGTATATATTTTGGCACTTTTTAACTGTTCAGAGTTGAATAAAACAATAATTGAATTCAGTTCAGAATACAGTTTGAATTAATTGCATTTATTTAAACTGTATTTGCTTTAATATTGCTACACACTCACTGCACTTGAATTGTTTTTAGGGCTGTTTTAGCTGCTTTTCTATAAAAAAAAAATCTAAGCTTGTTTCCTTGTTTTCCTGTAACTAGTCTAGTCCAGATACAGATTTGCTGTATCCAGGACTGTTTGTAAGCTTATGAGCCCCTCACGCCTTCCTGTGTTGTAGGAAAGCCTTCTAGCTTATCAGTGGGAGTAAGCACTAGGTAGCCTATATACCACAAGAGGAGTGGTTTCTGGCACAGAAATTGTAGTTCATTGGTCATTTGGGCAGTTTTTCCATCTCTTTCAATGTTCTGGTTTAAAAGCCTGTGTTTGCACTTGTTTACTGCCTTTCCTGTAACTAGTCTAGTCCAGATACAGATTTGCTGTATTCAGGACTGCATGTAAGCTTCTGAGCCCCCAAGCCTTTCTTTGTTGGAGGGAAGCCTTCTAGCTTATCAGTGGGAGTGGTAAGCACTAGGTAGCCTATCTACCACAAGAGGAGTAGTTTATGGCCCAGAAATTGTAGTTTATTGGCTGTTTGGGCAGTTTTTCATCTCTTTCAACTTTCTGGTTTTAAAGCCCATGTTTGAGCTTGTTTTCTGCCTTTCTTGTAACTAGTCTAGTTCAGATTCAGATTTGCTGTATCCAGGACTGTTTGTAAGCTTCTGAGTGGTGCAAAAAAGTCTGTTCTTCAATTTTTTTCCTTAGATGTGCTAGTTCTCTCCTCTCCTGCACTTTTACTAGCTTATTAGTCTAGCACTTTACCAGACTTCTTGTAGAAATTATTGTAGCACACAAGAGTGCTACCAGCAGTAAATGTTCTATAAGGAAACAGCTCTAATAATTATTATTAATATGCACCCCTCCAGGCATGTCTAAAGATCAGTTCCCTGCTATTAACCTGGTGAACTTGGGCATCCTGAGGCAATGTAGCAACTGCCTCATGTACACTGACAACCCTTTCCTCTTACCTCCCAACACTCAGACTTGCAACAGATGCAGTTATATATCCAAATTGGAAGCAACACACTCTCCAGCCAAAACCAGAATAGCTGGTCAAGAGGAGAAGGTCAACACTTGCATCACACAACATGGAACACATAGTCCTCCAGAACACACACCAGCACTGCCTTCACATAAAAACATAAACCACACACCCACCTTCCCGGAGGCTCTCAATAAAAATCTACCCAAACAGCAGAAATGCACTTGACCACCACAACACTAATCACAAGACACATAACTCTCCTAAACAGTGTGCCACTCAACCAAAGCCTCTAAGGCAACACAACAACATGCCCAAAACACTAGTCATAAGTGACTCACTAGTGAGGCACACTGATGTCCCACTCACTAGGTTGAATAAGGAGAAAGTAACAGTCAGCTGCCTGTCAGGAGCCAGGATCCACCACATAATGCACGCACTCAGGTCCTTCAACAACAGGTACAAATATGGCTCTGTCATTGTACATGTGGGTGTGAATGACCTGAGATGTACCTCCCTGGACTACATGAAAAGAGACATGGAGGAGCTCTCGGATTATGTAGCCCAGGCGGGTATGACCCTAGCCCAGAGCAGCCTCCTACCATCACCCAGAATGATACCACAGTACAAGCAGAAAATGATTGATTTCAACAACTGGCTAAGTTTCTGGTGTCATTTTAAGGGGATCCAGTATCTGTCTGCCTGGGATGACATGACTGACAGATTTTGATGTTTTGCCAGAGATAGCCTGCATCTGTCACCCCTGGGCTTCCAGATACTGGCCAAGGCTCTTGCCACCCCATAGTGCCTTTTTAGGTGGTGTTCCAAAGACCAAATTACCACCATAACAACTACAAACAAATGCAATCTGAGGATCATGCTGCTCAATGCTAGTAGTCTAAATCTCAAAATGCACTCACTCAAAGCACTCCTTAAAATGCTGAACATCGACATTTGTGCTGTAGCAGAGACCTGGTTCAAGGCAGCAGAAAGCACCCCTGCACTACCAGGCTATAACTCATTCCACACCTTTCGGCCCCAGAACTTGGACTGAAGCTCCAAAGGTAGTGGTGTTTCCATATTCATAAAGGATGTGCACACTTCCAGACTGGTACCCCAACATAACACATCAGAGATACTTCAAGTGTAGCTAACATTGGGTAAGACAACGATTCAGGTCGTAGCCTGCTATAGGTCCCCAACCATGTACCAAGACTCACACTCCACATTCCTAAGCACCCTGGAGAATATTAGAGTCCAACGTAACACTCTCATACTGGTCGACTTCAACTACCCCTCCATTAAGTGGGAAAAATACTCATGTACAAATACACTTGCACAATGTTTACTGGAATTCATTAATTTCAATGCCCTGGACCAGCTCGTTCTTACACCCACTAGAGGTAGCAGCATCCTAGACCTGGTCATTACTAACATGGGCAACCATTGCTCTACACCAATAGTCAACTCCTTCTGGGTTAGATCCAAATACAAACTAATCACCTTGGAAATCCACATCCCTCCCACCCCACCCCACCCTGCAAAGGTAACCACCATGAAAAACTTCTCCAAAGCTAACTTTGGGCTCCTAAAAATAGAGGTGGCTAACTTCACAGCACCCATGCAAATGGAGCATAGTTGCATGACTGCCGAATCATACACCAATGCACTGTACGAACATGTGCACAAATGTATGGATTTCACCATACCCAGTAGAACCAAGACACTCTCCTCCAAAAAAAGGAAGCCAATCTGGTGGACCCTACCATAAACAAACTCTACGACAGAAGGAGGAAACTGATGTGGAATAAGGTGAAGTCCCAAGACTGGAAAAACTCCCATATCAGCCTCAACAAAAAGTTGTGATCCCTCATCAAATCTTCTAAAGCTAGCTATGAAAACAGAATTGCAGCAGATAGTAAAGACCACCACAAGGCCTTCTATAGTTATGTAAAGAATTTCCATGGCACTGCCCAGATTTGCTCTGAGCTACTGCACAATGGTACCTCCTATACCGAGCCAACAGATATTGAAAATATACTGGCCGACAGATTCATTGCCAACTTTACCCCCACCCCCCAAGAAACAATCACATTACCAGTAGACTGCCAGGCATCAAGTATTAAACAGGTTAAAACAGCACTGTATAAGGCCAAGAATATAGCTTCTATGGGACCTGACAATATCCCTGGCTATGTTCTTCATGAACTACAGAGTGAACTGGCACCTCACCTGTGTGCCCTGTTCAATCACAGCCTCACCTCAGGCTTTCTCCCTACTGAATGGTGCACTGCTACAGTCATCCCTTTCCACAAAGGAGGAGTGACTACAGACCCTGGAAACTATTGCCCCATTAGCCTGATGAGTCTGTTATGCAAAGCTATGGACTGCATCATCATGGATCTAATAAACAAGGATATAGGAAATCTTCAAACTCTGAATCCCACACAGTTTTGTTTTGTGAAGGGTAGATCATGCCTGCTCAACCTGATAGGCTTCTTTAAGTCAGTCACCAGAGCTGTGGATGAAGGCAAGGTGGTTCATACAGCCTACCTTGATCTGGCCAAGGTCTTTGATACCATTCCCCACTCAGGAATCATAGAAAAACTCACTAAGCTAGGCATCAACCCCTATATCACTAGGTGGGTTGCAAACTGGCTCACAGATAGAACCCACAGTGTGAAAGTAGCTGACTCCAAGTCAGACTGCCAACCAGTCATGAGTGGAGTCCCACAAGGTTTGGTCCTGGGTCCTCTCCTGTTTGGTATCTACTTCTCTGAAGTCCAGGCCAACATGAAGGGACTCTGGCTGACAAAGTTCACAGATGATTGCAAGTTGGGAGCTATTATTAACTCCCCAAGTGATGTTGACATCCTACAGAAAGGCCTCACTGAGACCAACTACTGGTATCAGAACCATTGCCTTAAGCTCAATGCCAAAAAATGTGTTGTTATCCCCTTTGGGAAAACCCCGGTTCCCATGAATTACCACATCGATGGTAGTCCACTGAACACAGAAGGCATTATAAGAGATCTGGGAACACAGGTTGACAGCAATCTCTCTTTTGACCACCCCATTGCCGCTGTGGTCAGAAAGTCCTTCTATGTGGCACATCTCATTAATAAGGATTTTGCATCCAGGAAGAATGACATCATTGTCTCCCTCTACTCTTCCCTCATTAGTCCAATCATCGAGTACAATGCCCCATTTGGTATGTACCTCACTAGACACCTGCAACAACTGGAGAGGCCACAAAAGTACCTCACACAGAGGATCCTAGGCCTTAAACACTTTTCTTATATTGACAGACAAAAAACTCCAACTATTCTCTGCCTCATATCGTCTAGTTAGAGGCGATCTCTGCTTGACTTACAAAGCCATGTCTGACCCAGCTCTGTTAGAAATGCTACATTTAAAGAAATCCCAATCCTTACGCACTACACGCTCCAAAGACCTCAACCTCATTACCACAATCAACAAAACATGCTGGAGGGACAGGTTCAGAACCCAGAGACTGCCCATGCTATGGAATAGACTTCCCATACATGTCAAACAGAGCACCTCACTGGCCCTCTTCAAGAGAAATCTTGATGAGTGGATGGGAAATTGAAAATTCATCCTGGGGATCACTCCAGTGGCTCTACTCGACAGAGGCACTGGGAACTAAAGTTGGGTGGCACGATGTCAGGGTAATCCTATGGGCTAGGCTTGTAAAGGCTCCAGAGCCATTAGCCTAGTACACACCTATGAACCTATATAACCATTCACTAGTATATTCATTTTAGTCACATGTGGTCAGCCATAGGGATAGCATTCTAAACTGATATGTTTTATAACCAAGTATTTTTATATTAATTTTACTCACAGATGGTTATGTGCAGGGATGTCATTCTAAATGTAGTTATATTTTAGAAATCTGTAACTGCTATAGTGTACTTATATGAGACTTTACTCACTACAGGGACATATACTTCCTATAAAACTACTAGGAATTAATTTCATTATGGTAATCACTATTCTGTTGCAGACTGCAGAAATGTGCTATGTGTACATTGGTATGGACTGTTTTCCATTCTTTGAAAATAAGTAGTTAAATTGCATATTTTAATGTGTAAACTGAGGAGAAAATTGAATGTGCATTTCACAGTGAAAATCTTAATCATTATATGATGGTGATCCATTATTAAAAGTATATTAAAGCATTCTAGCGCATGCATTAAAGACAATAGGCAATTGGCTGTTGACCTTTGGCCTCACACGTTTTATCCCCCAAAGGAATAAATTCAGATTTATTAATGCACAGATTGTTATGGCTTAGTGACGTCTTAAAATATGTTTCCATTTTTGTGTGAATGAAAGCTGAAAACTTGTCAGCTTAACTAATTTAGCAAATGTAAAATACTCCTTTTATAGTTCTGTTTGGAAGACAAATGAGGCAATATATTATATTTGCATGGAACACTGAATGGCAATCATGTAAAAATTATACAACTGTCAAAACACTCTGTTCTTCAATATATGCTATGAAAAAGTTATTTTTTTCTTTGTTGTCCAGACTCAAGAAGCCTATGTGTTGATGTATCATGTAGAACAAAATTAACAATGAAGTGCAAATCTGGCAACATTTTATAGCCTGAGCATTTTGCTGATCCCAGTAGTAAGAAGACTCTGCTGATCTTTGCTGGGTAAGAGCTGAGGTCCCTGGGTGTGGTGTATATAACCTGCCACCTTGGAGACACTTCCTGTACATGCTCTAATCTCTTTTACTCCTTAGTTACCACTTTGCACTTTTTTTAAAAGAAAAAAGTTACAGGAGTTTCCTTCAATTGTTTGTATTTGTTTCCCTTTTCTTGAAAAAAGCATTCCTCAGCAGAAATATATACCAGGAAATTTAGATAAAAGGCTCACTCTGCATGAAAAGTGCAATCATAGCAGCAGAAATTATGAGAAAAATAGAGAAAAAATACGCAGGCACATGCACATGCCAGTTGAAAAACACATTAAACTGTACCTGGCACAGATTTAGGGGTACTGACAGAATTGTAACATATCACCTTCACTTATAGTAGTCGATGCTGGTTACAATTATTTTAGGGGTTCTTAATATTGCACCAGAAGAGTTACATAGTAAAAACAAGGATGAAATCAGCAGCTTCTTAGGCTGATATAAACAATGCCCTACTACTGGTGAAGGTGTGTGAACAACTGTGTGTTTCTGGCACTAAATGAGACCTAACTTACCAAGAACTGCCACAATTGTGACTGTGTTATGTGTGTTTTCTAACTACACTGTAGTCTTTACTTACAATGAGGAAACACAAATGTGTATCTTCCTGCACTTCTAAAATATTAAAAATATTACTTATTAGGCAAGCATGTGCTACCATTGCCACACAAACTAAGATGTGATGTACAGTGCAAGACAGTTCTGTACCTTGGCAAGTCTTTTTGTGAATACCAAGCTTCAGGCTCACAAAGTTCAAAAGCATACCGTTTTTTATAACTATGTTTTCACCTTAGAATATACATACTGCATTGTGGTAGTAGAAAGGAATATGTTATTTCCAGAGTTTGCTAATTCCTTGTGAGAGATTGATGCTACAAACCAGAGTTGTACAGTAAATTTAAATAATTTCTTAGGGGGGGGAAAACAGATATGCATATCTTCCTAAAGCATTTAAAAGACTTGTAGTATAAAAGACTATAAAATAAAATATACTACAACCAAATAAAGTAAGTTAAATTGATGCAGAATTAAAGTTATATTTGTGTAAATCTATTTCTATTATCTCAGCAATACAATTTATTGACCTGGCCTATGGTGCAGATGGATAAAGCCCTGACTACACACCAGATGACCCATGTTTGACTTGCAGCACAGCACTGAATGGACCAGGCAGGGGAGGATGGAAGTAAGTAGCCAGCTGGAGAAGGGGGAGGAAGCAGCTTGGCATGAAGAGCCAGGTGAGTTCCACATTATAAGTGATGTGCCAAATGGCCAGGGGGTTGTGTATGCTTGGAAGTAGGCATGTATCTCCTGAAAGCAATGATTGCGGAGCTTGCAAGGTTGCCATGTGGAAGGCAGTTGAGTTAGGACATACCCATCCACTGGCACCAGTAAGATAAATCAGCATCTTCCTCATTCCCTTCACTGGCACTGGACATGGGTCGGGTAAAGCCCGTGGGAGGCTAAGGCAGGCGCAGTAGGCCTGATGAATGAGAAAAGAAGCTGGAGGCAGCTGATAGTCAACTGTGCAGAGTGGAAAAAAACAATGTATTTTCTCTAGCCAGAGTTTTAGCAATTATTGATAAAATAGTAAACCATATTTTCAAAAGGTATCCTTACTAATATATATATATTTCTGAACTACTGACATATTTTAAAAACTTGGCAGTCACAGCAATAAATCATGCACTTAAACTTTGCTCGTTTTTAAACTTAATCTATATGACTAAGACCAGCGAAATGCTATTTTCCGTTCATGACCTTGGCTGAAGCTATCTTAATTCCTCTTAATTCTAAATACTTTAACATCTATTCTGATATACTTTAAGAATAGCCCTCCTTCATCAGCATTCCTTCTTGGTTCTCTTTCACCTTGTTTAATATACCAAATTAATGATGCTCTGTTTTATATACTTGTAGTAACCACCAGTGACCAATCTCCAGAACTGACAAACTAGTAAGTTGATTTTATGACATCTAGGCTAATTAGCAAGAGCCTTCTCCAAGGCTTCTTGTATGCATTTGCAGGGATACACTGTACACCTATAACTGATGCCCCTGCCACTGACCAAGAACCTGTCTGCTTCAAGAGGTATTTCTTCCCACTACTGGACAAGTATGAATCTGTAAGTAAACTAAGAGTTTGGGGGATACTCAGTAGGTTGGGTCTCTCCTGAATTCAAGTTCCTGATCTTGGAAACAGATAAAGCCTGCTTAGCCCCCTGTAGCATCAGGAACAAATGTTTCCCAGCTGCTTACAAGTTTCCCCACAATAAGTGCAAAGCCTTGATCAAAGCTGTTTAAAGGAACTATCCCCAAGTCCTTCAAGAAAGATCTCTTTCTAATGTAAGCAGGTCCTGTAAAGCTAAACATACTGCTTAAATGGGAATCTAGTAAGAAATTCAGAACACAATTCCACATTCACCTCAATAAAAAGCTCTGCCACTCATCCAGACCTCCTAGTTAGACCCTGCTACAGTATGAACAATAAGTTCTTCTTCCACCCTCCTTTCACTGCTACAGTCTTGAAACTGTTACTGACCATGAAAGAATTAAGCGGCCAGAGCAGACAACCTCCCAGTTGAATTCCTGAAGATGGCCGATGACCAGACTGCATCCTCTGTATGTCCTACCTCTACACCTCTACTGTAATACCCTATTAACTGATTCTCAACATAGAGTCATGTTTAAATATGATGTAGACACTGCTGTGATTAATCTGTCTTGCCAATCTCTGAATGGTGTGTGCAGTCTAGGAATTCTCTTCCTGGACTTCAGCAAGGCATTGAATATTGTCTCTTGCCTTAAAATTTGATTGACTTACTCAATTTATATTAACAACTCACACCATCAGTTGGTTGGTTCAACCTAACAGAAGATATTAAAGTTCCGAGAGCTGATGTACTCCTGGGATCTGTATTTGGTCTCCTTCCATCTGTATTTCATCTTCTTCTGTTTTGCTTCTTTATAAATGAGATGTGTTGACAAAGCAATGGACTTCCTGCTGTTCAGTATGCAGACAACATTGTTTTTCTATGTTCTGTCCTCTCCTCAACTTCAGCGGCAAATGCATTGCCACCTTCCTTTCATATGTTAAAAAAACGGATCTCAAATGGCTCCCTATTCCACAGTGCCTCACAGACCAAGGCTCCGCTGTGCTGTCAAAGATTCTCTGTTCTACCATTCCTCCTACTGGCTATCAAGTCCTCATTTGGTCCTTCCACTCAACAGGTGAGGTCGTTTAAATACCTGGGCTTCCCACTTGAGGAGGCAAGGTCATTCTCTGAGCAAATCTCCTCTGCTGTGAAAAATATTAATTTAAAGTTGGGATACTTCTCATCTCAAGGGTTCTCTTACTCTCATTTCTAAAACTACAACTTCCAGTGCTGTTCTTCTCTGCTTGCTCTGTACAATGGTTGCATCCTGCTTAATCTCAGCAAGATGTGCATCGATAAACCCAGCTCTGTACATAACAGGCTTGCAAGATTCATCCTGAGAGTAGACCCTAATACTTACCTGTGTACCACATTGCAGCAGTCTGACTGCTGACCCTAACTGAGAGGCTGACCTAAACCCAGGTCTTCCATGTTATACTTTTAACCAGCCAGATGCTCCACCATCTTTATCTAGCCTCCTAATTTCATACACCTCTCCTTGGTCCTTATGTACTTCCACTGACTCTCTTCTCCACACTACCATGAACTACCTTGCTTGTGCCATGCTCACTTTGTAGAATTCCTTGCCAAGATGAATCAGAGAATGGAAATCCACCTCATACCATCATGGCATCTTTACAAGCTCAACCATCATTCCGAAACAGATGTGCATCCTGCCAACCAATGTAGTACCTACCTTTGGAACCAACCATATGTTAAATATTCTATTGTCTTTGTGGGACCTCTAAGGCAGTTTGTGGTAACCTGTGTTATTAATTTATTACCTATATGACTTCATGTCTATGCCTTGATGATATTAAACCTGTTCTACTTGTACTTATGCATTTGTGTTAGAACTTGTTCTGTGTGCAACTTCAACCATCTGTACCTCTCTGACAATGAGCCATGGGCTCAGTGGGACTACATGCTTAACAAATCTGAAATACATAAATAAATAAATGAATAAATACATAAATAAATATATCTCTGGGTTTTCTATGCACATACCATTACAGTCTGATTTTTACTGTTAATCTATGTGTTTAGTTCTTGGTTGAATGTACATTTATCTAGACAGTTTATTTCAGTGATTTGTTTACTATCTGATATATTAGAATATATATTGTTGGTTTATCATGTATGATAAATATTTACATATTTGCTTTTGTGTTTTTTTACTGCTTGCATATTTATATTGTTGCTGTACTTGCTATTTGCTTTGTCCCAGGTGATTCTAGGGGAACAGGGCACTTCTCAGAACTCTTTTGTTTTAAACACAACTCACTGGAAATAATTCATGGAATCTGCATTTCTCTGAATCAGTATGAGTTAAATATTGTTTTCGAACTTTAGTTTTGCAAAGCAAGCAAGCCCCATTTTATTCCCAACATGAAGAGGTTGTGCTGGCCACAGAACTCCTACTTAAGTATTACCACTCTGATAATAAAGAGCCCAAGGAAAGACAGAAAACTCATTTTCCTCAAGGATGGCTCCATTCTCCAAGGATATGCAACATTGGAGTTGCAATATTTAAGCTGGGGCTGTGACAACTTTGTGACACAGAGCTATAAAACCCTGATTATGACCAGGCATCCCAGGTTCAGACAGTAAACCAAATGCTAGAAGAAGAGGGGGAGGAGTTAAGTTAGGTTAGGCATGTGACTGGAGTGCATATTCCTCCCCCCCAGTACCTGATGGAGTCTGAACAGGGACAGATACACTTGCCTACAAGGGACAAGGTCTTCTTTGGGCTTAGGTTACAAACAGAATCAGGTGATATACCCTTGAAAAGTCTTATTGCAGTTCTATTTATTAGATAATTACAGGTGTAAGGAAAATAAAAATCACTAGCACCATAAAGAAAAACTCCTCCAGTGACTGCCTAGATCATGACCTATGGCCTTGCACTTTCCCCATTATGAGGAATGAGTAGGTGACAGTAGTAAGAATAGTTCAGTTGAAAAGCACATATGGTTGAGTAAAAAAATAAATAAATTGGTGGTAGGAGCATATCCAAAAATAGGAACAAACACCAATTAAAAAATGCAGTGAAGCAGAGTCACGAATAAGAATTCAAATGGCAAAAAGAAACAAACTCCGCAAAGCTAAAAATACTTTATTAGAACAACAAAGCTTTTGGATTAAACAATCTTTCATCAGTGAAATCTACATCCAAAAAAAAAAAAAACAATTCATTAAATAGTAACATTCCTAAACTCACAAGACATTGCCTAACTAATTACAATGCACCATTAATTGTTCAATTAGTACTATAAAAAGTAAACATTTAAAAGTACATATGCATAAACAGATTTTTTTTTGTATATAAAAAAAAATATCCACTAGAACTCTCATAAGACTTCTACTTCAAACACATTTGCTTATATTTAACTATAGGTTTAATACTAACCATCTTATTTATTACAGGTGTAAGATCTGCCTGTGTACAAACTATCCAATTGTACTCTATCAGTTCTAATCTATCGTTTATATCACCACCTCTAGGATTGTTAAAGAGTGTCTGATTTTAGGAATGTTACTATTTCATGAACTGTTTTTTTATCTGGAGGTAGATTACACTGATGAAGGATTGTTTAATCTGAATGCTTTGTTGTTTTATTAAAGTCTTTTTAGTGTTGCAGGGTAGGGGCATATCCCCAGCCAAACCCGGTTATGGGGGTGGCCACCTCCTGCAAATGTTATAGTGTGGTTTACATTTCTTATTTACTAAAATGCAGATTCAGTGACTTATTATCAACAAGTTGTGCTTCATCAAATATTGGTTCATCAAAGTCTCAGGGGGACCCAGTCCTGTAATGTATGGTATCAAACATGCACCTTAATACATGAATCATACCAATCTAAGGAATCTGTAAATAAGTAAGCCAACGTGCTTTTTACATTCAGTCATTTGGTCTTACTTGTTTCTCAAGGAAAAAGGCATCATGGTATGTTATCTGTTTTTTGCAGTGTTTTCTACTGTTGCCATGAAAATTTTAAAAAGAAAAATCAAGTTTTAACAGAACAACATCAGTTCATAAAGTGTCCTTGCTGCATGATAGGATGTGACATTTAAAATCCATTGCCTAACTGTATAATTCTGAGCAAGTCACTTAACCAGACACTGCTCCCAGGCTGAATCTGGAAGAAGTCCATGGAGATCAGTGCTCTACCACAGAAAAACAAATACAAATAAATAAATAAATTGCAGAGGAATAGCTGGGAAGTATACAGCCATAACCTGCCAAAAGATAATGGCCTTCTTTACCATCTTAACTGTGTGACCTTTGTCGATGGCTTTCCTATTTAACAGGTTAATATAGTCCATTTCATAACAAATACATTATTACTAAATATGGAGTTTTGTACTAAAAATGTGATCTTCTTTTCTAAATAATTCAGGGCAGCATTAAAATGTCACAGCAAAATGCAAATAGTATATTTAGTGCCATTTTTATTGTATTACTATGTAAATGTTTAGTATTTAATTCCTCATTAATTGCTGAAATAAATTGCAAGAAAAAAGATCTTTCTTTCCCATGTGTTACTGTATAGTGGTTATTGGCTAGTTAGTCTTTCACTCCAAGTAATTTATTGTGATTTCTCTTATCCTTTCCAGTGCAGCATCAAATAATATGCCCAAAGAAAGAATGTATTATTATAACATGAGTTCAAACCCCTTTGCATAAAAAACAAGTCTGACATACTAACATTCTTTTCTCTCCAGGAGTCCAGAAACAGTTTTTCTGAACTAGGTCACTTTTTTACGAGACAGATGCAGTTACATAGCTGAATACAATTTCAAGTTTTGAAAAGTAAGGTTATCTGATTAGTTAAGGATGAGGGATTCTGTCTGCACAAAAGTCACACAGGGCGAAAAATATTTATTTCATTTAGTTTCTATGAAAATGAGTTGAGTCACATAATCTTGTTTAAGTTCTGACCTAGCTACGGTACAATTCAGAAATGAGTATGCAATGCACATAAGATAAATACAAAACACTCTTAGGTCATTACACATGGATACACAATGTCAGTACTTAAATCTGTTAGTTAAGAAAATAGATCAAAACCCAATATTAGCTCAGCCAAATGTAGACCTCAAACTGAACAAATAACTTCAGTTTACTTAATGCCACCCGAGCAACAACAATTTATTTGTTGTCTGAGATGGTTTTTAGGCTGGCTTATGAAGGTGGACAATATGGTAACCTGCCAAAGGTCTTTTGGGGAGAAAGCATAAGATGAAAGATATAACAAATAATTTAATATTCTGAGAGATGTAGCAGTAAACACTGATGATGTAAAAGTTCTCTGACAGATTTTAACAGGTGCTAGTCATTTTATGGATCTCCAAATTCAATAATTTTGAACAGCAGGGTACTGAGAGGGTAGTGTTCACTTTCATGGTTCATATTCATTTTCGTTATTGGAAGGCAGTTGCATGGTGTTTTAGGTGCCCCACTGATAACTCTGCAGATATTTTTCTGCAAAATTTGAAACTTATAAAAGTTGTAATTTAATGTAGCAATTCTGATAGGAAGACAATATTCACCTTTTTCAAACGTGGGAAATAATACCGTTTTTCTACAGGAAATCATTTCTTTTTTTAAAGTAGGTTGCAGATTGCATGGCAAGTCTATGGTGATCCTGAGGGTTTTCCACTCAGCTCATGGACACAAGTAAATGAAAGCAGCGGACCAGCTAGGTGGTTACATATTTTTCAGTATGTTGTAGCATTCTGTAAAAGTTTTCTAGCAGGTGCAGAGGTCCTGTCATTTTCTTCAACCATTCTAAGACACGTCTAATTTTGAAAAAAGAAAAAAAGTTTTGTTTTTGCAAAAGTTAACTTTTAGGTCCATTTGTTGTGCAGCATAGCATTATTAAGTGCATTTATTGCTAAGTATTGTTGTAATTGTTTGAGTGGAGTTTCCAGAGACCCTGGTTGTCATACCATCAATGTGCAACATTTTTGTTGAACTGAAAATTGTGAGTGCATTTATAAACAGAGTTAATAATAGTGGTCCCAAAATGGAGCCATGCGGAATACAATATTTATTAATTACAGATGAGAGTTGCTTGCTGAATGGTCAGTCTGAAGTACTGATTTTTTAGGTAGTCGGAGACCTGAATAAAGGGTAGGAAGGCTGAGGTCATAGAGTGTTAGCTGTTTACCCAGAAGAATGTGTCTCAATGAATCAAAGGACTTAGAAAGCCCAGTGAAGACCATACCAGTGAACTGCCCAAATTTCACTGATTGTAATATGCTATTATCAGGACTGCAAAGCATTAGAAATAATATAAACTTTTCTAAAACCAAGTTCTAATAGGCTAGATGTATGAAGGTATGAGTTTAACTGCACAGCAGTAGCCTTTCCCAGGATTTTTAACAACTGGGATAATAATGCAGCCAGTCTACAAGTCTGACTGATTGTTTGACCAATGCTTTGGAATGTGTATGATATTTGCAACTTTCCAAAGCTCAGAAAAGGAGTTTGTGGAGGAAAAGTATTAATGAATACCTTCATGGAACTAAAGTACTGCATGCATACAGTAATTTGGGATAGAAACCATCTAGTCTTGCACATACAAAGCTTGGAATGATCTAAAGCCAATGATTTAATTTAGAAATAGAGACAATGGTGAACCAGAAGTCATCTGTGAAGCTGTTGCCTGGAGGGCAGGTAGGTGACCAGAAATAAACTGAGTGACAAATAAGTCTGCAAATAGTTTGGCTACATGCCTTGATTGGCAGACAGGAATCCTATTGTCATTAGAGAAGCCGATTGTGAAGTTTAGGCCATTTCTGCAAAATTATTTATTTCTCTCAAAAAGCTCCTAGGATTTCCGAGTAGGGAGTTTTGTGCCTGTTTTAGACACTGTGCTTTGGCATTACAGACTAACCTCTTGAAATGTTTCTAAGAAAACAGTAATAATCATGATCCAAATGCTACAAAGTATTTTTGTATCCAAAACCAGCAAATCTGCCAAAGGTAAAAAGGTTTGCTTGAGTTCAGTTGTGATCCATATAATTAGTTTGCCAGTTACTTGTTTTGCAGAGCTAGAAAGATACTAAGGAAATATTCCAAAGCAGTATTGCAGTCATTCTGTAATAGGTGACAAATCAATACATGGTAATACAGTCCACAGCTAGATCTAGGACTCCTGAGCAGAAACACAGCAGGAAATAATGTTCCCTTGAGATGCTTTCTTTTGGCTAAATATTATTGATGCAACAGTATGGTGGTCCCTGAGCACAGGACTGTTGACTACTAGTGCCTGACATCTGGAAGGGTGATTGGAATAGAACGAGCCAAGGACTGTCTGTTTCAGAGTGCTAAAATTTGACCTGGTAGTTTCAGTAACCAGACGGGCAAAGTCTTACTCTGTTAATTCAGCGTTAGGAAGTCATTTGCCTCCTAGTGTCAGTGTAAGTGTTTTAGGAGAAGACCAATGGCATCATTCGCATCTGACTGGAAGGGAATGGCTGATGCATAATAACACAAGACCAAAGCTAAGTTCAAGTGAATGAGACTCCTGATATTCAAAGAACAGAAAACTGCCAGTTTGGGCCATTTGTGTTTTGTTACTATATTAATAATCAGCGTTCTGCTAATGCTGTTACTGAATAGCAGTGGTACACAACTATTCCTTTTGTCAGACTACTGGCTTTGATATGCATTATAACAGTTTAGTGTAGTCAAGGTGATAACAGCATCTGATTACAGTCACGGCCCAATCAGTATTACTGTACCTGGATTTTGAAGATGGAGACATGCTCCCAAGGAACAAACATTATGCATACTGCCAAGTGTGACAACTGATATGTTAATGCCAGTCACATCTATATACTGCATTCAGTAACTAGGTAGCCAAAGAATGGAAGAGAGGCAATTAATAAGCATAGAACTGCTGTAGCCTGTGAGCATATATTTTGTAGTGCTCCTGCTACAATGTCATACAGAACCACAGTATTTTTGTTTCGTCCTCTAGTTTGTAGATGGGACAGGAAATGGCCTCAGGACCTCTGCTATAAATGAGTTACTATACTAGGGATGGGAAGGTACAAAATGAGTAGAACTAACCCAACTTGTTCCTCTAGTGCTCTGTAGTAGTAGGGGCAGATGTCCCTATCAGTAGGAACACCACAAAGGAGATTCTCACTTATCTAAACTTTGGAAGATCAGATGTGAACTAAGGTGGCCCAGTGCTTAATGTTTTTAAGTCCCAGTGTAGAGAAGGAGTGGTCAGTGAAACAAGCTGCCCTGAGGTTTTCAAGGAACTAGGGCACTATTCCTATGGGATATGAGTTCAGTGGGAACATGCACTACACTGGAGAAACTGAGTTCAGTGGGAGATCACACTACACTGGAGAAAAGGGCAAAGTTCACCATGGTGGCCAAGTAGTTCTCTATTCTGGGAATAACTGTCGGCGATCTGAGGCTTCATAACTGTCTTTCATAGAAGTGGTCTCGCACATTAGGAATTCAGGTAAGTGTAATTTTGATAAATGAAAGTAGACCCATATATATATATATATATATATATATATATATATATATATATATGGAATACATACCTAATGTTGAAAAGTTGTTTCAGAAAAGTATAGAAAGCAGGTACAGCTGATCGGAAATCAGCTTATTGAGCATTATTGGCTTTTCCTAAGCAGGATCGCAGAAGAGTGGGGATTGGGAAATTTACTCTTTTTTTCCACTGTAGTGCAGTCTCAGAGTTGGTATATATTTAGCAGGGAGAGAGTGTGCGTGTGTGTGTGTGGGGGGGGGGGGGGGGGCTGCCACTCTGTAAAGAAAGATTTTTTTTCTCTTCTTTTTTTTGATCTGTTTTCAATCTTTTGAGGGTTGAACATTTACATTACCGTGGTTTGGTGTTATGACATTTCAATGAGATGTTATACACCCATCTATACATGTACACAGGTATCACTGTTAAACTGTAGAATGTTATGTGCATATTTACTCCTATCTGGGATATAAATTTCTATATTAGTTGAGGGGTAGTGAACGTCTTGCAAAATCCTGTATCTATCATGTGGTAATATAGCCATCATGTGGTAACTATATCCATTATTATTTTTTTTCTAAGCAGCACAATGTCGTGTGTTTTCAAATAATGATTTTTAAAGCAAAATAGTACTGTTAGTCAATATTTTTAGTTCCATTTGGGACCATGGGCAACTTGGGAGGCATTTCTGTGTATATAGTATCTAGTCTGGAAGTACACAATGTGATATGCATACATGCATGCAGCAGCTGGGGTCTGCCTTTTTGCCTTCTCTTTACTCCCTGTATGTTAGACAGGTATCCTGAGGACAAAACATATAGGTCTGTAGCCTGACACTATGCCTTTCAGTCTGCTTGTGCTGCTGAATCTGTTATATACATAAAGAAATCTATAATTGGGAAGGAGGCGACAAATGTAGAAAAGCATCTGCTGAATATTTTGTCCTTCTATCGCACTATCCAATGCTTTTCAGGCCCTCAAGGTTTTGAGACTGCACGTGGTATAAACTGTTTCTGGCCTTCTTTAAAATTCAGATTTAAGTGTCAGATGTAACATGGAATAGGAGAGTAAACAGTTTGCCACTTCATATCTATCTCAGAAAAACATACAAGGTTTTCTTTGACATCTGTATCAAGAAAACCTTTCAGTTCGGTTATGCATTATTGGAGAAAAATTAGTGACTTTGGGAATGGATCCCAGCTTGCATTACCATGGATTTTTCACTGCTGGCCTGTGTGAGATTTCACGATAGGCTTGCAAATTATGCTAATTTTAATGCAGAATTGGTATAAACTGTTCTCTTAAAGCTGTCAAAATCTGTAATCATATAACCCCAACTGGCACTTTCCTTTTTACTAGTATAGATTTTAAGTGGTGAGGTCTCTTTTCTGTTTAAAGGTCCTGATAGTTTATGGTTTTCCTGGCAGCTATGCCCTTTCACAGTAAAGTATAGTACAGTGTAGTGTAGTGTAGTATAGTACAGTACAGTATAGTGTAGTATAGTATAGCATAATATCACTATGTACCTTTAAAGATAATTGGGGTCAAGTGTTCATCTAATAATGCAGTAAGTAAACATGCTGGTTGCTGCAAGATGTTTTCCAACTTCACTTTCATAGTACTGGAAAAAAATTAACACAACTTTGGGCAGGAGAAGCTAGCAAACAGTTTTGGAATATTGTGAGCTCTGCTGGCAGCTCAGACTTAATGCCAAACATCCCACAGGTTTAAATGAATCTCTTAGTATTAAGAATATAAATTATTATTTTGATGCTGTAATATCTACTTCTGTTTAACAAAAAATGTGAATCATTGTATACAACTTTGTGTTTATAGATGTCATATGGCTTTTTTACCATATGATGTTTTTATCACACAGTTTTTAGCATATGACTTTCATCACACGATCATTGCATATTTAAAATGAAGTCTTTTAGAGCTTTCTTATTTTCTGAAGAAGTCTTGGCTTTTAAGACAAAAGTGTTCATATAAAGTTTCAATAAAGTAAATTCTCTGGTAAGGATACAGCGAGTTTTTGTTCTATATATTTTTGTTTTCTTTCTGTTACACTGTGAAGCTACTTTTTTTCTTTGTTACTACTAATCAATACATATCTGGGTTTTTAATCTTTCCATATATAATAATGATGTCAAGTTATCAACTTTCTTTGTTATTTTTCTTACTGTTTCCAAAAACATGCTGTGAGCTTTATTAGAGGGTTTCCACATTTGACTTTCATACTCAAGTTTTAACCTAAGTCAGCTGACGAAAATTGGAATTATGACTTCTTTGCTCTTAAGAAAAAATAACCTTAGCTATGCACTCATTAATTTTTAGTTTTCAGAGGCATGACTAATTTGTATGGTTGCTGAAAGTTAAATGTCCTTCCCTTGTCATTTCAAGACTATGTTGATCTCTGGAATTGTCCAGTCATTCATGTAATAATACAATATAAGAAACTATGGCCTTGCTCTCAAAATTATTTTTCTCACAAAATTTTACTAATGTACTGTCTTGCTACAGAATTTTTCCTATATGCTTGTATAAATGTATATTGTAGTCTGTACTCTTTCACCATAGCCAAAGTCCGGAACTCTCTACCCTTAACAATTAGAGTTAACCAAAATTTTCCATCCTTTAAATTTGCACTAAAAGAATTCCTACCAAAAACATGGATCTGTTCCTGCTATAATCCTGGGTAAATATATGCTTCTCCACCTCACCTAATGTTCTTCCTTCTGTTATCAACATATACCACCAATCCTTGTTACTTATTTTACTCTCTCTTCCCTTATTGACATTCTCTCCTTCTCTCTTGCTTTTCCTGTATTATTTATTTCCCTTCCTATTAACTCTTGCTCCCTTTTCTTTGTATACATGTACTGAGCTTTTGAGCTGTCATGAACCTTTAACTGTAAAGTGATAATCTAGCTCTTCAAAACAAATGCCTGTTCTTGTGCATTCTATACACTGTACAACACTAAGTCTCTCATTAAGTATATGTGTCCCGACATTAAATATGTTTTTTTAATCATTTTAATGCAAGTATTAGGGCATTAAGCATGCATCTCAAGATTTTTTACACTGTATTTCATTCATGTTGTCTTATTTGTAACAATATTGAACCAATTCAGCAGAAAAAAGGCAGTGAGTGCACCATGAGCTGAATTAAAAATAGAATATCAAATAAATCCAAAGGGTCTTCTTGATGGATAAAATCCTCGTTTATTACAAATAATATAACTGCAGCAGATAGCAAATAGTAAGCGCTTTCGCGTTGTTACCCAACGCTTCATCAGACATAAAGAAAATGCTGAGACTCTCCCTTTTAAAAACACTAATTGTCATGATGTCATAAATATCTTAAAGAGACAGACATAAAAACATAAAATACAATCTAAGTTAAAACATCAGTCATCTAAAACAAAAAGCATATTTGTGCATAAGATGTATTTGTAAACATTAATGCTTCAAAGGTCTTGAAGCTAAAAAAGGCTTGATAGTGAGCCTCTCATTAAGCCCAAATTTATGTTACCTAGTCTCCCATCAGTATTCACCAATTCAAGGACCATGAATTTAAATGTGTGATCAGCTAAATAAACCAAATTAGTATTTAGCTGATTGCCAAATGTGTAGGAAGTTTTACGTAGGCATGACAACCAGATCCCTAAGAGAACGCATCAGGGAGCATATTTACGCCATATCCAAAAGCAACATTTTGAATGCTCTAGCTAAACACATAGTAGAGTCAGGTCACAATCACACATTTAAATTCATGGTCCTTGAATTGGTGAATACTGATGGGAGACTAGGTAACATAAAGAATAGAATTGAAGAAAGGGAAGGCAAGTGGATTGTTAAATTACAAGCCCATAAATTTGGGCTTAATGAGAGGCTCACTATCAAGCCTTTTTTAGCTTCAAGACCTTTGAAGCATTAATGTTTACAAATACATCTTATGCACAAATATGCTTTTTGTTTTAGATGACTGATGTTTTAACTTAGATTGTATTTTATGTTTTTATGTCTGTCTCTTTAAGATATTTATGACATCATGACAATTAGTGTTTTTAAAAGGGAGAGTCTCAGCATTTTCTTTATGTCTGATGAAGCGTTGGGTAACAACGCAAAAGCGCTTACTATTTGCTATCTGCTGCAGTTATATTATTTGTAATAAATGAGGATTTTATCCATCAAGAAGACCCTTTGGATTTATTTGATATTCTATTTTTAATTCAGCTCATGGTGCACTCACTGCCTTTTTTCTGCTGATTTGGTGTTTCTGAGGAGAGTGCTTTACCTGGCAGTGTGTTTCTTTTTGTTCTAATATTGAACCAATGCTTAATGTTAGGTTTTGTAATAGTATTGTAATAATACTTGAGCTTTTCTCCCTAGGCTTCCACTGAAAATGGGTACATTGTGGCCCACCTGGACTTTCCCAGTGAACAAATATCAACAAATAAATAAATATTGTAATTTCTGCTTCTTAGTATATAAATGTAAATGTACAAAGTATTTTGGGGTTTTCTCCTCGGGCCTGTGCTAAAAAGGTGCTATTCCCAGCCCAGTTGAACTTATCCAGCCAGCAAAGGCAATAAATAAATAAGACTTTCATTTTCTCTAGAATACCAACTGCTTAACCACTGGTTTTCATATTATTTTTATGTGCTCATCCAGATAAATTATGTAAAGCTTTTTAGAGAATGAACGTTTCCTCTACACTGGATACAAGTTTTCCAAGCTTGATATTATCTGCATACATGCAGTAGAAAATGCTGTTCCAAACTCATCTCTGATAAATATTAAATAAGGGGGTCCTAAAATGGAAGAGTGAGGTATACCCTATTTAACAATGAACCACACGGAATTAATTATATCTAATTTGACAGCTCATATTCCATTAGTCAGCCAGCTCAGGGTCCATGAAGCAAAAGAACTTTCTAGACATAGGTACTATAGTCACTTAAAGGTTTCCCTCTAAGGCCATTATTGCATTCATATAAAAGCCTAAATTATGAGTTGTAGTTGAGCTATTTAGAGTATAAATATGTTGTACTATGCTGGCCAGTCCCTTTAATAATGAATGCCAATTAATATTCAAAACTTGATCAACAAACGTTGTTCAGCAGTGTATGCTGATTGTTAATCAAGCATTACCCATAGCAACAAGTCTGACTCCAGAATATTATTGTGCAGAAAGCCATTTAGCACTCACAGCACTTTATATTTCAAAGCAGCTACCAAAACATAAAATCTATGGCTGTCATTGTTCTACACGACAGACATTAAAGATTGTTCTAAATCAGTCTTCTTCTTCTTTTGGCTTTTCCCGGTTAGGGGTCGCCACAGGGGATCACCTGTCCACTCATGATTGGCAGTAGAGTTTTATGGTATCGAGTTGCCAGCCCGGCGCCCAACTAAATCAGTAGTGTGGAAAAATGCAAAACATACTAAGCAAAACATAACGATCCTATTCTTTAGACTCTCTAATCTCTTCAAAAGCTTTTTGCAGTGTTCAAAATTAAATGACTGACAGTAATTAACCTTCTAAAGTGTTAGGAACTGAATTAAACTAGTGTGCTGTGCTACTGTCAGCATGTATTCAAGTAAACGCATACACACCACATTACTAAGCTGTCCCAAGAAACTCATATCAGTAGGATGAAACAGAAGAAAAATGAGGTACTATTAAAATGAGATTATTTAAAAAAGATAAGACATTTATTTTTTCAATAATGCCCTGTATTATAGCAATGTATTACACTTGTGTAATGGTAATGCTGGTTTACCCACAGCTGGCTTTATCTGGTCATGAATAAACATATCAGCTACAGGTAATCTCTACATTACCCACAACTGAATATGATACATTGGTTAATGCATATATCCTTATATCCCTCTCTCTCTCTCTCTCTCTATATATATATATATATATATATATACATTCACACACACACACACACACACACACACACACACACACACACACACACACAAAAAACAAAGGATCTACAACGATGTCACCCACGATGAAAGTGGCAGTAATTCTGAGAGACAGGAAGGAACACTGCTTTCCAGATAGTATAAGCAAACTACACATGCCAGTAATTCACATCTCAGCAAGTCTCTGATTGTCAGCATTCCTTAAGGGAGAACAGAAAGGCACAAGAAAAATAAACAATGATGATGAAGGTAAAAAAATGCTTGGCTTGCAAGATGATAGCTGACATTTTGGAAACCGTATCTTGATGTAACTGATAAGATACTCGTGAACAAACCATAACAGTGTAATAGAACCCAGAGGAAATAAAATAGAATTACAGGGAATATACTTTTAAAATTAATAATAATTCAACATGTTTAATAGGACTGAGACAGCAAAGAAATACCCTTCCTGAGGAAATGAAAACTATTTAAAATATAAGCAGATCTAAGGTCTTAGTGGACAAATGTATGTGAGAAAGAAAGATTAGAACCTGTTGACTCGGTTAGGCCACAAAGACTTGTGTCTTTACCTATAAAGCTGTAAGTAGGTATAATGGAAACAGATAGGCCAGAAAGACATATGATGAAATAATCAATGGTAAATGTGTGAGGTGGGTTAAAATCTTAAATAAGCAAGAACAAACGGTAGGATTATAAACTTCCTTCCTTCCCATAGTGTCACTTCCTGCAGTGTAATGCAGATTGCTGAGTTTATACACATATACTGCCCCCTCTGAATATTCTTATGCAGAATTTACTGACTAAAATGCATATAGTGCATATAAGGTTGGCATAAGGTTATCAGATTAAGCAATTTTGTTAAAAGTTTATTAATCAAAGAGCAATCAACCTCCCACTGAATTCAGTCTAAGGTGAAGTTTTCATGTCTGATTTTGTGAAAGACTGATGTGTTTTTGGATGCAGTAATATACAAATTATTTTTCACTTCTGCCACACAAGCCACATCTTATTCAGTACGCCACACACACACACACACACACACACTTGTAGAGACTACATGAGTGAATCATTCCACACTATTGAGCAGTACACATCTTCTATGGAAAGGGGGACTGTGCCAGTCTATATGTTGATGTTGCACTGAAGCCTTTTAAAAAATCCCCTGCATCCAGTGTTGCCCTAAAGACAGCCTGCATTTTTTTATGTGACTACCTCCAAAGTGATTTATAAAAGCAAATTTCACTGTTTTACGTACAGCAACAAAACTTTTAGATGAAATTCCTCACAAAGGCTGTAGCATCAAGAATACCAAGTACCCCTGACTAGTTTCAAAGTAAGACACTGCACTTGAGGTCCATAGGCATCAAGATGTCTTTATGGTCCCTCTGCTACTGGACTTGGCACATAACTATAAAAACATATTGTACAATACCTAGTTAGGTCTATGAGTCACATAAGGCATCCTCCTAATATTCCTTCTGTGATGTTACTGCAGGAAATTGCACCAGTAAGAAGGCAGCCAAACTGTTTCTTATAAATGAAGCATAAGACCTCAGAAATCATTTCTGTATTGGAAACTCTCTCTTTGATACCTGATGTAACAGATGATGAATTCCCTAGTACTGCAACTTCCTTACATTGTTTTCTTTGGAAATGTAGTATAACCAGTTTAATGTAGTCCTTTACACTAAAGAAATGTGGGCTCCCAGTGAAATAACATTTAATCTAGCAATACTGGACTATTAACACAACAATGCAGATTCCTTATACAGAAATTAGATGTTTTGTAGTCTGAAACAAGAAAAATAAAAGCTATTAGAAGAATGTGAAGAGACTACATTGATTTTTTTTTAATATATTTGTACCCCCCATACACACACACACACACACACGCACACACACGCACACACACGCACACACACACACACACGGGTCTATATTATGATATTGCACGCTTACAACAGTG
Source organism: Protopterus annectens (assembly GCF_019279795.1). Taxonomy (NCBI): domain Eukaryota; kingdom Metazoa; phylum Chordata; order Ceratodontiformes; family Protopteridae; genus Protopterus; species Protopterus annectens. The sequence goes on along the minus strand of NC_056743.1, from coordinate 908,935,605 downwards.
AACGACACTTAATCGACCCCATGTAAGTGAATGTCGAAACCTCAGAACAGCAATTTTTTTCCCAAGGGAAAAAAAAAAATCGCTGTTCCAAAAGAAAAAAACGTAAAATGCATGCATAGTAATTACCTATGAACCTGTGACACCCAGTTTGCTACCCTAACATAGATCACCAGCATTGCAGATATAATTTCTGGATAAAAAGGTAAATGTTTCAGTTGACAATAACCAAAAAGCTTTATATAAAAAGAGAGAAGTATAGTATCATCCACAAAGCAATGAATGCAGGTGAAGAACCACTAAAAGGATACCAGCACTGGTGTTTTGCCAAGACTGCATATGACTAGCCGACTTCTACATCATTTAGTATAACACAGTTCATACTGATCAACTCCCCTTTCTAGTGGTACCAGTATGGCCCATAGCCACTAAAGAAGAAAGAAGGGTGGCAGAATTTCATTGGTGCAACTGTCAAGAAGGAAGCATAACAATTGTTCATTCTGCAGTATGTTTTTTTCTTCCACTTTAGAGTAATACTACCTCTTAGTTAAAAAACATGAGTCTTATGAAAGCAACAGCTTTTCTAGAGGGTAAAGATGTGTACAAACATCTGTCATGCCAACAGTATAAAAAGAACAATGCTAATAACAGCCATCATGTACACTGTGTTCAGCATTATGATAGGGTGCACCATTCTGTCTACAATAAAAGTTCTGCACATAATGAAAATTGCCCTGTCATTAGGTATGCTAGCATGGTTCTAAGTATGGTTTGTAGGTTAATTTGTCAAGTTCACAATCTGCTAGCCTTCAGGAATCTTGACTGCAGTAAACCCATGTTGATATATTCTACTTCCTATGTATTCTCATTCATTCATTCATTCATTTATCCATTTTCTGATTACCTTCTTAAAACAATTCAGGAACACAGGGGAGGTGAAAACTATTAATGTCACTCAGTGGACAAAGTGCAAACAAACTAATCCTGGCACCAGGCAAAAACTGATATAGATATATAGATATAACACACAAATTCCACAAATATGGCAGACAGCCAAGAACCAGAACTGGCTTTTGGGCACAGAGGGATAAAGCCATGACTGCATCACATGTGACATGAGTTTGATTAGTGAGACCAGGAGGTGGAGGTGCCCATGGGGGAGTGTGGGAACAAGTGGCTAATGTCAGTTCACCAGTCCTGGGGAGGCAGAAGGTGGCTTTAGTCTGCCATGTTTTACCACCAGCAAACAAATGCAAGAAGCAGTAAGAACTGAGATATAGGCTGGGCAATACCAAGCCACTCTATGGTAGACTTCATTAATGGGTAGGTGGGAGCCCACACAGACATAGAGGGATGTCATTGTCTGCTATTGCAGTGATGTGAATACATAAGTCAGACACTCAGGTGGTGTGGAGTTAAAGTAATTCTTATTTGAAATGGCTTCTGATAGCCTCAGTGTGGTCACATAGTTTCCCAGCCTTGGGTCAGTTAGGGTCCATCCTTAAGGGGGGATAACTGAAGTCTGGTAGGGGTGAAATCAGATGCTCAAGCCACTCTGGCCAAGAACCATACTGGGATAAAGCAGGGGACCTTGGATGACAGAAAGTAGATAGTATGGGAGTTGGAGACTTCAAATCAACTTTCCTGGCTACCTGGATGAGCTCTGTGCATGGGTTGCTTTTCCCTGTGTTTCCCTTTCATCTTAAGGATGAGTCACTGAATGCCTAAATTCCTCTGTGGTGATATGGTGAGCCAGTCAAATGAAGATGGCTACAGGAATAAATACACCCCCCCCCCCAGAAGAGGCTTGATGTTCAGAAGACATAAGGGGCAAAGTCATCTAGTAAGAATGTAAACATTTGGTCCAGGTACAATAAAGTAGCAGTGCTAAACTTTGCACAACTGTGCTTCCCTTCCCATACATATATGCATGCATACAGACAGACATACAATACATACATATCGAGATGATTTTTGAATTTTGTTAATGACTTCAGTTTTCAATCTAAGGGGAAAGCCTCACTATAACCTTGGAAGGTATTTTGTAATGCATCTGTCACTGTTTTTCTGCTGTTGATATTTATGTTTATTGTGGGGGTCCCCAGGCTGTTGTTAGCTTTCCCAGCATTGTATTCCAGGCATCCACTTTAAGCAAAACCAGATCAGACATCGCTTATACATCAGACCATGGTCACCTGTAAGTAACTGTAAAAATCAAAATATAACAATTCCTGATACTTTTTTGAGCTGTTCAGGTTTTTCAACTTTGTTTTTTTTTATATATAAGGAATAGCGAGATCTTTACTAGCTCTTTCAGCTGATTTGTTCAAAGGTTGCAAATGCAGCACTGTGTTCAGTTGTGAATTGGATAAGTAATTTGACAGAACTATAGCTAGCTCATCTGGCGACCTGTGCAGATCCAAAACTTGTACTCTCTCAACTCAAAGTTGAGGAAGAAAAAAAATGCTCTCTTCTGCTCCTGCAACTGTAGCAAGCTGTTTGCTAAAAGTGTAACAAGTAGCTTGCTACAGTTACTGCACACTCACCCTCATGTTAAGTGCTTCAGCTGGGCCGTAAATGCAGTACTGGCATTCATTTCTCACTGCAGATACTGTACTCCCACATCATTGGTACCTATCGACCATGCCCCTTGACAGCATTTAACCAAGGCAACAGACCCCAACAGACCCCGCTTCACCTAGTTATGACTGTAATATCATACTGTGATCTCCTTAAGAGTGACCAGATATGCACTTTGGAATTGTTTGGGCTACAGAATAAGCTTTTCTGACATTGATAGATACACACTAGTGAACATTTGCTCTATCATCTGCCACTATCCTTAGATATTTAATTACAGTGTCACTTTTTATGATTTGATAATGTATTCTGTAATTATAACTGAGGTTTCTTTCATAATGTTTCATGATGCTAAATTTACTGACATCAGAGATGAAGATTTTACTCTGCTCACAGCATGTTTGACAGTTTAAATTCTGTATGAAAAACTAAAAGGTTGCAAATTTGAATACGGTGCTCTGCAACACTGATTTGTGGCTGGGAATGGTAGGCCAGCAACATTAGCAGAAGAAAGGGAAATGGAGGAAGTTAGTGATCAGCTTCAAGTTCTTCAAACAATATGCTCAGTGTAGCAAGCATACAAGAAGCAAAATAAGATCATCTGTGCTGTATGGAAAGAATAGCTTACTATAAGATGAAGAAAGTCATTGTGGACTCCTCTTTAGAATCTTGGTGACATACCCAACAGAATGGGAATAGTTAAGATGAAAACAGGAAAATAATTTAGAATCATCAAAGCAGATCACAGGCAGAGATACATAGGAATACAACTATCTTTGGGGATAGAAGATGGTCAGAGAATATAACTGGGCATTATAGGGGCACAAGTCAGAAGACATAAAGGGGCAGTTCTCTAAAGAGGTCATGGCTAAACCTAGAAACAGTCAGCACATATCTGCTGAGACAAAAAGAAAATAATAAGATAAAGGCAAGATGGAGCAATTGTATTTACTTTAACCATCAAATAATTAGTGAACATCAACTAAAGTGTAGCAGAAAAAAATACTTCAGCAATATGTATGCCCTGGAGTGCTTTCTCCCTGCACTCCCACACAACCATACAGAATATAATAACCCTAAGGTTCTCCATCTCAGAGTAAGAATTAATCAGTGAAGTCAGACAGCTATATTTTATTCTCATTATATGCCCTCCAGTAGGCTGGATAGGGCAAAGCAGTTCCAGCAACAAAAGAACCAAGTGTCATTTCTTTGAAATTTTAGTTAGCAAGTTTTACATAGAAAAGTGTAGAAGTGTATAGAAGGTATCTTATGGTGTCATTTATTAGGCTTTATTAGGGACGTGAGTCTAACAGAGTATGTGAGAACTACAGTGGTCAGCATCAAGCTGTGTGTCCAGATGTGAGAACCGCAGTGGTCAGCACCAAGCTATGTGCCCAGATGTAAGAACTGCAGTGGTCAGCATCAAGCTGTATGCCCAGCTGTGAGAACAGCAGTGGTCAGCATCAAGCTGTATGCCCAGATGTGAGTACAGCAGTGGTCAGCATCAAGCTGTGTGCCCAGATGTGAGAAGTGCAGTGGTCAGCATCAAGCTGTGTGCCCAGATGTGAGAACGGCAGTGGTCAGCATTAAGCTATGTGCCCAGATGTGAGAACTGCAGTGGTCAGCATCAAGCTGTGTGTCCAGATGTGTAGGCTATTGTGTTTTCACTCAAACACTGATTCACTATGTGTAGTGTTTTCCTTTTATTTTCTCCAAGGTTGTACAACCATGAAATTAGTATATATAAGTAGAAGGGGTTGTGAGGGTGCAGAGGGGCTTGCCCCCCTGCAAAAAGCATTTTCTGTAGTATATTGGTTGTAAAGAAAGTTGTCTGTCAAATTAGGTTTCACTCAAATGAATTTTCAGTCAAATGAGTTTTCAGTCAAATGGGCTCAACCATTTGAGTTTCAGTGAAATGAACTTTTAGTAAAATGACATGGACCCATGAGAGCACATGTGCACATGCACACATAAACACATTGCATACATCTATTTACACATACTATAGCTTGGATGAGCTAAGCTCAAGGTTCGGTTAAGTGTACCTCCTTATTAAACTAGTATCAGCAAGGGTGTCTTGAAGTTTAACTATATTCCACATTTGCATTAAGAAATAAATAGGTTTAACATGTAAGCATCCTATCATATTACTTTATTTCTAATACTGTAGTCCCTTTTATACATAAAGGAAGTGGAAATTATCTTACAGGCCTGAACCAGCTGATAAAATTGCAGGAAGATGTTATCAGCTCTTTCATGTCTTTTATGAAGGCTATGCAAGCAGAAGATGAAAAAGAAAAACAACTAAATGAATAATGAGAGCATTTTGTTACACTTCCCAAATATATAAAAATAAATATAGGCAAAAAATGGAAAAGACAGACAATTGTTAGAACAAATTCACTTTGTTTTAAAAATATTAAATGGCATATGCAAATATTGCACACCTTCAAAATTACTAGTGAACAACTAGCATTATCTCCAAAATAGTTACTTATACATGGAAACACAATGTCTTCTTCTGTCTCACGCTATACTGTTTCACTTTATATGATTCAGTAACATGTAGCCTACTTGATTTAGAGAATATGAATGTAAATATGAACATATGAAAAGTATGTAAGAAGCAGCAATTAATATCTCCAACGCAGTTTGTCCTAAATTAATAATGTTAATGTAATTTTGTTTCTTATACCTTCTCCTTTCATATGCTGCCCATTATTAGTAGGTAAGTCACCAGTTAAATAAATTAATTCATGAAAAATGTCATGATACCATAACACGATCTGAGTGTTAAATGGAAGAATGCAAAAAGGCACTGTAGATGTAAATGAATTAAATAAACAGGCTGTAGTCTTATTAGTTGCTTGCATTCTTTATGGATGCCTGAAAAAGTAGTCCAGCTTTTCTTAAGATTCAGTCCACTTCCAAAAAGTCGGTACATAAGATAAAGAGACTAAATCATCTCAACTTTTGAATTATCCACTGTCAAATTATTAAATTATTTGATTATTTTATTGCACTCCATTTTTAATCTTCACAAATGAAATGCAACAAAAATATAAATGCAAGAAAATCTTAAAAATATAATTAAAAACTGTGATACCTGAGGAAAACTTGTAGTTTAATGTTTAATAGGCTCTAACAGAAAACAAGCACATTAATCATCTGTTCAAACATTTGGAAGAAAAAAGTAAACAAGATTAAGTAGTAAAGAGAAAGTCAAATGTTGTCAGTAAGCAGATAATAAAATCAGAAAACAAATCTAATTGCTTAATGAAACTGTGTCCGCTGCATGCATTCTTGGAAGTATCAGTGTGACAAGAAGCATTATTTTTATTCTGCAGTATCTCTATTTCCCAGACAAGATCAAATGGTGTTCAGACTTGAGAGGCAAGACTGATGTCATGCTTCCAGAATATCTAAAATCCTAACAGTGGTACATTCAGACTTCCTTACTTCCTCTATACATGTATGCAGATACACATGTTAGAGAGCAGGTCCTTGTCATTTCATTGAAACTCAAATGGCTGAAACCATTTGATTGAAACCTTGTCTGATAGAAGAGTGTAGAAGTCTATAGACTGTATCTTATGGTGTCATTTCTTATCAAAGACATTATTAGGAAAATGAGTCTAGCAGAGTATGTGAGGACTGCAATGGTCAGCATCATATGCTACCAGATTTGTAGATTATTTTGTTTTTGGTCCATAACTAATTCACTATGTGTGGTGCTTTTTCTTTTCTCCGAGATCATGCAACCATGAAGTTAGTATAGATAAGTAAGGGGGAATGTGGGGGTGCAGAAGGCCTTGCTTCCCTGCAAAAAGCATTTCAGATTTCAGATGGCAGTGGATTTTGTTAAAAGGATGGACATATTTTAAGAAAAGGGAGGAGCATAGGGTGATGTACAAGAGTGGAGGAAGATGCACACAGGTGGATTATATCCTATGTAGTTATGCCAGTCTGAAGGAGATTGGAGACTGTAAAGTGGTGCCAGGGGAAAGTGTAGTTAGGCAGCATAGGATGGTGGTCTGTAGGGTGATGTTGGTGATCAAGACGAGGATGAGGAGTGTGTGGGCAATGCCAAGGATCAAATGGTGGAAGATGAAAAAGAGTGATTGTGAGGTGGACTTCAGGGAAGGGTTAAGACAGGCACTGGGTGGCAGTGAAGAGTCACAGAGTAGCTGGGTAGTACAGCAGAGCTGGTAAGGAAGACAGCTAGAGAGGTGGTTGGAGTGACATCTGGACAGAGGAAGGAGGACAAGACCTGGTGGTAGAACAAGGAAGTACAGGAGCACATACAGAGAAAGAGGTTGGCGAACAAGAAGAGGGATTGTTAGAGAGATGAAGAATGTAGACAGGAGTATAAGGAGATAAGGCGTATGGTGAAGAGAGAGGTGGCGAAGGATAAGAATAAGGAGTATGGAGAGTTGTATGAAAGGTTAGACACTAAGGAGAGAGAAAAGGACCTGTACCAATTGGCTAGACAGAGGGACCGAGCTGGGAAAGATGTGCAGTAGGTAAAGGTGATAAAGGATAATGAGGGAAACATACTTACAAATAAGGAGAGTGGGTTGAGCAGATGGAAAGAGTACTTTGAGAGGCTGATGAATGAAGAGGGTGAAAGAGAAAAAAGATTGGATGATGTGGGGATAGTGTATCAGGAAGTGCAATGGATTAGCAAGGAGGAAATAAGGACAACTGTGAAGAGGATGAAGAATGGAAAGGCTGTTGGTCCAGATGACATACCTGTGGAAGCATGGAGGTGATTAGGAGAGATGGTAGTGGCGTTTTTAACCAGATTGTTTAATAAAATCTTGGAAAGTGAGAGGATGCCTGAGGAATGGAGAAGTGTTTTGGTACCGATTTTTAAGAATAAAGGTGATGTGCAGAGCTGTAGTAACTACAGAGAAATACAATTGATCAGTCACAGCATGAAGTTATGGGAAAGAGTAGTGGAAGCTAGGTTAAGAAGGGAGGTGATGATTAATGATCAGCAGTATGGTTTCATACCAGGAAAGAGCACTACAGATGCGATGTTTGCTCTGAGAGTGTTGATGGAGAAGTATAGAGAAGGTCAGAAGGAGTTACATTGTGTTTTTGTAAACTTAGAGAAAGCATATGACAGGGTGCCTACAGAAAAGTTGTGGTATTGTATGAGGAAGTCAAGAGTGGCAGAGAAGTATGTAAGAGTGGTACAGGAGTACCAAGGAGTGTACAAGGGTAGTGTGATATTGATGAAGTCTGCGATAGGAGTGACAGATGTGTTTAAGGTGGAGATGGGATTACATCAAGGATCAGCTCTGAGTCCTTTCTTATTTGCAATGGTGATAGACAGGTTGACAGACGAGATCAGACAGGAATCCCATGGACTATGTTTGTGGATGACATTGTGATCTGTAGTGAGAGTAGGGAACAGGTTGAGGAGACCCTGGAGAGGTGGAGATATGCTCTTAATAGGAGAGGAATGAAGGTCATCAGGAGTAAGGCAGAATATATGTGTGTGAATGAAAGGGAGGATAGAGGAATTGTTAGGATGCAGGGAATAGAGTTGGCAAAGGTGGATGAGTTTAAATACTTGGAATCAACAGTTCAGAGTAATGGTGAATGTGGAAGAGAGGTGAAGAAGAGAGTACAGGCAGGGTGGAGTGGGTGGAGAAGAGTGTCAGGAGTGATTTGTGACAGACGGGTACAAGTAGGAGTGAAAGGGAAGGTCTACAAGAAGGTAGTGAGACAAGCTATGTTATATAGGTTGGAGACGGTGACATTTACAAACAGGCAGGAATCAGAGCTGGAGGTGGCAGACTTTAAGATATTAAGATTTGCATTGGGTGTGACGAGGATGGACAGCATTAGGAATAAGTATATTACAGGGTCAGCTCAGGTTGGACAGTTTGGAGACAAAGCCAGAGAGGTGAAATTGCGTTGGTTTGGACATGTGCTGAGAAGGGATGCTGGTTATATTGGGAAAAGAATGCTAAGAATGGAGCTGCCAGGTAAGAGGAAAAGAGGAACGCCTAAGATAAGGTTTATGGATGTGGTGAGAGAGGACATGCAGGTGGTTGGTGAAAAATTATATTGAGCTGCTCTCTGCTTACTGCTGCTTGCTTGCTGTGGGATTTGAAGTCTTCTTAAGACACACAGTCTTGCTGTGTTGTTTACTGCTGAATCAGAGACACATCATGACTCCATCTGTAGTCTGTTTAAATCACCAAGCCTTTCAAACTGCACACTGATAAAGAAATATATTTTGCAGCTATAAGCACAGTTACAGATAACTTATTTTATAACAAACCACACGTAGTCTGTCAGATTTGTAGCATATATTTACAAAGTTTTCCTTCATTACAGATATGAATGATGACCTCCAGTTATGTGAGAGAAGGACAGAGAGAAGGACAGAGAGAGGTATTTTGTAGAAGTCATCATTCATATCTGTAATGAAGGAAAACTTTGTAAATATATGCTACAAATCTGACAGACTACGTGTGGTTTGTTATAAAATAAGTTATCTGTAACTGTGCTTATAGCTGCAAAATATATTTCTTTATCAGTGTGCAGTTTGAAAGGCTTGGTGATTTAAACAGACTACAGATGGAGTCATGATGTGTCTCTGATTCAGCAGTAAACAGCACAGCAAGACTGTGTGTCTTAAGAAGACTTCAAATCCCACAGCAAGCAAGCAGCAGTAAGCAGAGAGCAGCTCAATATAATTTTTCAATGGTGACCCTGACGTGATTTAAGCACTTTTGCTGATGTGAGGATGCCATTCTGAAAGGAAACATCTGTATAAGCTGTTCCTACTGGAAAAACATCACGTATTGCTGAATTTATAAAAAAGGATGTCTGTTAATAGATATTTGTTCTGCAAACATGAGAAAATCATATAATCCTTGCTTTCCAATATTGCTTTGTTAGGCTTTTCTTTTTGATGCTGTGAAGAGAAGCCTGTCTGTTATACATATAGTATGAATGCACATTTTACATTGCTAAACTCTATACATATATTCAAGCAAACTTTTTATTCTATGCTTTATCTTTCAGCATATTTATATTTATAATATCTAACAATTCCCTCTGTTTTTAAACATACTCAAAACATTCTATATAAAAACACATTATTTTTATATAAAACCTTTAGTCTTTTTTGATACAAGTCAAAATGCAATTTTACATAGTTAATACAATGAAAACATGTATTACTACCAAACCTGAATGTATTTAACAACTTTTTCTTTTGCAGACAATTCTGTGAAAATATTTTATCAGTTATGAGCTGTGTCTGTTTTAATTTTACTTGATTAATTTATTCTTTTGCAATCACAGAATTTAGTTTATGACTTAGAATTGTTTCATTAACTCTGTGCAGCTGTTGAATTAACTATAAGAGAAAATAACTATGTGCTACTGCAAGCATTTATACAGTTTTAATGTCATTTTAACCATCACATTGTGTTCATGTCTCTGAACTGCTCAATAACATCTTGGTAAAATACTGAACTGGGCTTAGATAATAACTATTTGAAAGCAATTATTTTACTGGGGTAAAACCAGTGATATTACAACTTGACAACTTACTTTTGAACTTATTACAATGTATCCTGTACAGTATGTATTTACACAGACTGTTTGCTATTTATGCATTTCAATCTAGTAGGTATCCTGGACCTATTGTTTTCTTTAAATATGTTTTTTTCACACATATTCATTACTAGACATTAATTTCATTTGTACTGAATTTTTCTGCATTTGTACATACAAAGACTATCATTTGTACTGAATTCTTCTGCATTTGTACATACAATGACTATAAAGTACATTTAGTCTAATCTTACAAATTTAATAACATTAATATTAAGCAAAATCTTAGAAAATGTTTGTCTCTTTAGAAATATCTAGTGGAATTGGCACCAAATGCATATGTCATGTTATTTTAAACTACATACTCCGCAATTAAAATATCCATGCTTTTTTATACCAACATTGTTTTGCCAAAAACATGTTAAAAATAGTGACCATTCTTGCTATTAGAAACATTTATGCATTTTGCATATCGTTATTCTCTCTTGTATAGCTTTAATAAAGCAATTTTAAATCATCTCTTGTTTTTAAACCATCTCTTGTATAGCTTTACAATTTAACAGGTTGTAAATACAATTTAATTTTAAACAATACAATAATAACCATTATGATAGCTATTAACAACTTGTAACATATATCTTATCCTGTCAGGTTTAATCCAGTTTTCCAGTATTTCTAATACAATAATACCTGTTTTTCCCCCATAAAAGAGTATTGTCAAGAAGGAATGATATATTTTCTTTCTCTAGCTTTATTTTACACCCTTGTTGTTTTTTTTTCTGTAGCTTTATTTCAGACCCTTGTTGTTTATTTTTCCTGTAGCTTTATTTCAGACCCTTGTTGTTTATTTTTTCTGTAGCTTTATTTCAGACCCTTGTTGTTTATTTTTTCTGTAGCTTTATTTCAGACCCTTGTTGTTTATTTTTTCTGTTAGACCCTTGTTGTTTATTTTTTCTGTAGCTTTATTTCAGACCCTTGTGTAGTACTGCTTATACAGTCAGTGTAAAACTGAGAAAGTACCCCTCTGCCTGTAGTACTTCAGCACTGTTGTTTATCTGCTTTATGCTGTGAGAATAGAATGCATGTCAGCCCAACACTTTGGTTATACATTTATTTTATTAGGTTACTAAATAAAGCTTTCACTGTATATTACCTCTAGTAGGTACTTACACCCTCCTGCACAATTGATTTGAACTGTATATATACTATAGCCCATTTGCTGGCTGTACTTGATGCAACTGAGTTTTTTTTTTTGTCCTTTTAACATTTACTTGCAAACAGATTATAAGTGACATCTATGCACAATTGTGACTTTTTATTACAATTACTAAATAGTGTTGCTTGTAAACATTTTAACAAGTATGTTTTAATAACAATGATGCTTTAGAAAAACTCAAGCTACTTATCTGGCAATCAGTGTTGTTGTTTATCTTATCTTTCCAGCATTTCCTGTAACTATTCATTCAGTCTAGGAAGGTCTGAGCTCACATTTCATACTCTGTAAACTATAGTTAATTCTTTTGGCATTTTTCCTTTAATGTGATTGTGATTTGCATAACTATGCATTTATACAACATAAATAGACATTATTTTACAATTACCTTACATGGATTTCAGTATTTTTTACTTTTTTATTTAACTATTTAACTGTCCTGCCATTAATTTTACAAAAACTGTTTGACTAATACCATCTGTGATTTTATTTATTTTTAAAATTCAGAACTTTAACTGTTTGGTGTTACTATACAATTATAACATATGTTTATTTATATTTGCTGTTGTCTGCCTTTTGCTTTTGTGCATTGTAAACAAATGTACTCTAGATGAAAAAAACACACATGCATGTCTGTCTTGTATCTGTATATCTTTATACAAGCATGTCATGTCCCTACCATCCTAGCATGCATGCTTAACCATTTTCAAAACATAAACATATTATAAAATATATTTCTTTTGCACAGATTAACTGTGTATGCAGGAAATTCCCAGTCTTTGTCAGTTGAGCTAATTTATTTCCTTTATCCTGCAACTGCAGTTGAATTTCCTTTGATGTTGCATGGTCTTTCTGACATTCTTTAGAAAGCTGTTTGCTGAATTTGAAACTCCTATGCCCTTTTGAAAATATGTGTGTATAACTTGTCTAAGCTTCCTGAATTCATTGTGTCTGTCTTTTAGAAGTTTATTACATTTCTTTGTAACAAAATGTACAAGAGTTTCTATCAGTAACTGATATGACTGTTGTTGCAACTCTGAAATAAACCTTTTACATCTGGTGACAGAACATAACTGTCTAACATTTGAATATAATGTCAACATAATAACTTTTTTTGGTTCTTTACCTTTACAATTTTTGTCTGTACAGTCTAACCTTTGGATAATGTCATGCACTGTATTTTTATGACATTGAACACACAATAAACATTTTTATACCACACATGATTTTATTTCAGATACCAGTCAAATATTATAATCCATTTGCATAATGCCTTACTATCAAATTGCAATCCATTTGCATAATGCCTTACTATTAACTTGCCCTAATAAGGTTTTACATTTGCTAATATGCTGTATATACATTTATTCTGTTATTATTATTACCTCTATGGCATTCATACTGTATGTAACACAGAATAATTTTCTTACCAGTCAACAGACAGGCAGATGGCCAAGCTGCTTTACTGTAGATGGTTGAAAAGTTTCTGTAGTCACTTGTGAAGTTGGTACAGCAAAACTGGCAGATTCAGTCTTATAACTTCGTCTTGTACCTTTTCTGGAGAATTTATGGAACTGCTCCACCTTCCTGCAATGCAGTCTCACCGGATTTAGACGTCTATTAAACTGTATTGCTACAAACTGTTGAAAACTGTAGAAATCTGAAGTACTTCACATAAATGTTACTGTGCTTTTACAGGAGTGACATTACCCATTCACTCCCCCTGTTTTTGGATACAGCTAGGAACGTTGTCAAAGGATCACCATTGAAAAATTTATATGGATGCTCTTTGTAGCATATATTTACAAAGTTTTCCTTCATTACAGATATGAATGATGACTTCTACAAAATACCTCTCTCTGTCCTTCTCTCACATAACTGAACTACTACAATTGCTAAATACAAAGCTAGTAGTTCAGTTATGTGAGAGAAGGACAGAGAGAAGGACAGAGAGAGGTATTTTGTAGAAGTCATCATTCATATCTGTAATGAAGGAAAACTTTGTAAATATATGCTACAAATCTGACAGGCTACGCGTGGTTTGTTATAAAATAAGTTATCTGTAACTGTGCTTATAGCTGCAAAATATATTTCTTTATCAGTGTGCAGTTTGAAAGGCTTGGTGATTTAAACAGACTACAGATGGAGTCATGATGTGTCTCTGATTCAGCAGTAAACAGCACAGCAAGATTGTGTGTCTTAAGAAGACTTCAAATCCCACAGCAAGCAAGCAGCAGTAAGCAGAGAGCAGCTCAATATAATTTTTCAATGGTGACCCTGACGTGATTTAAGCACTTTTGCTGATGTGAGGATGCCATTCTGAAAGGAAACATCTGTATAAGCTGTTCCTACTGGAAAAACATCACGTATTGCTGAATTTATAAAAAAGGATGTCTGTTAATAGATATTTGTTCTGCATACATGAGAAAATCATATAATCCTTGCTTTCCAATATTGCTTTGTTAGGCTTTTCTTTTTGATGCTGTGAAGAGAAGCCTGTCTGTTATACATATAGTATGAATGCACATTTTACATTGCTAAACTCTATACATATATTCAAGCAAACTTTTTATTCTATGCTTTATCTTTCAGTATATTTATATTCATAATATCTAACAGTTGGTGTCACAGAGCAAGATGTGGAGGACAGGAAGAAATTGAAACAGATGATCCTCTGTGGTGACCCCTAACAGGAAATCTGAAAGAAGAAGAAGAAGCTCGTTGTAAAGAAAGTTGCCTGTCAGATTAGTTATCATTCAAGTGAATTTTCAGTCAAATGAGTTTTAAATCAAATGGGCTCAACCATTTGAGTTTCAGTGAAATGACATGGACTTGGATGACCTAAGATCAAGTTTTGGCTATGTTTATCTCCATATAAAATTAATATGAGCAAGGTTGTATTAAATTTTAACTATATTCCACATTTGCATTAAGAGGTAATTAGGTTTAATGTGTAAGCATCATATTATATTTATTTATGTATAATACTGCAGTCCCTTTTAGATGGAAAGGAAATGGAAATTATCTTACAGGTGTGAACCAGCTGATAAAATTGCAGGAAGATATCAAATCTTTCATGTCTTTTAGGAAGGCTATGCAAGCAAAGATGAAAAAGAAATCCAACTAAATGAAAAATGAGAACATTTTGCTGCACTTCCCAAATATATAAAAATAAATATAGGCAAAGAAATGGAAAAGCCAGACAATTGTTAGAACAAATATTTGATATCAGAGTACTATCTAAACATTAATTTTTTAAAATGCAAACACATATTCCATAACCTAAAGCCACAAAATAGTTGGCCAGTAGATGCAAAAAATATTCTACAAGTAAAAATGATAACTATGAGGGTGAGCCTTTCTTTCCTGAAACCAGAGTTCTACTGTATAAAATGTGCAGCTACAGGTCTGTAAGAAAGGTATTCAGATAATGGCATAAAACTATATTTCTTTTATTAGCAAAATAACATGTAGGTTGAATATGTGACATTCCAAAATATTAGCTCTTCTAAATTGGAAGTGCATCAAAAGGCAAAATTAACTGCCCCATCACAATGCACAAAGCTAAAGAAATTATATCAAAGCTCTAACTTTAATGAACCCTTGATTAAATGACCATCTAATTAAATTTGATAGCATTTTTAAAAAATAAAATACATTCCCTGAACTATGAAATGACTCTGGATTTGCCAAAATCTTGGGCACATCTTTAATTTAAATAATTCTTTGATACCAGAGCCATACAACCCTATAGCCATTTCAAATGTAGATTATAACATCTATGCAGCATTTCTTACAGTAAAGTTAGATAAAATGATCCCGCTCTTATAGCCAGTGACAAAGTCAAACCTGTGAAGAGAGAATGCAGTGAACGTCATCATGAGACCTCTAGTTATACCTCAGTATAGCAAACCAAACAAATTCTTCTTCCAGTGTTAAATTTGATGGTAAGTAAGTATGACACTGTACAACTGTTGTTTGTTCAGACATCATTAGCTGAATTTTTCTTCCCAAAGCAAGGTAAAGTCCTTTACAATGAAGTGTAACTATGCTGTAAGATGTCTGGGATAGCAGATTAATTTTAAATGGCCAAATGCGTCAGCTTTGGAGTGCAAAAGAGTTAAGCTCTGGCTCTGACCTAGGTGACCCAGAACTGACTAGCAATGTGAATGCTGAAGGAACTGATGAGAAGAGATGGCACTGAGTGGCTGATAAGAATTCACCCACTCTGCAGGAAGGAAAGTAGGCTATCCTAGTACAATACTAGCACCTACTGGACAGATTGGGGCATGGCATGCAACATATGAGTTTGGGGACATGCAACTGGCTCTTCTGAACTATGTGCATGCAGTAACCCTCATGAGGCAAGTGTGGCAACATGCATAGTCACAGAGGAAGGCTTAATAGACAGGCCCTCTCATCTACAAGTGACATGTCTGCTACTGGGAGAGGGGTTAGGAGTAAAAGCAGAAGAACCTTGATGGCTGCCTAAATGATGGTCTCCTGCAATCAGTTCTTCCCCTAAAGAGAAATGAAGGGACCAATCAGTCTCCGCAGGGCTAATGGCTGGCAGGCAATGGGGATAAAACAGGACACAAAAAATTAACCAAAGGCATTGAAAAAGGTTCATCCTTTCCCTTTACTTATTTAGTGTTTATATTAAACCACTGACACATTTTATTAGACAAAACCATAACAGAGTAAGAGTAACTATACCTCTTAAATTACATAACATTCCTATTTACATGGATGGTACCACACTTTATAAACCCAGAGCACATTATCATGGAACTTTGATTTACCATTAAAAAAGTAGGCTGTGTATTACGTCAATCATAAACTGATTTGTTAGTTAAGCATTATGAACATTGCCATATACTAAAGAATGCTGCTAATTTTTGTTGGAATGTAGCTAAAATAAAATGTTTACAGGTACATCATTTATATTTACACACTAATGACTTAGAAGAGCTTACTCATAATCTGGAAGGCTCTGTGCTTAAGAAACAACATATTTTCTGTTTTTAGTCACCGAGTTGAAGTGCCCCATTTTCTGTAGACTGCTAACTTCTAGCCTACTTGGTCAAAACAGCTCTTAGTCTGATCATCATTGTGATTATCCTGCAGTATATCCCCCTGGTGTACTTAGTATTTGGAGTGCCTTCTGTGTAGAACGTGCATGTATTAGTCACCTGTGTCCAATTTGATTTTTATTGGGTACTCTGGTTTCCTTGTACATCTCAAAAGACATGCTGATAGGTGAACTACAAATTCTCTAAATTGTTTGTACGTATGTATACCTTCCTAAGGTGGCCTAACCTAAGATGTAACTGATGGTCCTTGTGCCCCTGCATGACAAGGTGAAAGGTGGTAGGATCTTGAGAAAACATCAGGAGCCTTTGGAGAACTAGTTAATTACTTAACATGGAGCACTTATTTGTTCCCTGCCCATTGCTCAGGTATACAATGATACCATGATGTGACAGGCAAGCAATCCTCTGCCCCCTTCTGCCACCAGAATCCCTATCAGTATAATCACACAGCAATACTGTCATACTGAGGATCTGCTCCCTATTAGCCAGGAACCAAACCAGAGAATCAAGTGTTGTAAGGCAGCATACCATAGGTTGTGAGGCAGCAGCACTAAAGATTGTAATGCTGTGTTGTCCTGCTAAACAAGATAGAATGTTTTACTAATTAGAATAAATATATAAAATGTGTAGGCACATAGACTATCAACAGCAAAATAATTAAAAAAAACAATGAAAACAAGCATCTCCGACACTTTATTGAAAATATTAAACACTTTCATCCGCTACTTTGAAATTTATCAGAATAAGTTGCAAACAGGTCACATTGTCATTTACATATGAAATGTAGTCCCTAAAATGATGTAATAAATCACATGGTCAGTAATGCAAGTGATCAAATTACAATTTTGGTGACCTCATTAAACTCTATGTATAGAAATGTTGTTATTCAGTAGAGATATTTTTCCAGCTTTTAATATGAGCTGCTGAATCAATTCACAAAGTTATAATTCATTTTCTCAGTCACCACCTCTCAAATTCCTGCAAGCTTTTCTTAAATAAAAATTGAATTTATTAAAATTCATGCAACTTTCTTTGCATGTTTACTCAAAGTGCTGCAATTTTCACCATTCTTAATACAATAATTATGCTGTTATATCTTCTGCCATCATTTTCCCATCTTCTCAACATAAAGTGCTTCATAAGAACAACACTTGGCAATATAAACAAAGGATATTGTCAAAGTGACCTTTACAACATAGTGACTACAGATACCCAGCAATGGTAATAATAGACTCCATGTGAATAAAATGGCATTTTCTACACGCCCTGTATTTTAAAATCTCTGTTTGTGATGGTTTTGCTTAAAATCATAATTATGTTCAAAGTGTTTTTTTAAATTCCTACCATTTTTAAAAACAAATCTTGGTGAAAACTCAAAATTAGTTGAACCAAAAAGGTCCTTAAGTATGTCCTAGTTTTTTAACAATAACATATTGAATAATTATATTATTTAAGGAAAATGTTAAAGCTATTACTGATATGCAGTCAGTGCTGGTATCATTTAATCTGTTTTGCAAAGTTAAAGCGAACTTGTCATTCCTTCCCAAAATTATTTATTTAATATCATCCAAAAATATGCTAGGAAAACCCCTATTTAGAACTATATATATATATATATATATATATATATATATATATATATATATATATATATATTTTTTTTTTCTATTACTTTCTCAGCTTCTATAAAAAACTCATAATCAGAAACAATGTGATAAACATGACTAATTCTCCTTTAACTAAGTTTCTTTCTAACCATAAGGTATAAGTAAACTTTAGACAATGTTTTTCTCTATAATGAACAACCATAAAAATTAGTAGTCATGTCCTTAAAAAGTAATAATGCCCAGATAATCAATACATAAAAGAAAAGTGTAGAAAATAAAACTCAAAACATTTGTAGTTTTTTACAAGTATTCAAAAATCTCCTTGGGCCAGATTCCAAACGAGTTGCTGTCACTATAAGTCTATCCTGATTCTGAAAGACCTGCTCTCATTGTAAATGACTTACTTCAGTGTAAGACCTATCTTTAAACAGGCTTACTATAGGGACCAGATTCCAAAACAACTGCTCTCAGCTTGCTGTCATTTTAAGTGGTCACTTACACTGAAAACAAGTCTTTTGGAATCAGGGTCTTTGATTTTGTCACGAGGACCTGACCATAAGATGAGCAAATCACCCAAATATCTCAAGTAAATGTTTACATAGTTTTTTAAAGAAGGAATCAATTATAAATTTTATTTTCTCCGTGGAATAATACTAGATTGGCAAAACTGAGAGTGTATGCTGTACTGCTAGTGAATCCTGTATTTTGTTGAAAAAAATTCAACTTCAAATGAAAAATATTTTTTCTTTACAAAACGTTCCATGCAAAGACAGATGAGATCTATCTCTTCTGGTTGAGCACGTCTAGATAAAAACATAGTCTCTCAAAATCATTATAGACATGTGGACTGAAGAATTCTCGTAAATAAACCTTTTATATCTGCTGTAACAAAATTAAAGTTCTCATTAAATTATGTGTTCCTGAAAATGTCCATAATATGCAAAAAAAAATTTAGCATTGTAGGAAATATTTCCAAACATTCCTTATGTTTTCTATAGTATTGTTTTTGAACCAGCTGCTGAGATAAGGGTTGGTAAGTACTAATTTTGTGGAGTCTTGGAATTCCAGAAATATTGGGAATTAAATGTTTTCTTACTAGAAAAAAAAACAGAGATAAATAGTCACTGATACAGAAACAAGTCATATAATACCAAATTTTAAAGTGTCTGTAAGCTGTAAACACTTCATTCCTAAATTCTGTCACATAATAGTCATTTAATAGAAAGCATTGCATTGCATTCTACTGCCATAATCTGTAGCATATGTCCTAATAAGACAACCTTTTATTGGCCTGGTGAGGCAAGTTCCTATCCTATCACCACCTTAATAAGAATTAGTGAAGTCTGATCTGACTGAGGCTATTCAGGTGAAGGTTGAGAATGGAATAAGTATATACATTTAAACCAGTAAATGTTAAAGGTCTGACAAATCTTCTTCATATGATTATTTTAAAAGTAAAACACATGAGATAATTACAATGAATATGCCTGCAAAAATATTTTGTCAAAAACTAATTTTTGTTAAAAGTCTCAATTAATTTGAGTGGCTGTCTTTGGCCCCAATTCCAAAAGACTTGCTGTCAGTGTAAGTGACCACTTATACCAAGAGCAGGCTGAGAGCAGATCTTTTGGAATCTGGCCCTCAGTGTAAGCATGTTTGTAGACAGGCCTTACATTGAAGTATGTCACTTACATTTAGAGCAGTTCTTTCAGAATCAGGGCAGACTTACACTGTGAGAAAGTCTTTTGGAATCTGGCCCTAAGTGTGCCTCCAATCCTGAGGAGTTTTTGGAGGGGAGGCCACACCCACTAAGCCCCCATGTGGGAAACATAACCATCAAAACCATCCTTACCAATTATAAACAGAATTGTACCAATAGTTTAAAAGACGACAGCAGAAAATAATCAGGTAAAATGAAGTCTTTCCATCCATAACTGTACATACCTTTAGATGCTACAGTTTAAACACAGCTGTATATTTTTTGCCTTCAGATTTAGCCTTTTTCCTCCTAGATTTTTTTTATCTTGTTCATAAGGTAGACTCATTTAATGGTACATTTGTTACTAAAGAAAAGAGCTCAGTTTACACAAAATTGCTTATCACTAATCTACAAAATATCATACCAAACACATTATGTTTAAAAAAAATAAGAAAATGCTCTTTTTTTCACATTCTGGTATGATTTTTACAGACCACAGCTGTAATTTTAATATTCAAAAGCTGACAAGAATGTAATTGTTAATCTAAATACAAACAGATGATAAAAGGTTGCCAAACAGCTTAAAAGTATGGCAAAAGTGGGAATAGTGGTGTTTTGATGTGTACCAAACAAATTAAAAGAAACCGCTGACTAAATTTATTTCATTACAGCATGTAGTGTTAGTAACTTCAGACTGGACTTTGTCCAGATTGGTTGTTTTGAGTAAAAAGAACTGATTACTGTGCATCTGAGGTCTGAGTCTAACAATACCCTGTTCCTGACTGATGGGAAAAAGCCAGGTCAAAGAAGTTGCTGTTTGCTTTAGCTTGGCACAAACGTTTACATGCAGTGGGAGCAAAGAGAGAGAAAAACTAAAAAATATTAAAGCAGCAGCAAACCATATAAAATTCTATGTTCCTCGTGGATTTATATGACCCAAACAACTGACATTTTACTTTTCCTATTTTGTGTAGAGAATAAGTTTTACTGTTCACTATAGCGTAGTCTTTTATCCAGAAAATACAAAAATAGTACGTCATATTTATGTCAATGAACGAAAAGTAAAATGCAGTAGTTCTATGCGATTTTGTTAAAGCAAATCCAAAAATACTTTTTAGGGGTTAAAATATCAAAGTGAAAATAGATATGGTAATAGAGTTTAACAGAGTGTACACTGTTCAGAAAACATTAGCTATCCAATCATAACACAAGAAATGGTAATATGTTCTTGGTATAAAATTAGATCTTCCTGTGTCATAGGCTGTGACTTAATACTAGGAGTAATAATATGTAAGACACATGGCTTGAAATACTTTGTACAATGGTTAATATTCTGCTTGTAGATGGAACAGACACTAAAGACACTTGTTATCCCTATTTATAAGTGATACAGAACAATATACTAACAAGGCTAGCATCTATAATTGGAAAGTATATTGTACTCTAGACTTACTAAAAAGGAATAAGAAACCCACTACACTGATAAGTGCATTTCAACATGTGTTTATGGAAAGTAGAGCTACCTTACTAAGCCTTACTGATATCAGAATATCAGGGTACTTGGCAATGGCATGTTAGTTAAACTGTTGACAGTCTGGCAGAAAATGGAAGTCAATATTTCCATCGTCAGATGGGTTGGTACCTGACTGAGTGGGAGGAAACACAAGTGCTTTATTTGATAAATGATCTGAGTGGTCATCACTACATCTAAGTGTTCCTGATGGTTCCATCTTGGGACCTGTTCTTTTTAACTTTATGCTTTTTGCCTTTCTAAAACAGTAAATTTGTGGATTTCTAAGTATGCAGGTGACTATAAAAAAGGGACACTTGCTATGTCATTTAAGGATATAACAGAAGTTAATAGTCATCTGGACAAAAGTCTAGCATGTATGAAACCCTGATTCACTTTCTAAATACAATTCTTCTGTTACAGTTCTGTTTTTTGGGAGGGTTTATTTATTTTTATTTTATTTCCCTTTTTATTTTAAAGGGTGTGGTCACTGTTGCCCTTATGTCTGGACATGGTTAACCGATCACATTCACTTGCAGACTGGGAAGTCAATTATTGTTCGTGTGTGTGTGTGTGTGTGTGTGTGTGTGTGTGTGTGTGTGTGTCTCTGTGCATATTGCCTGCAGATGTTGCACACACTGCTGCTTTCCCTGGTTCATACAGATTAGATTCCTGTGTGCTACTACTACCTTATCTGACAAATATTAGCTTTGGTTTTAATTCCTTACATTAGAACTAGATCCTAATTTGAAAGCATTATTTAACTTGTTCACCTATACATTGCCCACCCTAATCCCCACTAGCACACTAGCCCTCCTAATACTTGTAATGTAGTACTGTAGTAATATCACCAAAATATGTCCAGACTGTCCCATACTACTTCCAAATACAGCATATTGCAAATGTAGCCTCAAAACAACCCACATGTCTCATTCCCTCCTCACAGATCTGCATCACAGACTTAGATATTCATTATTATAGCTTCTAGAATATTATCTAATGTTGAGTTCTTCAAAATTGGTTGCAATCAATCCAAACAATATTTAAATATTTATTTACAACAGTCTAACTACAATAGGTAACACATACATGCACACACACACACACACACACACACACACACACACACACACACACACACACACACACACACACACACACACACACCTACCAAAACCCAGACATCCCTTTGATAATAGAATCATGAGTAAAAGAATCCACTCTCTCTCAACCCCAGTTTTTTATTGGTTAAAGCTACATTAACAACCACTAGAAAGGTAATAGAGTAGGTGGAGACACAATGTTCTTATACAAGTCAGCCCTACAAATATATATCCGTCATCAGCCAAAAATCAAAAATGTCCATTACCCTAATTGACTAATATTGCCAATACCTCTAGGGAAATCAGAAAAACATTTTATTACTATAGATTACCTCCCTCTCCCATCTAACTGGGGCACATTTATAACCTAATAAAAAATTATGATTTGTATTCCAAAGCACAAGGTCACTCTTATCTTATGTGACTTCAACTTAAACTTCCTCAGCCCTCACAAAACTATAGTGAATGAACTCCTTGCAGACTATGGTCTCATACAGATCCAGAAATAACTCATCACACTTAATTTCAATTCAGAACAACACATCTTTTTAGACCTTCTTATCACTAACATAACCTATTCTATCCCATATATTAATGTCCCTACCCCATGTGACCACATCCCATCTTCTTTTCTTTCAAGGCCTCTGGATCTAAACTACTCCAGAGCAGAGAAACCTTTCATTTAAAATAATAAACCCCTTCCTTACCAAGCTATACCTCATTCCACACATTCCAACGCCAAAATGAGATCAGGAAGACTAAGGGTGGTGGAGTCTCTATCTTCATTAAGGACAGGCACACCTCCAGACTGGTTTGCCAGCATGATGCACTGGAACTACTCCAGGTGCAACTGACAGTTGGCAAGACACCCATCCAAATTATAGCCAGCTATAGACCCCCCATCCATGACTCAGGATACCCATTCCTCTTACCTGGATCTACTTGACTCCATTAAGGTACCCTCTAACACCCTGATCCTTGGTGACTTCAACTACCCCACCATAGACTGGGTGAACCATTCCTGCACTAATGCACTCACTCAATGTTTCCTTGACTTCATCAGTTCTAACACACTAGATCAGCTTGTCTCGTCCCCTACAAGGGGAGATAACATTCTGGACTTGGTTCTCACCAGCATGAGCGACCACTGCACCACTCCTATAGTATGTTCTTCCCTGGTGAGATCAGATCATCGGACTGTCTCATTCAAAGTTTCTCTCCCACCCAACTCCCCCCAACCATAATCAAGCTAACAAACTTCTCAAAAGCTGACTACAACCTCCAAAGGGAGGATATCTGTAGCTTTGCACCACCGCCCCCCTCAGAGGATGCAGACAACTATGATGAACATTATGCTAGTACAGTATACAAGCACCTGTACATCTGCATGGACTCACCCATACCCAATAGAATTAAAACCTGCTCCTCAAGGAAACACAGACCTGTTTGGTGGACATCCTCTATCAACAGGCTTTACAACAAAAAGAAGAAACTGTTGTCCAAAGGTAAAAAGAAACATATTCCAAACTGTAAAAACTCCCTCCTTAGCCTCAACAAGCAAATTAGATTGCTAGTGAAAGTCTCCAAAGCCAATTTTGAATCAAAACTAGAAACAAAGGGAAACCACAAAGCCTTCTTCAGTTACATCAGGAACCTCCATGACAAAGCCCAGGTTTGTTCCAAATTAGTACTTAACGGCATCCCTTACACCAGTCCTGTTGACTTAGCCAAGCTGCTAGCAGATAGGTTCAATGCAAACTTCACCCCCCGTTGCCCCCCAAAGGCCCTTTCAACATCCTGCACCCCACATCTCCATAGGTCAAGTGCTAAAGGCCCTATCCAAGGCAAAGAACACAGCTTCCATAAGACGTGATATTATCCCAGGCTGTATTCTGCACTACCTCCAGCAAGAACTGGCTTCGCCATTGAGTACCCTATTTAACCACAGGCTAAGTACAGGCTTCATTCCAGCAGAGTGGAGAACTGCCATTGTCATCCCCTTGCACAAAGGTGGTGCCACTACTGACCCTGGAAACTATCACCCCGTTAGCTAGACAAGTCTGATCTGTAAAGCCATAGAGCATATTATTATGGAGCTCATAAACAAGAACATAGGCAATCTCCAAGCACTTGACCCCACCCAGTTCGGATTTGTCAAGGGCAGATCTTGCCTGTTAAACCTGGTTGACTTCTTTGAGACTCTCACCAAGGCTCTGGATGAGGAAAAGTCAGTGCATATAGCTTACCATGACCTGGCCAAGGCTTTTGACACAATCCCCACTCAAGCATCATCGAAAAGCTAACACTTTTAATTCCTATCTCATCAGGTGGGTGGCCAACTGGCTCACTGACAGGACCCCCAAAGTCAAAATAGGTGCTTCCACCTCCGATAGCAGAACTGTCACTAGTGGAGTTCCCCAGAGATCTGTCCTGGGACCCCTACTGTTTGTCATCTACTTATCAGAGCTCCAGGCAAAGACAAAAGGCCTGTGGCTGACCAAGTTTGTGGATAACTGTAAGCTGGGTGCTGTCATTAACTCCCCAAATGATGTTAGCATACTGCAAGAGGGTCTCAAAGCAACTAATGACTGGTGCCAAAGTCATGGCCTCAAGCTAAATGCAAACAAAATGTATCATCATACCATTCAGCAAAAACATGGCCCCTACTGATTACAACATCAAAAGCACCCCCTAAGCACACAACTTGTGGTGAGAGACCTGGGCATTTAAGTTGATAACAACCTCACATTCAACCATGATGTAGCAGCAGTGGTCAGAAAAGCCTTTTACTTGGTTCATCTCATAAGTAAAGGGATTGCATCCAGAAAAAAGGAGGTTATTATGTCTCTATACTCCTCTCTCATTAGACTAATAATTGAGTATAATGCCCTGTTTGGTATGTATCTCTCCAAACATTTGCACCAACTGGAAAGGCCACTGAAATTCCTCACAAAGAGAACCCATGGTCTCCAACACCTGTCCTATGCAGACAGGCTCAAATCACTATCACTCTATTTGGTATCACACAGATTGCTCAGGGGTGAGCTGTGTCTCATCTACAAGGCAGTCTCAGACCCTGCCTACTAGGGATGCTCCATATCCGTAAGTCTAACTCCTCATGCATTACTCGCTCGAAAGGTCTGAATCTAATATGCAACATCAACAAAACCTGCTGGAGAGACAGGTTTGTCTCCCAGAGGCTGCTCCATCTCTGGAATAGACTTCCCATACATGTCAAACAGAGCACCTCGCTGACCGTCTTCAAGCACAACCTTGATGAGTGGATGGGAAACCACAAATTTGTCCCAGGGGTTCCACCTGTGTCCCTCATTGACAGGGGTGACAGGTGTTGACTGAGGTTTCATTTGGGGGGTAAACTCTTGGCTAGGCTTGTAAGGACCCCGGGGCCATTAGCCTAGTAATCTCCTATGATCCTATAAAATAACATAGATAAATTTAACAGTTTCCTAGAATCCTTTAACAATTCACCAATTTTACAGTTCTACAGGCCTAAAACATCAACCAACCTAT
The DNA here is from genome assembly GCF_019279795.1 of Protopterus annectens. Lineage (NCBI taxonomy): Eukaryota > Metazoa > Chordata > Ceratodontiformes > Protopteridae > Protopterus > Protopterus annectens. Next base: position 908,909,688 of record NC_056743.1, on the reverse strand, counting down.
TAACTACTTTTCTGCAACAGCTACAGAATAAGTACTTTCACCTAGTCAGACACCTTTAACCTAAACAAGTCAACTTGCTCATTCCTGAACTCAAAATACTCAAACTAAAAAATGAGGCTTGAGTCCATTAACAGCACTCAAACCTCCTTACAGATCAGTCATATTCATATATCTTCATAACACAACCATAAAAGCTGTCAGGCAACACAAAATCTTCTCAGGTAAATCATTACAATCAGCTAAAATAGCTATCCATAAACAATTTTAGGAACTGGTAAATCTTGTATCTAGTTGCCACTTCAAATCCACCAATCTCTCCCCACTCCCACTCTAATTCCACCAAAATCAGACACCTTTCAAATATAGAATTTATGAGGAAATTCACTAATCTTCCACAGCTAATCACTCCTACCCTACTTAATCTGTCATCCCAAACAAATGCCTTCCCAAATAAATCTCCATCCCACCACACTATGTATCCCACCTTTTATTTCCACTGAATAAAACAAAACTACTTGGAGCAGAGCCCTAAAGATGCACAAG